>NC_139542.1:35686315-36371023 GCF_965153285.1 Podarcis tiliguerta | reverse complement strand
AGTCCATTGACCAACTGAGTCCATGAGTTATTGGGATAGTAACAAATAATGACAATACTACTACACTACTACTACATATACAGAACAGTTAATAGAATGGTCCCTGTAGAAATCGGTTAATTTCTAGTTCCTTACCCTAGGACCTAAGGTCATGTTCTGGACAGAGTTTTCAAATTCTTACAGCCCAAAAATAGTTATGGAAACCTAGTTTTAAATACAGTCAGTGATTAATAATTACCTTTCACGGAAGTTCAGAAAGGTTGTACAAAATGGGGGTTTTATACTTTCTAGGCTTGTTTTAATTTTAAAAAAAACACAAATCTCTATTTACTGTGGCAGAACACTTCACTCAGATATGCTGTGTACTGCACACCACTAATTCCCATCTTACTCTTCCATGGGTCTACAGTTTTTCAAGGAAGCTATGACATTGTCCTATGGTGTCTTTGACAGTTTCTACCACCAAAAGTCCTAAAGGAGGTTTCAAATGGTGGAAAGGAAACCAGTGTGCTGTAAACAAGTACCAACAGTGTCAGCAATAATTTATTACAGAAATCTGTGGGGAGTTGAAGGGAGAATAACGTTACAGAAAGCAGAAGTCCTCCTGGTAAAAAATTCTCCTGAACCACACAGGGTTGGGTCCATCCCCCCCAGAGTCTTCCTCAGGATCTAGAAGTAATATACTGGTGACAACTTCATATCCCTGAATGAATCCAATTACTCTTAAGTTGCCCTTGTTGGAGGGAAGGTGACAATATTTGCACCTAGTGGCAGAATGAACTCTGAAAACATGTAGTTCGGTTAAACAAATTCAGTATGAGGTTGCTAATAATACAATGTGCAGGGCTGGTTTCATGCCTGATGGGGAAAGCACACTTGGGTGGGCTTCCTTGTACACCTGTGTGCCTCCCTAGTAGACTTTTTAGGCAGCAGTGTCGTGCCACCATTTTAGTTTCCTAGAATGACCCCAATGTAGCATCACTGTGGAAGATGAATGTGAACTTTGTGGGAGTCTCAGAGTCATGGCAGAGCATCATTTAAATTTCCACAATGCTCAAGAATGAGGCTACATTGGAGAGACACACATGTAAATTTCTTCCTGTTTTTAATTTATTTTTGTTTTTAACTTGTTTTTAATTTTTTATGGTTTTATTTATTATTATTTTGTTTGGGGTTTTTTAACAAACAAACCAACAAACAAACAATATATTCTTGCCCAGAGGATCCTATTAATTACTAAAAGTTAGGAAAGATTTTCCTCCTCTTCAGTTGACTAGGTTGCCTATGCATGAGCAGTTTTCAAGTGCTGGCTGAACTGGCTATATATAACATTGGTATATTAATTCTCAACCCCCTTACTAGTACACTGCAAGTGTTAAATTTCCACATGTGACGGGGAAGGAATATGCAATCATTATTTTGTATTGACTTCAGCAGGGTTACGTACAGAATGTAAGGTAGTTCATGGCTTTAGGTCAGTGGCAGTCCTTGGCGTCTAATATTTCAGTGGTGCCCTTTGCATTGCTAAAATCCAGTGCGCGTCCCCCTGCCTCTCACCTTCCATTGGATGTCATAGCTGTGGCACCCCCTGCAGCACCCCAGAAGCTTCATGCACTCCCCTAGATCCACCTTTGCTTTAGGTAAGCAACTCCACATAAGCCTCAGTCCCATCCCCCATCCCCTTCTGCAATATAAATAATACTGGCTTACCTGGCAGGGTTGTTGTAAGGGCTACATCTAAATAATGTTCACAAAGCACTCTGAACACTTGAAAGTGCTAGACAAGATAATGATAATGAAGGCAAATATTCATCAGGCTTTTTTTTTCATATCTGTAACCAGCATGGGATGACACAAGAATATCAAATGGGTCACCAATGTTCTAATTGCAGTTCCCTTGCTGTGTTGCACTTACTGATCAGAAGCCTTGGTGTCCCATTATTTATGTAGTGGGGTATCAAAGTGGCATCTCCCAATGTGCTTCCCACTTCAGAGTATACTTTCCTTTCTGGCTTAAACTTGATCCATCACCCCTTGTGATAGCTGTCTCTAATTAAATGGACAATCAAGGAGATAGAAGCTTCCTTATTCAGAATGGTCAAAATATGACATAGCTCTATACGCAGAACTAGTTCACACATGACTTTCACATCCAAAGATAATCTTGTGCAGGGAAGTATACTGTTACTCTGTGAAATGTCATGCAAATGTTTCTTTTTGCTATGAATATACAGGTAAGAGCCTCTGAACCTGTGAAACTGAAGTGAAACAAATTGTTCTGTCCTTCACCTGTAGTGCTGCACAAGATCTTCTTTTCACAAAGATACTTTGCAAATATAATCTGAAAAATGGCTATTACAGGAAGGTAGCCTGCCTGCCTTGTATAGTGTGATGTGCATCATTATTATAATCTAGATTTGGATATTTCCAGGGCTCTGATAGTGCATGGTGTGTGAGTTACTAGAGATGGACTCAGTCACTCCTACCCCTTTTGTAAAGGAGCATCTTATGTGCAATGCCTGTTCCGTGTTTTGGAGGCCTTTGTGCAAGATCCCCTCAGCAGCCAGCTCCCTGAGTGCATCCACTTTTCCCTCCTTACCACTGTTGCCGTTGTCCACTCGCTTGCCCTGCTCTCTCTGTGGCCAAGAAGCCATATCGGAACAACACATGTAAAACATAATGATAGCACTTTAAATGGCTTCCCCCGCACAGAGCTACAATTTCCAGAGTGGTTTAACAATCAATCCCTCTTCCCAGTGAACTCTGAAAATTGTAGCTCTGTGAGGGGAACTCTCACAGCACCCCTAGCAAACTACAATTCCCAGCATTCTTTGAGGGAAATCATGACTGTTAAAGTGGTATAATGGTGCTTTAAATGTATGGTGCAGCTGAAAGGGTGGACAAGGTGTAGGGCAATTACAGATCATTATCACTTTTCTCTCACTGTTGTCATTACAAAGGCCAGATGGACATCTTTCAACCGACTCCAGTTTTTGCCATCCTCCTTTCTTCAACATGTTGATTGACAATGTCCTGTCTGTTAGGACTGATACTATTAAAACAAGAGCTCTTTAGTGTTTATAAACACACAACCAGCAGAACAAGGTAGCAAAGGCCTTCTGTTAGCATGGACTGTCCCATGGCACAGGTATCCTCTATGAATGAAGTGGGGAACTAGCACTTCAGGGAAAGAGGTTTGCCATTTTTGGTCCTGATGTTTTACAAACAACATGAGGGAGCATTCAAAAATGAAGATTCCCCTGTTGTCTAGAAAAACAGTCCACTGTCAACACAAATTCACTGTGTAGTATAATATAATGCTATCTTTTTAATACCAGACATGCAGAGCCAGACTAGAGAATGACTTCCAAGTTCCTCTGCCTTAGGGAGGACTCTTTTAGTTCTAAGGGGAGTGTGTGAAGAGGCAGCCATTTTGTATTGCATCCTAAATAAATTATCACAGCCAACAGCAGCCTTCCCATGTCAGATGCCCTGCAGATAATTCGAACTATGATGCTCTTCAGCCCTAGCTGAAGAAACTAGCAGTCAGAGAGGATGGGAGTTGTCATCCAAAACATCTGAATGGCATAAAGACAGGGAAGGCTGGCCTAAATTATCCTATCTCAGAGCCATCTTTGATGGTGTGCCCTCCATGCCACATGACACTCACTCTGCTGCATGTTTTAGGCCTTGCAAGTAAAGGCCTAAAAGCTAAAGGGCAGTTTCACACACTACAATTGAAAATACATTATTGAGACTGTCTCCTGCTCATTTAAAAATGATTTTATTATTTTCCTCCAAGGGAATCAAGATGGCATTCATGCATGGATTTCCTTCCCCAATCTTTTATTTTCACAACAAGAACAACAACTGCCCTATGCAGAAAATAAGGCTGTAAACAAACGACTGGCCCAAGACCACCCAAATAACTTTGGCTGAACTGAGAAACTGAGGGCCTAAAAAATATGAGGGCCAGCATAAGGGTTTATCCTTATTAGCTACCTGGGCCCTTGATCAACAATGCTGAATCTTACATTGGGCCTTGCTATGTGTGGGTGTGCTTGACAGAAAATGGAAAGGACAGGGCAGTAGTAAGTTCTTACATGCTGTGGAATTCAGGAAAATCATGTTTTTAAAAATGTGCACACATAAAAAAATATAAAACTAAAGAGAGCCAAGGGCATGTCAGACCCTCCAAGTGTCCCTATTTTTCAGGGAAATCCTTACTTTAGAAAAGTTGTCCTGGTTTTTGATTTGATCCCGGAATATCCTACTTTTCCTTAAAGGTAAAGGTACCCCTGCCCGTATGGGCCAGTCTTGCCAGACTCTAGGGTTGTGCGCTCATCTCACTCTATAGGCCGGGAGCCAGCGCTGTCCGCAGACACTTCCGGGTCACGTGGCCAGTGTGACAAGCTGCATCTGGCGAGCCAGCGCAGCACACGGAACGCCGTTTACCTTCCCGCTGGTAAACGGTCCCTATTTATCTACTTGCACCCGGGGGTGCTTTCAAACTGCTAGGTTGGCAGGCGCTGGGACCGAACGACGGGAGCGCACCCCGCCGCTGGGATTCGAACCGCCGACCATGCGATCGGCAAGTCCTAGGCGCTGAGGTTTTACCTACAGCGCCACCCGCGTCCCGCTTTTCCTTAGGATGTCCCTATTTTCATTGGAGAAATGTTGGAGGGTATGGAGTTATCCAACCCACAAGCTGTCTGAAGCAATCCTGCATAGGGAAGGTTGTTTTTTTAAAATGTTTAATGTTCTATTATATTTTTATATGCGTTGGAAGCTGCCCAGAGTGGCTGGGGCAACCTAGTAAGATGTGTGGGGTATAAATAGTGAAATGATCATTATGGAATGAGACATCCCTATTTTCATTAGAGAAATGTTGGAGGGTATGGCATGTGCACTGCTCTCGTGCTACGTCTGAATATTGGCAATAGAGACTATTGTGCAGATAAAAGTGCTCATAGGCTGAAACAAGAAGCTTGCATAGGCTTACAGGGAAGGGGAAGTAAAAGGTTCCTCTGAGCCCAAGTTCTCAGTTTAAAGGATGGGGGGGTGTCTATGGAAAAAAAATACGCCTCCTCAATTGCACGTCCTTTGAGACCAGTTCTTCTACTCTGGGAGATCTACAGCCTCCAACGATTGCTCCACTCCCAGATCCTCTCAGGTTGAGCAGAGCAGCAGCAGCAGCTGCCAAGAGACCAGTCACAGGCATCTTCTCAATCCACATATTTTTGTGAAAACTAAGCACCCCAATTCAGCTAAGGATATCCTCCCGAATAAGCAGACTTCTGTATGTGCATCACTTGCTGCTGGATCAGAAACCATAAATATGCATGAGATGCAACTGAGTACAGATGTTTTATCCACATTGTACTGACTTTTAACATACAAATGCAACTAAACACAATTCACTGGGGATTGAGCGTGTGCATGCGGGTGTGCATCTGATTTCTACCTGTCGTTCCTGATCCAATTTTGGAATTGCATTGATTTACACCTGTGGTTCCTGATTTATACCTGTGGTTCTAGCAAGTGACACGTGCAGCAGGAAAGCTTGTTTCTGCATGCAGATCGTTGCATAGAGGTAAGGAAGCCTGGGCAAGATGAGTGATACAATAAAAGGAAGAAAAGTTTCCTGTTCTCTATCCTCCCCTGCCCTGAATGTTTGAGTGTATTGGACACTTTTCTATATTAAGAAATGTGCATGTTTATAGTTGTTGTTTTTTAAGACGGCCAAAAGTGAAATTCTACTAAACAGAAAGTTTTTAACGTGTCCACTTTTGTAAAAGGAATCAAAAGGAATCATCTATCATATATGCAGGAGCAGATGGCTGCCAGGAATGCACCAGTACAATCTCTTATTTCAGAAACAATTCCCATTGAACTATCAGCAAATCGTGTCCTCCCTTAAAGAGGGTACATGTTGCGGTGAGACCTGGAAACCGATCCCCTGTGTTGTGGGTGGGTAAGATTGGTCAGCCACAACACCCGAATGGTAGGTCCCTCGATGCTGGGTTTAATCTGGTCAAAGGGGCGCAGTCCAAATGGATCGAGGGACCTATATATGCCCATGCATGTGACCCAGAACTTCCTCTTTTGGCGCATGCATTCAAAACACCTGCCCACCTCTCCCTACTTTTAGGGCTTTTGTGTTTGACCTTGCTATGCCGTCGTGTGTCGTCTCTCGTTGGGACAGGGGCATGGCAGGAATTTCCCCCACTTGGCTGATTGGCTCTTGCCATTTGGGTTTCGCCTGCCGCGTAGCAAATCGCCACAACTTGTAAGGTTGTGGATAGGCTCTGGTTCAGGTGATAAGGATGGGAGAACGCTCTCGCCATCCCTACGTGAAGGGTATTCCGTTAAAGGAATCCAGGGACTCAAATGGTTTGGTCAACCCCTGAGAGGGGGTTGTGCCCGTGCCAGAGGCCAAGGGGACATCTGGGTGGTGGACATAGTCTGTTCCCGACTTTTGCTTATCCAGGTTTCACTCTTCGCTGACCTATGCTGGAACCCTGGGTTAGCGCTACCTGCATGGCAGGGAGCTAGTCGAACCAGAGCCTATGCAACCACTCACTTTCTGTAATCAATAAAATTGTGGCCTAAATTCTGCCAAAAACCAAAACTAAAATTTGAGCCAAGTGTTAATTTATTTAGGGGGAGGTTTCTGGGTCTGAACACGCAACAAAAAGTATTTGCCCAGAATACTGATTTCAAAAAAAAAGTTTCTTCTAAGCATGATGCAGGCATAGAAGTGCAATGTCAGTATAAAATAAAAGCTGCACTTCTGCGCAACACTTTAGTTTGTCTCTCTGCCTCATTCCATTCTATCCTCATTTGTACATCCAATACTTTCTGCTAGGTTTTAGTACAGATTGGCCTCAGCGTGAGGTTGTTGAACTGAGATGTACTCTGAGGGCTTCACTACACAAATAACTAGTACAATGCATTTTTTTTCTAGAAGAAAAGTGGTATATAAACATTTAAATTAACCTATTTCTGAGGAATCCCTATGGGCCATGGGACTCAAAGTATATTTATCCACTGCTATTTAACTAGAAGTGGCTGAAGTAGAAGTGATAGTAAGCAGCCTAAGAGAATTCTGATGGCTATTTAGAGGGCTTAAGCATGTTGGGCTTGCTTGTGCTTAGGTACCAGTAGAGCTATGACACCACAAATCACACCACTATCTCCCCTACCAGTTATATGATAACCTTAGTAGAAACACCACATGGGGAAAAGGGTGGTGAAACTTGTTTCCTCAAAGGCATCCAGAAAACCTGGATAAATTCTGTTATCTTTATCCTTTCAGATAACCTTCCTCCATTGCAATCCCACCATGCAATGGTTGTAAAAAACTAAATAAATTTTGGGAGAGGGAAGACTGCCCGCTGGGGAGCGGGAGGGCTGGCTAGGTCCCCAACATTTAGAGGCCCTAGGCTTCAGCCTACTTAGCCTTTACATAAATCCAGCACTGTAATCAGGTGCCTGTAAATGTGGGGGGGGGGGGGGGAAATGTGTGCAGGATTGTCCATATAGTGTGACATGATGATAAATTACATGAAGTACTAGCTAAATGTCTATTTGTTATGATAGGCAGTATATGGATAAAGAAGGTGAATACTATAACAACTTGGGGGCAACAGACAGGGTTTTACAGAAGGTGCAGAGACCACCTTATACTGTCCTGTAGGATTCCAGGCAGCGAAAGCTAAGCCCCCACGTCTGTTGTTGTTGTTGTTGTTGTTGTTGTTGTTTAGGGCCCTTAAACAAACGTGTACCATGTACAGTATTAACTTATATGAACCCATTCACTTATATGTGAGAGTGCAAAGGGGGAACGATTAGGGGTACCATTAGGATGGCTAAGACTAATTGCTGCCTCTGGTGATACCAGCAATTGAGGACTGGACCATCTCCTATATTCATGCCCCCATCCTGTTTCTTTGTCACACTGGAGCTTCCATGGAATACTGAGCTTTTGCATCCTTGTGGGTGTATAAAAAGTCTTTGTGTACGTTATAAGTTTATGTTTCAGAAATATTTGCTTCTGTTACACTTGAAGAGCATACAAACTTCCAAGTACCTGTTCATGCTTAATTTAACTAAACTTGGGTCTCCTTCACAAAAAATCAACTTCCCACACAGATGGCATTTCTGCGTAGGAATAAAAAGCAGGTAATCTGCTTATGGAGGGTCATGTTTGATGATAGCACTCACACAGTAGAAACTAGTTTTGGCTTGGGCCTCCCAGTGAATGTATACGCTATGTACATTTGGTGCTAGACATGTGAAATAATGAATTTTTGACCTGTCTGAAGCTGTCATTAATATGGACTGCTGGTGTGTATCTGTCAATCTCTTTAATGCATACTCTCATTGTTCTCCCTTTAAACTAAAACAAGTGCTTCATGGCCAGCAATAATAAATATAAAGTACTAAAATGAGTAATATTGCCAATAGCAAGCAAACAAAAAAGAGGAACACAGCGTAATAATACATTGAAAATAGTTATTTTTCTTCTGAGTCATAATTCATGTTACATCTTCTACTAAGTTCAAAGATTTTGTTCTTCTTCTCGCACAAAGCAAAAGCTCTGTGAAACAACTGTGCTTCAAATCATTTCACTCCAATTGTACTAACAGGTTTTAAGAGTTTAAATCGCGAGCCACCTCTGAGTGAACCTTTATCCAAATGACTGCAAGTCGCACACAAAAAGAGCACTTCTCTTTCACGGAGTACCTTTTGTGCTTTTGAGCCCCAGTCTCTTTTCTCTCTTTTTCTCTCCCCCCCCCCCTTCATGTTTATCTTTGAAGAAAGATGTGTGCTTTTGTGCAGTAATGAAAGCAGGTATCAGTTAATGACAACCGCAACCCTGGCTTCATAATGTACCTTGGAAATGCTTATAGATAAAGCTTCCCATACCTGCATTTATGTAGGAATAAAGTACAAATTCATAAGTCAGGATGACTGTGAGCCCTGTAGGGGCATCATGTAGCAGTTAAAACCAACTATTAGGGGTGACCTAGTCTTGCTTCCCCCCTTCCCCTTCCCATTCTCCAGATCAAGGAGTTACGATTTTCATGCTGATCCTCTCCCTCGCCCCTCAAACCCGGTTTTAAGCTGTCCTAAAGTGTTCCACATTTGGATAGCACACTGTCCATAATTCAAGTCAGCTACTCACCACTTGATTATTTTTTTTAAAAAAAAATCATTTCACCCTCTAGTTTAATCAACGGGGGGGGGGGACGCAGGGGGGGGGGGAGAAGAGTTCCTCTTTAAACTCCCAAATAATATACATTATTATTTTTAATGCCGTTACTAAGGTCATCTCAACCTACCCATAAAAAAACCACTCTCAATCGCGCCAACTTGACCTTTAGTATTAATTTTAAGAACACCCTGTTTTATTTTAACAATCAACGCGGCTAATGTGGAGAACTCCAAACTTCCCCTGCCCACCCGCCCTCGTCTTTGAGAGGAAAATGGGGCTGCATCCTGCTGGGGCTGCCCCCTTTGCCTGCCTTTGTCCCCCCTTGAACCTCGCTACGAGGAGCGCTCGCGATTCGGTGTGTGCGTAAAGTACAGCCTAGGAGCCTGGGGGCACCTTCCTCTTTGCTCTGCCTTGTGTGCGTGTGTGTGTGCGTGTGTGTGTCTCGTCTCCTCTCTCTGCCTCTCTGCCTCTCTCTCCTTCTCCAGCCTGTGTGTGAGCTGTGAGCACTGCTGCCGCCGCCGCTGCCCTTTGATCCCTGCATTAGTGTTAGTTAGGGGCTTGGAGACACACAGGGAGCAGCCATAGACACCGCCGCACCAGCCCTCATTATTGACACCGCATATGAGCACACACTCTCCCTCGCCCATTAGATCCATTTCTATTGAAGAATATTGCGACCGGGGACAAGCCAGGTGCACGACCGGGGGAGGGGAGGGGAGGGGGGAGAGAAGAAGAAGAGAGAGAGAAAAGGTGGGGGAGGAAGGGCAAGAAAAAGGGGAGAGAGGCGAGGCGGGGGGGGGGGGGGCTCTTCTCCTTGGCTCCAGGAAAAGCAGCTTCTCAACCCCCCCACCCCCATTGCCCAGGAGAAGAAAACCAGCCCTTGCTGGGCAGCCACCCTTTGCCCCTGCTTTGTGCCTGCCTCTGCCCCACTTTTGGGCTTTTTAAAAAATATATATTTGATCCCCCATTAAACCAAGGAGGAGAATGTGAAAAGGGGGGAAAATGCCCAGGAGGAAGCAGGAGCAACCCAAGCGCCTCTCTTCACGTAAGTGCTCCTTTTTTTTCTCTCTCCCTCTCTCCCTCCCCCCCATTTCCCCCTTCTCTCCTTCGCCCCCTCTCTCTCTTTCTCTCTCCCCCCACCCCACCCCCCGGTCTCTGCCTGCCTCCTTCCCCTCCGCAGCCTCCTCCGTTGTTTTGTGCATTAGTTTAGGGTTACAGAGGTGAAACTGACAAAGACACAGCCTGGGTTATTCCTCTTTTAGGTCTGAGCTAAGGCAGCCATGTTGGTGATGAACAGCCTTGTGCCCTTTTAATTTTTTTCCTCTTTCCCCCTCCATGTGTGCGCGTGTGTGTCTGTGTGTGTGCGAGGGAGAGAGCGAGCCGGAGAGAGCGAGTGTGTGTGTGTCTCCCCTCTCCCTCCCTCCCCTCTCTTTCTTCGCTCTATTCGTCCTCTCTTCCCTCCCCTTTCTTGTGATTGTGCATTTGTGTGTGAATGGATTTCTCTTTATGGCTGGGGTGTGTATATGTGTGTGTATGTGTTGGGGGGGGGGAGGAAGAGGCTTCTGTTTATTATTATTACTGTTATTCTTATTGGGGTGGGGAGTTGCACAATTGGAAACGAAAGCGGTTCGCTGGCGCCTTGCGCGGAATCAATCGCGAGGTCCGTCTCCGGCTAAAGGTTGCGGCTGGGCTCGCCGGCCCCGGAGCCGGGGAGGAGGAGGCGAAGAGCGGCGGGGGAGGGCGAGGGAGGGAGGGAGCGGCGCGGGTGGCGGCGGCGGCGCTGGGGGGGGGGGGGACACACAGCGAGAGAGACACACACGAGAGAATCCGGGGCTGCTGCTTCGCTGCCGCCGAGGAGAAGCGAGCATGATATTGGGGGGTGGGGGACGGGGACGGCACGGGAGGCAGATCGTGGCATGCGAGGTCCCTGCAGAGCGGCGGCGGCGGCGGCAAGCGAGCTCGGGGCTTCTCCTCGCGGCTGCAATAAAATGCAGGGTCAGATGGAGCCTGGGCGAGTCGGAGGCTTCAGCGCCGCCGCTGCCCCAGACCAGAGCAGCAGAGCGCAGGAAGGACTCGGAAAAGTGCCCTCCTCCTCCTCCCACAGCCTGCAGGCAATGCACACACCACACATTGACACAGCCGCTCACCCCGCGCTCTCCCTCCTTTCCCACCCCGCTTCTTCCTCTTCCACCTCCAACCCGCCGCTCCCCCCCCCCCGATTTTTCCTCCTCCTCCTCAATTCTTTGCAAAGCAGTTAACTTTTTCTTCTGGTTCCCTGTGGTAGCAAGAAGCGATCGGGCGCTCCTGGAAGGAGGAGGAAATAAAAGTGTGTTTTGTGTGCGGGGACACACACATACAAATAATATGTCTTGTCTTAAAAAAAAAAAAAGGCTTCGCGTTGGCTTGGTGTCTCTAAAGAAAGGAGGAAGGAAGGCGGCGGCGGAGGGGGCGGCGTGGGTGGATTTAGGGGTCATTTTCCTGCGCTCTGCCTCCGGCACTTCTGCTCGCCGCCTGCTCGCCCGGCCCCTCCCTGGCTCTGCCCCCGGGTTCAGTGTCGGCGGGGCTGAACTGCTTATGTGTCAAAGCCATGGTCGGTCACCTGAAGTTCACTGGGGAGGGAGGGAGAGGGAGAGAGGGCTAAGGTTGTCGCGGATGGTGTGTGTGCCTTGCGCGTGTTTTTGTGTGCGGGGGGGGGGGGCTCCCCGCCGCCTTTCCTCTAGCCTCAGACAAAAGAGCGCGATCGATTACTTCCCTCTCTCCACAGATACATAATTTTCCGATAGTTTATCAGGGGAAGGGTCTTGGAGAGAGGACTGACCTCCCCCTCCCACTTTTCTTCCCGCCCTCTCATCCTTTCTCTCTGCCTTCTTCCCTCCCCTCCCCTCCCCTCCCAAGCACACACTAGCAGCCTGCCACGCATGAACCGAAGCAGAGGTGGGGACACCAATGGCACCGGAGGGATCGCGCGTACCAACGTTGCTCCTTTCTCTTGCCGCGCAAAGCCGAGGGAGAAGGGCGCCCTGTTGGGCCCCTCCCGGCACTGTTCTAAGCACCCCCCCCCCGCATCACCGTCTAATCGCCCTCGCGTTAGTGGATTCGGTTTTGGAATATTGAGGTTTCCCTATCCTAAAAAGCTAGTTCAGAGAGGTTGCACAATTGAGTTTCCTGAATGTCTAAAGGGGCTACAATTGCGTCCACTGCTACTGCTTTTCTTTGGGTTACTTGCTTCAAAAAAGGGGGGGGAGCGGTGGGGTGGGGGCAAGGTCAGTAACCTTTCAGTTTTAAATTATGTATTTTCATATGTATAAATCTCGGAGGGCTTCTGATTGAAAGTTCGCCTAGCTCTAAAATACAATGAAGTGCAATATAAGAGCAAATGGGCATTTTCAAAGCACGCAGAGACTTTTGTGGAGGCTTCTTTAAAAAAAAAACAACGGAAGAGCCTGTTGTGTATGTGTGCATTGAAAGTCTGAACTGAGAGTTTTGGGAAGCGTGTTGTCTATGCGGTTGAAGACAGCTATGCAAGCAGCTGCAGACTGCCCCGCTAGTGACCTTGACCTAGACCTGGTGCTGTTGCCCTTTCTGTCTGTTTCTCTAGGGCAGAGATGAAATTCTGTCTCCATTTTAGCTCGCTAGGGAAGAATCTCCCTTGCTGCTTGTGTGGCTATACTTGGGTTGGCTTGGTGTGTCTCTCTTCCCCTCTCCCCTCCAAATGATTGCAAGTTTTATTACCCATTCGCTGTAGCTGTTTGTAGGGGAAGTTAGTGTTTATTATATTACAAGGTGCTGTGGCCTGTCAGGGAAGAGGGCTGTGAAAATTCCAGCTTTTAAAATGTGGTGCCCTATTTCTTAAGCGTTGGTGCTTAGTTTTAAAGTATTTTTAGGATTTTCTGATGTGTATGACTTGGAGGGGAAGGGTGTGTGTGTACCACTACACCACTGTAAATGGACGGTGCTTTAGGCCTTGTGTGTACTTTTCATCAAAGAAAAGCAAACCTGCTATTAAAGCCTATGAGACGTTTGAATAAAAATACATGTATTTGACACCAAGCATTTGTGATGCTGTTTGTGTCCAGTGGAGACTACAAGGGTACAAGGCATTGTATCACCTCTAAGAGAACGTAATCCTTCTGTAGTTCAGTATGAAAAGTGCAGGGCATTATAGTGTTAGGATGATAAGGTGTCAACATTAATTCTGTCCCTCCTCCCTTCCATGCAGCTATACAGGAAAGTCCTTACATGTTCTCTTATTAATTCTTAATAACATGTTAATGGAGTATACAGCCGCACACACCACATCTTGTAGCACTGTCATACTAGAATTGGTTCACTGTGTAAGCAAGATCTTTTTTCTGAAGAGAGCCTTGTATATTTTGGCATTCTTTCATAACAAGTAACAGCCTTGCTGTAAGAAAACGGGGTGCTAATGTAGTAGCTACGCATGTCCTGAGCTTGTTATGAAGGCCACAATCCTAAACTTGCTTACCTAAAAGTAAGCCTCAGTAAACTTGGCAGGACTTGCTTCTGAGTAAATATGTCTGGGATTGGGCTGCACCTCCCAACTTTGCCCATGTGCTTCTATGTGATTACTTTTAAGTTCAACCCTGAGCACTTCACTGTGATAATTATATGACTTTACTCACAAGTAGTTTTATAACAGTCCCTCCTTTTCCACTGTTCCACTGTTTGGGCTTTTGTTAGCTTCTTAGTCACCTTATTCTTCTTGAGTGTTTTACCTCAGAAAAGTTGTGGTACTTCAGAGCAATAAAAATAGTATTGTCTACCTTACTGATTGTGGTTGCCACCTGCAAATGACAAAAGTTAATTTCAGCAGGCCCATTTGCTTGTTGGGAACAGGGATATAGAATCTGATTTTTAACTACATTCATTGAGAGAAAAGTTATATACAGGATAAACTTGACAATTATGATAGTTAAAATAATCTATAGGAAAAGAGAAGACTGTAGTATGTAAAAAGGGACTTAATAACAAGAATATAATTACTGTAGAAATAACTTCAAGAATGTGGTAAAGGCCACAGGACCCAAAGACTCAGTTAGGTTTGTGTAAGCACTTTCCTATGTACATCAGGGCCATCCTGAGAACAGGTGAGGTGCAGTGGTTGGAGTGTTGAACTAGGATCATGGAGACCTAGGTTCAAATCCCCACACTGCCATGGGGTCCACTATCATACTGGTGCAAACAGTTGTGGCCTCCCCCAAAGAATCCTGGGAATTGTAGTTTGTTAAAGGTGCCTCTCACAGTGCTACAATTCTCAGAGTGGTCTGACAGCCGATACCTCTACTGTGAGAGGAATAGGGGCCTCATAACAACTCTCAGCGCTCATAACAAACTACAGTACCCAGGATTCTTTGTGGGAAGCCACAACTGTTTAAAGTGGTGTGATAGTGCTTTAAATGCAGAGTGCAAATGGGGCCTGGTGGCCTCATCACTTCCTCCCTTTTACCTACCTCACAGAGTTATTGTGAAAGGAAAATAGGGCTGGTGGTAGAGAACAATGCTCCTTATGGGAAAGGAATGATATCAAGGCCAGAGAGCATCTTGGCTGTGAGTCCTGGAAGACCTGCTCCCTGCCTTGCTGTCCTTTCCTAGCGGGCCTGGGAGGGTGGGGCCCTGACTGACTCCAGCTATAAAAGCTGATGCTGTGGAACAGATTCTGGCTTGTTTTCAGCCAGAACTCACCCCAGCTCAGTTCTGGCAACTCTCAGGTGGGCACCATTGTTGTGGTAAGAGAACAAGGAAGGTGTTTGTGGTGAGTTCTGGCGCCTCTTTTTCTAGAAAATAGCACTGGGTTGAGGTATAGTTTTGAGGTTTTTGTTGATGTTGTTGATGTTCATTGTTTGTACCTTTATTTTTAGATCTTCATGTGGAAATTGTTTCATTTGGCTGTGTATGTTTTGTTCATTGTTTGTGACTACTATTGTTATGTTTGTAATTATGTTTTACATGTTGCAAGCTGCCTGAAAGGCATGGGCATGGTCAGGATTTATGTTAGGCAGGCAGGCTTTTGTTAGGGGAGGCCGAACCTCAGTTAGTGAAGTATTATTGTTTTTATTGATGGGGGGAGCTGCCCCCCCCCACTACATCCATGGCAGCATACAAATAAAATTATGGCTATATATATATATATAGTTATGGTGCTGACTGGCAGTAACTGAGGAACTGAGGGGGTGGGGAGCCACTTTCAGAAGCCTCAAAAGTTCCTCAGCCCATAATAGTCACTTGCACCTCCAACTTTGATCAATACACAGCAGTGGTACAGTTAAGATTGTACATGTTGCCATGCCTTTCATTTATTAGGGGAGTTCACCGTTCAGTTCTACAAAATCTCTACAGTATTTTAATTCTGTCTTCTACATTCTTTTAAAGAAATAAGACAATTGATAATGCTATTTTTTTGGGGGGGGGGGAATTTCACCAACATACCAGAACACTACGCCTATGTGTCATTAAAAAAAAAAGAACTCTGTTCACATGCTCTTTTTTAACCACTGTTGGTTTCTAAATATAAATTTACATCTTAAAAGTGTCCAAAAATGGGAAAATGTTTTTAGAAAACAATAGTTGACATTTATAGTGTGCTTTGTATATAGCACAATAACCATTACAATAACCTTGTAAGGTAGGTCAGTATCATTATCCTTGTATTGAAGATGAGGCAGGTGCTGAGGTTCGGAGACAAACATTATCCAAAGATCAGATAGTTAATAACGGGTAAAATTTGAAACGGCCTTCCTGCTTTACAACTATGCTACACTTGTTTTGGAAAAATTCCTGAGTTGTTGCTTGGGATCATTGCTTTATCAGCTGAGCCTTAGAGAAGTTTTGTAGTATTTTGTCAGAAATCCTTATGAGAACGTTTGTATGCTTTTTTGTGTTTCTAGAAGATGCACCACAAGAGGTAGATAGGGAATTGAAATAATAATAAAAAGTCCTTTCTTATTCTTTTCTTGCCCTACTTTGTTGGAAAATCTGTATGATATTATACCAGGATCTCAAGCTAGGAATGGGCCCCAATGGGCTCCCAAAATATGGGGAGCCAGTAGTAGAAGAGAATATAAATAATTTTGCAAACTTTATCAGTAATAGGTCTATCAACTGCCAAGTCTCCATTCCCCCCCCCCCCAATCAGGTTGTTCCCATGGCATGGGTGAAAGGGAACAAAGGTGCCTGATTTCTACGGACCAATTTGCCCTAGTTGGAGATGAAGTGGTACAGGTGTACATAGGATCCATATAGAGACATATGACTTGTTGTGTGAGTGATAGAAATAATATGTGGGAGTTTATACATAGATGCTAGGCAGGAAGATAATAAATAGTGAAGAGGATAAAGGAAGTAAATAAGCATGCTCAATTAAATTTTTAGGCTGAATACCTTGGAAGGTCTAATAAAATTAGGAGATGGCATTTTCAGAAAGTTTGAAAATCACATCCCCAAACACATAAGGTATGCACGCTCCTGGATGAGCACTCTAAGCTCTAGATTGGAAGCCAGAAGTTCCATGTTTGTACTCTCATACCTGCCACAAATGATAGTGGAAATGCAAATAGGGAAACCCACAAATCACTTGAGTAGGGTTCATTTCATGAAAGCAGGAAATCTTAAAAGGGATTTGATGATCACAGCCTGCATTGTTAGAGTGCCACCCGAGGCGCTTTTCAAGTATCTCCAGTTCAGACCACTCAAATCCTATTTTCTAAGTCAAAGGTAGCAATCTTACACCAACCTGTTAGTGAAGAAGACCTACTGTAGTCAGTGGAGTCTCAGAGAGACTTTCGTATACAATTTTGAAAAGACTTTTGTATACAATTGGGCCATGCCATTATCGTAAGAACCCTGCAGGATCTGACCAAAGAGCCATCGGAGCCCAACATTCTCTTCCCACAGGGAGTAACCAGATGCGTATGGGAAGCCTATTGGCAGGACATGAGCTCAGTAGTCCTCTCCCTCTTTCTCTCAGACTCTTCTTATGTTCTATAGTGATTGTGTATCTAGAGCAGGCATGGGAAACCTGTGGCTCTCCAGATGTATACTTGCTGTTATCCCTGACCATAAGAAATGCTGGTTGAAACACAACAACTTATGGAGGACCACAGGTTCCTTATCCCTGCTTTAGAATATAATGCTAATTCTTATGTATACACTTGCCTATTATTTTATTTAGCTGTATTACCATTTCCTTATGTTGAACCCCAGCATGTGATATAAGAACACTGGGCAGAATATTAAATGTGTGTTCCCAAGAGTACGTGGAAGATGTTTGGGGGAATGGAGATGGAGACTACAAAGTACATAGTTTTGTTGGAATGGCAGCTAGGCAGAGAGTAAAAACCTACTCAGAAGAAGGAAGGGAAATTGTAAGGAGGTTTTTATTACGGTAATGACTTCAACAATAGGACACTCAGTTTAAGGATGCAATACTATGAATACTTAATTAGGAGTAAGTCTCATTGGTTTATGGGACTTAACGCTGAATAAACCTACATCATGCTGCAAAAACGATAGAATGGAAATTCTGAAATATTGTCATAATGAATCTAGTCAGTGTCCACACAGAGTGCATCATATACAGTGGTACCTCAGGTTACATAAGCTTCAGGTTACAGACTCCGCTAACTCTGAAATATTACCTCGGATTAAGAACTTTGCTTCAGGATGAGAACAGAAATCATGCTCCGGCGGTGCGGCGGCAGTGGGAGGCCCCATTAGCTAAAGTGGTGCTTCAGGTTAAGAACGGACCTCTGGAACGAATTAAGTACTTAACCCGAGGTACCACTGTATTTGTAATTTACCACAGCAGGACATGGGTGCTACCAGGTCAAATTCACAAAATCCATTTATCTGACATTTCAGGGGATTTGGGGATGATGAATTGGTCTTGTGATCCATGTTGAGATTACAGTTACCATGTCCTTAGGAACACTAGAAAAATTAGGCCAAAGCAGCAAATGCTACATTATTCTCTAACCATGACTCAGAACATTCAGAAGGCTAGTTCGTGAAACCAAAATCTTGCCCCACCCTCCCATCAGTTTAGGGACTTCATAATATAAAAAGATGATCTTAACCATGTGGCCTCAATCTTAGCCAGAGGAGGAGCCTTGCCACATGGGGGTTATGTACTGTGCATTTAATTGTTCAGTTGTTCAGCTGTGGACAAGGTCACCACAGGTGTAACAAGATGAAATAGAGTATAATGTGAAATTATTGCCTTAGGGACAAACCATTTGCAATTGAGTCCTAAGTCAAGAAGGCAACTCTTTGGTGTTTTATGTGTGGAAATTCCAAGGCTTAATCTCCAGTTGGGAAAGGAGCTCAGGTAGCAGTGCTGAAAAAGACCTTGATCTGAGACCATGGAGAGCTCAGAGTAGACAGTACTTAGTTTAATAGGCCATTTTTTCTGCCTCAGAATAGGAATCTTACGTTCCTCTTTGATATTCATATCTCTGTGGTAGTATCCATACTGAAGGTGTCAGTTTGTGTTCTGATGGCTCAATAATTAAAAGAACAAGTTTTGAGATTGAAGATCTTACTTTGTTTCTCAGCCATTAACTCACAGGCTAACCTTTGACAAGCCATGATATTTCTGTGTTAGTCCCCATCAGTAAATTTGGAACTGTTTGTTTGCTTAATAAATGTATAAACTGCTTTTCAGGTAAAAAACTCTTCACAATGCAGTGTACAGGTATAAAAATCACCACCACCAAATACTGCTTACATGTTAAAAACTTTTAAAACATCCAAAATTCAAAACACTTAAAATCTGTAAAAGCCTGTACAAAAACTGAAAGAGACCAGCATAGAATTCAACACGCATCATAAAGCAGCCATATCATTTTTGCAGCCTAGCTGTGTGTTAAGAATATAGAGAAAATTATAATAATTGAATCTAATACAAAGGCAAATTGAGTAGCTGCGAGTCATAAACAGGCCTAAAATTGTTTGGGTCCCAGATTTCATTACATGCATATGCTTATGGCACCAGGATTCAGTACTGTACTTTCAATTCTTTCTGAGCTACCTTACAGGAGCCTTGTTAAGATAATACATACAAGTCTTTGGAGTGATAAATGAAAGTACTTTACAAATACTTGGTAGGAGCATTGAAAAAAGAATACTCCAAGTGCTCTTTCAATACCACTGGGGATATTTGGTCATTCTGTGCAGGCTTTATATGCACTTGGTGAAGTGGCTGTGTTCAGACTTTGGTTAAAACGTATACCTTACTTTTGGGGTAAGGATGATAAAACTTGTGGCGTATATATTTTATGTAAACTGCTTAGAGATTTTTCATGATCTCTCTCTCTCTCTCTCTGAGCGGTTCAGAGGTAGGGAAAGCATATGAGTGCTGTATGAATGGTATCCTTTACTACTGCAAAGGGTTTATCGCTCATGTATAATTATTTGTAACCATTATAATTACTGTAGGATATCGAGAACATGTACCGGTAAGTGAAATTAGGGAGCTCACAAAGCAAACCTGTAGCAAGACTACCCCCCGTAATCGACAATAGTCAAAGGAGGGAAACAAATATATCAATCCAAAGGAATGTGTGTAATTATTTTTAAAAGCATATAATTACTATAAAGAGTCAGTACCCATGCGTGTCTCACTAATATATATAAAATTGTTATATAGAAGATTGAGCACAAGAAATAAACTGGGGTTCCGAAAAATAAAAGGCTTCTAATGTACTTGAAAGATTTTCCTGTTTTGATTAATGGTGCGTACAAAGCCCCAGGAGTGAGGCAACAATGCCGTACAAACACTATATCATCAATTAGAGATGAAATTTCAGAAATAATTAGATGATAGATTTATGGTGTTGCCCATGATGGAATTGCTGCGGAACTGAGGCCTTCTAGATCTGTTGAGATCCCTGACACAAGTCCCAAACCTTTCTTGATGTCTTAGTCTGCATCACACACACACAGAAGCCTTGTGTACACGGCGTGATAATATCATTATACCATGTTAATGCAGGAGGCTGCTGGGCATAAACATTACAACCTACAATGACAAAGCCTCTGGGGAACCCCTGGATTCTTGTACATCATCCCAGAAACCAGGAGGGAATTGAGCTTGCATTTTTGACACTTTTATTTTTGGATTAATGCATACTACATACTATTGAAATATAATAGTATGGGGCCTGCAGCCCACCCCCTTTAGGGCACACCTTTATATTGGTGCAGGAAGACAAGTTTTTGACGATTTGTAACAAAAAATTATTGAGCTAGATCTTCAAGATAGCCTGCAAAAGAGAAGCATAAAACAGATCAAAACAGTTCAAGTTTTTTACTTGCACTCCAGTATGACCCCTACAGGCTGTTAATGGGCTTGAGCAAACCAATCCCCTCCTCTCCCTAACCCCTTCTTAGGTAGTTTTGATTTCTTTTAAAAACGGGTTTCTTCCTTGTAATTTACAAACTTCTATACTTCTGTTTGCCTAGAGACTCCCACCCGAAGCATGTAGAAACCACTACCTACTTTTTCGGAGGCCCCATCTTTCTTTCAAACAAATTTGCTTATTGGGAATTTCCTAAAGACTCCTTATGTCAGCTGAGTCTTCATCCACAACCACAAAGTTACTTTCATTTGCCCCAAGTTTAGCTTGTGCCAGTTCTTAATAGTTTTGAGAACCTTGCTGAGAGGTATGAAGGTGTACAAGGGGAATATCTGTATGTTATTTTCACTGTTTAACTGCTGTAGTAAGTCATGATACAGCTAATTTCTGACAAGAAGATCCATGCAGAAAAAATTGTTGGTCTAAGTGTGATTGAGTTAATAATTCCATTACTATCGCAGTCATTGAATGAGTTTGGTGAATTTCTCTCCTCCCCCTTTTTAGCGCAAACAGTGGATGTTGTGCGTTAAATTACCTAAAACTATTGACCCTTATTTTCTCAACCCTCAACTTCCTTTTGATTATTGTGGCTACACAAATAAAGTACTTTGAGGTAGCTCAAACCCATATCTTCCACTCTTCTCTTGTTAGAAATTATATATCTGTCCAAAGCCATATAGTCATTTCTGATTAACAAGGGCTTGGTAATGTAAAATGCCCATTTTTCAAATACACACCCATTTTCCTTTGAATGGCGTTTGGGATATGGTAGAGATGCAAATTGAGGTAAAGTTCAAGTGCTGACTCTATAAACAACCCCAATAAGAGGAACAACTGTGTCCAGGGAAACAGAACAGAATGTATTCTTTCAATGAATGACAAAATCATCACCAATTTGTAAATGTAGTTCCCTCCCTGGCATGTCAAAGGCAGGACTGGGAGAAGGGATTAAGAACAGATACAAAACAGAAGGGTTAGGAAGAGCTGGTCAGTTCGGAATAAACTATTAGTAATTTTCTGTAATTGAATCAAAACAGATCCCAGAACTAGATAATGAGAGCATGACCTACAAATGAGGACTTTTTGGAAGGCAAAAGGGCTTGTAGCATAAGGCTTTGTAAAGCCATGTGATGTCAAACTCTTCACTTACTTTGTAAATAATGATGCTGGGTCTGGTTTCCAGTGTGACCACTTTCTGTTGCGTGGTTTGTTGAGCAAGATACTGTAAATCAAATGCTGTAGCTGTAATTGTTTTTGGGTTTTTTTTAAGGAAAAAGATTGTACAGTATAGACATATAAGAAAATAGTGCGCGCACACAGATTTCAAACATTACATGATGCGTGACAGTTGGGCATTTTCTCTCTCTGAAATATAGATTTGTATTTTCATCCTCGGATTGTAAATTAGATTTTAATGATGCCAATGGGGAAACATCCATAGCTCAATACTAGAGTACATGCAACCGGGGTGCCAACTTGAATAAAATTTTGTGCGGAGGCAGGTAAGTCCTGCCCTGCATAATCAATCACAGGATGCAGTGCACACACACCATTTTAATGTTTTATGGGGGGTGGGCAAAGGAACCTCGACTCCTAGGAGTTGGTTCCTATGCATGCATACACGTGTAAAAGGTCCAAACTACATGGCAGCTCCAGGTAGGGCTGGGAAAGTTTCCAGTCTCAAATCCTGGCGAGCTTCTGCCGGTTGGACCAAAGTTCTGACTTGGGCCACATTCACAGCCATACATTTAAAGCAGTATGATACCATTTTAAAAGGTCATGACTTGACCCAAAGAATTCTGGGAGTTGTAGTTTAAGGGTGTTGAAGGAGACCCCAGTCCCCTCCCTGAGCTACAATTGCATGTTCCTTGTGAAGAGATATTGATTGTTAAACCACTCTGGGAATTATAGCTCTGGAAAAGGAATTAGGGTCTCCTAACAATTCTCATCACCCACAATGAACTACATCTCTCAGAATTCTTTGGAGGAAGCCATGACTGTTTATAAAGTGGTATCATAGTGCTTTGAATTTATTGTGTGAATATGGCCTTGGTATAAGACCAAGGTACCAAGGCCTTTTTATACCAAGGTATAAGGCCTTGGTATAAGACCTTGGTATAAGACCTCTGTGTTCTCTATTTCAAAGTACTGCACACATTCAGAATCTAAATGGAATGGTTCTGTGCAGATGATACTGCTAGTCTGTAAAGATTTGAATTAAGTTTTGCTGCCTCATGACCATTTAAATATTGATATAAAACTTTTAGGCTTGGTTCTTTTAAAGAAAAATTGTGTAGTATATGATGCTGTTTGCCCATTCTTCATGTTGTTTGCCACAGATGGAGATAAAGAGGACAACCATCTAATTTTGCTAGGATCCCGTTGTCCAGCACTCTGAAGCCAGATATGGGCTTAGATTTATTTATAGGTTTTATAGAAGCTGCCCAATAACATTAATCTTGGTGGCTTGCAAACATAAAATGGTAGATGCAGTATTAAATTAGAATATCATAAAACAACAATCACAGCATAAAAGCAGAAGTAGACAGTTGAAACCAGACCTAGTAATGTTTCAAGTAGACCCAAGAAATCAATGGGCCAAAAGTTATGTTTTATGGCTGTTCAATTTCAATAGGTTTACTCTAAGTCTATCCAACTATGAATGAACCAGGTTTCACCATTTAAAATGAACATTTTAAAAATAATTATAATGAACATTCCCAGGAGCACTTTTTGTTCTGACGTCATATACATGGATTTATATCGGAGCCAGGGTGGAGCCACAAGCTGCCATATTCAATGCAAATTTGGGATCAGTGTCTTCCAACCAAGGCTCCTTGCTGTACATTGGTACATCAGTAGTGTGTAGGTATAATCAGGGCTGGAAGCAGGTGCTGAAGGCCCTTCAGTGGTAGTTTGTTTCTGTACCTGTCCTGGTGGGTGCTGGCACTCACAGTGACATGTAGTTACGAAATAACTTGATTTCATGGATAACAGGGAAATTGGCAGCCACCTCCAGGGGGTGGCATACAATAATTTGGTTAAATGTGCAGCAGCCCAGGCTGCTGTGTATCCATCAGCAGACCTGCCTTTTTTCAAGGGCCTTTCATACAGAGTCATTTTATCTAGCAACAATTTCCTTCTAAGAATCTTCTCTACCTCGTGAGTCCCCATTGGTGCTTCATCAGCCCTCTCAGACACACTCCTAGGCTGTTGTTCCTTTTCTGTTTCTGTCTGCCTCTTGTCGTCCCTTTTCCAGCAAGTCGCTCCTTCTTAGGTCAGAGCTACAGGTGTTCCCAATGCTCCACAGTCCCATTACATTACATTACCCACCCGTTTGGGAGGTGGGGAGTCTAATTCTTACATTCAGCTAATCCAAATGATAGTCCTCAACTCAGCAGGGGGCCCTAAAGAATCCTGAACCAGTTGCTTATTCTTCTGCATTGATGGTTCTACTTCAGATGTAGCTGTATTCTCCCTTCTATGGAACTCACTCCCTTGATTCATTGACTTTGCAAGGTATGGTGTTGTCTTCTGAATCTGTGCCATCTACAAAGTTTGTGCATGAGTATAAGACATTGATGTCTTAACTTCTTTGCATCTCTGAGAACTGGTTTTGTCAGTGAGAAAAATTTATTTGCCCTGTACATTGATTTTGTGGCAAGCTGTTGACCTGTTGTTCTGCAGGATCAGGGCCCTGGTATGGTTTGAGTCTATTTTAGTATAGGACAAAGCTATTCCCACCTAGAACTGGCAATGGTTGACACTGCTAAACTTTTGTGTATCAACCTCTGTATTTTTGCTACAACGCAACAGATAGATGTTTCCACTTTCTCTGGTTCTTGCCTCAGACACTCCCTCACTTGCTATGCATGATTATAGTGCTCCTTTTGCCTCTGTGTGACTTTATGCTGATGGAGCTTCACTGCTGGGCTTACAGTGCTAAAAATATCAACTAATTCAGTAAATATGCGTAGGGTTTGTATATTTTACCGGTACATCTGCTCCATTCAACAATTCTATGGGGAAAGTAGTCTCATTTCCAAACATTACTATATATGGTATGTGGCACGTGGATGACTGCACAATAGATCTGTAGGCCATCATGACATAGGGGAGCATTCTGTCCCAGTTCTGCACAAAAGATAACAACATAGCTGTCAGTGAGAGATTCAAGTGTTCCAGTAGCCCATCTGAATGGTAGGGCATGGTACAGGTTTTTTTTATCTCAAGTACGTTGCAGTTCTTGTGGAATACTCATGATTCAAAATTTCACCCTTGATAAGTGAGACAGGAGTAAGGAGAACATGAACCGAGTTCACTTAGATTCAGGTAGGTAGCCGTGTTGGTCTAACACAGTCAAAATAGATAAAATAAATAAATTGTCCAGTAGCACCTTAGAGACCAACTAAGTTTGTTCTGGATATAAGCTTTCGTGTTCATGCACACTTCTTCAGATACACTGAATCAGAAGTCACCAGACCCTTATATATAGTGGGAGGGGAGGGTGGGGTTTTTGTCAGATTTTCGCCGTCTGCGCATGTGTAGACGCGATTTCTGGTGCCATGGAAGCGAGTCCCCGCTCCGCGCTGCACCTGTTTAGCACAGTGCGTGGGGACTCGCCAAGTAGATGGCTCAGTTCAGGGGCAGCTCATGGGCCGTTTAAACGACCCTCATGGGCCACAGGTTGCCGACCTATGCTCCAGAGGATTACCATAGTGGCAGACCAACAGTTCTACAAATACTTTAGAGACTGTTTGAGCTTCTTGGTCAGGCAGGAAGTGTGTCTCTGCCCACTTAGACAATGATCTGCTATCCCAGAATATTTATTGAGACTTGCTCTAGAGGACTACTTGCTTGTTTGATCACTGTGGGAGCTATGGCTATAACAGAAGTACAGTGGTACCTCAGGTTACAGACTCCGCTAACCCAGAAATAGTACCTCGGGTTAAGAACTTTGCTTCAGGATGAGAAGAGAAATCATGTGGCGGCAGTGGGAGGCCCCATTAGCTAAAGTGGTACCTCAGGTTAAGAACAGTTTCAGGTTAAGAACAGACCTCCAGAACGAATTAAGTTCTTACCCAAGGTACCACTGTAGTTTCATGATTACAAGGATTGCATGTATTTTATGATTTCACCCCATCCTTAACAGTTGTGGACCATCCAGGCTAGTAGAGTTTGTTTGTGGGAGTCCTGTCTTCCCATCCAAAGCAGCCATATCCTGGAAGAGGAAAATAACTACCTCAGCTCCCAGCCTCTGTTCCCCTTGTCTCAACTCCCACCATGTCATCCTTCTGTTCTCCTCCTTTGTCTGTCTCAGCTTGCCATTGCATACCTGAGCCCAGCAGTTCTTAAGGAGTTAGTCATGACACTAGATACAAGACTTGGACTTCTTTGAAGGCGGTGGTTCTAGCAAGATTCCTGCTTCATTTTCAGCAGTGGTTCCTTCTAGTGTCTGAGTTATGATTAAATTATCAACATGTTATCTCTCAGCCTCAGAGTTCTTGTTGGGATTATCAATGCCTGACAGAGCATCAGAATTTGTGTGTTGTTTTCCTGGGTGATGTGCAATCTGGTACTGGAACTGGAACAGAGCCAGGTGCTCAAGCCAGCACAGCAACTGTCCCTGTGGCCCGTAGAAGTTATGAAGCCATCAAAGTGAATTGCGAACTGCCCTTAGCAGGCATTATTTTACCAAGAGGAAATGAAAATGCTTAGTAAATATCACTACAACTAGCGGGTCTTTCTTTGTAGTGATGTAGTTCCTTTCCACTTTGATGGGCACCTTCCTAGCATATGCAACCACTCCCTTCATATCAGCATCTTACTGTGCTAGTTGGACCACAGCAATACCTGACACTGGCGTCTGCATCCAGGATAAATGTTAGCTGGAGGTCTGGGTAAGCCAGAATTGGTGCAGACATGAGCCTTTGCTTTAACTCTAGGAACACTTCTTGGCTGGCTGTGGTCCCCTGGAACTTTTGCCCCTTGTCTGACAATTTGTGTAATGGCTGGGCAACAGTGCCAAAGTTAGCAATAAATCTTCTATAGTATGCAAGTAGATCAGCAAAACTCTGTTTCTCAGCAACTGAGTGTGATGTTGGCTGAGACTGGGTTGCTTCTAGTTGCTTTGTCAGAGTCCGTTCCTATTGCATCTTGGTCTAGGTGCTTCATCACAGAACATATTATATTTTGCTGGTTTCACCTTTAAGTTAGCTTGACAAAGATTCTCTAGTATTGCTCTCATTTTCTGCAGATGTTCTTCAGAAGATATTCCAATGACAATTATGTCATCAAGGTAAACCAGACGATATGTGCCCTATAGGTCTGCCAAGACAACTTCCATCAATCTTTGAAACATAACTGGAGCACTGCAGAGTCCAAAGGGCAAAACATTAAATTGTGCTTCATGGTGAATGCTGTCTTGGGTCGGTCATTAGGATGTACCTCTGTTTGCCAGTCAGCATTGGCCAAATCCAGGGTACAGAAGAAACAGGCACTTCCAAGCAGGTCTAGAGTGTGATCCAATCCAATGGAACACATCACAGTGGGTCAGAGTGCCACCCACAAATGCATGGAATATAAGAATAACTTTGCTGGAGTCAGATCAAAATTCTGTCTGGTTCAGCACTTCACTGATTGGGCTGATAATGGTTTATTTGTGTGTTTCTAATTTATTAAATTGGTCAGTTGCTTTACCTTGCCCAGGGCAACCCAAAGCGACTTACAACCAAACAAACGCCACATCTATACATTAAAACCAGGAATAAAGAAATGCATTAAAAACATCCCATTCTAGACCTTCCACAGGGCAATCATTGGAAGAGGATAGGCCTCTCTCACAGTAATATTGATTAGCTGTTGAAAATCCATGCATATATTTGAATTCTCCCATCTTTGTTCCTTACCAAGACTTCTGCTGCAGCTCGGGGACTTAATGGATGTTTCTTGGTTCCATCATCTGCTGCAGTTGCTGACTAAAATCTGCCTGATAATATACTTGTATCCTCTACTACCCCAGTCTCACAGGTCTTGTATCTCCTGCCTTGATCAGGCATTTGTCAACCCAGTACATCCCAGGTCATCATCTCTTTTGGAAAAACTATCGCTGTAATCTTTCAACAGCTCCTCTCACTGCTTGCTATTGTTTTTATGACACATTCTCTTATTTCAGCCTCAGCCCCTGCACAAAGTGTACTATGTGCTACCTGTTCTTTGTCTTCCTATGAGGGTTATCTTGGTGTTCCTGCCTTGGCGTGATAGCAGTGTCTGGCTATACTGCCAATACCTCAAGGGCCTAATATTCATAAACCACCACGTCCATATGAAATGATCACAGATTCATGTCTTGATACACACTTGAGGCTCTTGTCACATTGGCCACTTGCACTGGGACTCAGACTAACTGATTCTTAGCTGTGGTTCACACAATCAGAATTTCATGTTGGCCTAGCAATATGGGGTCTGGCATGTTTTCCCTTCCTTCTCTGAGATTTTCTTTCATCCTAAGTATAACCAGTTCACTTCATGGGGACAGTGTCACTGTCTTCTCCACAGAAAATTCATCATCTCTGCTTTACCCTCATTGTTGTAGTGAGAGACATTCTATCCTTTAGAGGCCTTGTCTAAAGCATCATATTTTAAAGGAATCTGTCTCCACTAGGGCTTCCCGGATGTGTCTTCTGTGACTGAACTTCCACAAGGTAGACAACGTGTGCCCATGATGAGGGTACCTCTGATATTTCTATGATGCTGAGCTTGGTCTGGTTTAGAACTTGAATCACCCCTGGAAAGGCTTCCATTTCTGCCACCATCCTTTAGTTGTCCTTTTCCCGAATTGTGAATGTACAAGGATAGCTTGTGCTCCAGAAGCAATCAAAATATTAAAAGGAAAGTCCATCCATTTTTGTAGCAACATAGTATTTTGGCCTGGTCTCACTGGCCTGTAAGATACATTGTGGGGGTACTGATTTCTAGGTGGGAGTTTAGCCCATAGTTCCCACCCTGGAAAGTTTCCTGGCATCTTTCAGTAATGTTGCTGTGGGCACTCATGTTTAAAATGACTTGTTCTGCCACAATTCCAACATGGCTGCCGCTGTAATTCTTTCCTGCTTGTAGTGGCACATGCTTTATCCTAGTGGCCTTGTCTCGCTCGTTCTTTTTGAGACTGTGTTGAGACCCTTACTGCTTTCAGTTCACTGATGTCACACAGCATTGCAGTCATGCCTTCAAAGGGTTCTTTGAGATTTGAGCCCTATGTCTTCCATGTACCTG
Source organism: Podarcis tiliguerta (assembly GCF_965153285.1). Classification (NCBI taxonomy): domain Eukaryota; kingdom Metazoa; phylum Chordata; class Lepidosauria; order Squamata; family Lacertidae; genus Podarcis; species Podarcis tiliguerta. The sequence continues at coordinate 36,342,157 of NC_139542.1, read as the reverse complement.
AACATCTGTTTTGGTCTCACACATTTGTCTTGTTGGAGCTGTGCTGTTGTCAGCTGCTTCTGTGGCTTGTTCTAACTTTGTATCTTCTTGTAACCCCTTTAGTTTCTTCTTAAGTAGAACTATTCTGAGTTCCTTCTCAGAACTATGAGCCACAATTTGATCTCAGGTCAGCAGGTTCCTCATGCTGCCATCTTAGCCAGGGTATATCCAAAACCTTGGACAGATTTCTTTTCCTCCACTTTCTTCTTACCAAAAACTATTCAATTCCACTCAGGTTCTGTTGTTCTGTCCAGTGATTGATATAAAGCATTCCTGACAGACGTGTAGGTTCCCAGACCCCTTATGTTAGTCCTTCAAATATCTCCTGGGCTTTGCCTTGTAGTAGAAGGCCAAGGAAATCAAATTTGGTGGCATCGTTCCAGTTATTTATGTGTGCAGCTCATTCAAAGTGATTGATCCAGTTGGCCCAGCTTGGGCTATTTCCAGTATATGCCTCTGGCATCAGAATAGGTTGTTGCAACAGCTTGTCTCCATTGCCCTGTTCAGTTTCACCAGCAGAACTTTGGGGTGTGTTCAGTTAGTGGTCCATTTCCACATATAATACAGTCCTTGCCCAGCTATATGTCTGAAATTGCATCACTGTCACAACTGTAATAAATTTACAAATCATTGGCAATAGGTATGGCCAGCATTGAAGGTGACTGCTGAAGCTATTTCATTGTTAGTAATCTCTGTACTAACCCTGGTGGGTGCCAGGGATCACAGTTGATTAAGTGGGTCATGTGAACAGAGAAACCTGCAGCCACCTAGGGACCACGAGAATCATAGAACTGGAAGGGACCACAAGTGTCATCTCGTCCAACTCCTTGCAACGTAGCAATCTTTTTGCTTAAACCCATGACCCTGAGATTAAGATTCTCATGCTCAACCAATTGGCAGATAAAAGAACTAAGTTACAAGTGCAATAGTCCAGACTTTTACGTTTTATCAGTTCAGCAATAGGCCTGGCGCAGCGTCAGCACAATTTGATGCCTTCCTTCATTTCAAGGGCCTTTTTCACAGTCTATCAACTATCCAAGGGCTACTTTTCTTTCCAAACGGCCAGCATAAATCTCCGTCTTTGAGTCCATTGGTGCTTCACATGTCAGGCACGATGGGACTTGTTGTCCAACAATATCTGGAGGACCACATGTTTCCCATTCCTGCTTTAGAAGTTACATCCATAATGTTTTACTGTTATCTAGTTTAACTGCTCCATTTCTGTAGTATGTTAGGTTTGCTTCATCTAAGAGGGATCAATTGATTATAGGCCTAAACAATCAAGAAGCACCCAAATAAACCTGTTTTGCTGAATGCCGTGGATTGAAAAAACAGGGATTATCAAAGCAGGTCCTACATATAATATTGGTTGATGGGCTGGATTCATGGGACACAAATCATGCAGATCTGATACAACACAAAATGTATACTTTTTCTAGGTAGGAAGCCTGGTTGGAATCTCATGATTCTTCAAAGACTAACATTTATTGTGGCTAAATATGTTCTATCACTAGAAGGCCACAGAAACTAATGGATTCTTTCTGTTTTGCAATATACTGCAGAGAAATTGTATTGTGAAACAGGAGTTCCTCTATGTCAGTTTTTAGATACGCTGCTAGGCAATGCTCTCAAAATCTCAATTTGTTCATGCCTTTCATGGTTTCAAAAAAGGGGAGGGGAGGTTGAGGAAGGCCTCTTATTCAACCTCCATACGTTGATTATATGACCTTTGACTCTGTCATGGGTCATAAGCTGGGGCAGTGCCTTGAAAGGACATGTCTAAGAGTGAGCAATGCCTATTCCACATGGAGTGTTCTGTTTTAGTGCATTAGCCTAGAAGTACTAGTAGCTTCCTAATCCTCTCTTGTTTGACTCTGCTTGTTAACCCCAAGCAATCCTCTCAGGGGCTGAGAAAGCAGCTGTCTTTGGTGAAGAAAACACAGCCTAGCAAAACAAAAATCTCAAACCTTCCCTTTTAACTTTGTATCATCATACCTTTTGGGGAAGTATTGCTAATACAGTGAAATATAAGTTGTGATATGGCCATCAGAATTATTAAAAGGTAGATTTCTCTGACATTTATGGGAATGGGAGTATGCTTGCAGACTAAAGGCAGAAAGACAACTGGAAACCTTTTCCCTGAACCCCTGGGAACAGTGCCATATTTGAAGTACATCGAGTGAGCAGGAGAGAGAGATCTCACATATGCATTGTAAGTGGTCAATCAGGTGCACAGTGCATACTAAATATAGCAGTGAACATTACAACTCACAAAACTAGGCACAAAGCAATTGAAAGCAACAATAAATCAGCTTTGTTAGATCTGCTGTGCCTGTGCTCTTATGTCACCTGTTAATGTTTGAGTACTGCCGACACATAAGTGAAATCAATTTTTTTTCCTGCCTGACCTCTGATGTAAGCACAGTAAGCATCATTAAGAATTGTGAAACAGCTTGGACAAAAGTTTCCCCCTATCGTAAGTTTTTCTTCTCCTTATGACAGCATGGTTGTCATTCACAGCTCTTGGAATGGAGTGAGGTATAAATTGAATGTACGAACAACTAAGCATAAAATTTAAACCTTTTTTGTTTCTAGATATGTCCAGTAGTTTCATATAACATACTTAATTTCTTACTTTCTTTTTACAATCAAAAGACCTGTCTATTTTGTCATTGATCAGGACTATCCATTGCTAGGAAAGAAATTGAAAATAAAACTGCCAGTGTCATAATGCTATTATGCTACTGCCTAGTCTCAACAAGAATATTGCTGATCTGGAAACAGGGCAGAAAAGGGGGAGCAAGATTATCAGGGATCGCAGAAGGGAAAGATTACAATGTTTTGGACTTCTTAATTTGGGGGGAGGGAGGTGAGTAAGGGGGGGACCAAGGTTTATATAAATATGTATACATAGAGTGGGGAAAGTGAACAGAGAAGTTTCTCCCTCTCTTATAAAACTAGAATCAGGAAACATCCAGTGAAGGCAGAAGGAAAGACTTCACAAAGTGCATAGTTATGGAATTTGCTAGATGTAGTAATAGCACCAACTTAGATTAAAAAAGGATGAGACAAGTTCATAGTGGATCCGGCTATCAGTGACTGCTAGTCATGATGGTATAAAGGTATAAAGTCTGTTTCCAAGTTCAGCAGCAGAATGCCTCTGAATACAAATGGTTGAGAAATAACATAAGCAGAAAGCTTATGTTATTATGTTATGTTATCCTGCTTTTGGGCTTCCCAGAGACATCTAAGTTGGCCGCTTTGTGGAAGAAGGCAGTGCTAATGGTCAGCAATGGTCAACACAATTTCACTGTTCTACATTGTTGTTTTATGATAAATTGTTTTCTCATTTTGTACTTTTCTGTTGTGAACTGCCTTGGGATCTTCGGATGAAGGGCAGTATACAAATTTAATAAATAATAATAACTTTGAACCCAGTGAAGATGCAGTACCAACACAGGTTCTCGGAACACAAGTACATTCAGCAATGAATAGGTTGCTATATGCTCATTCCTATGACCAGTTACTCAACATGACCTCTTCACAGAACTAATGTGTTCTACATCTGCTGCCATTACCTTGATGGTCCACAACCAAATCCTAACAGTTGTGAGCCACTGATTTGTGGTCCAGGATGGGTGAGTTAGTGATCTGCAGGCTCATGCATACCAGATGTGTGCCTGCAACAGACATTTTTTCCTAGCTGCTTCCTGTTCGGCAAATCTTTTGCCAAAACCCCAAATCCACTTTTAAATTTCCTTGAGTTTAAAAATTGCCTTGTGGTTTGCTGTTAGCTGCAGAAAAGGAAATGTCCAGAAAGCTTTTAGTGTGGGTGTACCTTACCTCACTGGAACATGGCCAGAGGGCCTAGAACTGTGACCTAAATATTACTAATATTCCGAATTCTGAAATAGGAAGACATTTTGCAAAAAAAAAATATGCATAAGCCTAATCAATTATATTATTGTACTGCAGAGTGTATGTGAACAGCATTGCAGAATTTGAAAGGTATTCTTTCCCTTTGTTTCTGGGATTGAGGAAGTAACATTGAAACTCACAGAACAGTTTGGAGCAATTGTTGGGCAAAACAAGAGAGTCTAAGGCAGGGGGGCAGAAAAGAATGCAGAAGCGATATCCTGGCTCCTAAAACTCCCTTTATTACTTCTGCCTTTATCTGATGTCTAAGCCTTTAATAGAAGCTGCCAACACTCCATATGTTTGTGTTTTTGAAAGTGATAGCTAGGGTACTTTAAATTGCTTTTATTGATGCCTGCAAGGAAAGGAAACCATATTGGTTCCCCAGCTTCCAAAATGTGGACACTGTAGTATTCACAGGACCTGCAACAGAATGTTGCAGTTTAGAAGACTTTTGTTCATGCCGTGTCTTTTTCCAGAATTCCCCCATTCCTTTCCTTACCACCTACTGTAGTGTTCTCTTTCTTTGCCTTAAAAGTCAGTCATGCATTATTTGGCCACTGAAGCCCTTTCTCATTTGGCAGTTTTGTTTTTTCTCCTCTTTGATTTCCACCTCCCCCCCAAAAAAGGTGTGTGTGTGCTCTTGCAGACCTTAGGATAACTCTGAGCCTACTGAGCCTGTTGTGCATGGAAAGGGCCATTTGGGTGACATAAGCATCTACACTCAGAGAATGAGCTCACTATTATTACATATGTAGGAATGTTAAAATCAATTCAGAGCCCCTTCCTGATTGCATTGACTTCTTTTGAGTGCTGGTTCTATCTTAGAGGCATGCTTTATAGTTTATCCTCATTTTAACAGAGCTTTCTATTCGATAGACCCATGAAAACAAGAGCGTCAGTATCCAAAGAAGCATGGTAAAGCATTTTTATTTGTGCTGGCAAAACAACAAAAAGTGTGGGCTCCAGGAAGAGCAGTATTTACCCAAAGACAGGCAACCCAGTTATCCTTGGATTTCAGACCACAGCCAGACATCACAGGCTGAATACAAGCTGCTGCAAGGTGTGGCCCCTTGGCATTGCAGGAATCTTTTTGCTCACCATGGGGCTTGATTCCACAACCCTGCGATTGAGAGTCTCATGCTCTGTCACCTGAGCTTTGGGGAGCCACAAATCATTACTCAGTACCTTTTGCCTCTTCTTTTCAAAACCAGTTCTAGTTCTATGCATTTCATAGTAAGTTGCATGGATTTTAGAGGCAAAACAGTCTTAAGATAAAATAAGAACGATGTTGGCACAACATAATGGTGCCTAACTAGAGACCATAAACAACTGTTTAGTTCATACAAGTGGTTTTTTATGTTGATTTTTATTTTATTTTCCCCAATGAAAAGTTTTGCCAGCTTCATGACAAAATGAAATTATTCTAAAACGCATCAATTTTTTTTAAAAAAGAGAGAGGTATACTTCTTTTTTGTGGAAGATCAATATTCTTTTAGTTCAAGTGGTCAGGTAATCAAACCTTGCATCACTGTGCTCCAGTTTCACTGCCCACCTATGAAACAGATATAAACTTTAAAGGATACATTCTTGGAGATAAAGCTAGAACATATGGATTCTAGCCATTTCCCCAAGAAATATATATTTTTCTTTGAAGTTGAGACTCATGTGATTCTAGATACGCCAAAGAGAACTCAAGCTGTTTCGTGGTATTTTCCGTCTCCTTGAGGACATACTGTAGTGGTATGTCCATTCCTATAAGTTGCCTGTACATAATTAGTGCTGATGAAGGCAAGGCCACACACAACTCGGAGTATGATTCCATCCCTTAAGTTTTGTTGGCTGGGCATGGCAGCATTGCTCCTACACCAACTTGTGCTAATGGATCCCCTACATGAGTACAGCTAGCTCCCTCTTCCAACCTTCACCAAACATACTGAGTTAGGGAGTGAGAGTGTAGGGTGTACAATGTCACATGCAGGGCTTTCCACTTCCCTTTATTCACACATTTAATGTGACCAACACGTGACTAGGGCTTTGCTCTGCAGTCGGCCATGACATACCACTAGAAGTATGTAACCCCATGAAGGGACAGCATGTGTCTTATCAGAGGTCTTTCCTCATTCTGCCCCCCACATCTAAAGAACTAGAAGCATGAAACTGGGTGCTTTGGTGGTGTGGGCATGTGGGCTACTCTGAACAAAGGAACCGTTTTGTGCAATCAATGACTACTCAGCAGTTGGGGAAAACAGAGACACACCACAAGAAGAAAGTATTCAACAGGTGCCAAAGAGACAATAGAAGTAGTGCCTGACTGATATGCAACAGGAAAGACTTCTAAAAAGTAGGTGCTGCTGCCACAGATTCTGGCACAGCGTGGAAGAGACCTCCTGATAAGATGGTATCTGGAGGATGATGCCCTTTCTTGCAGAGAGCAGTGATCAGTTGGTTATACAAGGGGTGAGATTTAGCAAATAAGCGGGTGCTGGTGTAGCAATCCTGTTATCCAACAGGCTGTAGAGTTGCCACATGTCCTACTTTGCAGAGGATAGCCCTCTCTTTGAAGGAATCCTCTGTTTGAAGGGCTGCCTGGTCTGTCCAGCTTAAAGATAATGAAACAGAAAAGGGGAGATCAGGAACCTTGAAGTTGCTCATCAACAGTTGGCAGCACTTTGCCACACATTCTTCCCTGCTATGGCAAAATGTACTGTTATTTCTATTTGGAGCATAGTCCTTTTAAATGCGAATTTCTGCATATAAATCGGCAGCTGCAAATTTTATGCACATCTGCACCTTTTTTGTCCTCTTCTTTGGCGATGCACATTGTCAAAAAATTAGAAATGCAGATGCCCATGCTCAAAGGTTGTAGAAGTATTCCCCATTGAGGGAAAGTCAGGAAAGGGTAGAAAGGGTACTTTCTACCCTTTCACTGTGTAGAAAGGGAGCATAGTATAGGTGTGCAGTGATGTGATGGGTGGATGGCAGTGCATTGTCCAAGGACACAGCCAAAGTGTAACGAGTGTTAGTTTTAGTTTCTGCAACTACAGTTTCTGCAACTGCAGTTCTTATGATTACATTGGCAATGGCAACCTGGTGTACCAGGGCTATAGAATAATATCAAGTACATACAGACTCCCTACAAAACAACAGCATTCTTCTGGTAATGGAAAATAAATTTCTTATGAGTAAGCATTCTAATATAAAGGTACAGATTTATTTTTATAATGCTTTTCCTAATAAGCCAATTGTAATTGCATTGAGCCTGTCCTGGTAATTTAAGACTGTCTTGATAATTTAAAACGATATCTTCTTGTAATAGGTATTGATAATGTACAGATAAAAAACAGAAGACAAATAAAATTCTGGGAAGCAGATAATTGGCTGATCTATCAGCCTTAGAAGTGTGTGTGTTTGTGTGTGTGTGTGACCAATAATATGTTGGCTGTGTGAAAGTAGGCTTGGATTGCTAAAGGAGATAGTGGTATATATCAAGTAGAAAGGCATCCTTTCAGATGAAGAAATGAACCAAGTTGTTGGCCTGTGTTTCTTTAGAGACTTCCTTGTTTATTTTTGCGAGGTATTCTTGGAACTGATTTGCTAATAATAGAATCATAGGGTTGGGCATTGCTTCCTCTTGTCACATGATAGAACCACCCATTCAGCAATTCCCCACACGTTGGTTTAGGGAGCCACACAGAGTTCAGTGGCACAGCCTGTGCATGCCCAAGGTCCTAGCTTCAGTGAATCTGTGCCATGTTCAAATAAAATGAGGAGGACCATCCGCTCTAGGGGCCAAAAGTAGACTTCAGGCCTCTCTGTCCAGGCTTTTTTTCCCCATCTGGAGCTCACAAGAACTCAGCTCTGACACGTCTCAGGTGGGCACCATTGCCATTCTATGAGAACAAAGTGAGCTCTGGCACTTCTTTTTCTAGAAAAATAGCATATAGGTGAAATAGTATTTCACACCCTCCTTGATTGTTTTTGTGTGGCTGGACTTGGCTACTGCTTTTTGTTCACTTGGATAAAGAATGTGTGTGGAAACTAGCGTACTGTGAAGATAAAATGAAAACTGCAGGCTCCACCGACTTTTACCTCTGGGCCCACACACCAGTGGCATGTGGCCCTCAGATGATTGCCCAGAAAGGAATATGGCCCTTGGGCTGAACAGAGCTCCCCCTCCTTGAGATAAAAGATCTTAGGACTAGGGCTGAGGAAGGTCTCTGCCTGAAGCCTTGGTGACCTACAGTCGGTAGACAATGCTGGGCAATATGGACCAATGATCTAGTGCTTTATAAGGCAGCTTCACATGCTGTGCTGTGCAGTCTAGGCCATTGTGCATATGCAGAGAACAAGCACATACAAAAATGGCCACAGAACCAACTGCTCCAGGTGAGTCCAGTTTGCAAGCCAACCAGTCCTCTGACTTTCATCCCCCAGGTGCATTTTAAACAAGCAAAATAGGCTTCCTTCATCTTGTATTTAACTAGGTATGGGTTTGCCTCTCACACAGATTGCGCAGTAACTCTTCAACTTTGCTGAATATTGCTGGTGCATGATGGAACACGCTTGCGCACTCTTCTTACAAGTCAGTGCTCTCTGCACCTTCTTTCTCCCCTGGAAGAGAGACTGCAATCTGGTTGCCTTGGCGACCTTGGCAGGTTTAAATGAGTAGCTGCACTAAAAAAAAATGTTGCTTGCATCCAAGTGCATTGATGTTTTAATCTGAGTGGCCTTAAAAAATTTTTTTTAAAAGGGCATTGTATTCTTCATGGCTCAACATTATTATGAGGTTGAAGTACTCTTGTGTACACTCTGAGGGCCCACAAAGGTTTTCAATACAGTTCTGAGGAGGAGGAGACTCTTCATTGGGCTGGGGAGACGAGGTGGTGTTTTAAGAAGCTGATTAGAGGATGAGGTCAGGTCAGGTTCCAGCTTCAAAACTGATTACAGGCTGTTGAATGTACTGAACCAGGGAACAGCTAGTTTTTCTTTATTATTTATTGGAATGAGTACAAAGTTAAAGTGAAGCTTTCATCTCGGGGTTCACCAGTCCTTGTTAAAGGTGGTGGTTTTGCCTTTTAAAAATTGTAACCTTCAAAAAACAATGTTTCCCAAACAAACATTTGCTCCTTACAGTAGCCTGTGGGCTTCTTCAAGGTGGGGTATGTGGATGGTTTTTATTTTGTTTTATTACACTCTACTGCACTTCCTTTCATCATGGAACCCAAAGCAACCCAAAGACATGGTTCCCATCTATGCAGTGACCCAACCCAGACCTTCAGTAAGGTGTTGGCCTCACATGGCAGTAGATCATATCTTGAGCCTCATATACCTCCAGGTTATATCTTGGACTGTCAGTTATGAGAAGAAGTAGGGTGTTGTCCATAACTCCTATACCAGGTTGGGCTACGTATCTGCCTAATATAGAACTGCAGAGGTCTTTCACATCACGTGCTACCTGATCCTTTTAATTAGCAATGCCAGTGTTTGAGCCTTGGACCTTCTGCACGCAGAGCACATAGTCTACTACAGGATGATGATTCCTCTCTCCTCCTTGCCCAGTCCCCATCCATAACAGGCAGCTTCTTTCCTGTGGACCCAATGGACCCTTCTTGTCCATTGGTTCTAGAGCGCTTCCAGATCCAGTATTGTATCAATTGTTAATCCTAGGAAGAGTAGACACAGTAAAACTAACTGACATGACTAATGTAGGTCTGCTAATTTCAGTGGGTCTACTCGTGAGTATAATTTAGTTGGGTACAACCCACAGATTAGAACTTGGGACACTTCATACTACTTGAAACAAAAAATTTCCCTGCCACACACTAGCAACAACTAACTGGATCTCTCATAGCATTTAAATTGCAATTCAGCAAACATCTAAATGGGACATGTCTTGTTATTTTGCTGTTCTTCACAGTTCTGCTTATTATTAATTGATTCTGTTAATTGTCTGATACAGATTTATGTTTTGTATGTTTGGTGGATGTATGAATGGGCTCAGTTAATAATTCTGTATCCAGGTATTCGGCCATTAATGTTACTAGAGTGATCTTTTAAACCGCTTTTCTTTACTGTATCACCACAGTATTCATGTCATTAGATTCTACCTTCCCCCAAATATTCTTGGTGACTCATAATAGTATAGTATTTCCATGACTCTTTTTATTGTATGAGGTGTTCTCTTCTTAAAGCAATCCTGCTATTAAAGATATCTGGCGAGAAGAGATAGCATCCATTTAATTTTAATGTTACTATTGTTCTTTATTGCCTTTTGATTGGTTAGCCTGGTGCACAAAAAAGTCCTTGGTCATATCTGTGTCTCTCTGAATGCCTATTGTGAGCAAGAGCAATCCAGGGTCACTGCCCTTTAAACACTGCCAGTCAGTTCTTGGGAGGGAGAAGATATGTTAGAACTGCCAGTGATGAGAAAATGTGGTTAAAGAAGCAAACAATTTTCAATTGAAAAATGACAGTTCTATTGGAAGTGCTCTTCATTTTAACTCTCTCCCCCCCCCCCCCTTTAGACTACAATCTTATGAAACAGCTAGTTTCTTTCTCTTCCAAGGAAGAACTGACTTGCTTTTTTGTTATAGACTGGGGGCAGGGAGAGATGAATCCATGTTCTTGGAGCCTGATATAATGATTTAGAAATAAACATCACATAGTCATAAATCTTAATATTTAGCAGTTAAGTGGCATTATGCCGGATTGAGCTATGTACAATTTCTGGGTGGGGTTCAAAATCTTACATGTCATGTGTGAATATAAGTAAAGAAAGAGGTCCCTTGGAAGTAGGATTAATTATGAAATCTGAGAATTGTAGCTTTGTGAGTGGAATGGGGTTCCTAACAACTCTCAGCACCCTTAACAAACTACAGCTCCCAGAATGCTTTGGGGGGGAGCTGCGACTGTTTAAAGTGGTATAATACTACTTCAGATGCATAGTGCTGATGGGGCTATAATGGCTAACTGTGATAGTCATATTGCAAATACATTTGCTTGTCCTTATTTCTCAAGTCAAGCATACAAATGGTTACATCAAAGCCCTAAAGGATGAGTGTTCTCTGCTTTTTCCTATATCACTTACTGAAATTTTTCTCTTGTGTAATATCCAAAGCAGCATGTAAAAATAGTAAAACATATTGCAGTAAGCCCCACAACTTACGTGGGAGCTATGTTCCGAAGATTGTGCCTAAAGCCAAAGTCACATATAGCCGGAACATATTGGGTTCATTCGGAGGTGGGATTGCCAACATCTTTTTTTCTTTTTTCTTGGATGCTTTACCCCCTTTCTGCCCCCTTTTTATTTTTATTTTTTTTGCCAAGCATGTAAAGCTGAATTTGCACAAGTTAATTGTGTAACTCATGGGGTTTCTGTATGAAACAATCTACAATTGAAGTACCGATATTCAGGGCAATACACTGTGGTTGGCGGTATATGCCAAATCAGTATCAATGGTATTGGAATCTCTGGGTGAGGAAATAGGTTTTAAAAATATGCTGAAAACGTAACATAGTTGGTGCTAAAGTGGTATCAAACTAATGTTTATTGAGAATCTTTTTGTCAACTTCATAGGACCTCATTGAGTCCTATAGATACACTTAACTTGGACAGAACCTGAAATGAAAGTGATTCCCTTTGATTTTCCACAGATGGTACCCGGCAGGAAGAAGCTGAAGGTGAGCTTAGTGAGGAAGATCACTGGTTTGGAAACTCTTCGGAAACCCCATCAGAAGCATCCTATGGAGAAGTCCAGGAGAACTTCAAATTATCCTTTGAGGATAGGATCCAAGAACAGTCCACATCTCCAGACACTTCCCTGGGGAGTGCAACTCCTAGCAGCAACACCCTGGAGCTAGCAGCTGTTGAGAACGAGGCTTTGAGGGACGTGTTACAGAATAAAGAACACCTTTCCCCCGGTGTGTCTTCTGCATGTGAAGATGACACTCCTGGCCCCAATAAGCCACTGAGTAGTAACCTGAGACGTCTGCTGGAGGCTGGTTCTCTCAAGCTAGACACTAGTGTTGCAGTTAACGGCAGGGTTGAGTCCCCTGTAAATCTTGGCTCAAACATCTCCTTTTCTCCACCTACGCATCATGCTCAGCAGCTAAGTGTCCTTGCTAGAAAGCTGGCTGAAAAACAGGAACATAATGACCAATATGGCTCCAACAACCGGTTTATATGGAATCAAGGCAAGTGGCTGCCCAACTCGGCACCATCTTGCGGTTTGTCTCCGGACTCAGCCATCCTAAAGTTGAAAGCTGCTGCCAATGCAGTCCTTCAGGACAAGTCGCTTTCTCGAACTGAAGATCCTATCAGGTTTGAAACCTTTTCTTCGCCATTTAGTTCCCAGTCTGCAAGCTCCACCTTAGCTGCGCTATCAAAGAAAGTCAGTGAGAGAAGCATGACTCCTGGTCAGGACCACCCACCGCCAGCTAGCTCTTTTCTTTCTCTCGCCTCAATGACTTCTTCAGCAGCCCTTCTCAAGGAGGTCGCTGCAAGAGCTGCAGGCAGTCTTTTGGCTGAGAAGAAAAAGTCACTGGTTGCAGAAGATCCCCTGCAGCTTTCGGATATGAAGCAAGAGAAAGTAACTCCACCGCAGTCTTTGGAATTATTGTTACTCCCAGCCCCTAAAGGAAGAAGTTCTAAAACCTCTAATCCAGGTATGAGCTGTCATTCTGCTGAGAGTTAAAGCATCGTACGCATTTTCAGTTCTGCATTGTTTCAGTGCGTTAAGGAAACACAATGAAGCAGAAGGCAGTTAAAATAATATATGTGATGGATCAGAGTCCTTAGCCTCCTGCATGTCTGAAAGGAAACTGGTGTTTAATACAGTTCTCTCTGAAATCTGGGCTCATTATCCAAACCGAATTTAAAATATTTTAAAAGTCATTTTTAGGGGAGGAGATAAAAGGGTTATTGCTAGATAGCACATATCAGTGAATGTGTGATTTTTTACTTAAAAGAGGCTAGAATGCATTTTAATAGCAGCCAAACGCCATATGACATCTCCCTCACCTTGTCAGCTCCTCGTCCTGTTCCTCCAAGCCATGGAAGGGACCGTGCTTGCGTACACTTTAGGCCAAGGATGGGGGAACCTGTGACCCTCCAGATGCTGCTGTACCAACCAGCATGGCCAGTGGTTAGGGATGATGGGAGTTGTACATCTCACAACATCTGGATGGCTTCAGGTTCTCCACCTTTCATTTAGGCTCTTTTCACAGCTTCAGATGAATGTATGTTTGTCAGGGGGAAGGTGCCGTCTCCCTTCTTGATGAAACAAGGATTCCAAATGGCTGAACAGGGTTACAGCCTATTTGCAAAGCAGGGGGTTTAAAGCCCGTATAGGTTGTTCTCTTCTTCCTTTGAGGACGGAGTGCCTGCAGGTGCTACAAATGCTACAAAAATCACATTTAACTGTTACAAATGAGGTTAACCATATCACTAGGCAGAAGAAAATGAACAGGTTTTTCCTAATTATGCTCCGTAGAATCTATCTATCCTTATTTTTATCACTTTACTGCTTTAGTCCGTAAGGGCAGAATTCAGTTGTTTGCCCAAAGATAATTCTGCTAGCAAACAACAGATAAACATTTTAAACCATAGATGATAAGTAATGAGATATATATGAATTCTAATTTATTCTTTAGTATACGCACCCCATATTTTTGTTTCCATGGAAATATTGTTGTAGTTCAAAGAAAGTTAACATTTAATCATTTAATATTCTTAGTATGCTTTTTTTTAAAAAAGAAATAAAACTTATAAGTAACCATGACTTTTTTGGAGTAGCAAGCAGTGGAACTAGATTGCCACAGGCTTTCAGATCCTGGGTAAACTTTGCAGAGAACATTCATGACCATGTAGAGAACATGGTCTAGTGGCTTGTAGTAAAGTTTGATTATCCACCAAGCCTAGACTAATCGGTAGAGTAATAATAATAATAATAATTCATAAAACCATCCAAATGGAGTACCATCCATGGCATGCAATGAATATTCATTACATATGTTTTAGTATTTTTAAGCTGATCTGCATCTCCCCAAACAGAAAAGTGGGGTAAAAATAATAAAACCAAATCAAACTTTGCGGGGAACAAGTAAAAAAAGGAGAAACAAACCAAATATAACTTGCTGGGTGACAATGGGAGACTTCTAGGCCCACTAACATAACTTCAAGAGTCAGGATAGCTTTTGAGCCTCTCCAAGAGAACCCATTTTCCTTTGTATGTCCATGTACTCTGGAATCTCAGGTCCAGTTGTTACATTCTTAAGGACACACACAGTCTGTTGTGTATTAACAGGCCATTTATGAAGCCCTAGGTAAAAATCAAATAAGTTTACAATACATATTTTTGGTGTTGCTTTGGAAACATCTTACACAGACTTGACTGTTTGTTTGACACTTCATAGTAGCCTAACGGCCTGCTGGATCAGTCCAATGGCCCATCTACTCCACCATCCTGTTCCTCCAGGGGCTAGCCAGGTGCCTCTGGGAAGCACGCAAGCAGGACCTCAGCACAGGGGCATTCTCCCCTGCTGCCATTTCCAGCAACTGATCTTCAGAAGCATTACTTTGCTTCCTTGTTTGACTTGAAAATAACTAGATGATAATCAGACGAATAATAATCCTTTACCTTTTTCTTCTTCGTTTTTAAAGAGGAGTTGGGCTGTTTTTTAGGCATATGGTACTCTGCAGTATTTGTCACTGCTGCAAAAATGGTACCGCTTGCAGAAAGAGGTCACTGTTTTGGGAAGAAGAAAATTTTGAGCAATTGAGCTGTGTAGAAACTGAGTATAATCGCAGTGGAAATAAATCTCATGCATTCCTTTGATTCTTTTCATAACTATAGTTTTATGGCATTCTGTATATTTATGGCATACACAGTATATTTCATTTTTTTGAAGCTTGCTTTGTTATTTTTGTAGACCTCCTGCTCATATAGCCATGAGTCCTGTTCAGTTGCCATTAAGATAAATGTGATTTCCCTCAAGAATTATATCGGCAGCATTTCTCATATACTATATGGCCAGGTAAAGAATGGCTCAAATAGATGGAGAATTTGTTTCTTTTCATCACCATTAGCATTAGTCTGATGGTTGCAGAATCCCGAAGAAGCAGCAAGAGAGGAAGCGTCACTCACTCTTCCTCTTCCTCTGCTTCCATGTTTGTGTAATAGATATTGAGTCAAATACAGGAACGTGGGTCAGCACTATTGAACCATCAGCACAGCCAGATATGGTATTGTTCTCATAGGATATCATTATAATTATTTCATTTATGCATTGCTACACATAAAGTACCCCAAAGGGATTTACAATTCTATAAAACAATATAAACAATTGCATATATAAAAACAATTTTATAAAATCACAAGTATCTATATAAAGCATTTTAAAAGAACAACATAAATAAAATCAATACAAATCCAATACAGAGGCTAACTGGAATGAAGATCTCCACTTAGAAGGCTTGTTGAAAGGAGAATGCCTTCAATAGGTGCCAAAAGGAAAATAGTGAAGGCACCTGCCTGAAATGTAATGGGAGGAAGTTCCAAAGGGCACACTAAAAACCCAATTCCAACATCGTGCAAGGTGGACCTCATGGTAGGATGACAACAACAGCAACAATTTGAGTATTTATATTCTGCCCATCCGGCTGGGTCATCCGCTGAAAACTGCCTTCAAATGTCTTCTAAGATGTCTTCATATAGTTGTTTATCTGTTTGACATTTGATGAAAGGGTGTTCCACAGGGCGGGCACCGCTACTGAGAAGGCCTTCTGCCTAGTATCCATAGGATGCCCTCTGCTGAAGAATGCAGTGGTCGGTTGGGCATGTAGGGGGTGAGATGATCTTTTAGATATCCTTGTTTTAAGCTTTATCATTAAGTAGACTGAGCTTGAATCCTGGCAAGGTGGAGGCACCGTGGGCAAAACGCTTCCTGTGTCTGAGAAAGTGATTAACTGCCTGCACCAATAGGGTTCTACTGCCCCTGAAGGAGCAGGGATGCAGTCTGAGGTGCTTCTGGATCCAGCTTTGTCACTAGAGGTCTAGGTAGCCTCAGGGGCTAGTAGTACCTTTTACCAGTTGTGACTAGTGTGACAGCTGCAGCTATTCCTGGACTGGGAGAGCTTGACCACAGTAGTCCAAGCAGGTTGAATTACTACAACACATTCATAGCACCTACACTTTGCAGCTCCCTGCCTGTTGACATTAGGCAGGTGCCTCTGCTTGTAGCCTTTCCAGCGCCTGCTTAAAATGTTTGTATCCAGATACATAGATGTTAATGTGTTTTCATCTGCCTTTGTCTGTTATGGATAATTTTAATGGGTTGTGAGGTTTTTGTAAACTGGTTTGAGGTTTTATTGAAATCAAATGGTATGTAAATATGGACCGGGAAGCAAGGGAATGGAGAAAGTGGAGTTCACCGAAACTTTTGTGTTGAAAGGGTAGCAGTCATTTGGAAAATTCATGCAAGTACGTATATCTGGTAGATCAGTAACTATACCATGTAAAGCTGCCTTGTTGTAGTTGTTGTTTATTAGATTTCTTGCCCTTTACCAAAAAGTCCTGGGGAGGTTTGCAACCATGTAAAAATGCAATATTGAAATGGAAAAAACACCCCGTAAACTGTTCCCCAGAATGCTGTTTTAAAATATGGAAAAGATTCCATCATTTAAAAGATGGAAGGAATGTAATGGATAAGGAATATGTCCTGCAATCCCAAGGCTTTGTGCTCTGTGAATCCTGTCTAGACTTTTTTTCTTTTTTCTTTAGGATAAGTCTGGTTTTGAATCTTGTAATGCCATGTTCCCAGAATCATAGATCTGATTGATCCAGCGGGATCAGTTCTGAACATATGTGAACATAAATATTCCACGCTCTTTCTCGTGAGCGAAGCAATGCCTTTGGATACTCCCAACGTTTTTATAGAGCTGAACTGAAATATTAGGGGAAACTTGTCTTGTAGGCCACTTGCCCTCCAGCAAGTAATGGGATGGAACCTTCCATTGGCAAGCATGCTGTGTTTCTTCGGCATTTACATTATTTGCTTATGAGGGAAGCAGCATTTTAATCACATTTAGAAAGCTGGAAATGATTAAGAGAAAGTGGTGCCAGTTCCTATATGATCAGTTATGTTTCTGCCATCTGGAAATATCTGGTACAGGCTTCCTCAAACTCGGCCCTCCAGATGTTTTGAGGCTACAGCTCCCATCATCCCTGACCACTGGTCCTGCTAGCTAGGGATCATGGGAGTTGTAGGCCAAAAACATCTGGAGGGCCGAGTTTGAGGAAGCTTTATCTGGTACATGTACTTTCTAAAGTGGATAGTTAGAATAAAATACACCTAAAAACATTAACTCTGCTGCTTACAGAGCAGGTTGTGGCTATTCAGCTGGACCCAGTGCATGTTTACTCAGTAGTAAGTCCCAATGAGTTCAGTGGGACCTTCTCTTAAGAAAGAGTTCATAGGATTGCAAACACACTTATTAAGGGATAAGCTCCAATGGGAACACAATGGGACGTACTTCAAAGTGAACACGTATAGGATTTGAAGAGGCACACAATCCAAGTCCAGTCTGAAGGTGAACTGGATTTACACTGGTGTAGGAAGGAATTAAGAAGTGGGCTGAAAAGGTGGGTTTTGCTTATATTTTATCTCTTACTTTTTTGTTAGCAATGGTTGCACTAGCTGGAGATGATAGGGGTTGTAGCCTAAAACATCTGCAGGGGATCAGGTTGGTAAACGCTGATCAACATTGTCAGACAGACTGTTGGACTTGAACTCAGGTGGAAAAAATAAATAGAAAATTCACTGATATCAACACTACTATTACTGCTACCGTTGCACATTGATTTTTAGCACCAGCAGTGTGGCTCTGGCATTGCCCAGTGTGTGAGTGTATATACACACTCCATCCCACATCAAATAGCTCACAGTCTATTGAACAAGGATTAGGTCATGGATTTGCATCTGAAAAGTTGGAATTGGTTGTGAATAGTCAGATAGCAGTTGTGGTAAAGTGAGGATCAGGTGATTCAGGAAAGGCATAAAATTTTGAGGAAAGACTTAAAAGTAGGAAAGAGCAGTGTCCTGATTAACAGAGTGAGTGGGATGGCAATTCCATATCTGGAACGGTATGACAGGACGCAAGGAAAAGAAGTTTTTCTTAACCTACCGTTCTATGGAAAATTTGTTAGTGAGAAAGCAACAATTCTGGTATTATTTTCAGATTATAATTCTCAGTGCCATGATGGAAAAATTGTATCATACATGATGTGAAATGTAAGAGAACTTTGCATTTTTTTGAAAAGCACATGAACACAAAAGTGCATTTTTTCTCACATGCTTGTTTTATTAAACTAATAAGATGGATTTCTTATATACTTAAATTGCACATACACACAGTATATTCAGCACTGAACATAGAATTTAGCATCCTGAGAATCTCTGGAAGCTTTGATATTTTATACACAAAACCAAAGTTTCTAGTCTTTTGGGATTTGAAGATGTGTAGGCAACATCTGGTGAAATCTTAGAAACTGGCGATTAAGCAGGCTTTCTGATGTTTGAAGGCAGGGCTTCAATGCTTTCTATTGTAGCTTTTCTGTTTCTCATCTCCCCCACCTAACCCGAGTTGCAGAATAAATTAAATAAGGAAACAGATTTGCATGTATTTCCTTAATTTGCATCACTTATGCAGGTTACTGATTTCACCTGTTTCAGCACAGGACACTTGAGTGCTGTATTTATTTAATTATGTATTTGCTGAAACAGATTAAGAGTACACATGAACAATCCAGTAGGGCCCTAGCAAAGTCAGCTGAATTATATCTTTACAAGAAAGTCTGCAGCAGGAAATGACAAGTTCATGCAGGTTTTATCACTGCATTCCAAGTCGTAGAAAGTATTGACATTTGGGTTCTCAAAGATGAAAAACAGCTGATGAATACATTAGGGAGTGAGCTGTAATATTCTGGACATAATTCCTAAATATCACAAGAAAAACGCCACTGACTTTTGCAGTTTTGAAAATAATCAGATATCCTTTCGGCAGTCACAGAAATATCTTCTGTTTCCAAGGTAACACTGTAAACTTTCTCATAACAGGACTAGGAATTTGCAGTGTAATGTCAGATGGTTGATTATGTCAACTCAGTGGGCAGAATCCTCTCTTCCTCTTTGCGTTTTCAACAAATCTTTAACTTGCCTCGATAGCACCCACTATCAGTAATGACTGATGGCCACATTTATAAATGAAGCACTTAATTTTTGAGGTGCTGGGACATAAGCCTGTTTAGAAATTATATCTTTTGACTCAGTGGCCTGATTCAGAAGTTATGACAAACAGTGGTCTCTTTTTATAAGAATGAACAAATGTGAACCTTGGCCTGACTCGCTCCTCCTCCTTTAAAGTGTGAGGGGAGGAAATTTAAAGCTTCCAGTCATGGCTTGTAACAAACCACAGTTTCCCATTTCCTCCCCTTGCTGGTAAGGGAAGAGGAAAGGGAATGAGCAGTGTGTGAGTCCAAGTCTCGTTTTTGCTCATTCTTCTAACAACAAGCCATCGTTTGTTGGGCTCATCTTTTAACATTATGCATAAGTAATGGCTTTGTGGTTGATTGCTCTGTATGTGTTCAAAGGTGCTTTTCTCTCTAGCTTAACCAGCAGGTGTGAAGAACAGCATTCAGATATAATATATGATACTTAAAAAAAAAAAGGATTCCAGGGATTAATATGGGAGAGTTGTAATGAAATGCTAAAGTGAATTCTTGATGCAAAAGTCAAGTCTTCTATGAAAAGTCTTGTGACCATTCAAACATAGCCGTGGTCCCTTAGGTGAGGACCAGCTTGAAGAATAAGTCAATTGTTTTATATCTGAGTAGAATATGTATGGTCCTTTATTTCCCCTGGAAGGAATCTTCTTCCGACCGAAAGATTCCTTCAACCAAATGCAGAAACACCTTTAGTTCCATCCCTCATATGTCCATGAGAAAGGAGCAGCAGTTTGGGAAGGGAATTAGCCGTAGAAGTTGTACTGAAATCAATGGGTTTTTAATTTTTTTTATCTGGTTGCTCACAATGAAAGCAGATTCTAGGGCTCAAATTAAGCTCTAGACATAATGTGTAGGTAAAACTGAGTAATGAATTAAATAATGACCTCAGAGTTGCCTCTGAATCCTGAAGTGGCATCAGTGGTCTTCTTGAGCCAGAATGAAATTACGCAGCAACAGGGGCTCTAAAATCTCTCAGCATCAGTATTGCAAATGCAGTATGTCATGCTCAGTATTGCTTTCATTCAGGAGGTGTGGATTACTGTGTAATTTAATCACTTCCCTTTTCTTTGAATACTTCAGTGAAAGAAAGTGAAAGAAAGAAAGAGCCGAGTACTTTCTCTGTATTACATAGGTCAAAAGCAAAAAAAAATTAGCTGCAGGATTATATTCACGAGGCTAGGTAAAGCACAGTAGCATCCTCTGCTGGTTGACCAAAGTATGAATGGGACACTTGTCCTCTATTGCCAGCATCACTTTCATTGGACCCATAGGATCCCCATTCCAGGGAAATGATTATTCAACGTTCTGAAAGTTCTGTACCCAGAGATGAAGGAAAACATTAAGGAAAAGCATCCAAGAAGTATTTCCACAGGAGAGAGATAAAATTTGCAAAACTGTATTTAGATAGAGGCAGAGACGTTCACTACAATTTAATGATGTTTTCTTTCTTTTTTTATTGCTCCTTATCCTAAGCCTCAGAAGAAGAAGGTGGGAAACCTTTCCAGTGTCCGATCTGTGGCCTAGTGATAAAAAGGAAAAGCTACTGGAAGCGACACATGGTTATACATACAGGCTTAAAAAGCCATCAATGCCCTTTGTGTCCATTTCGCTGTGCACGCAAGGACAATCTAAAATCGCACATGAAGGTAAGGTCAGTGGATACTGGTAATTGAAGAAATCCAGTCTATGAGGTCATTGCAGTTCTTTAAAAACCCACTCATTATAAAACCCAGCATGGTGGTTGGGGTTTTTTTTGGTTTTTTCTAGTGCCATTTTAATGGATTCATTTTCTCCAGCACAGGGGTTGGGCAGTGAAAGCAGTAGCCTTCTTGCTATCTATAACAAATACTTGCCAATGTTTGGCCACCATCCAGGAAACCCATTTGCTTGCATGCAAGGGATTGTATATATGCAGCTAAGCTTTGCAATAATTTTTCAGAGAGGTCCCCTGTGAGATGTTTGTGCCTAAATGAACACAAAATATCAGTCTGTGCCAAGCTTTTCTTGATAAGAGCCTTGGTCCTAGTACATACAGCTACACATTACTTATAACATTATAAGGGCGAAAATGTAATTATCCATGAGATAGGAAACCCATGGCCCTCCAAATGCTGTTGGATTCCAACCCCTATGAGCCCAGCCAGAATGACCAATAGTCAGCCCATCAAAGAGTCAGATTTATTTGCTAAAAACCATTGATCATCACACTACAAACAATCAAGTTGAGAGATACATTTTTAACATAGATCAACTCCAGAACGTTGGACCCCGTTTTGTGTGACAATTTTTTGTCTGATCTATTGAGCCACTAGAATAAACATAGAAACTTTATGTAGAGTCATGGAATTGTAGAGTTGGAAGGGACCACAAGGGTCATCCAGTCCAACCCCCTGCAATGCAGGAATCTTTCACGCACCGTGGTGCTCGAACACATGACCCTGAGATTTAAAAGCCTCATGCTCTACTGACTGAGCTCGGATTATCCCTATCAATCAGTAAATAATCAATCCCCCATACTGTTTAAAAAAGGAAAGTGTCTGAAGAATCTCTTTCAAAAACCTGTCCTTAGGGAAATTATAGTGGAACAATATAATACTTAGTGAACATCTTCAATATCTCCCTGGCCACTAATACATAAACAGCAATTTACAGATATTCTAACTTATCTCCCCTCTAAATATACTGTGGACATAGTTTGGAGTCTTAGTGCAGTTAATGCTTTCTCGATTGCACCAACAGATAATTCAGAAAAGTAATCTGGAAGATGATGATCAGATTAAAAACAACAATAAAATGATGAAAATTGCATACCTTGAAGATGACATGTAGTTAATAAAAGGTCCCACTCTCTAAATTTGTTTTTAATACAGTGTTTTGCAGCTATAGGAATAGAAACCTTAAGGATCTCAATAATCAGTTCATATTTGGATATAAATATGATGTTCAGGGATGATGGGAGTTGTAGTCCAACAACATCTGATGGGCCACAGGTTTCCCATCCCTGAATATAGTGCCAAGTACAGAGCAGGTATGATGAAGGTGCATTATTGCAGAGATGCCTGTAATACAAGGCATAGGTTAACTAAACTGCTATCAGAAACCTAAATATATAAGGCATGTTCTACATGTGAAGGCCTAAGATTTCAGTATCTCCATGCATTCTCCCTTTGGGTATGCGAGTGTAGCTGTGTGTGTGTGTGTGTGTGTGTGTGTGTGTATATATGATGTCCAATCGTGGTTGTGATTTATTAAACCATGAACAAGCAATCAGTTTGCAGTTATGAACTTTGTAAACCACTTCAAATGCAGTTAGCTACCTAGTGGCCAGAGCAGATGTTGCATTGGCATGGATTGGCAAAGATGCCAGCCCTGCTGTGTTCTGTGTTCCTCCTCCTCCTCCTCCTCCATCAACATGATTTAGATGCTGGCTGCCATCAACTGGAAAGGCAGCAGCAATAGAACTCATGAACTGGGGATACAGATACACTAAAGTCAATGGAATTTATTCAGAAGTAAACGTGACCAAGGATGGAGTTCTTAGAGTTTTATACACTGTAGGGAATAAAGGCTAGGTCATAAGGACTGATTCCTTGGAACTCACTCTCTCTCTTTCCAGTGAATCAGTCCTTATGACCTAGTCTTTATTCCCTACAGTGTGTAAACACACACACACACACACACACAAACTTATATACACACACAGATAGATAGTTAGATGGATAGATACAGATATAGATATAGATATATTTATATTACAGGACATAATTGCTTTTGGAACTAATCTGAGAAGCAATGTGCTTTGCAGCTTGCTCTTGAATAATTCTGTGACTTTTAACCTGTGACCTCTGAACAAAGATGTGTACTGTGAAATATTCATCATTAAATTGTCACATATAGACAGGAGAGTCAATCTCAGCTCATCATGCTGACCTCCTTTGTTAAGGTCTTTTGAGATGTGCAAATAAAATGTACTGAGCTCTATAAGCACTAAGGAGGCAGGAAGGCAGCCAGCAGGAGATATGCACAGTATTGGTCTGAAATAAGTTTCTGCTATTTGTCTGAGAGATGTTGTTGCTGCTGTTGTCACTGTTCCTTAATCATCAACCGCTTAATCAGGTTCACCAACATCAAGACCGGGGAGAGACATTTCAGTGCCAGCTATGCCCATTTACCTCCTCTCGCCACTTCAGCCTCAAACTCCACATGCGCTGCCACCAGCACTTCCTGAGGACAGAAGCCAAAGTGAAGGAAGAGATCCCAGAAATGGATGTCAAGGGGTCGCCATTGCTAAGTGACAACTCCAGAATGGGGCAGCAGATGGATGGGGCAACAGACCACACAGGGACTGCGGCCACCTCTAAAACTCCTGAGGTGGCTGGATCTACCGTCCCACCTCTGCTAATAAAAGAAGAGCCCAAAGATGACAGCAGCACTTCCACCCCAACCTTCGCTCTCAGTGTTGTTGACAGAATCACCAACAACACAAAGCTAAAAGACTCCATTGACTTTGTGACCAATACAGCGTCGGCACTTTTCAGCCAGGACATCTCTGTCAAGATGGCATCAGATTTTCTCATGAAGCTCTCAGGTAAGGATGACAAAACTCTCTGCTTCTGGTCTGCATCCCTTTTCCCATGTTTTTACTCACTATGCCACCCTGTTAAATCCTTACAAAGTATGTATTTAAACACAAGTTTTAAGACATATTTAACTCGTATTTTTCTCTCAGAATAAGTTCTAAATGTTACCAGCAATTAAAGTCACAGAGACTCCAAGGTCAATAGAATTGAGTCCCAAGTAAATATGCCCATGATTGGAATTCTTATGCATTATGTGCATTATGTTGTAGAATGCCCTGGGATTATATTTAACAGAGAGCAGGTTGGAAATATTCCAAATAAATTTATAATAAAAACTACTGAGAACTGTCTTGCAATATTCAGAGAAGTGAATACTTAAGTTTCAGTTGGCACATGAATCTAAGGTTACTTCATATAGTGAGTGGCAAAGATTGAATTTTTCAAGCATCTCTACTCTTGGGTATTTGAGATGTGGGCTGAAGTTCCTCAACTCATATAAGACAGCTCAGTTTTATGTCCCTGTTTTATATTTTGAGGCGATGGATCTCAGGTGTCTCCCAACCTTGCATTTACATTAATAGTGCAACAACAACAAGGAATCCTGGAGCACTTTCAAGGCTAACTAATTTATGTATTTATTTCAGTTGCTTTTATTTCAGCTGAAAAGGTTTTCAGAGCCTTACAAGGATCAGTAATAAAACAGTCCCTGCTTTTAGGCTTCAATGATGCAACACAAAAGGAAAAAGACTTGGGAGTCAGGAGAGAAAAAGCAAATTCAAGCATTTATAGGGGCAGAGCAATCCAAATTATAGGAAGCCAGTGTAATTCGCAGGATAAAATATTCTGGTGAAATTTATCCCTATTCCAGACTTAGCTCTGGAGTGGGACTACTGCCCGCTGAGTTGGCCTGAGCCCAGCAGAGGGAAAACAAGCCTTTAAAATAGACAGCACCCCTTTTCCAGTGCAATTTCCAAGATCATGTGACTGACCTGAAAGGAATTGGGCTTAGTGGTAAGTCTCCCCTGCTCCAACACCGCTTGCCACACCCCTTTTAAGGACTTCCTCAGCTGAGCCCCTGCTAAGTGTATCTCTCTCTACCTGAACCTGGCTCATCCCATTGGATCTTGGTCGGGATTACTCCTTTGGTTACAAAGCTCTTATAATAACCAGCTGTAATGGAAAGAGTTTAAGGAGAAGAGGAGCCAAAAGTTGCTACTATCTCAGCTGAGCTGATGAAGTGGTCTCTTTTCCCTTCTCCCTGCCCCACTGCAACCTGACAGGAATGGCTGTTACAAGTTGATAGTTGGAGTGGGAAAACTGGATAGAGCAGGTTTCTCAAGAGAGCTGATGGTGTGCCTCTCCTTCTCCTTTCTCCCTCACTGCAGTTTGATGGAACGGCTATTGCCAGATAACAGGAATGGATCAGACTTCTCAGCAGAGCTGATGAAGTGGCCCTACTTCTCTATTGTCCCTCTCTGCTGAAATTTGGCTCTTAATCAATGAAAGCTCATGCCATGATTAATTTGCTAGTTTTTAAAGTGCTATAAGGCTAACATGGTTGGTTTTGCTGCAGAACAGACTAATGCAGCACATCCCTCTGGAAATTAATAATGTGATCCCAGTTTTTGTATCTGAGCATTCAAAAGAACATAATAATTTGCCCTAAATTGTTATGCATTAGCTATGCAGCTGCACTGATGCCCAAATGTCTTGTGGGACCACGACAGCAGGCAGTTAAATCACTGGTGTGATCACATAACTAAAGTGTTGACCAGTTTGGCAGGGTGCCAGCACTGGGATATCACTAATCATGATGCTCTTGCTGAGTGATGTGCAGAATATTTTGCAACTCTGCTTCTTGCCATGTTGGGGGTCTGTCAATCTGACTATCTTCACTTACAGGTTTGTGTTCAAAAAAGAGTGTAAAACTCTGAAACTTCCCTTCTTTTACAGTATGTGTTTGAAGTGATGTGCGTGTCCAGCACTCACATATTCATACACACACCATAACGAGAAATTTATTATTATTATTTTGTATATAAATTTTATTAATTTTCCAATAAAAACAAATTTATAACACAATTAAACATTAAGAATTCATCACACATCTTTTTTCTTTTAGACTTCCATCAACATGACATGTCTGATAATTTTCCGTAGTTATTACATATCTTCACATTTCTTCATTTATATTGCATTATGTATGTCTTATCTTACCATATTATTTAAACAATATTTCTACCAAACCTTCTTACAGAGCTTATTGGAAACTTACAAACGTTATATCATTATCACAAATATTTTTAATATATTCTGTAAATTTATTCCAGTCCTTAGTGAATCTTTGGTCCTGTTGGTTGTGAATCCTCCCTGTTAGTCTGTCCAGTTCTGCATAATCCAGTAATTTCGTTCTCCATTCTTCAATCGTGGGCATTTCTTCTTGTTTCCATTTCTGGGCCACCGGAGTCCTAGCTGCTGTTACTGCATACAAAAATACTTTCTGGTCCTTCCTTTTTATCTCACCACCTAAAATTCCTAATAGGAATGCTTCTGGTTTTTTAAGAAATGTATATTTCAATATTTTCTTTATCTCATTATATATCATTTCCCAGAAGCACTTCATTTTTTTACATTCCCACCACATATGATAAAATGTCCCTTCTTTCTCCTTACATTTCCAACATTTATTACTCACCTTATACATCTTACTTAATTTGTCTGGTGTTATATACCATCGATATATCATTTTCATAACATTTTCTTCAATTGTGGTTCATGCTGTAAATCTCATCCCTTCCTTCCATAATTTTATCCAATCATCAAATTGAATGTTATGTCCAAAATCTTTGGCCCATTGAATCATAACTGATTTAACCTCTTCATCCTTCAAATGCCATTCTAATAATAATGTATACATCATAGATAAATTTTTAACTTCATTATTCAATACTTCTCGTTGAAACCTAGATTCTTTTTCAAAATAGCCTCTTTCTGCAACCTCTTTTCTAAACATTTCATTAATCTGAAAGTAATGCAGCCAATCATTTACATGTTCTTTCACTTCTTCATATGGTTTCATTTTCCACTTACTTCCTTCTTTCTCGATTAAACTCCCATATGTTATCCACCTCCTAGTCATATTGATCTTTTTAACACTCATCACCTCTAATGGTGATAGCCAATGTGGGATTTTTGGTTCCAGTAGGTTTTTATACCTACCCCATACCTTGATCAGAGATCCTCTAATAATATGATTTTCAAAACCTTTATGCACTCGTTTCTTTTCATACCATAAGTAGTCCATAACGAGAAATTTAGGATCTTTTGCTGGAGTTATAACATGCATCCGTTTATGTATACCTGTCGTTAAGCGAAATGGGTTTGTGCTGATTCCTTGGGAGCGCTGTGTGAGTTGCTTTCAATGGAACTGGGAGAACCCAACTAACTCCTGAAAATCCAGGTGTTTTATAATATTTCTTGCTAATGCATCTTAGTGGGGGAAGGGGCCTTGAGATGAGCAATTCCTGCAGTTCTTATTGTCTTTCTTCCAGAGTTTCCTGCCCATTTCTTACCTCGCCCATGTTGCAAATTAGGAGTTTGAAAGGATATTATCCTAGTGCATGATGTCTAAACGGGTCGCCCCTTGTTTGCCCCTTGCCTTCAAATTATCTTGATGGCCCCCATTCAGGTGGTAAATAGGCTGTACTGGCAACTGAATTTACATGTGTTGACCTTTATGCCAGGTCTGAGGGACTCAGAATTTCTTGAATGCCCTCCAGGAGATGAGGCTGGAATCAGACTTGCACCAAGGTCACCAGAGTTCATCATGGAGGGTCTCCTGTCCTATTAGGATTATGTCAGTTTTCTTACCTATGCCATGATCTACAGTAATAAACCACAGAATAGGTTCAGATTGACACATACACCTATTCATGCTTCCTCCCCAAATGTTTAGCGCCCCCCCCCCATCATAACAATTAATATTGTTCCTAGTGGATCCATGAGGATGGGGGGGAAATAATTTTCTTTTTTGTTGTTGTTGCTGATGCAATGGAATATGCAGATATGCCATTTATTATGACTATTGCTAGTACTTCAGACTTTTTCTGAAAAACCTCAGGAAAGGGGAAAGGGGAAAGCCTCTCTGGGGAGAGCATTCCATAACAGGTGTGTCAACACTGAAAAGTTCCTTCACCGAAGAGCCATCTGCTGCACTGAAGACGGGGAGGAATGTAGAGAAGGGTAGCCAATATTGTGTCATCGAGGCTTCCATAATCCCTGCCCATAGGCCATGCTGACTTAGGCTGATGGTGGCCACAATGCCCACCCATGCTTCATTGTCTTGATTTGCCCTAAATGTTGGATTTTTGGGGTTACAAAAACTGCTATTGGCAAACGTAGGATGGAGAGAAGATTTGTAAAGACAAATTGACAATTAAAGATGCTTAACAAATGCAGTTTGATATGCTAAGAGCAAGCAACTTCTACTAGATTTCTAAGAGGTACACTTCCTAGGGAGTAAGTGCAGTATTGGGATTTACTTCCAAGTAAACATGCATTGAAGGGACACAGGTGGCGCTGTGGGTTAAACCCTGTGACGGGGTGAGCTCCCGTTGTTCGGTCCCTGCTCCTGCCAACCTAGTAGTTCGAAAGCACGTCAAAGTGCAAGTAGATAAATAGGTACCGCTCCGGTGGGAAGGTAAACGGCATTTCCGTGCACTGCTCTGGTTCACCAGAAGCTGCTTAAGTCATGTTGGCCACATGACCCAGAAGCTGTACGCCGGCTCCCTCAGCCAATAAAGCGAGATCAGCGCCTTAACCCCACGACCCCAGTTGGCCCCAGTTGGCCACGACTGGACCTATTGGTCAGGGGTCCCTTTACCTTTACCTTTTAAACATGCATTGGATTATACTGACATAAAATTATGAGGAACTGATAGGTGTTTAGAATTAGGAACACACTGATATCCCTTCCCCCTTTTTCAAACCCAAATCCAAAGGTTTGTAACCAATTTGTGCTACTGCTCTGGCATTTTAGAATAACACTGCTTAAATATATGCCATGCGTTCAGTAACTTTCAACCTTACCTCTACTGACTTGGTGATAGCAGAGCCTGTGGTGGCTGAAAGAAAGGCAACAAGAAGCATTTTAGGGGGAGAGGAGAACAGAATACAGACAGAATACAGTCTCACTCTTCATGTTTTTTTATTTAGAAATTGATCTTTAGTGTTCAACAGACAGGAATAGTAAAGGCCCCCAATGTGCATTTTTCATGCAAAAAAGGCCCATGCGCTCATTTTATAGTGTCTTAACGAAAGGTCCTGAAACCTGACTTGTGTGCACTGTTACCTAGCAACATGTTATAAAGTCACTGAAGGAATGGAATATATCTGAAAGATGAAAATGTAAACTTGGTAGATATGTCAATGCCACACAAGGGGAAAGATGTTATGCTAAAGGAAGAAATTAAACCCATTGATCAGAGCAATGTGTATCCAAAATGTTGTGTGGAATTGTACATTTGACCAGCACTGCGATACTTAACAGAGTTCCAGCTCATAAAACAGCAGGCGATGATGTTTTATTTAGTGGGCTTGCGAAATTTACTAGCAATGTTTTAGGAGAGTATTTCCATTTATTATCATATGAACTACAGCAAAAACTTAGATGGAGCCTGAGGATAGCTCCCTGCCAGCCTTTTCTGCAAAATTGAACTTTATCCCCACCCACCCAGCTTGCTTTGGCCCAGATCGATGCGTTGCAGGCTTCTCTGCAAATGAGCAAAATAGAAAGGGTGTAATTAAAGAAAGGAAAAAGTGCCAGAGCTAGACAGCTATATGTCTGATTGGAGCAAGCTGTATATCCTGCCGCTGCAGACATTATTTGAGGAATCCTATGGGCTTGGGGGGTGGGGAGCTCCCTCTGTTGTTCTGTGAGACACTTATCTCCATTGTCCCAAAACCTGACAGAGGTTTTTTAAAAATGATGTAGTGCTGCTTCATGGATGCAACAGAACCCCAAAGGCAGCTTGAAGCATTACTGCCTAGTGAGGATCCTAACTTTTTGGAATTCCAATAGATTAACCAGTGGGATGAATTAGTGCTTCTTCCCCAAACTGCATCAGAAAGTATTTTCTAGGATTGGCATTCAGAAGGCATCAGCTATCTGGTTGCTTTTGGTGTAGGATTTTGTGTAGGAATTTATCAGTACTTGTTGCCTCTTGAAGCCTGCCCAATTTGGTTTTCTGTGTAGAGTTCCCTGCCTTGCACCATCATCCCAAACTGTTCCCCATGACTCTTGTGAACTTGCTGTCTTCTGATTATACATTTATGCACTTCACTGAACCTTTTCCTCCCCTTCTGTTAACAGCTGCAAATCAAAAAGAACCCTTGCCTCCTACATTTAAAGTGAAAGATGAACCGAAAGATGAGGAAAATGCAAGCTCCACTTTTCCTAAATCTACTTACGTTTTTAGTCCTGAGCCTGAAACATCTTCCGCAAGCCTTCCCGAGGAGAATCTCAAACCACAAGAAGTGTCTGCGAATGTATTGCAGCAGGACATGTCTGTCAAAGCAGCATCCGAACTTCTTATGAAGCTATCAGGTACCAGATTGATTTTTAAAATATTCAACTTTCTTTTTTTAGTTGTGAAGTTGCCTGTTGCCTCGTTTTAGTTGCAACAAAGAGGGCTTTAATAGCTAATTACAGTGATGCACTGATGTTGACTTTCTAACAACCGCTATCAAATTATTGCAAAATATTTCCGGTTCCTCTTCGTGAGCTTTTTGCAGTTCCATATTTGGGATGGCTACAGCTTTGGGATGCCCTAGAGCATGGGTAGGCAAACTAAGGCCCGGGGGCCGGATCTGGCCCAATTGCCTTCTAAATCCAGCCCGTGGCCGGTCCAGGAATCAGCGTGTTTTTACATGAGTAGAATGTGTCCTTTTATTTAAAATGCATCTCTGGGTTATTTGCGGGGCCTGCCTGGTGTTTTTACATGAGTAGAATGTGTGCTTTTATTCAAAATGCATCTCTGGGTTATTTGTGGGGCATAGGAATTGGTTCATTTCCCCCTCCCCAAATATAGTCCGGCCCCCCACAAGGTCTGGGGGACAATCGACCGGCCCCCTGCTGAAAAAGTTTGCTGACCCCTGCCCTAGAAGATGCTGCAATTCAGAATGTAGGGACATCATACAGGCTCCATGTATCAAGTGTTGTGCTCTAAGCCTGCCTCTGTCCCCAGGTGAGTGGGCTTGCTACTAGCCTCCCATATGTAGAACTGGGTAAAGAACTGTTGCTCTCCAAGTGCGGATTGTATGGTACTCAGCATCATCCATGCACAAGAATGCGGTATCAGCAGGCATGATGAAGCCTCAAACATGGGGTGGAGATCCCTAAAGCAGGAGTAGGGAAACCTCTGGGCTATGAGCTAATCTTGCCCCCACCCCAGGATTTCCATTTTCCACCCGTCAAACAGCTGGTGTCACTTGTGATGTGGGGTGGCTGGGGTTCAGTTCTGCCTTGGCTGCACAAACAAGTGCTTGTAGCCAAAACAGGATTTAGCCATCCACTTCTCAGCTGATGAGGGTTTGCTAAATCCTTCTTATTTTGGCTGCACCAAACTCCCCATTACTCTTTTGGATTGGAAAAGCTAACTTCTCCAATTTTATCATTTTCCTAGAGGCAAATTTCCCAGTTCATTAGCATTCTTCCGATTCTGCATGTTTAAACTTTTAGCTGCTTTTAATAAGTAATAAATATGGCTGCAATCCTAACCATGTTTACTCTGAAGTAAGTCCCACAGATTTTAGTGGGGCTTATTCCCAAGTAAGTGGGGTTAAATTTGCAGACTAAGTTATTTTTCAGTCTCCAATCTAAAAACAAAATATTTATTTACAAAACATTATATACCATTTGATTGTAATAAAGCCTCTAAGCGGTTTATGAAGTAACTATCATGGAATCTTCACCTTCGTTAATCTTACTTAGTGTTAATCTCCAAAATATATGTATTACGGGTGCATTCTAAATACAGTGGTACCTCTGGTTACGAACTTAATTTGTTCCAGAGGTCCGTTCTTAAACTGAAACCATTCTTAACCTGAGGTACCACTTTAGCTAATGGGGCCTCCTGCTGCCGCTCCCGGTGTGAGATTTCTGTTCTCATCCTGAGGTAGAGTTCTTAACCCAAGGTACTACTTCCAGGTTTGCGGAGTCTGTAACCTGAGGTGTTTGTAACCCGAGGTACCACTGTATGTAGCATATCTGCTTTCGGGTGTTTACATCTCCAACATGATGTCTTTTCTTCTAATCTCATTCTTTTAATTATTTCTGAATATTTTAAGGTGGGTCTATTCATTTGCTGGCTCTCTCTTTCTCTTTCTGTCTATCCTACTCCGGCTTCCCCCATTTATCCAGAACATGTTGTTTGGATGTACTGTGTATTCTAGGTAGACCTATTATATGAAAACATTTGTAAACAGCGCGCTTGTCTTGGTAAGGTACTGATGACTGGGCAAGCCTGGATGTCTCTCAGGTTATTCCGAAAGATGAGGTTGTACCCTGCATAAAATATTCAGTATGCAATTATACTTAATAGAGATTTTGAGAAAATTTCCAACAGCATACCTGGTGATATGAGGTTTATTTTTCATTCACAAAGCACAAGTATTTGTGGGTAATGTTTGAATACAAATATAGGAATAAGTTGTTGAAAAGAAGGAAAAAGCATGCCCACTTTCTGCTTTCATGAATAATAAGTGTGAGTTTCTGGAGAGGGAGATTTTATTATTAATAATTCAGTTATAAAGAAATAAAAAGTCTTATTTAGCATCCTGATGATATGATTAATTTTTATCACCAGTGATTAGAAATTTAATTCTTGTGACTATTGGGGAAAGCCTCCGGTCTACACCATTGGAGGATTTAAAACAACAACAACAAAACGCCTTTCAAAACGGTATGAGGCTACCCTTGTACACAGCATTAGAGGATCGGTTGCTACAATCATACGTATACTGGTTGTTGTTCTTTCTTTGTAAAAATCGCCAAGGAA
The DNA here is from genome assembly GCF_965153285.1 of Podarcis tiliguerta. Classification (NCBI taxonomy): domain Eukaryota; kingdom Metazoa; phylum Chordata; class Lepidosauria; order Squamata; family Lacertidae; genus Podarcis; species Podarcis tiliguerta. The sequence goes on along the minus strand of NC_139542.1, from coordinate 36,309,283 downwards.
GGAACCTGTTGAGAGGGGAGCATGAAAGCTTCACCTTGTTGGCTTATAGACAAGTGGTTTGCTCCCAAGTCCTGGCAAGATTTGTGGGCTCTGCTACGAATGCAGAGCATAATTTGTTGCTAGTTTTATATTAATATGGGTTGTAATGATTTTCTTCGAAATACATGCTTGTGCATTATGATGACCTATCGGTCCATTTGCAGTTTAAATGAAAATGTTGAGAAGACACATATTAAATCTCCATTCCTTTTTGAGTTTTGAACTCACTGTATTGAAATAATGTATGTTAGAAATACATTAGCAAACCATTTGTCTTGTGTGTGTGTTTTAAGTAATTCAGTAAAAAATAAAATGCTGGTGGTAGTGGTGTTTGCTATCTAGCTCATCAATAAGCTGGAAAGGGAGCAATTAATAGGGGCTTTCTTACAGAAACCACAGTTGATCTTTCTTTGCAGGCTGACTGGTGGGCTTATATTAACCTTCAGATTGAAATATTAGATTGTTTATGACTATGTATTTTCAATATAAAAACTTTTTCACTTGTTTGAAATATTCTAGAACAGAAAAATGGTGACTCATACCTCCTGAGTGAGAAGGCTTTCCTTAGTTATATTCCATATAATGTCTTTGTTCCCAGAAATTTTGAACTAGAGCTCATTTTTGGACAGCTATAAGTTGTTGAGAAGAAGGAAAAAGCATGCCCACTTTCTGCTTTCATGAATAATAAGTGTGAGTTTCTGGAGAGGGAGATGATGTTAATGATTTGCACTTCAAATTGCTGACAGGTCAGCCTGGTGGGGTGGTTGTTTTTTTAAGTGCCCCAGGCCCCGGTTTCTAAGTTTCTCCTGACAATGTCTGCAAGTGCTTCTGCAATCTTAGCAGCAGCTGTCTCATAACTGTAGATGTTTTCTGTGGTTCAGAAATTCCTTTCTTTCATCTTTATCCAATTGAGCTGAATCTATCAGGACAACAGGCCTCCAATGGATTTGCCATTTCTAAGGATGGCTGCTGAGCCAGCAGCATTCCATGGCCTGGTGATGTCACAAGGCCCAGCCTAGTGATGTCATATGGTTACCAACTCTTGCAGGTGGAGGAAATCTCATACCAGAGCAGAATCCCAGTGGTAAAAGAAGAAAAATGTAAAATGTCAGGGGGTAAATGGAAATGTAGGGGGAAATTGAAAAGCCCTTTGTGCAATATTTTTATAACATTTTAAAATAATATTGTAATAGTTATCTTGCTGCAAAATTCTGAGAACCAAGTTTTGATGCTAGCAGTATCCCTGTGTAGTATAAACCAGGGTTGCCCACTTATGCGTTGCCAAAACAGAGGACGTGCATCATTCAAAAAAAGAGGACAATAATTTGCATAAAAATCACATATGATATATTATACAAACGGTCACAAATTTAGAAACAAAATAACAAAATGATACATACACTTCACCATACTGCGGAAGACTTGTGTGCCTGTTGACTATACTGACCAGGTGCTGCTAACTGTTGATAGACAGTTTCAAGGACCCTGCTCTCCCTTTTTATGGTCCATTGTCTTTAAAGCAGATTTGGACTGGACATTCAAAACAGAGGACTTTTCTCTAATGTAGGATATGTTGCCATCCTAGTATAAGCAGGCTTGTTGTGGAATGACATTGTAGCATCAGGATCTTTCTCAACCTACACACATCTGTTTGAATGTCTGAAGATGGCCAACCCACACATCCACTCTCTTCTGATGTTCAGATGAATGTGTGTAGATCGGGCACAAAGCCTGCCACAAGAGTGCCACCGAATGCATGCTGCCTGGAAAGAACATCTGTAAAGGGCTTTATTTGGAATGAATATGTAGATAGCATAAATACAGACATTCATAAGGCTGTTTACCAGTTGGGAAGACAGTGGCCTTGCTTGGTGGTGGTGGTTGGGATGGTGATGGCTTAACAACTGGCAGAAAAACAGGAAAGGCTGCCCCTTCCTCCTCTGCTCCAAAAAAACCTGGATTCCTTTGTACTGAGCACCATCTCTAGGCCACCAAAAATGACAAGGGTTTTGCCCCATTCTTGCTTACTTCAAGAGTTGGGAACTGAGGCCATTCCTCTCTTGAATACCAAGACTCGAACCTTCATCAAGCACAGCTGCCTTTTCAAAGTGATCTTTTATCACAGTGTGTGTGTGTGTGTGTGTGTGTGTGTGTAAATATATTGTGTGCGTGTGCGTGTAAGAAGCGAAAAAGGGGATGGGGAGACAGCTTTTGATTTATGTTTGATGGAATAATATTCAAGTATACACCTTGATACATAAGTCACATTTACAGCAGCATTGTAACTGTCTGTAAAATAACTATTTGTCCAATATGTATACTTGTGTGGTAAAGATTCAAATAGCAACATTATATAAGTGTGGAAGGTTATTTCAGCTGTTTATCAGACCAGAAAGGAAATAAAAATATACAATGTGCATCAGTATTTATTCAATAGTGTTTGGATTTCATCATCTCTGTTTAGATGTATAACACAACCACGTTTTTCTGTTATTGTATTTATGCAAGCAGAGTAGCATGTGCTATTGAAACATTTTTTTTCATCTTGAATAATTTGAACTAGCATATCTGTCCTTCCTACAATCCAGTCCAATAAAACAACAGAGGCAACACCCTCCCCCAAAACAGATGCTCCTCAGCTTGTTTACATCAAGGATGGGGAAACTCAGGCTCAGTTGCTAAAGGGGGCCTGCTAGGCTTGTCTATCTGGCCCTCAGAATTTCCCCTGGGCTGCACCCCTTAATGCCCCACCTTTGCACCCCAAGTGCTTTTGCTTGGTTGGAATTTGTCTTTGAAATTTGACAACGCCTCTTGCTTGTCAGGATGGTGGATACAGTGTGTGTGTGTGTGTGTGTGTGTGTGTGTGTGTGTAAACATGCCCACTGTACAATGTTAAAATATACATTCATTGCTCTACTCACTGTTGCCTCTGGCTTCTGACAAGTGGTCCTCAGAAAGTTGCCCAGAAGGAAATGCAGCTCTTGGGCTGAAAAAAGCCTCCCACCTCTGGTCTACATGGATCATTCTTGCCTTGCATATACTCAGCAATCAAGCACTGGGGACGGGGACACATTCTCCTAAAAGAAAGTGCCTTGTTTATTTTTTTGGAGAGGAGGGTTGAAACAGGAGTGAAATAAGTATTGTTTATGAATCTAGTACATTTCATAATACCCAGAGCAGAACATATTAAGAAACATTTTTCTGAATATTTTTATCAACCTTGCAGGCCAAATTTGACAGAGGGTTAGGACCCCCCCTGTAAACCCCTTCCTGGGGAATGCTGAGCTAGATTTAAACCCTGCTCATCCACTGGTGTTTTCAAAGGTTTACAAATAACCTATGTTTCGTTTTAAAGGTCACTTTAGGCTCTCACTTAGATTCAGGGTCTCTTTACCTCTGGTTTTAATTCTTAAATAGCTAGAGTTACTGTTTCAAGTTTTTAAAGGTCAAATCCAAATCCTGCAAAGTTTACACTTTAATATATGTTATTTTATATATGTGTGGGTCTTATAGCACAGCAGGTTCATTGAGTCATTTCCTCTTCAGATACTCTTTGATGACAATAACACTTTGACCTTTGCTTTAAATGCATTGCAGAATGCAAAGATAGAAAGCTTAAGTTTTTTTTAAAAAAGAGAATAACTGTTTTCCTACAATAAGAGCTTTTTCTTACAATATTGTTGAATTGAAACATTCACCTCAATGTCTCTGTTATCTTCTAAAGAGGGTTGGGAAAAAGAGCATGGGAGATCTTTCAATTTTTAGCCATAATAAACCTTCCTAAGTAAAGCACTGTTCAAAACTCTCCAAGGTAGTGAAGGATTGATTTGTACATGGTTTTGCAAGATGGTATAATCCTCACTTCATCATCTATGTTTCTCAGAGAGGCATTTATCTGAAGTTGGCCCTATGTGAAAATGGAGGAACAGTATACAGTATCAGGAAAACAAGCTTTCATTCTGATGTAGAAAGGACTGCCAGGTCAAGAAGATGTAAGATTGCCAGGTCTTCTGAACCCTAAGAGTGTTATTGTGTTCTTTAGAGTTCTTCAGAGACTCTTCTCTCTGTAGAGATAATAAGAATGCTGAACACTTGTATGACACTTTCAAGTGCTTGAAGTGCTTCATGTGCATTATCTAGTTGTAAACCTTACAACAACCCTGTAAGACAAAGTCAGTATTATTATCTCCTCGTGTTGCTGAAGATGGAACTCAGACCAATAAAGTGTGGTTTGCCCAAGGTCATCAAGTGAGTTCATGGCAAGAGTAAGATTCAAATCAGTGATCTTCTGATTCATAGCTCCATCTCTTAGCCAGTACACTATGCCAGGTCTCCAAGGTAAATGGAGCAACCAGAGACCAACCAACCCTGGTTTATGGTCCTGATGAGACCAGGTTCCTGGTGCAATCCCCAGCATTTCCAGGTAGGGCTGAGAATTTCTCCTCTCTGAAACCCTGGGAAACCTCTGCCAATCAGTGTTGACAATACTAAGGTTGATGGACAATTAATCTGACTCAGTACAAGGTAGCTATTTATGCCCCTTTATGGTTGTGATTGCAGATAGATGATTGTCCCTCTGTGGGACACTAAGGTGGTTTAGTCCCTTTGTGAGTATCTTTAAACAACAGGAATTGCCAGGGAATGTGTTAAAAGACAGAACATGTCAGTCAAATCAGCATCTGAGGTTCTTAGCTGGCAGATAGTTGATTCATTTACCACATCACAAACTTATGCATCCATCATTGCAAAGACCAAAGCCCTCTTGGGTGTTCACTCCTGGCAAGTCCTGTCCCCTCTGGCACTTCACCTTGCCCATCTTTACAGCCAAGGGGTTTCTTCGGAAGCAAGGAGGCTCTTCTAGTTATGGGGGACCACAGCAAGATTCAAATCAGGGTTCTTAATTGCTTGGGGAGCCTTAGTGAGGAAGGTTCCCTGCTTCAGATGAATACCTTTCAGCTCAGGAGGGGCTGTAAAGAGAAGTGATGTGCTAGCAAATGTGTTGCTTCCTACACTCAAAAAAGGCTGTCATCCCAAGAGTATCTGGCACTGTGAACCAGTGTAAAAGAAGGCATACCCACTCAAATTGCATATACTGGAGAGACCCAGTTTGGCACATCACCTCCTGGTTTGATCATTGATCACTGGCAGAGTGAGACGGCTGCCCCAGGCAGCAAGTACCAAGGGTATCAAGCAGGCAGAACTATGTGTATCACATGACCTGCCTGCAACACTCTAAGCTAGTCTAGTGCCCTCAGGTGCAGTGGAGATTGGTGTCCCATTGTCAATATTGAAGTAAGATTCAGTCTAAGGCTGTGTATAAACCATACATTTAAATAATTCTGGAAACTGAACTGCAGTTCTCAGCAGTGCTTTATCCCTAGAAAAATAGGTGCAGGTACTCACCATGAAGTTGTTACAGTAAGTGCAATACTTTTTGACAACAAAAAAAGAGGTGTCAGTACTGCGTACCTTTGAGTACCCCCCGGGGGGGGGAGCACTCATCATCATCTTTTTATTTATGTGCCGCCTTTCCACAGTTAAAACAATGCTCAAGGCGGCTTACAATATGAAAAGATTTACATAATTACAAATCTAGCAAAGTAGTCATAAAATTAAATAAAACACATTAAAAACTACATAACCAAACTGAACAATTTCCACATAAATATAAAGATACAAAAAGGTAATATCCGTTAATATCAGTAACAACAGCAAAAACTCCCAACAAAACTTCCCCCAAAATACCCCAGTCCTTGCTGGGCAGCACTGATTCTCAGCCCCCTTAAGAAACTACAATACCCATGATTCTTTAGGGGTGTATGCTTTAAATGTATGGTGAATACACAGCCTAATTGGCTTTTATATGTGAAATGGAGGAAGGGGGTGCCATTTTGTTATTTGCCTCAGGCAGCAAAATGCCTTGGGCCGGCCCTGTCTCAGTGAAAATATGGTGCAGTGGGTAGGAAACTGCAGATTCTGCTATTCCTTTTTTCCCTACATCATTGCTGTGTTACATTAATTTACATCTAATCTGTATGCTCGCAGAACCCCCCCCCCCCCCGAGGGGAGCCATGACGCTAACAGTGTGTACCTTCCATTGTAAGGCACTTGAAATCTAATAATAAATTATGGTGAATTCAGTTTATTATGTAAATTCCATAGTGTGCTGACTAGAAGCAGTTTGAATCATTTTATGGTGGATATTTTCATAGGGAGTTGCTTATGACTGGATGAGATCATCCTTTGGAGAGAGATCACATGGATTCTAAAAATTAAAAAACAATGTTGGCTTTTCAACTCAGAGTGCAATTGCTAAAAACTAGCTCCCAATATTTTTGGCACACTAAATGACTGTGCTGAAATGTATTGCAAGGCAGTAGAAGAAATGTGCTGATTTGATAAATGAAGAATATTGCTTTGAGTGTTCCAAGAATATTACATTAGGCAACTCAGCTGATCTCAAATAAACCTTGTAGATGATGCACTGTTGTTACCATTGAATCCGTATACAGTAGTCAGTACTCAACTAACCCTATTTGGGCATGAGCTCCTCAAGTTAAGCAGATGCTGAACTTAATCTGAGTGGGTCCTAAAATACATGACTTTGGCTGGATTATGTCCATTGTTTTCATGTTTAGGTTTCCTTAAAAAGGGGAGGAAACCTGAAGAGGAGCACAGAATATTGTGTAGTGCTCCTGAGGAAGATTCTCTTCTGAACACATTGGGCCAATAAGCAGTACCTTGTGTACCTAGATGCTTCCTCCCCTTTTCTTTCTAGATTGGGGCCTCTTTCCCTTTTCCTGTTAGCCCTTCCAACAGAACATTTCCACTGAACCACTTTCCCCTTCAATGCATTTGATGTACCTCTGGCAATTTTAATAATAAATTGGGGAGGCAATATGCATAGTAAATGTTTGCTTACTGATGTAATCTTCTTAAAACAGTGTGTTGTTTTTGGAGGATTTTAAAACCAGAATGGACCATTTGCTTTAAGTAATAAATGAGGTGGGATGCCTCTTCCTACACTTGACTATTTATCTCTTTAAAAAAACCCATTCTCTTGAGATTCTTGTTCCATTATGACCCAAATGATTTTACAGTGTGGTCTTCATGACTAAACACTGTTTGCTACAGCATAAGCCTCTATGCATGTAGGCTGTCCTCTTTACCTGGAACTCTAAGCATGCTGGATTCAAGCTTACAGGGACCACCACTTATGCATGTTTGGCACGTGCATCCCTTCAGAGACCACCTGTGTGCCCTTTCAAACCTTCCCTCTACACATAGACAGCATCAGGAAGGGGCCAATAAAACCACAGGACATCAGGTTTAGTGCTAAGGGTGCAACACTCTTTCAACAAGATTTGCCCCTTCACATGAGTAACACAAAAAGGGAGTGTCAGGTGTGTTTGGATGAAAGGAACTTGTTAAAATACAAAGCTCTTTATTATTGTTTTATTGTCCCACCTTGTAAGGAAATCAGGCTGGGCACATATGGAGACCTGAGGCAGTTAGTGACCACAAATGCCAGCTGTTTATTAATAATACAGTCAAAAGGGGCCTGTGAGTTACACTGAAGACATTTGTCAAAAATGTGTTTGCTAACTTGCCTCAACTGACTGGTAGGCAGTAGCTGGTACTGCTTGCTGCACAGTGCTTCTTAGGGAGGATGTGAGCTGCGTCTGGAACTATTTGGCTTTTTAAATAACATGACTCCACTGGGGGAAAGTATATTAGTTCAGGGCACCTACAAATTTAGCATGTACTTATCCATATAGTATGCTTTGAGACTGCAACCCATGACTGTAACTGGATTAATTTCACTGTAACGCAAATGTCCTGACCCCTACCAGATAAATCTATGTCTTCAGGGCAACTTGACTTCCTCGTGTGGGGTTGATTCATCACATCACTTTTATTTCTCCTTAGTTCAGTAGTGTATTTCATGGTGCTCCTGAAATATACTAAATATTACTTCATAAATGCAATCAAGTTAATTAATAGAGTTTGATTATCTTGAAAATTACTTATTTTTCCAGTTTCCTGCCAAACTGATATGTTTTCCAGCTTTCAGCTCAATTCAGTTCATGCTGCTTCAGGCTACCAGAATAAGTCCCAAAGTGTTTTACGGGAAGAATAGTATACAAAACATAATATACAGTAAAATATACATTAAAACAAAAATACATAGTAAAAGCCTTCATCCACATAACAGCCATCCAGCAACAGAAAATGACCCCTACACTGACATAAGAATGAACACAACAAATATATGACCCAAAGCAAGACCATTAGCGCTGCCCAAATGCCCAGGAGAAACAAGAGCATCTTCTCCTGGCTTTGTCAGAAGGATGACAAAGTCAGTGCCAGGCAGGCTTCCCTGGGGAGAACACAGCTGTTGGTTCTTGCTCCTTAGGATTCTCAAAGCGAGTCCCAGTGAGAAGATGGGACAAGCAGCCAACCAGGGTGAACAGGCCACATACATGCATGTTTCAGGGACTCCAGAAAAACAAAACATTTCTCAAAATACAATACTGCAGACTGGTCTGTGACACTAACCAAATAAGAGAGTCATGGAGGGCATACATGTATGGCTAATAAAGCTGCCCACATCATATTGAAGAGAATCAGGGTTGGAGGAGCCATTGACAAAGTGCTGTCTGATGGACCACCACCTTTCCCCCACTCCAGCACAGGCTTGCTTGGTATCTTCCTCCTTGATGAGTTCTCCAAAGGGAAAGGAGGAGGAAGCTGACAGGATGTGTTACCTATTATTTGAAGTAAATTTTACCCTGACTTAATTGCCACCCATTCCCCTTTGTACAATGTGGGCTTTTTTTAAAAACACACACACACACACACACAACACAATGTACTTAGAAATTCTGAACATTAAACAGAATATAAATACCTGAAATAAATAAAATAAATGTCCAAGCAGGAAGATATTCTCAGGCAGGAATTAACCATTGAATGACACACACATTCATTGTTACACAGAGGCGGCTTTCTAATCTAGCACCTGACCACCTTTGCATTTGTTCCAGATGCAACCTGCCTAGCATCTACAGAAGGCTTTTCCATTTGCCATAAATTTTAACAACTCGGGGGCAATGGAAACATGATTAAGCAAAGAGTTGTCCAGAAGAACAGTCAAATTTCAGGCATGTTAAAGGAAAAACAAAATAGCATTTCAATTAACTGCTACTCTAATGCTGAAGAGGTGGCAAACTGGAAACTAACATTTGGCTGGCTCCAATTTGATAAAAATTATTCAGAGTAGGGTGAGTCATTAAAGTAATCAATCCAAACTCCTTCCTTATCAACTAAATAATTCATTTGCAGGTGAACTGACCTGCCACTCCTAGGAAGGAAATGGATATTTGCATAAATGGTAAGCTCTGAGATTTGCTAGTGACAGTTTGTGGTTAGGGAGCAGAGAGCTTAATCGTGATCCCTAGTCTGGAAGACATGCTAAGCCAAACCTGTGTGGTTTTGCAAAGCTAAGGTTTGGCTTAGCGTGTTGTGCTGATGGTGATGTGGCTGAGATATGAAGCTCAGAGAGAGTTCCAAGAAAAGTTAGGGGAAAGGTCAAAACTTTTCCAAAGTGCAATCGTCATCAAAGGATAGATGCAACCTTTATGTTAATGCAGTTTTCACACTGAAGATGGATACAAAAGTTATGCCATTATACTGGCACTGTCATATGCATGTGACACTCCTATAAAGAATGACCTGCTTTTGACCTTTGCTTGCTAAGCTCCAGGAACCACTGAAGATTTTACATTGGGGGGGGGGGGGGATCCTATTAAAAATAGAAACATAACAATGCAGGAGAAGAATAAAATACAGGCTTCATTAGTTATCTTGTTATATCGCTGCTGACATCTGGTGACAATTAAGCAGTGTTGTAGAGCATATCCTGTTTTCCCAGTTACTTACAGATATTTAATTAACCTGTTGGTGAGATACGTCTAATAAGGATTGTGCCAATTTCGGAGGGTTTTTGGTTTATTACTGGTGAAGGCATGCTGCAGAAAGTTTATATCAGGCAGTTCACTTCATTTAACAGCTTTTTCCATGACAGTCACAGAAACCCAAAATAACATGAGTACCAATATGAGCCAAAAGAGTGAAAAACCAGCATTGAACTTAGACTAGGGAAACCTTCATTCAAAGATTTGTTTAGCCATAAAACTTACTGGGTGATATTGTATGAACTGCTGTGACAATAAAATGCGGAGAGGGACCTGTGTTTGTCCCTCCCCGCATTGGATGAAGGGTGGAATACATTTGCAAAAATTAAAAATAGTAGTACTGATTGTGTAGATCAGCTAATGTAACTAATTTGGTCTAGAACACGTGAATCAACTATCTAAGTTCTGAGAATACCAACCATTTATTTATTTTGGATATTTGTATATCACTTTTAAATAGTAAGTTCTTAAGTGGTTTACATAGTAAATTCTTATTACATAGTTACAGATTAAAACAAGAACTACTGAAAACACAGAAAAACAATAATAAAAAGCAATTAAACTTGATAGAATATATATATTCTGTGGGGATTTAACTATCTGTCATGTTAACTATGCATGCCTATGAAATACACAAAGCACACAACTACTTAAACAATAACAATGATGGGGAAATTGGTTTTTAGGGTCACTGCTCGCTACTTAAAAGTCTTGGAGCACAGACCAGTGGTACAAATTTGCATGGGATATGCATATGCTAATTTATTTGCAAAAATGCAGATTTAGATCAACTTTCAGAGTGGGGCTAAAAACAGATTCTGACTCCTGCTGTTAGGACTTCATTGGCTCCTGGTCTTCTTAAGATAGTGAGTGGTTGGCTTTGACCAATACTGCATTCTGCAGAATGCCCATATAAACTGTCAGCAGTCAAAATAAAGATATAACCAAGTGTTTTAAAAAGAGGGGAAGGGATAAGAGATATTGGAACTAGCAGAAAGTATGTATGGCCCCAATGAAAAGGAAATGCAAGAAAGCAAAGTGGCTATCCAATGAGGCCTTACAAATAGCGGGAGAGAGAAGGCAAGCAAAATGCGAAGGAGATCGTGAAAGATACAGGAAATTGAATGCAGATTTCCAAAAAATAGCAAGGAGAGACAAGAAGGCCTTCTTAAACGAGCAATGCAAAGAAATAGAGGAAAACAATAGAATGGGAAAAACCAGAGATCTGTTCAAGAAAATTGGAGATATGAAAGGAACATTTCGTACAAAGATTACCATAATAAAAGACAAAAGTGGAAAGGACCTAACAGAAGCAGAAGACATCAAGAAGAGGTGGCAAGAATACACAGAGGAACTATACCAGAAAGAAATGTATGTCTCGTATACCCCAGCTAGTGTGGTTGCTGACCTTGAGCCAGACATCCTGGAGAGTGAAGTCAAATGGGCCTTAGAAAGCACTGCTAATAACAAGGCCAGTGGAAGTGATGATATTCCAGCTGAACTATTTAAAATTTTAAAAGATGATGCTGTTAAGGTGCTACACTCAATATGCCAGCAAGTTTGGAAAACTCAGCAGTGGCCAGAGGATTGGAGAAGATCAGTCTACATCCCAATCCCAAAGAAGGGCAGTGCCAAAGAATGCTCCAACTACCGCACAATTGCACTCATTTCACACGCTAGCAAGGTTATGCTTAAAATTCTACAAGGCAGGCTTAAGCAGTATGTGGACCGAGAACTCCCAGAAGTGCAAGCTGGATTTAGAAGAGGCAGAGGAACCAGAGACCAAATTGCAATCATGTGCTGGATTATGGAGAAAGCTAGAGAGTTCCAGAAAGACATCTACTTCTGCTTCATTGACTATGCAAAAGCCTTTGACTGTGTTGACCACAGCAAACTATGGCAAGTTCTTAAAGAAATGGGAGTGCCTGATCACCTCATCTGTCTCCTGAGAAATCTCTATATGGGACAAGAAGCTACAGTTAGAACTGGATATGGAACAACTGATTGGTTCAAAATTGGGAAAGGAGTACGGCAAGGCTGTATATTGTCTCCCTGCTTATTTAACTTATATGCAGAATTCATGCGAAAGACTGGGCTGGATGAATCCCAAGCCGGAATTAAGATCGCCGGAAGAAATATCAACAACCTCAGATATACAGATGACACAACCTTGATGGCAGAAAGTGAGGAGGAATTAAAGAACCTTTTAATGAGGGTGAAAGAGGAGAGCGCAAAATATGGTCTGAAGCTCAACATCAAAAAAACGAAGATCATGGCCACTGGGCCCATCACCTCCTGGCAAATAAAAGGGGAAGAAATGGAGGCAGTGAGAAATTTTACTTTCTTGGGCTCCCTGATTACTGCAGATGGCGACAGCAGTCACGAAATTAAAAGACGCCTGCTCCTTGGGAGAAAGGCGATGGCAGACCTAGACAGCATCTTAAAAAGCAGAGACATCACCTTGCCAACAAAGGTTCGTATAGTTAAAGCCATGGTTTTCCCAGTAGTGATGTAGGGAAGTGAGAGCTGGACCATAAAGAAGGCTGATCACCGAAGAATTGATGCCTTTGAACTATGGTGCTGGAGGAGACTCTTGAGAGTCCCATGGATTGCAAGAAGATCAAACACATCCATTCTTAAGGAAATTAGCCCTGAGTGCTCACTGGAAGGACAGATCGTGAAGCTGAGGCTCCAATACTTTGGTCACCTCATGAGAAGAGAAGACTCCCTGGAAAAGACCCTGATGTTGGGAAAGATTGAGGGCACAAGAAGAAAGGGACGACAGAGGATGAGATGGTTTGACAGTGTTCTCGAAGCTACAAACATGAGTCTGACCAAACTGCGGGAGGCAGTGGAAGACAGAAGTGCCTGGTGTGCTCTGGTCCATGGGGTCACGAAGAGTCGGACATGACTAAACGACTAAACAACAACAACATGTATGCCCCCCCCACCTGGTCAGGCAACCTCTTACCAACATCCTTACTAGGTTTTCCTCTGGGGTTGTTACAGGTCTCCAAACCATCTAAAACAGTTTAGGATTAGCCAATGTTGATAGGCATGAAAGGAGCTAGTTTACAGATATGGAGATGAGTTGTATTGACATTAGTATCCAGTTCTTAAAATAATTACAAGTCACCCATCGCAACAAGGATACTGTGATATCTTTGTTAATTTGCTGATAAATGTGCGTTTTAGTTTTTGCCTTCTGTTTAGAGTGAATCAGAAGGGAAAACAAGCATTTTCAACCCAGCCCTGTAAAACTGTAGCTAGTTCTCTATTTGGCAAATGGACTTTTCCCCCCAAGCCTGAGTGTTTTTCCTCATTAAATATCCTGAAAGGCTGTTGTTAGTGGGAAATGTTCATATTCATACAGAGGTAGCATATTAATCACAATGCAATGTACTTTAAAGTTTATTAGATTCTGGTGGATAATCTGCCTTCAAATAGCTTTGAGATTACATCAAATATTTCAAATGACCTTCTACCTCTTTTATGCATGTGTATCTAATGAAAAAACATGTTAATTTGAAAGATGAGATCATTTGAAATAATGTTAAAGGGCAACAGTTTAAAATGTACTCAGCAAACTTCCAATGAGAACTTTAAACTAAAAGCAGTGACCCAGTACACAGTGCTTTGCTGTTACAGCTCTTTACTTATTCAGCCTGCAAAGGCCTTCAAAGCTCTGGGAATGTCTAGACCTGAGTCTTCCGGGTGTGAAACAGACTGTTTTACATCACACCACACACTTCCTGGAAAGAGGTATTTTTAGTTTGGGCAGTTAATATTACCATGGTGTGCCGCCTTATGCCAGGCTTGTTTGGGGTCATATGCAAAATGGTGGACACTGGATCCAGAACCTCTTAGGCTCCTCTTTTCACCCACCGTACTTAGCTCTGTGCATTGTTGAAGTCCAAAGGGTACTCTTTCACATGGTACTTTATAAAAGGACACTACCCGTTCCCCCTTGCTGCCTTGGATGCTTCAAACTACTTCCCAGAAACCTGAGTGACCTCTTCCCCCCACCCCTGCTGAGGCCCTTCTGCACCATCCCTGAAACCCATTGTCTGTGGGGAGGCAGGGGGTGGCCTTTTTCATTATGGCATTTCTCTGGCAACTCACTCCATGGAGAAGCTCACCTGATGCAGTTTCTGTTATTTTTTGGCATCAATGGAATACTTTTTTTAAAAAAGGATAGCCTGTTTTTAAATGCTTATCTGCTGAGATATTATTCTGTTGTATTGTATAAATGTTTGTTGTTATGCTATAATGGTATGTATATAATGTTGATATAATATAATGGTAAATTTACAAACGCAGGGTCGCTTCATGATAGTCAGAACTATGCCCCCCATAGCCATGCCCCATTTAATATTGTACAGCCTTCTAAGATTATGCAATAGTAAGTATACAACAACAATAATTAGGGATGTATTGAACAATCAGTGCAGATTGCCATGTTTTATTTAAGTTGTTAAATGTTTGCATCTAGGTAGATTGAACAATTAGCATTTTAAATGCCCACTTCATTCTTCTGAGGGCTTTTGACGAGTCAATTCAGCATGTGCAGTTACTTAGTTCCATCTAGTTGATAGTCAAAAAGCAAAGTGGCAGTTTCAGTTTATTAAACAGCAAAGAAAAATCCCTCCGCCTCCAAAAGTTGGGACCCCGATGGGTTTAATTCTTTTTTGTTATAACTGAGAGATGGGAAGGTATGAAACCTAAATGTCAACTGCTGGAAAAAAAATCAAAATAATTTGAACCTAATTTTGTTTCAGTTTGTTTTTACTTCAATATTAGAAACTTGTGCAATGTTGATAAGATTAATAATAGAAGTTCAAAAGCATAGTGCAAATAAATATCCTTTACAAATAATTTGTAAATATTGTTTATGCTGTGACATAGGCGTTATCTTGAACTTGCTGCACTGATTTAAAAAACACCAACTTAAGTTGGTACAGGTTAGGCTAGTGTGAAAATTTAATGAGGTGAAAATTGGGCAGTATGGGGCTATAAATGTAAAATGTACCATTATTACACTGAAAGACTAGCTAATTTGGGTTTGCATACACACAGTGTAATGTCACGCTACAGTCTAATTTTATTTTAAAGCTCAAAGATCCTGAATACTTTCTTTTCTACCCTTTCAAAACAACAGCGTGGATGTTTCTCAGCTGATCCTTTTGTCTGCTTGCAGAGGAAATCCTTTCAGGAAGCCCAGGACAAGGCAGAAATGGAGCAAGCGGAAAACCTGGGGGGAATGGGAAGGAAATAATAAGGTTTTATTTTTGCATGCAAGGACGTCAGAAACAGGGCAGTGATTCAGGAGTCAAAACCAAGAGGATCTAGAGTGGGGAAAACTGCTATAATGTGAGCTCATTATAAAGCATTGCTTATCAGATATAAATAATAATATTTTACCTTCTTTTGCTTATATGATTTCAGGATAGCATAGCCTTCACAATCCATGCTCTTATATTCTCCAGGTTAGATGATTGCAATATGCTCTATGCCACCAGTCTTCAGCTGGTGGATCAGGGCCCACTAGGTGGTCATGGCCTGATGATGGCCGTGCCACCATGCACATATATGATCAGAGATTAAGAAATGGGTCCCCAAAGGCTTGTTTGGGTTAAGAATGGGCCCTAGGTCTGAAAAGGTTGAAGAATAGTGATCTACACTATTTTGAAATTGCATCTAGTTCAGAATGCAGAAGGTAGACTACTAGATGTTACTAGTTGTTATGATCATTATACCACTTCTACACCAGGAGTTGTGCTGATTTCATTCTTGGGCCCAAGCCAAAGTGCTAGTTTGGATCTTTTTGGTTTAGGATCAAGTGGCCTTCTATGCCTACCCATAACATTAAGATTTCTGTTGATGGTATTTGGCAGGTGCCCCAGACATCTAGAAGGGGAGTGGGTGGCTTCTAGGGCCTTCTTAGTGATGGTGCCCAAATTATGAAATGCTCTCTGCAGAGAGTTTGATTAAGTTCACAGAGCAAATGTTCCCCATCCCTTACTTCCTACTGCAGTCAGTTACACACTCTCTGAAAAGCCTCTCTGTAGCCGGGGGGGGGGGGGGGCTCCTGAGTAATGTGGAATGCAGTATAGTTGCTGGGGTCAGGGAAGGTGGAGGCAGCCCGGAAGCTGCATCTTAGAGCCCCTGCACCACCATCATATGGGGAGCTTCCTGAAGCAGCTCTTGAAGCCAGCCAAGTGTTCTGGGATGCTGACCGGAAGCTGCATCTTAGAGCCCCTGCACCACCATCATATGGGGAGCTTCCTGAAGCAGCTCTTGAAGCCAGCTCTGATAACCCTAGTATGGAAGGAGTGCTGGGGCTAAGATGCAGGAAACTTCCCTTCCATGAACTTATTTATCTTGGAAGTCTTTCTTGATGTGGGGTAATTCTCCTCACATCCTCCTGCTTCCCATTGTTCTGGAAGACCCTTAGCTCAAGGCTTTTTGTGGGGTACAGTAGCTGCAGGGGACAGGAAGGGATAGGAATCTTTCCTTCTTTGAACTTTCCTAAGGATAACATCTTAGGATCCCAGACATCAGCTGTTTCCTATGAATGGGCCTGTAAGAACAATGTACAGCTCATTATTATTAACCTTCTATCACAAAATTGGAACCTGACTGAAGACCACAGGGTAAGCGTGGCCTGGGGCATGTATATGCGAGGCTGCCTATACATGGAATTGCTAGACTTTTGAAATTATCCAGGCTATTGTAATTTACCAAATAAGTTAATATTTTCATAGTTGGATTTTGTAGGCAAAAATGAAACAACTGGGATGTCAGGCACTACGAAAATGGTTCCACTGGTGCTCACTAACTCTAGTTTGGTGATCTGTGCCCATAAAGTCTTAAGACCTGGGCCTCCACTCTGAGATGGCAGCAGCTCAGCCTTCTGGAAAGCTGTTGCCTCTGCCAAGGAAGGAAAATGACGGCTGAGTCTGGGTCACTACAGTCAAGGCTCCCTCATCTCATGCCACCATTTGCCAAGTCATTCACTATTGCCTGCTTCACATCTCCCCACATGCTCCAAGGCACAGCCTGTCAAGAAAGCACCAGTATTCTTGCCAGATTGTCTAATGCCTTGCTTGATGGTGAAAAAGAATGGGCACTTAATTAGAATTTATTGTGAAATGGCGGACACTTCACTTTGAAGAGGCCCTCTTTTTTCTGCTGGCTTTCTTTCTTTCTTTGTCGTGAGGTAACTAAAGATTTGCACATGTTTACCTTTCTGACTAAAACTTGTACAGTACTTGACAAGTCGTTGAAATAGCAAAAAGAAATGAGGCCTGTTCCAAACAAGGCTGCCCTGGGGCATTTGCTGCCTGAGGTAAAACCATAAAAGGCACCATTACCCTGGCGCCATCAAGTTATATAGTGCCCAAGACTGACCAAGTAATTTTGCCACCTGAGGCAGAAACTCTGGCAAGCATCCTTTCCTGAGGTAAAAAGACAATAATAATGAATTCAGTAACAATTTGTGTATTTTCATTACACCTAAAATCAGTTGCCTGAAGCAGGCACTCCACTCTGCCTAATAGTAGAGCTGATTCTGTGTGTTCACTATGATGGTGTGCCCTGAGGTGTCCAACTGGGCAGTATAATTTTAAAACTGCATCTCACTTGCAGTGTGGGTTTTACAGTCCACTTTTGTTACCTCAGGATTTTACCAGTTCGCTTCCATCTCATTCTGCTGCATGTGAAGATCAGGTTTTAAATGTATAGAAGTGTTTCCTGCATGTGAAAATCTGGAACGGTCAATGAGTAAAGGAATATACGGTGTCATTACACGTTTTCCATACCTCGGTCATGTCCATGTGTGCTAGCCAGAAGTGTTTGCAGAGCAGAGGATTAAACTGTGCACGGAGCAGAAACAGAAATAGAAAGAATGTTTCGAAAGAGAGGCTGAGCAACGAAGGTCATCTTGACTCTTGCACCTAAATTTGGAGTCCAGTGCCGGAACTCTAGAGGTCAGACATCTGAAGAACACATTTGTTCTCTCTGTTATCTGAGATTTTCATAGATAAAGATACCCAGTGCATACCTCTGAAGAGCCAAGTTCATTCTTAACGCACAGCGTTTGGGAGGTTTACCCTTCACCCTCAGTCCTGCTGAGAGACAATCATAGGGAAGGAAATAGCATTACAGTAGCCGGGGGGAGAGGGGGACCTGCATTACATTACTTACTTGAGAATTCAAAAGAAAAGCCTATTTAAGTTTGCAATAAATAAATGAGCTTCAAAATATGGCGGTTTCATCAATATCCGTGCAGTGTTTTAAAGTCAACTACTGTCAAAACAAAGGACAGGCAGAACACCAGTTTGTTTGTGTGTTTTTGTTTTGTTTTTCTAGTATCTGCTGTTTTTGGTACTAAGTACAGTAAATGTGTTGTTTTGGTTGTAAAAAAAAAAATAGAATCTCAAAATACAGTAAATATCCTTCCCCATTCCCGCATGAATACCAAAGCAAACTAGAAATTGATTTTTTAAGGGGCTAGAACATAAGGCCAAATGCCCATCCAGTCCAGCATCTTGTTCTCACAGTGACCAACCATAAACAGGACTTGAGTGCATTTGTGATTCACAGTAACTGACAACTAAAAGGCTGCAATCCTGTACAAGTGAGTTCCTTGGAACTCAGTGGGATTGTTGGCAGCTGTAGGATCAGACTGCACATCATTTGGAGTTGTTACTTTTATGATTAGGCTTAATATAGTTCCTTTGTGAACTTGATTCCATTATGTAGGAAAATGCATTATTCCCCCCCCCCCCGAAGCTAAATGCAAAGGCTGTGTAGTTAAGGGGATGCTGTGCCATTTATCTCAAGTCATGTTCTTAAACATCACATCTTTCATAACAAACTGTGTGCCTTAGCTTGACATTTAGCAGGTGGGTGAGAATAAAAATGGAAATGAATGAAAGTAGCAAATAACCATGTTACTGGCTTCATTGGGGCAGAGGTGAAGTGACGGTGAACCTCATCTCTGAGAAAACAGTAGGGTCCCAAAACTGTACAGTGCCTTATTATTTCAAATACAGGATTAAGAGCTATGTCACGCATCACCATTTCCCTCACTGGTACCTCTGCTATATACAAAATCCATGTATACTGGGAGGGGTAGCTAGATTTCATGGACTGGCTGGATGCAGAGGAGCAGTAGGAGGCATCAACTGGGGAACCCGCAAGGGAAGAAGGCTCAGAGCCAAGGGATTGGTGGTGGGACAACGATGCATGGTCCATGGGAGAAGAAAGAGCAGACTGGGAGGAGGTGGTGTTGGAAGCTGAAGAGGCAACAGGGTTTAGTGAGCAGGAAGAGGCTGTGACAGAGGGCAGTCCAGGCTAAGAGACAGAAGAGGAGGGGGGCCAAGAGGCAGGCTGCCCTCCTTCTGTGACCAGCTTCCCTCCTCCCTGGTCTCCCAGAACACACAAAGAAATGAAGAGGGTGGAGCAACAAGATACAAGGCCACAATTTAAGAAGGATATTGACAAGCTGGAAACCAAGCCTTATGAAGGAGGGAGTCGTGTATGCTTAGCCTGGAAAAGAGAAGACTGGGAGCCTTCTTCAAGTATCTAAAGGGCTGTCACATGGAAGATGGAGCAAGCTTGTTTTTTCCTGCTCCTGAGGTAGGACCAAACCAATGGCTTCAAGTTATAAGAAAGGAGATTCCAACTAAACATCAGGAAGACCTTTCTGGCAGTAAGAGCTGCTCAGCAGTGGGATGGACCCCCTAGGGAGGTTATGGACTCTCCTTCCTTGGAGGTTTTTAAGCAGAGGTTGGATGACCATCTGTTGTGGATGCTTTAGTTGAGATTCCTGCATTGCAGGGGGTTGGACTAGATAGCCCTCGAGATCCCTTCCAACTGTACAGTTTTATGTTCTAAGGGAATGTTGTGCTTAGTCTGAAGAAGGTTCCCCACTCCTACCTACATGGAAGAAGCTTCTGTTTAGGAAATGGCCATGTGTGACACAACCCTAACTAGGCCTCATTTGTAAGAGTGATATCCCTTGCCCAGGAAGAAGAGCTTTGTGAACTTATAATACCTCAATTATCAATGAACGTTTACACTAATTAATATGCTGCTCCCCATATTAAAACCTACACAGAATCCCTCTGCTTCATGCATCTGGTTGTGTGATGAATTCATGCAGTTGGAAACATAAAATTAAGGTTTCAGCTGTGGAAGGCAAACTGAGAATTACACTGACTGAAGTTTCATTCAGAGAATTTCCACATACCAATGCTGTTGGGTAGCAGATGCAATGGAGAAGAAAAACCTTCCCTCTCTAGTTGTCAAAATTACGACTTAAAAGATGGCAAGTGTGTGTATGTGTGCACCATCCAATTAAACTCCTCAGTCTTGCCAGTAGTAGGGCAACAAATTCTCCTTCATTGTGCTTATAACATTGAGATTCCCAACAGCTAGTTGAGTCCTATTCTGCGCCTTTCTATCGCAACAAATAAAATGTGCAGCCTTCCCCATTTCGTTTTCTGCATACTTCATCTTTCTCTAGGAGGAAGATAGGAGGAGGTGACGCAAACAGCAACTGTCTCCTCTGCTTGAAGCCTGTGAGATTAATTGGCTATCCTACAGCCTATCACCTGTTCTCAAGCAGGAGAAGGACAGCAAACTGATCTGTTAGCGTTTGACCCCTTCCAGTCAGCCTTGAAGCCAGGTCACAACATTGTAAAGCATTGGCAACATGGATGGACAATTTCATGGCACACAGCAACAGTAAAACAAATGATGGTGCTATTTCATCTGTCAACTGCTTTTGACATAATGGAGTACGAGTGACTCCCCAAGCTGAAATAATGATTCTTTCCCCAGCATTTCTTAAAAAGAGTCATGACAGCCAGTTCCTCCTCCTCCTCTAAACTGCTGGCATTTACATTTCTGCGGGCAAATCCTTCACCATTGTTTCTTCACAACTTTGTAGAGCGATCAGGGAGCATTGTGACATAGCACAAGTTACCCTGCCTGCAGTCAATGGTTTGAGAGACTGAGCATAAGCAGGCTGGTTCCACAGCTATTTCACCGGGCACAAGAAATTGGCGACCAAAACTGTAATCCTAACACCTGCTCCATGCAGGTGGAGCGGATGTTTTGTGCACAGGTGTGGGGCTCCACGTCCATGGAACTCTCAGCTGGGAGAGCCAAATAAACTGTGGCAAAGTGAACACTATTGCTGTAGCCAGGATTAAACCTCAAAACAGGGTGTTACGAGGCAGAGCAGGGTTGCATCTACTGGATTCTAAGCTGACCTGTTCCCTATTAAGGGCCGCAATCTTTGCCCCTCAACTGGCACAACAAAAAACCTAAGCACACATACACACATCCCTTATGCTGGTGCAAGTCACAAGGCTTTGAATGCAGTGGTGGATCTGCTACTTCCCAACCAGAGTTTGTGTTGTTCTGCCCAAAGAATAAAGAACTGACAGATTTATTGATGGAAGCTCTTTGGCAAGGGTGAAGAACCTTAAGGCCAGGGGCCAAATGTAGCCTTCCAAGCATCTCTGACTAGCTCTCAGGACTCTCCTCTTGCCACACTCCTCTGCCTCACCCCTCACCAGCTTTGCTTCACATCCTCTTGAGTGTTTTTACCTAGCTAGAATGTGTCCTTGAACTCTGATAATGCCTTTGGCTTGTCTGGATGGAGGATCAGAGGTGTCTTGCTGTACCCATTTTTTCCTCTGGTTCTGTATTCCACTGGCTTGTGGTCACCCGGGAGGTTGCCCAGAAGAAAATATGACCACTAGGCTTGAAGAACCTGATTCCCATTCCTGCGAGCACCTTCCTCTTGTCCTTCCATACTTTCATCTTCCTTTTTACCTCTTCCACCCTCCTCGGTTCCTTTATAATTATTTTTAATTGACAGTGTCCACAGGAATCCTGAGCCAGATCCTTGCTGAGGGTTTCAAAAGCAGAGTTGCGTCTCAGAGCAGACCACCTGCCTTTCAAGGTGGCGCCTTTTGCTTTTCTTTTTTGTCTCCTGGTCAAGTTCTCTTGAAGTTCAACCTTTGACATCTCTTTGAAGTGAAGGACAGCGAATACTTCAAAAGGAAACGGTCACTTCACCTGCACTCAAAACCAAAGCATTTTTCAGCCACAGAGAGCAGTCCAAGAACTGCGGCAGGAGTGAAAAGTGGTTCTTTCCTTGAATGAAGAAGAGGACTTCAAAACACTGAGGGGGAAACATAGTTGAGGGGAGGGAATCAAATTCTGATGGGATCCAAGATGAATTATGCACGATAGCTATAATTAAAACAAATTTTATTCCTATCTATTGAATGAGTTGGTGGGGGTGATGAAAGAGATTTGCTCATGTTTCCTTTTATTATTTGTACAACACATCAATCTACCTAGCACTTTGCCAGTGGCAGACTTTGGGCTTTCACATTTCAGCATCCACCTTGTGCAGTGCTAAAATACACCCCTGCCACTTGCTTCTCTCACTCTGTTCTACATGGTTGTGGCGCCCCATGTAGCATGATGCCAAATGTGGCCAAACCGGTCACGCTACCCTAAAAGCGCCTTTGACTTTACAGGACATTCTTGAACTTATTAATATGTGTGTGAGAGAGATTCTTGGCTATTATTAGTAACAAGAACGAAATCCAAATTGAGTACTGTGCCTGGAAATCAGCAAATAAGTTTGGTAAATAAATACATTTTAGTTGTGAGAGGCCTATGACACTGAATGAATGAACTGAGTTTTAAACAGAAGTTATGTATGGTTAGTGTAACTCTGTAAAACAATGAATCCTAATGGTTGCCAGTTTCTGTTATGAAAGCATTTCTTCTTTTAGAGTTTCCAAGTTCTCAAAGTTTTCATTTTTACCAAAAGATGCAGGATGTTTTGTTTTTTTAAAAAAAAACAGTAAATATTTTTGTCAATGCATACTTACAGTACAAGCAAACAAATAGGTGCTGTAGTTCTTTGACTTACATGAGTCATTCTTTTAACGCTGGGTAATATGTGAAGTTAGTAGTGATACATGGTACTGTTGTTCTTGCAAAATAATGTGTAAGACTTGTATAGCCTAACCTTACATTTTAAATGTTAAATAGATGAATAATAAGCAATCTTGTGGTGCTTTGTTTTATTTTCTTCTATTTGCAGCGGAAAGTTGCAAGGAATCTCAAATAATAAAGATCAAAGAAGAGCCCATGGAAGTTGATATTCATGATTCCCAAGCCTCAGTTTCACCTAGCCAAAACATCAGTTATAGCACTTTACTCAGGCAAGAGATAACTGAACACATACAAAAGATACCAGAAGGCCGAGTGCTCCCTGAGAGAAACCTCTTCAGCCAAGATATATCAGTGAAGATGGCTTCAGAGCTACTTTTTCAGCTGTCAGGTAAATAAAGTAGTTGGATACCTACAGTCTACTTTCCTCGTTTTTGTTAAATTCTGAATTTGAATTTGTTGAACTGAGGCTGAAGTTCTTACTAGGACCTTAAGGCTGCAATTCTGTACACCACGGGCAGCCAATATGGTGACCACTGGATATTGTTGGTCTTCTACTGCCATCTGCCACAGCCGGCATGACCAATGGAAACCTGGAGGGTGCCATATTGCCTACCCCAGTTAAACACAATTACCTGAGAACTTAGTCCCATTGAATTCATTGGACTTACTTCTGAGTAGATGTGTGTAAGATGGTACTTTAAGTCCTTTTAAATGCAGTGTGGCTTTTTTATGAGTAAATGTGCTTCTGATAAAGCTTTCATATCTAGAAAAATAGCTTTGTAGGTACTTCAGTAGCAAAAAGTAAAAAATACTGTTGCAGATTAACTGGAGACTTACGGTGCAATCCTAAAAGCATCCTTGAAAGAAAGTCCTACAAGCAACTCCCCATTTACTCAGGGGTTATGTTCCAAGGCTTATATTTGCTTATATTTGAAACACCATTGAAAAGGTCTGCAAGCACCCTGCCCGTCCCCCATTTTGTGACATTTTTATGATGATTTTGGGTCACTTCTGGGATTCGGCACGATTTGCATATGTGCGGTCGCACACATATTGAATGTGTGTAAATGGGGGTTGCCTTTATTGTATTCAGGCTGTAAGTTTGCTTTTGCTTTTTAATTTTTGTTTATTTATTATTACATTTATATCCCACCTTTCCTCCAAGAAGCTCAATGCTCCCCATTTTATCCTCACAATAACCCTATGAGGTAGTTTAGGCCAAGAGATGGTGACTGCCCAAGCTCACCCAGTGAGCTTCATGGCCAAGTGGGGATTTCAGCTCTCAGGTTCTAGGTCCAACACACCAACCACTAAACCATACAGGCTCTCTGCATTACAGATCAGCACAATTTTACTGCCAGTATCTGTGTGGTGCCACTTCTTTTCATGCGCCATTGTTCCTGTTCTTAAAGGTTCAGCAGCATATCCTGTGGTCCTTTCTGCCTTGTTGAACCTGTGGCACTCAGTGGAAAACCATGGGCACATAACTTCTTTCCTTTTGAACAATAAAGTTATGAGTCGCAGCAAGATTGCAACATTTGAACTGGATGTGGAGAGTTTAAATTTGTGTTCTAGGGAGATTGCGAAATAGTTTCTGCCATCAGTTGAATATGCTTAATGACAAACTAGAAGGGAGTTCCATTCCAAAAAAGCAGTTAATTACCTGGACAAAAACCTATTCCTACATTGCCTAGAGGAAAAATTAAGCATGCATGACTTTTGATTTTTCTTTCCCCACCTCTGTATGTGTGACATGAGACATATATCTTTCTTACAACGGGCGCCATAAGCCACAGATAACTGCTTCTTTCCAGGTCTCTAAATAATACAGGAATAGTTTCCTTGCAGTCATTTGTTTTAACACCAAGGCACCTTGTTTTCCTTTTGCCAGTTTCTTTGTTTCCCATAGTATTCAAGCAAATTTATAATATCAAAGGAAAGCACATAAATTGAATAGGGGAATTTTTCAGCAAGGAAACACTGATGCATGTTTTACAATGTAAATGAGAGGTTGGGGAGGACATTTGGATAACAAGTTGATAAATCCATACAAATGAGATTTTCCTCAGCTGAAAATGGCCAGAACTAGAACTTTTAAAGGAAATACTTTTGTTCGTTTTGACTAATTAAAAATAATAATTTATATCTCTGCAGAAAAAGTGAGCAAAGAGCACAATCACTCTAAGGATAACACCATCACAGCTACAACTAGGTAAGCAGCATACATGTTAGAGCATGATAAGTTGATGTATAAGGGCTTTTATGCATGCAGAGAAAAAGGTCAAAGGGTTTAGTTAATTTAGCTGGTTAATTTTGGGTGTGTTTGTCCTGCACCTGCATGTGTACCTGCACCCAGTTAAACATGAGAGTGTGTCAGCAAGCATGTGCGAGTGACTCAGCAGAAGTATAAATACACTTATGGTTGAAGCAAGTTTGCTCTTGGCCAAAGTCTATTCTGTTTGGGGCACTGCAAGGTGACTATGCTGCTGGAAGGACGGTACAGTGGTACCTCTAGATATGAACAGGATCTGTTCCAGAGCCCTGTTCGCATCCTGAAGTAAATGCAACTAGCGTCTGCATGTGCGCGGGTCGCGATTTGCCCCTTCCGCGCATGCGCGTGACGTCATTTCGACCATCTGCGCATGCGCAAGTGGCAAAACCCAGAAGTAATGCGTTCTGTTACTTCCTGGTTGCCATGGAGCGCAACCTAAAAGCACTCAACCTGAAGCAACTTCAACCCAAGGTATGACTGTACAGTATATTACAATGGAATGTAACTTAAAAGCTGTGGAACTGCGTTATTCTGCCAGTAAAGGAACTGACCCTACCTAGAACTATCTGGTGTTTCTCTGTTCCATTGGCCCACTTCACTGGTGTGTTGAATGGGCACTCTGCAAAGGCCATACAGATAAAGCATCCTATAACATGGCAGGTACTTGGCATTGGTGTATTGGGAATGTTATTTCAGATTTTGAAATGTTGCAGTGTATCAGATGGAGAATCGTACATGGTGTAATCAAACCAAAGTTATGCCCTTTTAAATCTCATTGATCTCATGAGCTCATACCTAAATATTTCCCACAGAAATCACAGGATTTTTTTTAAAAAAAATGCTTAAGTTTGGCATGACCATGCCCATGCTATCTATGTGATAAGCTGATATATTTCTGTTTGACATGTGATTAAAAATTAATTCAATCAATAAGCTCATAGTATTAGGGCAGCTAAGGCAATAAATCAGCAGCAGCAGCAGCGTTGATACATTTCTGATGTGCTTATAAATCATAGGATTGTTAACTACAGTAGGAAGGAAAAAAATACGTTCTCTGTACCTACTTCCTGTAATAGAGACTCACATTGGATATGAAACCTCACTCTCTCGGTCCCTCTTCACCTCTGGCCTCTGTCATGCTTGATTATTGCAGAGTTGTTCCAAAGTGCAGTGATTTCTCTCGTCCCTGGTCTTTCCTTGAGATCTCACTTCAGTTCATCGGTGCCTCTTCTAGATTCAGCAAAACATGGAAAAGGAAAAAGCAGCGGTCCATGCCATTGTCTCTGATTATTCTTATTTAGCAGAACAAGGCAGGACTGTAGTTTCCTGGCAAGTCTTGTCAACCAAGGCTGTGTCCCCTCTAGGTCATGTGGGTGGTTGTGTCTGTTGGGCCTTTGTGGGAATACACATGAGCACCTTAGATTTTTTGCCTCCAAAATATATCCCGATGTTTCCTATCTGCACTAGCAGGCAGAGCTTGATGAGATGTATTCTTGCTGTGTGTTATTTTCTCCACCCCTCAATTAGTGCTTCTGTACCCACCATAAATTCTGGAAACCTGGAGTCTGTTGTGAGCAGGTATTTGTTTACCTGTGTGCATGTGTGTGCAGATACACCAGATTTGCACAAAAAAGCAGTAAAAAGAAGTGTGTGAGGGGGTCTGTCTGCCCAAGTCAGGTCAGGATTTCGATCCCTTGCATGAAAGGCTACCACTTGCTTTCCTCCTGCTTTCCACCTCATCTATCTGCAAGGGCAATTTTTATTTTTAATAGAGCTGTTTTGTGCAAGAGCGGTTCTGCAGAAAAAGCAGGCTGCGTCCTTTCCTGTGGGCTGATAGAAACAAAGTGGAAGTGGGAGGCTGGCAAATGACAACACCCCGAGAAACCTCAGCACATATGTAAACAAACAAGCAAACAGTGCGCCTCAGGGTACCCATGCTAAAGTAACATGCGATATTATATGGGACTTGATTGTCCTCAAAAGTAGCATGCAGGTAGACCCCCAGTCATGAGCAGAAATCCATCTGTTGAACACCCCAAACACTTGGGTACAGTATACCAAAGAGAATTATCCATTCTTTCTGAAACATTTATCTATTCCTTTATTTTTATTTAATTTTAAAATTACATTTATATCTCGCCTTTCCTCCAAAGAGCATAAAGTTGTGTACGTGATCCTTCTCCTCCCTATCAAATCCTCACAATAACCCTGTGAGGTAGGTTAGGTTGAGAGACTGTAGTTGTCCCAAGATAACCCAGTGAGCTTTATGACTGAGTGGGGGTTTGATTCCTGGTTTCATAGCTCCTAGTCCAACACTCTTAACCACTACACCAGGGGTCTGCAACCCGCGGCTCCGGAGCCGCATGTGGCTCTTTTACACCTTTGCCATGGCTCCTGGGCGGATACTAGTGAGGGGAGGAGGCGCATTGTGCGCCCCGACACTCCCCACTGTGGCGGGCGCTGTACTGGCTGTGACGTCGCATGGGGGCGGTGCATGCATTAGTCACGCACCGTCCCGACGTCACTTTCCCGCCCCCCGCCCGCTACATTGTAAGGGGCATGTACGCTGGTCACTGCATTGAAAGGGGGCATGTACACTGGTCACTGTTTTGAAGGGGAGTGAAGAACACACACACACAAAAAGGTAACTTGTTAATTTAACGTTTATTTCTATGAGGAGGAGTAATTCTGTGGGGTCAAACAAAGAAATAATAAAAAAAGTGACAAAAAAGTTATTTTTATAATGACGAGTTTTCTGGCTCCCAGGTTTTTTTTCCTTCGGAAATGGGTCCAAGTGGCTCTTTTTGTCTTAAAGGTTGCAGACCCCTGCACTACACCATTGTCTCTTCCATTGTGAAATCCTGTCCATCATTTTAGTCCATCATTCCAGGTATAGCTCGGGTCAATTTATCCACACAAAAACTTTTGCATGCAGGAGCCAAGTTTTACTTGTTGGGTTGAACATGAACTGATTTTCCCTCCGTCAGTAAATAAGTTGTGTAAAAAGGCACATGGCTTCTCAGTTTGTAGTCCTAGAGCTCCGAGGTCTTCCTGTCACAACCTAAACAACTTCCTTGCATAGGAAACAGAATATATTGGCTCAGCCAGAGATGAGGGGAATAACTGTAAGGAGAATGCTTAGCTTCATTTAGGCTCCTCCAGTGATACAGACATTTTCCTGAGAAAATCAGTCCCCCACTAAGGGCCACTCAGGACGGGGAGAAGCATTGTCCTCCCTATAGAAGAATATTCAGACAGGATGTGTCAGTCTTCCTACTGACATTTACTGTATCCACACCAGCTGGATTAACTTGGCTTGGACATGCTGCTGGAACATATGTCTGAACTGTGAGCTCTTTGCAATGTGGCACTCCATAAAACCTGATATACTGTGCCATGTCCTGAAATTCCTTTGCACAAACATCACTGGGCTTCAGGAACATGCATGTCTCCTTAAAATGTCTCTGCTAATGCTGCTTTTCTAATGCTAACCATAGCCAGCGAAAGATGGTGGTTCTTCATTAAGGAATAGCTGGGAAAACATAGAGGCCATGCATCAAAATTACATTATTGGCATTGAGGGCTTTTGACTTTTAACTTCAGGGGAGGCCCATGAGGTGGTTGTGGGCCACCCACCTGCCCCTGGGGTCACTGCATCTTACCTGGATGGTGATGGGATGGCAGCAAGGTCGGGGTTGGGCAGGTGCAGTGGCATGGTCAATGTAGCACTTCCACTGGTGCCCACCCACCCCCAGCCTACATTGCCCTGCACCAACCGGTAAGCAGAAGTGATTCCAATATCAGGAGAGCAGCTCTGTCTCACCTCAAAAGCCACTACCATTTGTCTCTTTCTCCAAAGTATTTCTACAAAAAGCTCCAGTTTTTCGGTTTTGATACATGGTATGCTGTGTAGATAACAATACAGAATTCAGTAGTGAGTGATGGTCAGGTCATTTTGTAAAACAACTGAAATTTTGTTCCAAAGTTTAGTCTTTATTTGAGTTTCAAAAGCAATTTTCATTGTAACATTGTAATCAGAACATATTTAATTGTGCATTACTGTGATTTTTTTTCTCTGATTAGTATTATGTCAGCTTAAAAAAAAACAAATCGTTCTTTTCCTTAGCCCTTTTTTCCCTGAAGATACATTTAGACAATCACCATTCACTTCCAACTCAAAAGATCTCCTGTCTAATGAGACTGCTGTTCATGGAAGGACAACAGTACCAGGTATGGGACATTATGTTTTTAGTGACAGTAAAGTTCAGATATTGTGATTGAAAAGTCCTAGTTGTGTTCAGATACATCAAGTGGAAGCATCACAAATCCTGAAACAAAATATATCAGAAGTCATTGGCTTTGAAAATATAAGACACCAGTCATAGGCCTTGAAAATATAATTGGCTAAATAAATGTATTTATCTTAGCATGAATTAATGCTAATTAGAATTAACTGGGGTTGGATTCTTCAGCTAGAAAAAAAACATTAATTATTATTTCCAAGAATTGAAGAACATTGTAGTGCACATTGACGTAGGTTGACATCCAATGGTGACTGAAGAGACTTGCACTCATGCAACGTTGGATTTCACCCATAGTCTTTTATAGTCAGTAAGTCACAAAGCCTAGAAAACTGCTATGAAAAGGGATGTTGATTAGAAATTCCTCAGCACATAGAGTTCTGGAAACATTTACTTTATCCCAGACTCATTGGGTTGCTTTTCTACCTACACAAATTCAGCTGCAGTTTTGTCATAATAGGATAAATATTGCTTGCTGCTATGACAAGTGAACTTTTAGGTATTTGGTCACTCTGGGGCTGTTGGGGCTTAGGCAGAGTGGAGTGAAGGAGAGGTTAGCGTATATAATTGCCCTTACGATTACCAGAAACACAAGATCTTGCACAAAACATTATGTATTTTCAGCTTTTCAATTGAAGTTCTGCCTCATCCCAACAAAATCTCAAAATGTTTCCATAGTGGCTAACAAACTGAAAGGAACTGGACTTTCTGCTTTTAATTTTCTGCCTGTATAAATAAGCACTTTGATATTTCTGTCAACCTGTACATTTGAAATCATTTCATCCCTTTAGAAACCCTCTCAAAAGGGCTTTGCTACTGAAATATTTATTTTATTTATTTCATTGTTGCATACCAGCCAGCTCTTTCTAACTTTTAAGGAGGCAGGATGTGACCGCCATCTGTAATTTACCTCGCAAGAAAAGAGCATTGGCTGCCTGCCAGGATATCTTAATGTTGCTGTAACCTGACATTAACTTCAGCTGAAAATGTGGTATGGCAAATTCCAGACTCCTTTGTATGTTGCACTATTGTCCAAAAATCTTGCATGGAATCCAGAGAAGAAACTTTGGTTCTTTGGAAGAGGACACACATGCAGCCGGTGGTTTTCTTGCTGTTTTTGACAAAAGGCATACGTATAACTAAATACTGACTTCAGCATGCTCTGAGCTGGTGGGGGAGCGGGGCAGGTAGCGAAAGCAAAACTCTGGCAGAGAGCACAGTTATTTTCTGCCTGCAAATACAAATAAATAAAGGGGTGCTGGCATCAGCTGCAGTGGATGCTCTGGACACTCATTGTTTGCCCAGCTCTGCCACGTGCCGATGTAAGGCCTTGGCATACATGCAAAACTTGAGTTCCTGTCCCCTCTCTTCTGCTTTCCATGTGCATAAGTGGTATTATTAGCCAGCGGGTTAAATCCATGTTCCTTGCAAATGTGGAAGGTTAATATATGATATGTGAGCCCGTCAAAATGCATTAACAAAGTGTTACAGTATTACCAAAGGAAGATCAAATTAAACTCACCGGGTGAGGTCATAGCTTGATATCAACCGAACTGCAAGAGCTCAAGCTTTTGTCTGGTTGTCAAATGTGTTTTTTGTTTTTTAGGATGCTATAGACATGAAAACTTTCACTATCTTTATTTGTAAAATTAGGAAAGAATCATTTGCATTGGGTAAAATAAATCCTATCACAGTTCCATAAATTTGCTGCAAGGATACTAAACCAGTTTTCATTAGGGCTGAGTGGTGTACTTGGCATACACCACACATGTTTCGTTATGTCTCAGGGGTTCTCAGAGAACAAGCTAGTAAATTCCTATGCACTCAAAAAGGCTGCCATAAAGAGACATCACTGGTGGTGACGGGACCAGGGAAGGGAGACTGAGATACCTTTATTCTGTCTTCTCTCCCTGCCTTCCCTCAGGTGTATTCATTATGTATAAGGGCGGGGGGTGTAGCTCACTGCTACAGCATATTCTTTGCATGCCAAAAGGTTCTAGGTTCAATCCTAAGCATCTCCAAGTGAGGCTGGAAAAGACTTCTGTCCTGTCTGAAATCCTGGAGAGCCATTGCTAGTCACCATTGACATCTACTGAGGTAGCTAGGTAAATGGTTTGATTTGGAATAAGACAGCTTCTTGATTCTGTGAGTTTTCCTTGAATGAAAAGCACCAAAGGACCTACAAGGGCTTAGCAGAAAGGAGGGAAGAAGGTTCCAAAGTGAAGAGGACCCTTAGGAGAAGAATCTGTTCCTGGAATAAGTCTCGCAGGGGCAGCGTCCCAGATCATTAACACTCCCAACAGTAGCCAACTAGACACTGTAGCCAAGTTCACAGGAAGGGCATGATACACAATCTGCATCATCTAGGAAACTTTGCTTATGAAAATTATAGTTAGTAGCCATTGCTAGTGTTATGGTCTATATACTACCCCAGTCCTGTGACAATGAGTTTCATAGGTTGGTTATATGTTGGAATAAGAAATACTTCCTTTCATTTGTCCTAAAGCTGCTGCTTATCAACATTTATTATGTTCTTAGACCACTTTTCAGACATATATTGTCTTCCAAAGTGGC
This sequence comes from Podarcis tiliguerta, assembly GCF_965153285.1. Classification (NCBI taxonomy): domain Eukaryota; kingdom Metazoa; phylum Chordata; class Lepidosauria; order Squamata; family Lacertidae; genus Podarcis; species Podarcis tiliguerta. The sequence continues at coordinate 36,277,127 of NC_139542.1, read as the reverse complement.
TCACATCAGTTTAAAAAAACAACCCTGAGGCTTCTGCCATCAGGCTCACAAACGAAAAGTCAGGACACACGAACTGAGGGAAAAGGTAGAAGTATGTCAGTCTGACAATGCCAGAACAAGGTGTTGAGTCATAACGAGACGTTTATAACCACTTAGAGTCAGGCGGATCTTCCTATGTGGGTTGCCTGGATTAAGGTGCTTTGACTGGCCCAGCAGCTCTTGCTCCTCTGACTGATGGCAAAGGCCAGAGTGTTCTTCCCTTCACATCTGCAGGGCAACTGGCAGTTAAAGATTTCTTTCTGGCAGGAAACTCCCCATAGCAGTGATAGATGAAACTGGTCTGGTCTTTCCCTTGCTAGGGTGATATGATAGCCATGTTCAAATATATAAAAGGATGTCACATAGAGGAGGGAGAAAGGTTGTTTTCTGCTGCTCCAGAGAAGCGGACACGGAGCAATGGATCCAAACTACAAGAAAGAAGATTCCACCTAAACATTAGGAAGAACTTCCTGACAGTAAGAGCTGTTTGACAGTGGAATTTGCTGTCAAGGAGTGTGGTGGAGTCTCCTTCTTTGGAGGTCTTTAAGCAGAGGCTAGACAACCATATGTCAGGAGTGCTCTGATGGTGTTTCCTGCTTGGCAGGGGGTTGGACTCAATGGCCCTTGTGGTCTATTCCAACTCTATGATTCTATGAATTCTATGATTCTATGATGTTCTTCCTAGGAGACAGAAGGTGGAACAAATGCCCCAGTGGATGGCAGAGACCAGAGTAAACTTCCCTTTGGCTCTCTGGCCCAAGGGTGACTGACAGTTGGAGTCAAGTGCTATTTCAGACAGAGGGAAGAAGCAAGCTCCCTTCAGCTCCTCCTCTGGCTGATAAATGGGGCCAGATTTGCCTCCTCTTATTCTTTCTGGGAGACATAGGGTATAGCCTTCCAGGGGCCTGTGTTCCCCGGCAGATGACAGAGGCTAGAGTGTGCTTCTCTTCTCTTCTGTGGACCCTCAGCATGGGATACAGAATATATTCTTGATTTTGAGACTGCCTGGGGGTGCTGGAATCTCGTGTGGCTACCCCATGTGGTAACTAAGTGAATTGTAGGAGGCAGTCTTCTTGGTGAAGAAGCTTCTGGATTGACTGCACCTACTCAGGTTGGATCCTGCTTTGCAGGAAGAAGTTTAAAGAGATTCCTTTTCTAGCAGAGCCTCATTTTAGCAGCAAGGGGTTCTCAAGCTCTCATGTATGTTAGGTCTCTGGTCATGCATTGTGGTTTGACAGCTATTCCTGATTTCACAGCTCCTTTTTCCCGGCTTCTGGCTCACCTCATAATACTTTCCACAGTTCAGTTCCCAATGAATAATTCTTTTCCAATTCCCTCTTTCCAGCCATTCGCGATTTTTACAAACTCCTATTTTGTTGCTCACTCGGTGATCCTTTTTATTTGCTAAAAAGCATCTCTGTCTTTTAAACTCTGCCTCAGAAGTTATTTATTAATTTATATCCAGCCTTACACTCAAAAAGAAAAATCACACACCATCTTGTTTTGTCCCTTTCCAGCTTTCCTATCACTTTTTGTGAGTTGAGGCAATAAGAATTTCACACAGTATTCTCTGTGTGGATATTCTGTAGGCCTTTATTGGAAACATCATAACTTGCCGTTTAATCGTTTTAATTCCTAACAGTGAGGGCATTTTTTACTGCCACAGTACACCGAGTTGACATTTTCAGTGAGCCATTTAGAAGAACTACCCTTTTAAAATAAAATAAATTCATAGTAGAAACTGAGACTAGTATCAAAAGTCCCAAGCATCTCAGGAGCCTTCCACACGTGTGTGTATAGAGCATGTCTAGAAAACGTCTCTAGCAGTCAATGTGAAATATAGCTGATCTCATCCCAGTAATAGATCTACTACTGACAGCACCACAACAGCTGAGAAGAAGAGCAAGTAACTGCATGCAAAGAGAGACTGAAGTACCCTTTCACTCTATGAGACATCATCTTGAGGACAGCACTGAGGAAGCTGTCAGTGCCAATAGACATATAATGCCTAACATCCTGTGAGTGATAGCATACGTGCTTCTTTACTTTTAAAGACAGCTGCTGATCTGTGTAGCTGAGAGTCCTGCCAGCATTTCCTGCTTGGTTAGCTGGATGTGTGGATTGGCTAGAGTTCTCCAGCAGAACTAAGAATAGTAAGATGGGAAGGAGAAAGTTCACCTGAGCTAGGGTCTGACCAGCAAAAAATTGGCTAGGGTTGGACATGCTGGAATTCAGTGCTAGTGCAATGATGCGTTGCAAATTCCAGAAATATTGATGGAGGGATCGCCTATGCTAGGAAATGTTATCTTTCCAGCTTTTGTTTGAGAATCTTTCTAGTTTTCACTGTGGCAGAGAAAATCTTTAAATATCACTACATTGTTTGCCTCTGTCTCTCTCCATTACCTGTCTCTGAAGATTAGTACACCTGCTATATCCCTACTCCTCTGTGTTCTCTTGTTGCTCTCCCTCCTCTCTCTGGCTTCTCAGACATTTACCTGTTTCCCCTGCATACGTATCTGCCTCATGTGCTTCTAAATTCTCTACTAATAGTATCTCTGTTATTGAGCATCTCTTTCTCAGGCCTCATTTGTCATTCACAAAATAAAGAAGTCCAACATCTGGGGTGCAGGAAAAATCTACGACCACGTTAATAAAGGTGTTGAAAGAGTGGGTACACATGTCATAATCTTCAAACATTATTACATACATGGTGAGGAACCACAGCTTATCAGACCAGAGCAGAAAGACATCATTTGCATGCAGCTTCAGTGCTTGGCATCTCCAGTTAAGGGGGTCAGGTAGCAGGTGATTGGGAAAATCTCTGCCTCAGACACAGGAGAGCTGCTGCCAGTCAGTTGACAATACTGGGTTGGGTGGACAAGCAGGCTGACCTGGTATAAAGCAGCTTTCTATGTCCCTAGAAATCATGTTCGCTTAGTTTTGTTTAAGCTTCTCTCACATATCAGTGGTGATTCATAGAATTGCCATATCCTACTAGCCATGCTGAATAAAGGAAGTGCTTGCCAACTGGAGGCATACTGCAATTTGCAATCCAGTCTTAATATTATTTGTTACATTGATATCCTGCCCTTCATCTGAAAATCTCAGGGTGGTTCACAAGATAAAAGTACAGGATAAAAGCTCAAATTGGTTATTTAGAACAAAAACAAAACAATACTCCCTCCCAACACATTTAAAAGCCCGTAGAATATTAATCAGCTCAAAGCCTGGTTGAAGAGGAATGTTTCACCTGGCGCCTAAAGATGTATAATGAAGGAAAAGGAGCAGTGTTGGCTGCTTCTCTAAATTCACCTTATGGCCCGGTCTCCCTGTTAATTTTAAGACACAAAGTTCATGATGTATATAATGTATTAATTCTTGTCTTATACACTATTCTATAGTTGGTGGAAACAGTAAATCTCTTGCGATCGCAAGGAACTGGGAAAATCTCGGCATGGGCTTATTTACAAAAGAAACAGGTGCCACTGTGAAGCACAAGCAACCTTTAATGAAAGAACAGTAAGAGAATTAAACACAGCAAAGAGTAAGAGTCAGGAGGTTTGAACAGAAATGGAATAAGGAAGAAAAAGTTAAAAGAATTGCTTTGAAAAACAAAGGTCAGCAGTAACACCACAACAGCCCGATATTGGCCAGGAAACCCATGAAATATGATTGAATTGTTAACGGCTTCCTGAAATGAATCCATGGATTTGAAAGTCAAAAGGATGACTCTCAGCTTCTAGCGTGGATACTGCAACCCAAGCATATTGTTAGTTTGTGCTGAGGTCTTATATATTAAGCTGAAGGAGAAAAGAATCATATATTTGTGTTAAACACACACAGTGCCACTGCACAGATGCTCTACATTATCATCCATGCAAAAGTTTGATGCTAAGAGGCTGTTTCCATTCATGCTCTGTTACATTACCCCTTTCCCCTCACATTGCTTTCTGGATTCTGTGGTTATAATATAACTATTGCTAAAAACAAATGATTACTTCAGTTGGCCTACAACTTTTTTAAAAAAGAGAAATAGGTTTATGCAAACTGAGCAAGCTTGGAGAAATTTTTACTACAGGCTCTTTATATCTGCCTATGTCAAGAGGTAAAGCACAGTTATGGGTTTGCATTGTTCTTGGTCTAAATGTGTCAGTGAATTAAACATTTGCCTGTCAGTTGGCTTTCTTGGCTCTGTGCCAACCTTTAATCCCTTTTAAAAGTTCTCTACTACCTTTTCTGTCACATCTTGTAACTCAAAACTAAACTCTTGATACCTAGATAAGTGGATTCCTTTGTTTAACCTTTCCTTCCACTTCAGCAATGTGTCCAGATAAGTTCAACTACTGTCAGACTCAGACTCCCTTTATCTCTATAAATTCTGTTTCTTAGGGCAATAAAATATATATTATTTTCCTAATTTGTTCATTGCAGCTCAAGCATAACGACTTCCTTTGGAACCAATGTGTCCTATGTCCTCCTATTTCCTTTCCTACTTCAAGAAGTAGAGTTTTAAGGCAGTGCAACATTATTCTTGGCAGTTCTGGCTACAAGAAATTAAGACTCTTAAGGCCAATAAATGGCCCTGCTTGAGGGTTTCCCACAGGCCTCTAGGTGGCCACTGGGAGAACATGCTGGACTAGATGGGACAATGGCCTGATCCAGCAGGCTCTTCTTACGTTCTTAAGACTGAACAACGGATGGACCATTTCTGCCCTGATTTATTATGACTTCTATTGGAGCAGCCAGCAATGGTATCTTGTGACCATTCAGAAACAGTTCTCAAACAATCTATAATTTTTTCTAGAACAAACAGCCAGTGTGATTATTGTAACACACTAAGTGAGGCTTTTCAAGTGTATGGCATTTGTTTCTTCTTTTGGGGCTAATGTTTTGGACCTTAGGATGGCCTTGGGAGCAACACCTTCCCTCCCCATCAGAAGTTTCAAATTCCAGTGTAACATTTAACATTCATTAAATAACTTTTTGAAGCAACAACCTTGTTTGTTATGAATGACTCTAAAGGTCATCTGAGTGACTTTAAGATGCACAGCATGGGTAAAGGTAAAGGTACCTGACCATTAGGTCCGGTCGTGACCGACTCTGGGGTTGTGGCACTCATCTCGCTTGGCCAAGGGAGCCGGCGTACAGCTTCCGGGTCATGTGGCCAGCATGACTAAGCCACTTCTGGCGAACCAGAGCAGCGCACGGAAACGCCGTTTACCTTCCCGCCGGAGCGGTACCTATTTATCTACTTGCATTTTGACGTGCTTTCGAACTGCTAGGTTGGCAGGAGCAGGGACCAAGCAACAGGAGCTCACCCCGTTGCGGGGATTCGAACCGCTGACCTTCTGATCGGCAAGTCCTAGGCTCTGTGGTTTAACCCACAGCGCCACCCACGTCCCACTCAGCAGCACAGCATGGGTACAGCCTTGTAATTTTGGGACATCTAAAGTTATCTCAGAAGTTGTGATGGGCAGTAAGAGGATTCTGTTTGCCGTGCTGCAGTTAATACAGTCCTCTTGACTTGAGTTGACCCATGACAATAATTCTTCATATTTGCTTATACATCAGATTCCATTTTCTGCTGCTCTTCCAAATGCTGTTGACAATTGCCCAGTTGCAGTAGGGAGCACACTTAGAAGTTTTGAATGTAAAGCCGTATTTCCATTTAAGGAAGATTTGGCAGGCTTTGGAGATTTCTGAAACAAATTAGTATATTACTTCTGTGAAATGAAGAAGAGTAAATAGTCAGTAGTGTTGAGATTCAGATTGCTATTCTTCTGGCTCCAGAGCTATCATCCTACTGAGATAATGAGGATAATTAACACCATGCTTCCCCATTGTCTGCCCTACTCTGCCAAAAGGCTTCAAATCTAACTGCATTCCTTGCTTTATGAGGATTTCCTTAGTGATTGCAGAAAGCTACTACTTTTCAAAACAGAATATTCCATTTCTAGTCCACAGTATCCCAAGCAATGCATCGCTGCTGTGGTTGTTTCATTGTATTAGGTGTCCCAGAAATGCAAAAGACTTTTTAAAACAAGAGTTTCAAAAACAATGAGTGTTTTATGCATTGCAATTGGACCTCTGACTAGATTGGACATTTGTAGTACTTTGCCTTGAAATTGTCCTAACTAGAGGAGACACTTATGGTTAATTTTGAGATACCTACAGGGAGTCGAGTTGGAAAAGGATGGTGGGTAGATGGCCGGGTACATCAAAAATTATCTCAATCACTCACCCATCCACTAACTGCTCTGTTGTCTGGTATTTATTCTCTCCAAACTGAATGGGTGGGCAGTAAAATGACAAATGCAACTTCAGTAAGCTGGTGTAACTTAGATGCTGATCCAGAAGCTGCATTTAGAGCAGAATGCTGTAGCACATTTGCTACCAGGATGAGGCCTTGTCAGCATAGAACACCTGTGCTCAGGAATCTGCACTGCTTGCCAATTTGCTACTGAACCAAGTTGAAGGTGATACTATTAGTATTTAAAGCCCTTAACCACTTGGGACCCGTTTACCTACAATATTGCCTTTACCCACTTGACTGCTTCAATCAGTTGAATTGTCACTATTACAGGTGCCACGTAATACCCATTCCACATTTATAAGAACTTAATCATTTAGTGTGGCAATGCCTGCACTTTGGAACTCCCTGCCTATTGAGACCAAGCAGGTACCTTCACTGTACTCTTTGTACATTGAAACACACCTTTCCCGTTCCCCATGGCAGCGCTGACTAATACTACCATTGAATGGCAGGCATATATAGATGGCTAGCTCTGCATTCACTTGCAGCCATTACTATTCTGTAGACCCATAAATCGAGGAATTTGCCTGCAACAGTCTAACATCAGTTTTAGTTATTTGGACTCTGTTTCTTACTGTTCTCTTGGAGGCTATTATCATGATTTCCCATAAGCAGAGAACATTCTGGAGCATTGTGTCTCCTTTCTACGCTTTTACCCTTTAGAAAATAGAAAATTTGCCAGCTGGTCTTATTGCTCTTCAGGTTCTCATAACGGAAGAAATAAGACTCATTACGGATTGGAGAAAGCTGGTGCTGGAAAATCAGTTTGTTTGGCAAGTGATGGAGGCAAACATACTCACAATAGTACTTCTTTTGGAGACACTGATTAACAGTATTTTTTGTCGGGTTCATATTGCACTAAACAGTGCTGTATGTGCTGATTTAGCTCATGTGGATTACTGCTTTGTTTATTCCACTGCTTTGTATCTTGAAAATTCCACAATTATGTGCCTAGCTTACATGCAGCATACGGCTTATGTTGTTCCATGTGTCTGAAGACCAATATAAAGTATCTTCAGTTGACATTATTCCTATTATCTTTGATAGGGCTGTAAGAAAAGCTAGATTGCAGCTTGTGGTTACAAATTATTACAGCATAAACATTTCCTCCCACTTTCCATGCAATTTTCTTCTGTCGTGATACCAAACTAGCTGGCACTTAATGCAGATGGGCGGCTGAAACATAGGATCTTGGACACATTAAGCGTACCACACTTGCTCTATAAATTTGACTGAAGAGTTAGATAAGAATTGAACGCTGCTTTGCACAACAAATGTACTCTGTAATATCTATCAGGCTAATACCTATCTGTGTTGATGGCTGGCCCTGCTCACCAATCCGGCCCCGCCCCACCAACACCCTTCCAATAACACTTTAGACTAGGGCTGGGGAAACTTCTTGGCTCTCACTGCTTTTGTTCTCCTTGCTGCCACTGCTGAGGCTGAAAGTGCCGTCAGTGAGGTAGACAGCAGCAGCAGAGCAGGTTGGTTGCTGAGGAGCTGCACTGGCCTATTGGGACTACTCCTGAATGGACTGCCCATCACAGCCACCTCCCTCCTCCACTGCTGCAGTGGTCCAGCAGCTCTCAGAAGGCTGTTGTTGCAGGATAGTTTGCAGCACCATAGGTCAGTGGATGGCACCACAAACTACAGCATGATGACAGCCTTAGGAAAATATTATAAAAGGAGAGGTGTATGTTCGTATTTTCTTTCTGGTTGTTGTTGTTGTTTAGTCGTTTAGTTGTGTCCGACTCTTCGTGACCCCATGGTCCAGGGCACGCCAGGCACTCCTGTCTTCCACTGCCTCCCACAGTTTGCTCAAACTCATGCTGGTAGCTTTGAGAACACTGTTCAACCATGTCATCCCCTTCTCCTTGTGCCCTCCATCTTTCCCAACATCAGGGCCTTTTCCAGGGAGTCTTCTCTTCTCATGAGGTGGCCAAAGTATTGGAGCCTCAGCTTCACGATCTGTCCTTCCAGTGAGCACTCAGGGCTGATTTCCTCAAGAATGGATAGGTTTGATCTTCCTGCAGTCCATGGGACTCTCAAGAGTCTCCTTCAGCACCATAATTCAAAAGCATAAATTCTTTGGCGATCAGGCTTCAGGCGATCAGGCTTTATAGTCCAGCTCTCACTTCCCTACATCACTATTGGGAAAACCATAGCTTTAACTATACAGACCTTTGTTGGCAAGATGATGTCTCTGCTTTTTAAGATGCTGTCTAGATTTGTCATTGCTTTTCTCCCAAGAAGCAGGCGTCTTAATTCATACAGTGAATACATTTCTTTGCTTTCATTTCATAGGACTCCAGATACAGGATTGTTCTCATACAAAATGGAGAACAATTTGCAAAGATAGATCATTACTTTCACATATAGTGAAATTTATTTATTTAATACTACTACTGGTTTTGTGAACGTATAAATTTGAACCAGTTGAGTCAGCTGCTTATTTTGGCTGAAGGGTAAAATGAGAGCACAGCTGGTAAAAACAGCAAATCCTATCAACCTACATTTACCTTTTTCTGATGGTATCTTTGTTGCATAACCTTTTTCGGATGACCTCAGTTTTGTAATTATTTTTTCTCCATGGTTGATGACCATTTTATTTATAGAACTCACCCCACTTTTCTCTTTCCAGGATGTTTAAGCTGTTCTGTAACCATTTTGTACTTTTAAACAGCAAATAGTGATAAAAACCATATGAAATGCAAACAAATAAGAAGAGTGGAAATCAAACCTTCCTGGCAATAATTCCTTAGGGATGCTTTCATTCTTGACTCAACAGTGCTGATATTGGCACAGTCCACCAGGAATAGGATACATTAAAGGCGCAAACTTCTGTTTAAAAGATTGTGCCTTTAATGTGTATGCAGAAAATCATTTGTATATTGAAGACATACTTTTCTTTAGCTTCAACCAATACAAAACTTCTTTCACACTATTTCTCATTAAGTTAGTTTTGTAAAGGAATAATAACTAATTTTGGGATGCAAAAAATAAAACCCACCCTCTATATCAGCGATGGTCAACTCTGTGCCCTCTAGTCTTTGTTGGACTATAACTGCCATCAATAGCCAGTGGTCAGGGACGATGGGAGTTAGGAGACCAACAAAGACTAGGGGGCACAGAGTTGGCTATCGCTGTTCTATATGGTATAGCCATGGACTGGACATAACATGATTAAATAAAAGTTAGAGCCATTTGCTTTCTACGGAAATGTTTGGTTTGGGTGAGACTTGCATTTTGGGGGGTATCACCCACCACACAAGGTTTCTAGGAGGAAGAATTACAGAGCTACAATTCTCAGTGTGATTTAACCATCAATCCCCACTTTCCAGGGAATTCTTGTGAGGGGGATAGACATCTCCTAACAACTCACAGCACTCTTTAGCACACAGTTCACAGGCTTCTTCAGGAGAAGCCATGGCTTTTTATAGTAGTAGGATACTGCTTTAAACATATAGCAAAAATGGACCCTTTGCCATAAGTGGTGTTGTTTAGTCGTTTAGTTGTGTCCAGCTCTTCGTGACCCCATGGACCAGAGCATGCCAGGCACTCCTGTCTTCCACTGCCTCCCGCAGTTTGGTCAAACTCATGTTAGTAGCTTCGAGAACACTGTCCAACCATCTCGTCCTCTGCCGTCCCCTTCCCCTTGTGCCCTCAATCTTTCCCAACATCAGGGTCTTTTCCAGGGAGTCTTCTCTTCTCATGAGGTGGCCAAAGTATTGGAGCCTCAGCTTCAGGATCTGTCCTTCCAGTGAGCACTCAGGGCTGATTTCCTTAAGAATGGATAGGTTGGATCTTCTTGCAGTCCATGGGACTCTCAAGAGCCTCCTCCAGCACCATAATTGTATTACACTATTTTTTGTGTCTTTATGGTATTTTTATTTATGGTATTTATGGCCATAAGCGTATTACACTATTTTGGGGGAAGTACCGGTAGCTGGGAATATTCTAGAGCAGAAGTTGGGAACCTTTTTCGGCTCAAGTGCCACAGTCCCTTGTGGGCCATTTTCTGTGGGCAACATGCCACAGGTATGTGGGGCCAGAGGAAAATGTGGGAGAAGCAGCAGATAAGACTCCTACCTTTGTCCAGCAGGCTACGTTCCAAGCATGGAAAACATCACATCTACACACACTTTCCTCTGTCTTCCATTCAGGCACACAAGTGGCACTGGCACAGTTTAAGGACACTTTCTGGGCAGGCAGGCAGACAGAAGAAGGTGGAAGTGTTGAGGGCTATGGTGAGGGAGAGCTCCAGAGGATACTTTCAGCCACTTCAGAATGGTCAGTTTCTGCTAGGAGTCAGGACACTCGACTACAAAGAAAGTGCATAGCTGAGGTGGGGGGGGGGGACCACTGCAGAGCATCACTTATAGCAAAGTTGGCCAGGAAAACCTATTAGAAAATATTGGCAAGCCAATTCCCAAAAGATTGCCTCTGAGTAGCAGACATTTAGAGGGAATTTTTAAAGCAAGAGAAACTTGTGTTCTAGATGGATGCAATGTAAGCTTTTACAAAAGTCTGGTTTCAGCACCTTTGGGGAAATTTGAAAATGGACACTTTTGCAGTTTCCTATGGGATTTCGGTGGCGATATTCTTTTCCACAGGAAATAGTTTCTGGTTTCAGCTACTTTATTATGGCAAGGAGAGAGCTAGTGACTAACGCTGAGAGGAATTGTTAAAGAGACGTATTGGCTTTTAATTGAGTCTGCTTGTTTGCTTTGTGTCCAAATTAATTCAGCTTTGTAGTGACCATGCTTTAGGAACTGGCATACACTTGACATTTTCTCATAATCATTACCATATTCCTCCTGTTGAAGCACTGTTTTGATTAAGCACTTAGAAAGCTCTGCTAAAATATCATTGCAGCCGAGTCAAATGACCGCTGTCTTGAACTCAAGACTAATCATAGGAAGAATGGCTCACAATTGATTTCAGGGAAGCATGATACATACTTCAGCTTGTTTCCCCTCCTCCTGCCTTTTAAACTTTACAGAAGGGCTAATTTGGAAGAAGCATGAGTAATCACACATTAAGGATAATTTATATTATTATAAGACAAATAGCAGATAATGGTAACACCCAGAGGGCACCCTTCAAGTGTCAAGCTTTTGTTGTTCCAGGTGCTGTATGAACTGTGGCTTTCTTGAGAGATGTGTCCTATAATAAATAGCCTGTTGTGATGGCTGCGTAGATCCTTGCGGCTCTGTAAAGCTGGCTTTGAGGTCTTGCGTGCATTAATTACAATAATTCACATGTATACTGTTTGACTGACGATCTATCCAGATAGTTCTAGCTTTACATAAATGGAAAAAAGTGCAGTTCTGGATAGCAGCTGAACAGGAAGATTGGGGGCACCTTGCAATTCACAAGTGCAATTCACAAGTGCAGTACTAGTTGCTACCATAAGGTCCATTACTGCTGTGGCAGTTACTTTATTATTTTTCATTGTTTATCGTACAATACATTAAAAATAACACTACGGAAGCAAACTGGAGAACAGAATGTCCTTGCTTGCAGTCACTTTATATCACATGCAGAAATCATCTGGGAGACCGACCATATAGGCACAGAAGGATTTCTGTGTGTTCGGTGGGAGGAGCTGTTTAACTGGGTAAGAGGAAGAGTGCTTATACATGAGGTGCTTTTTTTTTTTTTTTTTTGTAGTGCCACATGAGCCCTGACCAATGGTTGCTTGCGTAAAGGGGCTGTAGGGGGCTCACATCTTATAGCCCCATCCTCGTTGCCATGCAACTCCTTCCAGCTTTTTTGTTCAGGTTTTATTTACCTACAGATGCGAGACAATAAAATGTAACATTATTATTAATATTTTCCATTTATGAATCGCTTAACATGAAGCATCATGATGTGAATTATAATAGAATAAAAACATTAAACAGTGTCATATATAAAAACATAAGGCTGCCCCCCCCCCCCACAAAATTTAAAACAACATACATAAGATCAATTCAAATCCAATACAGATTCTAACGGGAATAAAGATCTCTATTTGAAAGACTTGTTGAAAGAAGAATTCTTTAGCAGGAGCTGAAAAGACAGCAGAGAAGATGACTTCCATGTATAAGGGGAGGAAATTCCAGAGGAGAGGGGCCACCACAATGAAGGCCCAGTTCTGGCACTGTGTGGAATGGACCTCCTGATAGGATGGTATCTGCAGGCAGGATACCCTCTCCAGACTCTTATTTATTAAATGTATATACTGCCCTTTGTTAGAAAACTACAGGGTGGTTTACAACATACCAGACAATAGGTAACATCATATTTTTACAACATAAATATCAAAACAATTATAAAAATACAGTCATAATAATGAGAGGTTCACAATCTATTAGAAGCATTCTCTTCATTTCTGAGGTTACAGTAAAGGAAAATAAATTTAAAATTCTGGGTTATGGCAAAGGGTAGATGCAGACAACTAGTTTTAACCACTGCATGGTGACTTTTAGAGTTATTCTGCAGTGCCTTAGGTTGTCTAAAGGTTCTCACACAGAATGGATCTGGAGCCAGCCTGCTCAAACAAGTCCCCAAATATGAGTGACCCCATCCCTTCAAACAACTCAAATCTTCCTAGCATTCTGTCACCACAGAGTTAGCAAGAGGTGGGGGAAATGGGTGATTTGACAAACTAACAAAAATCTGTTTTAGCATCACTTTTTAAAATAACGTATTTGTGGGAAGCCTGAAGGAGAGAAGAAGTGCTAGTTGTGGTGGTTTGCATCACTACAGGTCTTTAAATCAAGTTGGGATGTGCTGCATTTCAACCAGAACAGATGGGCTAGATGCAGGAATTGCTAGGTGGATTTTTACAACACCTTTGAAGCAGAATGTCAGGTTTAAGTACCATAATGGCTACCTTCTTGCCTTAAAAATCACCAAGTCTATAAACGATTACTTCAGAAGAGCAGTCACACAGCTCAGCAATTTAGCCTGTTCTGTTTTGCCTTCCTCTGTTATTTATGGCTTAAACTTCTCAGTGTTGGAACATTTGGAGCAATGAAGTGAATGAAAGATGCTACACAACTGTATAGGCATAACTCTTAACAGCTGGTATCATGAAACAGAATTCCTTTTGTAAGTGTTAAAAGCCACTATGAGAGCACGTGCGGTGAGGTGAATTCTGACCGCCGTAACTACAGTATTGGTATTTCATGAAAACCACCTTGAAAAACAAATCTGACACTGTAGGATTTGCATTTCATCAGTGGTGAGGCCAGTTCAATTTATGTTTGAATATCCAGCAGTACCAAGTATACCCATGTTAATTAAACACCACAGATAATTGTGGCTTTGATTATTTGACCCTCTGAAGAATGCCCTGTTCCTGTAAGGAAGGATGAGATAACCACAAGAGTTTTGCAACCTTAAGATCATATTGGGGAGTAGAGGCATAGGATGTGCTATGCAAGGGGACAACTGGAAAGGCTTAATTTCAGTGGAAGTATCTGTGCATTAAAAGGGAACTGCTCAATAGTACTGATTCCACAGGAGTAAAGTTTTGATTAAAATTAAGAAATAAAAGCGGTTGCAGACTAAGGTGCTCCAGCTACTCTGAAATTGTCAGTAAAAGAGGCTATACTTGCCTACACGGACTGGCAACTGCTCTCCCTGGTTTCAGACAGGACCTTTTCAACCCTACCTGGAGATGCTGGGGATTGGACCTGGGAGCTTTTGTTTACAAAGCAGATGCAAAGAAGAACCATAAAAGAGAGCACTTGTGCGGTGGCATCCAGCTTCCAGAGTCTTCCCTGAGAGTTTGAGTCTAATGCATGCTATGTGACTTCCCTACCACTGTACAGAGTTGCTTTCAGCAGGGGTGCCAAGTTGAATAAAATATTGCGGTGGGGGGCAGGTAAGCCCCGCCCCGCATAATCGATCACATGACACGGTGCATGCACGCCATTTGAATGTCAATGCCCATCAACTTTGGGGGGGACCTGACTCCCTCAAATATTTTATTGGGGGGCCCCCGAAGCCCTTAGGAGTTAGCTCCTATGTTTTCAAGCCATGCTTTTAACATGATTGTAACATGGTCTCCAAGGAGGCTCCTGGCCTGCCTAATGTTAGTATGATTTGTGCAATAAAGGAATCCATTGTCTAAGGCAGCAGTCCTAACTGTGTCTACTGAGAAGTAAATTCTACTGAATTCAGTGAGGCTTACGTGCGGGTAAGCAGGGTTAGGATTACGCCTTGACTGGTGCCACACAAGAATCGTACCCATGTACCACGGCTGACAGTATGAAACAGTGGCATTGTGTTGCTCATGACATATCCAGTGACACATAGTGTGGAATCAAGTTATGCCTTTGAGTCATTAATATTAGAACTGTATTTTCTCCTTTCTTGGGGAATAGAAGCAGAGAAGATAGGGCTGGAGGCTGGAAATGGGTTACCATCTTGGAAATTTAATGACCAGCTCTTTCCCTGTGATGTGTGTGGAAAAGTGTTTGGCCGACAGCAGACGTTGTCCCGACATCTCTCCCTGCACACAGGTAACACTTTTTAAAAATAGTGTTGGGCAGTTTCACTCCATTTTTTTCCGTGGCAACAATGAACATTTCTTTGCATGCAAATAACGGTGGATTGATCTATCCTCTGTACACTTTGCAACACTCGTAGTCAATGGGTCTCTCTCCTTAAAATTCATAGTTTTTTATATTATTATTATTTTTAAAAATTATCCAAAAGTTGGGGCATCTGGTTTTGGTCTTGATCATGCTGATCATTATCAGTTTGGTAGGGCTTGTCTAGTGCACTAGCATTGTGTGTTGGATGCAGGGGCCTTCCCTGCAGCAGCAGTTTTTATTTCACTGATACAATCACAATGGAATTAAGACATTTACCTTTATTATTAAACTTCTGCTCAAGTCTTCTCACATAAACCTGTGAGATAGTCCCCTACCCCGATTATGTTATGACATCTGTACTCCCACAATCAGTGCATGTGTTAAAAACACTTCAAAATATATAGGGATCAATCAAAGCCTACTTACATTGCTGAAATAAAACGGCACCAAGTATAACAATACCAAGATAGATAACCAGTAATGTGATTTTTTTAGAAAAGGAAAGAACATAATAGATTTTCTCATAAGCTCAGCTAATTGAACTATTACCCTCTTCCTTGTACTGAAATGCTGTTTGTCTCAAAGCAACTATAACAGAATATTACACATGGATAGATAACCACAGGTGATCCTGTTAACATTTTGTTCTGTACATCTAGGCTCAAAATATTCTGAAGGATTTGTTCTAGAGCAATACTTCAGCTTCAGTGCTTAGGTAAAATTGATGTGATGTTTTAAGCTGCATAGTTACTAATTAGGGGGTAAGTCTTTAGCACATCTATGTTGTTTTAAGACATTTAGTAAAGGCTTTTTAAGCTAACCAGGGTATTTGAATTTGAACAGGTTATAGGCCACAATCCTGTACCCACTTACCTGTGAATAAGCCCCACTGAACTGAATATGCCTACTCAGAAGTGGCATGTATAAGTTTACACTGTTGGACCCAATTTTTAAGGACCTTACATCTGTCACAATAAATCCCCAGTTGAGGTTCAAACATGCTGTCTGAAATCCAAATTCTGGGAATTTACTGAGCAACAGATTGCAGCTTCTGAAAACAATGCCAGGCCATTCCTACAGATACCATCTGTTTGTGTGCCACAAGCTAATAGTTCAAATCATTTTTAAGCACTACAAGTCAGTGATAAGATAGAAATGAAAGTTTTAATATTATTAAGATAACAGATATAACCTATAGAGAGAGCTGCACAGCCTGTCTGAAAGCCCCCCTCACTATATTCATACATTCCACAATGGCTATCAAGGTTATACCTCAACGCAGGCTACAAGGAAGGAAACCAAGGCGCAAAATGAACACTCAAGCCCTTCAAGATCCTATTAAGTGGGATTGCTTCCAAATGACTCTTAAGGACCATCTGCTTTTGGAGTTCCCTGATAACATCAAGGAACACTGTACCAAGATAAAAACATCCATTATTGCAGCCTGTGAACAAACTACTGGATACCAAACCAAGATACACCAGGACTGGCTTGATGAGAACAATAGTGAGACTGAAACCATTATTGACAAGAAATGGAAGGCCTTTCAGATCTAGCAAAGAGCAACTGTGCTACTAAGAAAAAACTCTATGCTAAGGCTGAGGTTCAATGAAGAACCAGAGAACTAAAGAACACCTGGTGAATTAAAAGAAGCTCAAGAGATCCAGCACTTAGCCAACACTCATGATGCACAGAGTTTCTTTGAAGCCACAAAGACCATCTGTGGGCCAATAAATCATGGCATATGCCTCCTACACTCAACAGACAGTACCACACTTCTAAAAGCTAAAGAAGCTATTGTATTGCTCTGGAAAGAACATTACCAGCATCTCCTTAACCACAACTCCTCCGTAGCTACAGACGTCCTCTCACAATTTCCATAAAAACAAATTAAGAGATGAACTTGCAGTATCTCCTAATCTGGGAGAGTTGTGTACAGGTATTAACCAAATGAAAAACAACAAAGCCAGCGGACCTGATGGGATACCTGCCGAAGTCTTCAAAGTGGGTGGAATTGAACTTACACAACAACTTCACAAGCTCATAAAAAAAATGGGGGGGGGGGGGAGATCCCAGCAGACTTTAGGGATGCTAAAATTAGCAACCTTTTTTTTTAAAAAAAAAAAAGGTGACAGAATGGATTGTGGAAACTTATCAAGGCATCTCTTTATTAGCTGCAGCCGGCAAAAGTTTTGCAAGGATTTTAGCAAACCATCTCCTAACCCTATCCGAGGCTACCCTTCCTGAATCCCAAAATGGTTTTCGGCCTCCTAGTGTGACAGTGGACATGATTTTCACTGCTTCAAGAAAAATGCAGAGAGCAAAACCAACCCTGTTTATTGACCTAAGGCCTTCAACAGTGTAAATCGTAATGCCCTGTGGACTGTCCTAAAAATCGGCTGCCCAGATAAATTTGTGAACCTCCTTTGACTCCTCCATGATAACATGACAGCAACTATTACAGTTAACAATGGCTCTCAAAGTGAACCATTCACAGTGGGATCAGGTGTTAAAGATGGTTGTGTTATCACCCCAACTCTATTTATTATTTTCATTGCCATGATCCTACACATTGTCGAAGGGAAACTCCCCACTGGGGTAGAACTCACATATCGAACAGATGGAAATCTCTTTAATCTGAGTAGGCTGAAAGCAAAGAGTAAGGTCACCATAACTTCCATCATAGAGCTTCAGCATGCTGATGACAACGTAGTGTGGGCACATTCAAAGGATGACCTCCAAACCATTCTAAATAACTTTGCAGAAGCTTATGAAAAGCTTGCACCAACAAGGGGGGGGGGACTCTGCTGCACCACCCGTGTACTAGAAGAAGCAAAGATCACTAGTGCTGAAGCATTGATTCTTCAACATCAACTTCGTTGGACTGGTCATGTTGTTTGGATGCCTGATTATCAACTACTCTATTCCAAACTTAAAAATGGAAAGCGTAATGTTGGTGGTCAACAAAAGAGGTTTAGAGACTCTCTCAAGGCAAATCGAAAAAAATGTAGGATAAAAACCGACAATTGGAAAACACTGGCCTGCAAGCGCTCCAATTGGAGAACAGCCTTTACCAAAGGTGTCATGGACTTTGAAGACGCTCAAACTCAGGACAAAAGGGAGAAATGTGCTAAGAGGAAGGCATGTTTGGCAAACCCTCACCATGATCTGCTCCCACCCAGAAACCTATATCCCCACTGTGAAAGGACGTGTGGATCCAGAATTGGCCTCCACAGTCACTTACAGACCCACTGTTAATGTTCATGGAAGACAATCATACTTGGCTACGAGTGATTACCAAAGAAGATGATTCATTTCAAACCTACTGAACGTGGCTGAGCACAGGGAGCTGGATGTGTGCAGCGCTGATTAGCTGGCACTTCATGATGTTGCCAAGAAACTTCTGCCCCTCAATTCCCAGAAAGGTTTTGCATTTCATTCATATATATATATATATATATATATATATATATATATATATATATATGGTTATTAATAAGGAAGACAGCCCAGCTGAAGCAACAGGTGGGGGCAATCTGGTCAGTTGAACTTCATTCTGCAGGTGTGAATGCCTATCATTTCTATTGCACAGCCAGGCTCACTAAGATGCTATGTGCATTGTCGATCCCCTCCCTACCCCCATGATTGTCTTCACCTTTAGAGTTGCTGCAGCCATATCTTCAGATTTCATTGCAAAAGAATTACACTGAGCTTTCACCCAAATATTTCCTACTTAAGAATTTGCTGGCCATCACAAGTGAACTGGTGATCAAACACAAAATGTATTTCAGGCACTCAAGACTGTATTGTACTTCCTGGGGGCTGTTCTCAGAGATAATTGAACTACCATTGCAAATTATAGCCTCTTTTATATTGTCTTGCTGCGGTGTTTTTTTAAAAACAGCAAGGTGCTTGGAGAAACTTGTGATGGGTGAAATGGTACCTCTTGCTGGGCTAAATATTTAGTTTAATGTGTCACAGTTGCATGCTTTCATGCCCAGAGGGACATAATTGAACTATTTGATATGATAAAAGGTAGCTTTTCATCTCTTCTCATTTTTATACAATACTTAGTTTGAACATATCCCATGAATATAGTAACTGTTGATATAATGCTAAGAGCTTTCTGAACTTTTTACACTTTTAAACAAGGGACATGACCCACACTAAGTTAAGGGCCTTTTAAAAAAGTTAAGAGCTTTTAAACCCTACCTATTTCAGTGGGAGATATCTAAAGGTACCCCTGCCCGTTCGGGCCAGTCTTGACAGACTCTAGGGTTGTGCGCCCATCTCACTCAAAGAGGCCGGGGGCCAGCGCTGTCCGGAGACACTTCCGGGTCACGTGGCCAGCGTGACATCGCTGCTCTGGCGAGCCAGAGCCGCACACGGAAACGCCGTTTACCTTCCCGCTAGTAAGCGGTCCCTATTTATCTACTTGCACCTGGGGGTGCTTTCGAACTGCTAGGTTGGCAGGCACTGGGACCGAACAGCGGGAGCGCACCCCGTCGCGGGGATTCGAACCGCCGACCTTTCGATCGGCAAGCCCTAGGCACTGAGGCTTTAACCCACAGTGCCACCCGCATCCCCGGGGGATATCTAAGCAAGTGCTTAACTCTCCCATTTAAACAATGAGGCACAAAAGTGTTTTAACTTTTGCTAGATCATGCCTAATGTTGGTTAGGATTATTCTGATGGATGAAGATGGTGTTTTTCTTAATTTAATGTGGGACATAAATTCTGTATTAGTCACTTTGCATGTTCATGAGGCTGATTTTCTCTGTGGCAATCCAGATCATGCAGAAAGTCACACACCCATACAGAGATAGACCATGTCCTTTGTGGTTGTTTTTACTGTTTTTGTTAGCAACATGCCTCTGGTGCTGTTGAAGACAGATAGAGGATGTTCCCCCCTTTTGCCAGGGTGCCTCTGTGTGGGTGGAAGCCACTCTGAGGAAATGCTAACGATTCCCCTGCCGTTGCCTCAGCTCCATGGTGGGGATACAAATGTGAGATGTGTTTGCGTGCATGCAAAGCTCCCCCTCAAAGTCTTTTAATGTTTCTTTCCAGAAGAGAGAAAATACAAATGCCATTTGTGCCCATATGCTGCTAAGTGCCGTGCTAACCTGAACCAGCACCTGACTGTCCATTCCGTGAAGCTGGTGAGTACAGACACTGAGGACATTGTCAGCGCTGTCACTTCCGAAGGCAGTGATGGAAAGAAGCACCCTTATTACTACAGGTGAGGACCCGGGAGAAAGCCAAGCCCAGAGACTCCGGCGCCAGCTGCCTTTTCTGCCTCTCTCTGTCTAGGAAAACCAAAAGAACAAGCTCAGTCGGGTTTGCTTCCGAGGGAGAACCTGGCAGGTGCATTTGGCTTGCCTGCATTTAACCTCAGCAGTGGCCCAGAGTGAGGGCAATGGGGATTTTGCAGGCAGATGTGGTAGTTATAAGCACCTCAAGGGCAGAAGTAATGTGTAACTCTTGAATCACTCTCAGCTCACAATCTGAATCCAGAGATTCTATGGCCAACTTCCATCATTTCCCAGCCTGCTTCTGAATCCATTCTGTATACCCCACACATCCACTCCACCTTCCCACTAATATCCTGGAATGCTTAGCCAAATAACCTGACACTTGTGGACTTGCAGACTGGTCTAGCAGAGAATGTGCCCTCCCCCTGCCACCTGAATAAGTGGACTTAGTCAGGCATCCATATAATATCTACTTGTTGAGTCACAGCTTTCCATTTTCTGAAAGCCCTTTGAAATGTGGGATGAACCAGGATGCAGCAAGTGACAATATTATCATTTGTTGTAACCTGCCACAGTAGTCACATAAGCAGTTGCCAGTGGGCTATTTGTCTGTCACTAATGAGGTGCTCCCCATTCTCAGGTTCACAACTTAAAGACATGACACAAAAGGAAAAGGGATGAAGAGGGAGAAGGGAGGAAGCAAACACATACACTAGTTCTTAGTTCAGAGTTTTTTTGCAAGTGTTCCTTCTGGCAGAGGGAGGAAGTAAGATCCCTGCAGCTACTCCTCCTTTGGCCAATGGATGGGTTCAGGTTGGTCTTCCCCTTGTGATGTTCTTCCTGGGGGAGCAACTTCCCAGTGGCCCTTGGTACACTGACTGATGACAGAGTATGCTGCCTACAGAGTGCGCTGTGCTTATCCAGTTGAAGCAAGCAACTGCACAGTGCCCACTTGGAATCCAAACAACACTGGACCCCATTGCATGGGTCATTCCTATGTAACTGCTTGCCATGCATATCTCCCATATAAATCACACCACTGTAAACTGCCCTGACAGCATGCCATGGTATGCTGGGAGTGGTGAGTCTGTATAGCCCAAATGTTGGTCATGGAGTGTCATTGCTTTTGCAAATAGCTACCCCCAAGCTGATTGTGCAGACTGGGCGTTAGGTGATTTGCCAGCCAAGGCTTGGAAAGTAATGTTGACAAATCCGACTGGAGAGATGTAGTTTTCAGTGTTTTGACTTGTGTAAAACTTGTGAGATCCTGTAAAGACCATCAGCTATAGTATGTATATATACAGAAGTGTATTATCCTGCCTTTCTAAGCAAAAGCCAATGCAAGACAGTTTAGAACAATTTGAAATAAATAATACAGTTTTAAAACAATCTAAAATGCAATAATCCAGTAAAATAGATAAATTAAAAAGGCATTTCCTTTTAAACAAAAAACACCCACCGGGGAATAAAACCGGTTTTGGTGTATTACTCAATAAGGCAATGGTGCGCCTCTTTGAAGTGGCCATTCCATAATCTGAGCATCAGGACTGAAAAAATCATTTTTGCTTGTCTTGTCCCAACAAGACTGGGTCAGAAAGCAAGGAGGGCCTCGTACTAAGCAACAGAATCTAGACCTGGGCCGCTCAGGAGTTTGAAGGCCAAACCAAGCCCCTAAACCTTGTTTATTAGTTGCCAATACCAGCAGGGCTAGAAGCTGATTGCAAAATGCCTCTTGGTAGCGCTGGTTTCTGCAGAGCTGATGAGTGCTCCCTGAGCCCATTTTGGCTTGCTTCTGTTGAATTTGCCCAGCATTTCTGTGCAAGATCCCAACCTCACATGGGACTGTTTCCAAAGCTTGGGAGCTGCTTGCGAAGTCTGCAACAAGCTCTCCATTTGTCCACGTAGCAGCCTGACTAAACATCTTGGCAAGGCTGCAGCACATCTTATTGCCCAAAGGAAATAGCTAGGTGATGTGCAGCATCTGGAACCTGTAGGTTTTAATTAACTTTATGATTATTTAGCATCATTATAGCGTGTTTGGGATTGTTGCCTTGTGCCTGCCCTTAATCATCTTGGCATGGCTGTCAGTTGAGAAACAGTTCAGCAGACAAAAGAATATCCCAGTGCTATTTAAACAGCGAGAAGAAGACAAAGTTAGTAAAAACAGGAATTGGTCAGGTTGAATGAAGAAAAGTGATGTGTATCTGTCACAAAGCATTTCTGTAAATGCACACTCCTTAATCTTTCTAACTCTCTCCTGCCTCCAGTTGTCATGTGTGTGGATTTGAAACCGAGATGAATGTCCAGTTTGTCAGTCATATGTCGCTTCATGTGGATAAAGAACAGTGGATGTTTTCTATTTGCTGCACAGCCTGTGACTTTGTTACCATGGAGGAGTCAGATATGAAGGCTCATGTCGCCACCAAGCATGCAGGTGATCACCCCAGATCTGGGCTTGTCTCCTACGGCCTCTCTCTCCTTCCCAACTTCTCCACCGAAATGTTGGCTGAGGCCCTCTTGGTTGGGTACAGTGGTCTGCAAAATTCCACTGACAGAAACTTCAAGTGCATGATTAAGACCAAACTGTTTTTAAGATTAATCTGTATCATGTGTTAAAACTGTATAGTTTATCATTCTGTTTAGAGTGAACCTTAAAAATCTGAGGCTGCTGTGTGAAGAGTTTGTGAGTGTTAATTGCTTCCACTAGATAAGAGAAGGCAAGGACTCAATAACACCTCTTCACACTATCTACGTGTGACCTTCCTTTACAAATGCTTTGCATAGTATAATGTAGGCATCCGCCCTCTTACCTTTTGCAAGCATGAGGAAGTGACCTTATATCCGTGGGTAGAAATGACTTCAGTGACTTCACAGTTTCTCATCAATGGAAATAGGAATGAGTTGTAGGTGTTTTGTTAACACTAGACCAGTGCTAGTTTCCATTCTCCGCAACTATTTGAACCAGTGTGGTAGAGTAGTTTGGGTGACTAAGATCTGCGAGACCAGGGTTTGAATCGCCACTCAGTTGTAAAGCTCACAGGGTGACATTGGACCAGTCATTATCCATCAACCGAAACCTGCCTCACAGAATTATTAAAAAATGGGACGGGGAAGAAGTTTGTACTCCACCTCAAGCTCCTTGCAGGAAAAGTGGGAAATGAATGAAAATGAATGAATGATATGCTGCTGTAGGAGGAAGTACAAGGGGGATCCCAGAAAGGCTAGAATCCAAGGAGAAGCTTCACTCTAGTCATAGAATTGTAGAGTTGGAAGGGACAAGGGTCATCTAGTCTGAAACTCTTTAATGCAGAAATCTTTTGTCTAGGATGGGGCTTGAACCCACGACCCTGAGATTAAGAGTCCCCTGCTACATACTGAGCTATCTTTCAGTGCGTGTGTGTCTCTCTGTCTCTTCTAATCAATTGAAGAATGGGGAGATCATGCCTTTCTGAAGAGTGCTCCATTAAATCTGTAATTCAGTGCAAGTAGGACAAAGAAGGCTCTCATAGATAATTGCATTGCTTCCAAGACATGTCTACAGGAAGGTGACACTGGGTGGACTAGAACTACAAAGCTGGCAGCAACCACAGGTCATCTTGCCCCAGCTTCTGCCCATATTCAGAAGCATCTATCCACCAGCCACATGAGGATCAACCTAAGAACAGAGCATTCTGTCAGCAAATTGCTGTAGCGTCCATAGTTCCAGCCTCAAGGAGGGAAGGCAAACCTCTTATTGCAAGGAGAAGCCCTTGGGAGCTCAACTTCCTATTAAGAATCCTGCATCTACAGCAACAGAGAACCTGGCTAAAGGTCTGAGGCTCTGCTCCAGCCATGGGCAGATAGTTGCACAGCACAAAACTTGGTTGCTCTAGATGAGGATGTTCATTCCCATGTGAAACAACTGATGCAACTGGCCAGAGCAGGTGGGCAGGATGAGCACCGCACCATGTAGATATGCAAGAACAGCTGCTGCAGCACATGGATGTCTGCCTGCATCTGGGGCAGAAATTTTATATAACCCTGATACTAATAAGCAAGCTAATGCTTTGGGTTCTGTTGGTTGGTTTTCTCCGTAGGTGAAGACAGGAAGACTCCAAGCGACTCAAACAGCCCTTCGTCTTCTTCCCTGTCAGCACTTAGCGATTCTGCCAACAGCAAAGAAGATGCAGAGACCAGCCCCAAGCCCAAGGCTTCAAACAACCTGCTAGTTATTTCCGTAGTGCCTGGTAGTCAGACCTTATTGAACACGGAAGAAAAATCAGAAAAAGGTAAGGAGTTGGTGAAATGGATTCAAAGTCAGTCCCTCCACTTGCACAAGGCTTTGGTGTGCAACTTAGGTAATAGTGTCTGTGATTTCCTCTTGCAGGTTTTGAATGTGTTTTCTGTAACTTTGTCTGCAAAACAAAAAACATGTTTGAGCGCCATTTGCAAATCCACCTGATTACACGGATGTTTGAATGTGATGTGTGCCACAAGTTCATGAAGACTCCTGAGCAGTTACTGGAGCACAAGAAATGCCACACTGTCCCCACCGGTGGGCTCAAGTAAGGAAAGCAAGTACACAAACTTTTACTGTGTTAAGTACCTCAAATATTGTGGGGATAGTAACGGGAGGTGGGAGGGCAACAAATTTGAACAGGGTCCACTTCTGCCTGGAGAGACAGAGCCAGGGAAGTTTACTCTAAAAATCACATTTCACATTCACTACTCAACAAAACCCATCTATAAAGGACAGAATACAGTTTTTCTCCTCTTATAACACTAGAACTCATTGACATCCAACAAAGCCAAAGATTCAGCATAGGCAAAAGAAAGTGCTTTTTTCCCCACACAGCATATAGTTAAACTATGGAATTTGCTCCCACGAGAATCAATGATGGCCAGCAACTTGGATGGCTTGAAAACAGGGTCAGACAATTTCCTGGAGGATAAGGCTCTCAAAAGCTACTAGCTACTCCATCAGTGTTCTACCTCCATTGTTGGGCTGCAAAAGTAAAGCAATAGACATTGACATCTAAGGGGGGGCGGCCTCCATCAGACCATTTAGTCCAGAGTTTGAAACTGAATCACTGAAAATAGATATAGCAAATATTAAGCACTTTGAAGTTTCATTATTTTCAGTGGCAGAGAATTAACCAAAATGAATGTACTAACATGTTTTTTTTTGATGTAAATTTCTTTAATGCTAGTTGAATTTTGCCCATTGTTACGTAGAGCTAAAATACAGGGGCGGGAGTAGAGATGGCCTGCCTCTCCTGCTGTAGCAACCCTCTTAGGTATTGTTTCCAGAGGTCTACAGAGGTTTCATGATTTGGCTGAAGTTGGAGAGAGTCAGGGGACCTTGTGGATTCAGTAGTCTGGTCTCACATCACAGTAAGCTAGAGACAAACCCTGACTACAGATCATGCTTAAAGAGAGAATTTAACCCTGATTTGTGGTTTGGATGACATGCTAAGCCAAACTTCGGCTTAACTGCCATCCTGCACCGACATATGAATGTTTGGAGAGGAGCAAAGTGCCTGTGATCTTCTCCTTGGGGGCCCTCAAAACAGTGCATATGAAGCACACCCGAGATTAGTGAGAATATTTTCACATTAGCTAGACAGTTGAAGCATTATTGTAGTTTAGTTTACCAGCTGAATAATTCTGGTTTGGTTTGATACACTGAACATAAGCCAGCTATTGCTTCTCGGTAAGGGTGGAAATAAGTTCAAATAATGAAACACACCTTTGAGTGTGAAATCCTGAAGGCTGCTTCTCACATTGCATTGATGTGTGTTTTCTGTTGTTGTTTTTTAAAACAATCAAGTCACATTTTATATTTGAATTTCCAGTTTTAAACTGCTCATTGTGACATTATAGAAGAGGGTCACTCACAATCTGGGTGCCTATTTTTTTAACCTGAAATACCCCCCCCCCCCCCGGAAAAAAAAACCGAGCCCAAAATGTTTCACCTTAAAGACATCTGCATTTGCATGTCAGCTTACGTTATAGCAGTAGCTTGACATTTCATGTCTTAAACAGCCAAGGACTAGCCAGGCCGCACAACGGGGTGAAGTGGCTAGCGACAGCTTCCTGTTTTCTCTGCAGTCATAGTTTGGGGGGAAATTGAATGTCATGAATGTGTGGAATGGCAAATGTTTGGAAGAATGATTGCCCAGACCCTGTGTTTCAATATTTCTTTGGCGGTTGTTCTTGGTTTTCCCCTCCCCCCCGGCAGGTGCCCATTCTGCATTTACTCCACCAACCGCCCCGCAGCGATGGAATGCCATTTGAAGACCCACTACAAAATGGAATACAAGTGCCGGATCTGCCAGGCAGTGAAAGCCAATCAGCTGGAGCTGGAAATGCACATCCGGGAGCATCGCCTTGGCAACCATTACAAGTGTGACCAGTGTGGCTACCTTTCCAAGACGGCCAACAAGCTGATAGAGCATGTGCGCGTACACACCGGGGAGCGCCCTTTCCACTGTGACCAGTGCAGCTACAGCTGCAAACGCAAAGACAATCTCAACCTGCACAAGAAGCTCAAGCACGCTCCCCGCCAGACTTTCAGCTGCGAAGAGTGCCTCTTCAAGACCACCCACCCTTTTGTCTTCAGCCGCCATGTGAAGAAGCACCAAAACGGGGACTGCTCCGAAGAGGAGAAGAAGGGCCAAGGGGCAACCTCCAAGGAAGCCAGCCCTCTCCTAGCTGCCAACAGCCCCCGGAGCCTCTTGTCACCTCTCTCGGTGATGTCTGCCTCCCAGGCGCTGCAGACAGTGGCCATGTCGGCCGCTCACGGCGGCGGGGCAGAGCCAAACCTGGCACTTAAGGCCTTGGCCATCAACGGCACTTCCCTGTGCTTTGACAAGTACCGGAACTCTGAATTTGCCCACCTCATTCCCTTAACCATGTTTTTCCCCAAGAACCACTTTGAGATCACATTCCATGCGCCCAGGCCACAGACTGTACGGCCGGACGACACTTCGCCGAAGCACTCCTTCCTTGCCTACCTTGGACTAACAGAAAGGGCAGAAACTGTCTGAGGGCAGCCAAGTACTGTACCAAAAAAATAATACTCTCCGCCCGCCCACCCCCACCCCCCAACAGACACCCAACAGGTATATGCATTGCTGCAAACCATACACCCAAGAGGTATGGCTGGCTGAACATTTGTACTATAGATCATTAGTAGTAAGGTATAGGAAAAAAATGGCTCTGTGTGTCTTCTTAAATGCATTGACATGAAGGCTGCTTTATTAAAACTCTTCAGAGAAGTGACCTCCCGCATACCTTCAGAGGCATGTTCCCAGTACTCTTATCTAAGAAACTATTTTGTCTTGTTTAAGCTGAACAAGAGCGTCCTTAAAGGCAATCAGCACTTGCTTAAGGTTACATATTGATGCATTTTCCTTTTGAGATGGTGAGTGTGAGCGTGTCTGAAGGGAGAGTCAGTGTGCCATGACATTGCTTTTGCACATCCTTTTGTACTGGCTTATTTAATATGAACACATGAAGCTGCCTTATATACTGAGTCGGATCAGTGCTCCACCTAGTCCAGTAGCGTCCACTCTGACAGGCAGCCGTTCTCCGGGTTCTCAGGCAGGGGTCCTCCCCAGCCCACCTGCTCTCTGGGATTATTTAACTGGAGATGCTGAAGATTGAACCTGGGACATTTATACATGCAACGCATGTGCTCTACCACTGAGCTGCAGCCCCCTCCTCTTGTGATGATTATTGCAGTTCTCCAGTCTCACCACCTTGCCTGCCTAGCTTTATTTTACAGTTACTGAAATGCGGATACAGCAATGCTAGGTTCGAGAAGAACTGGCATGCCAGTCAGCACTACTTGGGATTTGCTTAGTATACTATAGTGCTTGCTTTGGCCTCAGATCTGAGAATTCAAGGATGAACTAGAGGAGCAGGAATTGCTTCTAGCTCTGCAAGGTTAAGGCTGTTTTACATGGTACATTTCCCCCAGCTGGCAGTAATAATATCTGTGTAGGCAAATGCATGGGCACTGTAGTGTTGGACATGTAATATGGTTTTACTCGGTGTACACGGACTGGGTAGAAACTGTGCATACAGGCTGCCTCTTCCCTGCCCCCCCAAAGCACTCCTACCACCCTTGAAATGTTACAGTGAACATGCATATTCCACCACAGAGATGAGGTTTTTTTTCCTTCGTAGAGATCATGTATGAAGTGGCCCTGAACACACATGAGTGAACAGACACTTGGTGCAGATCAGGGTGGTGGAATCTGCAACCCTCCATCTGTTGTTAGACTCGTCTCCCATTGTCCTCCAGCAAACATGGCCAGGGATGATGGGAGTTGTAGTCCAGCAACCTCTGGAGAGGCCAAGATTCCCATTCCTGGTGCAGACAGACCTGTAAACAGCAAGTGCAATTCATACACACACAAGGTCAGATTCTTCTGTAACTCAGGGCCACTTCTTACAATAAGTTTTGTATTTGAGTACAGCTATCCAAGTATCAGTTTTAAATGGGGCACATGTGTTGCATTTAAATCGCTGCTTTTCTTTGTGAAATAACTGGAGTCAGGAATCTGGTCATTTCCCCATCATGTTTCTGTCTCGTTCGCTGGGAAGAGATGTGATTTAAACACACGTGCACCATTCAAAACTGATGTAAGGTCAATAAAAAAAGTATCTCATACCAAGAAGCCCTTTTGATCATAGATCAAACATACGCATTCTCAGTATGTATTAATGCAGTGATTACCTTGGTTTGCAAAGACAAGAGTGTACATTCTACAGAGATTAAATCCAGGAATAGGGATTTTTAAAAGGAAGGGTTTGCTATATTCTGGGTATAAATGCTCAGACTAAATAAAGGCAGGTTTTGCACAGTGCTTGAGTCTTGCACTAGTATGTTTCTCACTTGCAAAAAAAAAGGTAAGAAAAGAAAAAGTGTAGAAGATTAAAAAAAACTTTTGTCGACTGAAGAATTATCAGATTGTATATTTGAAAAGTTAATGGCGGAGTCTTTTCAACATAAGAATGGTGCTTTTTAATCATATTATTCTGTTCTATATCCCCAACTGTTCAGCTATATTTTCAGATTTTGTGTCCCTATGAACATTACCCTTCATGTTATTTGTATTCCTTTGTATTATTTTGTTAATGCCTACTTAAGTATACTCTTCTAGGAAGCTAACTTTATATTTTCTTAAAGCTCTTACTTTGTGGTCATTAAAATGACATAAATATTGCACTTTATTGCAGTAAGAAGCAAATGTTGCATTCCTAATACACAATCGAAGTCAATTGTTAACTTTTCCCAAGATTTAACTTTTCTCTTGCCCATGCACTGACATTTATTACGTATCATTATCACATACAGTTTCCTCCACTGAACATGTACGTGAGAATTAAGTCCAGATCTGTGTACGTGTTCAAAGACCAGAAACTGTTTACCTTGGATGACAAAGAGGAAAGGAACCTAAATATTAGCAAGCTATAATACTAATGTAAAGTAACTACAATCAAAATAATGAGAGCCTGCACATGAGTTTAAACAGCATGTGGCCTCCCCTAATTCAGCTACTATGGTAAAGTAAGTCATTATATTAGTTGTTCCTAACACATGTTGAGCCCTGTTTATTGCACTTAACTCTGCTAAAACTACTCTTTGGGATTCATCCTTTGTTTTTTTGACAAACAAATGTTTTCAGATAAGGTCAGTACAGTGTCATGAATTGTGGCATTCCATCCTAAGATTTGGTGGTGACTTTTGCTAGTCGCTGTCATGCTGTCACTTGGTAAGTGGTACAAGGTACACCAGCACCATGCAAATCTTAGAAATCAGGTTGGTAAACACACACAAAATGGTTTGATTTCCCATTATTCTGAGCAATTTTTTGCAGGTTTGGAGACTACCCCATGTCTGATGTAACCATTTATTTAACTGCAGTCCTGCCACTGGATTGAATGGGCTCCATCATTTCCTCTGTTAGGAATTTTAAGAGAAGCTGTGATGCTGAAGCAGGACTTACTTGCTAGTCAATAATGTGTAATTAAGAATGGGATAAATGAATATAGTGGAAATCAAGGAACTTCTCCCCCTATAAGCAGTTGCTGCAGTTAACTAACCAAATATACCCAATACGGTTCTGGTCAGATTTGTCCAAACTGTCAAGTAGTGAGTCTTTTTTTTAAAGGCAGGGTAGTGGGAGAGAGACCAAGCAGTTTGTCAGCTGGAACGCAAGCATAGGAATGTTAAAGGAATATTTTCTGTAAACCAAATGGTGCAATATAACATAGGAACTTCAAGGAAAGTATTACAATGCTCTAAGCAACTGAATGCCTTGGGTTTAACCATTTCCTTTTTGTATTTGTCTGTCATAGTGATGCTTAATGTAATTGGGCAGCTTTATTTAGCACTTTGAAACACTGAATTATTTCTGGAAAGTTAGTTATACATGATTTCCAAATAAGAGAGAGAGAGATGCATCAGGAAGTGTTTTTATTTTTTTAAGATAAAAAAATACAGTATTTATCAAAGCCCTTGCATATACAATAATTGGTTTGCTGTTTGAAGCTAAAGAAAGGAATGCTCCCTACAGATATCCTTTGCTTGTTAAAAGACTTCACATTTCTACCAACATGCTCACTTTGTATCTGCTTTTCTCACTATGCATTCTTTAAGATAGGCTGGTTTCTTGTTTTCCATCTAGTAATTTGCTTACATTCTCAGCACTTTTCTCGCTTCCCCTCTCCGACCTTTCTAACTTGCTGTATCATATTCAAATATCACAGTCAAGGTTTGTGTACATTAATGGAAATTTGTATTGTATAAAGCTTTTTGCATTATAAGGCTGTACAGGGTCATTTTGACAGTAACTGGTATATTTCTTTGCATCTTACGTTGCATTGCCAATTTCTAGTGTATCCAGTTTGGAAGTATATATACTCTAATTAAAAAACAAAGTTGGCTATACTCTGGCATCATGTGTGCCTCTCTTTCCCATTGTTTCATTATTGGGTGTGCAGAGAATAAGGAATTTAGAAGGGAGACCTAAAACAAAACGTTGCAGTATGGAGTGATTATTTCGCAGGACTCGGCTATTTTGTTCTCATCCCCGGGTTTCCATTTTCCCTCCTCCCAGCTGTCAAGACAGCATTCTGTGGCCCAAAGCATGCTGAGTCCTCATTGGGCAGCTTTTCTGTCCCACCCACACTTGCAAGCCAAAGTTTTCCCCCTAAAGATTAGTTGTACTTCTGAAAACCTTGGAGTTTGCCCAAACCAGGTGATGATTCTCTTTTGGGTATGGGTGGTGCTGTTTTGGATCCACAATCAATAACACTTCAAGCCCAAATGTTGAAAACAGAGCAGATGCTATTAAATGCTGGTGGGGAAAGTTGGTAATGCCTGTCTAGCTAGAAGAACTAGGGAAACTGAAATAAAAAGTTAGCATACTTTGGCAGTGCTGTTCTGATAAATTCCTATTTATGTTTCCAGGGTTACTTGGTGCTTCAGTTTAAATTGAGACACGGTGGATGTGTTGCTAGGAATAGATCATGCAACAGGCTCCAGGGACAGTGTTGTCTTTTTAAACCTTTTCTATGCATAATTCAGACTGCTGGTTTATCATCTATAAAGCCCTGTAAAATTTATGCCAATGCTTGAATTACAAGTTAAAATACATTCATATAGGCATATAACTAAGGCCACAAAAGTTCCTAGCCTGCAAAAAAATTGGTAGCTTGTGGGCTGACTCCCTCCTCCAACAACAGCCCATTTGGTTTCTATACTGGGTGTGGAGGAGTGATGGGGTCCTCCGTTCAACCTCTGCATGTTCACTAAATGTGCAATTCCTTGTCACAAATGGCTACTGGGTGGGGGATTAACTATAAGAATGCACTACCATGGTTTACATTACAGTAAAGCAGTGAAATATGCTTCCTTTATGTTTCAGAAATAATTCCTGGAAACATCTTCTATTAATGTTTAAAGGTAGTAGCTACTACTGCATCATTCTCCTTAAAAAGAAAAGCTACCAAAGATTATGTTTCTGCTCTAAATAATAGTAGCTTGGAGGAAGCTGAAGGTGTTCCTCCTAAACCCTTTTCCCCTTCTCAAGCTGCTTTTTTCAGCCCAGCTTCTGTTTCCTAATCCATAAATTTACACCAATGATTAATAAGAACATAACAAAAAGTGCCGTGCTAAAGGTTCTGAACAGGGTTGAGGAACCTGTGATTCTCGAGAGCATGTTGTGCTACCCATCAGCCCCAGCCAACATGGCCAATGGGCAGAAATAATTTGATTCATATCCAGCAGCACCTGCAGGGCCACATGTTCCCCATCCCTGGTTTAGAACATCTGGTTCTGGAACCAAAAAATACATATGATCTCTTGTAGGAATTGCTCAGGGCAAGGGAAAACATTTCTCTATAACCAAGCCTTTGGCTGATTGAACAATCTATGGCCTCTTAAATGTGTTTGTTGTTTATCCCCCAGAGAGTGGGTGAGGGTGCTTTCACTTGATGTGCATGACCTGATTTGTTTTCCCACATCAGCAACACTCCCTACCAACTCCTTGTCAGAAAGCTGTCATCAGTGCATGCACAAAAGGCTGTCCGAACTGTACACACACCCGCTTAACCTCAGCTTGCGCTTTCACATAGGAAGGAGGCCAGTCTTTTTTTTGGGGGGGGGGGACGCATCAAAGGGGAGCATTTTTCAAGAAACTTCAGGGCACAGATGGATTGTGGCTAACTAGCAGTGGAAGCACATTGGAAGCAGAGCAGATAGTAATGTGCAAATACCCTCAAAAACACCCAAAGAGCTTCTTGTGTGGACAAGTATTTTATCAACCAGGTTAAACCAGAATGAATTCACAATTCCAGCCCCTTCCCCCAGTATCAATGCATTTTCTAGACATGCAGTAAAGCTCCACCTGCAAGGACTATTCCAATGCATTTCATGTAATTGGTATAAGCATTTCTAAATGGATGTGAATGTGCTCCCCTCCTGCTAATGAAATTAACAAAACCCATGCGCAGAAGAAATCAGTGTGTGCATCAGAGCACACACAAATCTCTGGAGCAAATTTTAAAAAGGCAAATTCTTTACTGTCTCTTGAAATCTGCTGGTACCACCAGTATCTGCTGGTACTATTGTATGATTTCTTTTTCCTGGACTAAACACCCCCCTCTCTCCCAGGTACCATATAGGCTCTTTTTGACTGAACACTGCAAAACATTTTATGGGGTTTCTTCCATGTTTGGACCTTGCTTCTCCAGGAGTTGGTAACTGATTCAAAGAAACATGGATCTGGCTCCAGTTTAGGCATGGCCATACCTGCACAGTCAATTGACGTCAGGAAGATCTTGAGTCACCTTTTCCATGATTTGCAACCCCTGAAACAAATGAGATGGAAAATGCCATTCAGCGTACAGGTTCGCTTGTAAATATCCATGGATGGTTAGCAGAACATCCATGGATAGGACAGGACAGAAAAGTCAAATTTACAGATTTTTTTTAATAGATCTGAAAGAGTCTTCAAACCTGCTCGATTTTTAATTGGGTGTCTTTTTCTCCTGCCACTAAGGCCCAGTTGTTCAGTCATAGAATCATAGAACTGTAGAGTTGGAAGGGACCCACAAGGGTCATGTAGTCCAAGTCCCTGCAATGCAGGAATCTTTCACCCAACATGGGGCTCGAACCCACGACCTCAGGATTAAGAGTCTCATGCTCCACCCACTGAGCTATCCACAGGGTTTTTAGGATATGTTCTATTCCATTAAGATTGCACGGAAGAAGAGAGAGTAGGCCATGACCCCTGATTCCAGCCCCTGCCAACCCCTTTCCCAAAACATCTCACACATTGGAGAGATGTATTCAATGGGGAATGGTGCTGATTGTGCAAAGGCTGGAACTTATGCAGGTGCAGGATCCCCTTATCAGCCCTTGTCAATGGTGGCTGGCTATAGCAGTGTGCATTGCTTCCGTGCCTGCTGCCACCTTTTATCTCTTTAGGAGATGGATTCGGTAACAAAACACATAATACATGGCATTCATAGAGTACTTCAATTCCATTACTGCCATCACGTTAGGGTTTCTCTGGAAGATTTATTATTATTATTATTATTATTAGGCGCGGGTGGCGCTGTGGGTTAAACCACAGAGCCTAGGCTTGCCGATCAGAAGGTCGGCGGTTTGAATTCCTGTGACGGGGTGAGCTCCCATTGCTCGATCCCTGCTCCTGCCAATCTAGCAGTTCGAAAGCATGAAGTGCAAGTAGATAAATAGGTACTGCTCCGGCAGCAAGGTAAACATTTCCGTGCACTGCTCTGGTTCGCCAGAAGCAGCTTAGTCATACTGGCCACATGACCCGGAAGCTGTACGCTGGCTCCCTTGGCCAGTAAAGCAAGATGAGTGCTGCAACCCCA
This sequence comes from Podarcis tiliguerta, assembly GCF_965153285.1. Lineage (NCBI taxonomy): Eukaryota > Metazoa > Chordata > Lepidosauria > Squamata > Lacertidae > Podarcis > Podarcis tiliguerta. The sequence continues at coordinate 36,242,535 of NC_139542.1, read as the reverse complement.
GAGTCGTCTGTGAGTGGTCCTAATGGTCAGGGGTCCCTTTACCTTTTATTATTATTATTTATTTAACTACACTCTGAAGCTGCACTTGGTATACTCAAGTAAAGCTTCGACTGGCTTTGATGGTGATTAGGGTCCAGCAAAGCAGGGATGGCGAACCTTAGCCAGCCTCCATCTATCTGCCAGTAAGTGGCTGTCAGCTTCCTCCTCCTCAGTCTCAGTGTTGCCCCTTGTAGGACTCAGCAGGGAGCAGGATGGGAACAAAATAGATTTGAATTGACTTTGCCTGTATAGCCCCCTCTCTGCCTCGCTGATGTGGTCCAAAGGGAAGCCGAGCAATACATTTGGCACCAGCTTGGCTGCAGGAGTTGCCTGAAGGAAGCATGCAAGGCGACATCCAACTGTCTTAGGGACTCCACTGGATACAATTCATAGCTTGCAAAGACCTGTACTTACCATTGAATCGGAACTCCCAGTAACAGGCCACCCGGTCAGAATATCTTGACTTGCAGTCGATGGCGTCCCCGTTTTTATTCCAGTTTGGTTCCCTATAATTAACGGGGGGGGGGGGGGATAAAAAGTAAAAGCAAAAGCTGGAAATTTTGCCATGGGAAAATGAAAAAGAAAAAAACCCAACCTTCCACCAATTAAAGGAATCTGGAGTGCTCACCATTTACCCTGGGGTATTTCATCGCCTGCTGAATTTCATACAGTGGTACTGCTGGTGATGGAATGACGACTGCATTATGATTCATCTGTATTAATTTTTTCAAAGGAATTGAACATAAGGTGATGAGATTGTAAAGTTGCATCAGTTATAAATAACACGCCTACCTATACAGCTGGGTGCCCTCTTTGTCATTACTGTTTTGTTTGCCATGAATTGTATCATGGACATCGGTGAGCTAGCAACATTTGGCCCATTGGATAAATTCCGGGTGTTAAATTTCTAGAACGAGAGGCACCGGCACTTGAGCTTGGCTGGAAGTCACCATTTCTGACCTATCAGCTCTCCCAGTGGCTGCTTGAGGTGGAGTGACAGGATGCACTTACGGGAAGCACACTCTGTGCATGCTGAAGGCCACTCTCCTGGGTTATGTTCCGCATCCTGGAACTGAGCTCTGCCTCAACAGAAGCCCCGCAAACCTCACTTTCTAAAATGAACCACAATCCCATTAGTTGAAGTTGAAATATTACGAGTACTGAACACAAACACATCCCATTGTTTCCATGCTCTGCTTCCTCCTCTCACATGGAGAAAACAGTAATTATTCTCCTGGCAGAAACACCCTCTCTGTTGTCAGAGCTTAATTTGAGAGATGGCTCACTAGAACTTGGTCCCAATATCAGCATGTTATGCCAGGATGCACATATACCTTCTGGGTATTTGTGATATAATTGCCATCCATGTGGAAGGTGGTTTGCAGGGGCACCAAAGGGCAGGTCCCTGCCCCGGGGAGCTTGCAATCATACCGAACAGAGGTGAGGAACCTTTGCCTTGTTGGTTATTGTTGAACTGCAACTCCCCTCACCCATCAAAGATTGCCAATAGCCAGGGATGATGGGAGTTGTAGGCAGCAACATTTGTGAAGCAGGTAGGCTCCCCACACCTGCTCTAGAACATGTAAGGAGATAGGCTCATGCATTTGCAGTGATGTGCACAGCTTAAGGCACATTTTCCAGCCTCTTATTTCTGGGCACTGCTTCTTAATAGTGCATGTAAATACAAGCCTTTCTTTTTTAAAATAAAAAATAAAAAAAAATATCAGTGTTATGTACTGAGTTGAATAGGATCCAAAATGCAGCAGTCTGATTGGTCCTAGAAAAATAGGGTCCAAAATGCAGCAGTCTGATTGGTCCTAGAACAATAGGATTCAGAATGCAGCAGTCTGGTTGGTCCTAGAACAATGAAGCAGTATGATTGGTCTGCAGGAGCCACCCAATCCAGCTCCAGATAGAAGTGAATCCACAACCTTATTGCCCTACAGGAGAATTCTGGAATTAGCCAATCACATGCAGTCCATTGTGTAATTAATGTACATAAAGCAGATACTTTGGGGGAACTTTCATTCCTCACTACTATGAGCTGAATAAAGAGCATGAAATCCACACTCAGCTCCAAGTATATTTCACTCAGGATAATGGGTCTTCTTCTTTGCTCTATAGTAGTGCTAGACCCAATCCTGCAGCAGCAGAGTCTTCCCTGTAGGATGTAATAGAAGCATTGCAGCAAGAGAGAAAGCTTGCTTGCTTCTGTGAAGTGTTTGTGAGAGAGCGCGTGCATGCAAAGGAGAGATACGTGCAGCCTAAGTGCTGGAAATGGGGTGTGCCCATTTGACCAAAGGATTTTTATTTTTTAAAATATATATATTAATAAACAAGAAGGCAATCTTCGAAATGGCAGAGCATCGCTGCAGGGGTTAATAAAATGAAATATAACTACCCAAAAATGAAAGGGTTGCAAAAAACGTTTATAGATTAAAATGAGTAAGTAGCGCGGTGACCTTTATCAAACAAGTGAAGTGGGAGGGGAAGGAACTGTGTGTTGTTATTAATGATGTCACAAGCACAATCCAATAATCACGGATGGGGAAACTAGCCTCACCCCACCAGCTATTATTGGACTCCAACTCCCACCAGCCACAGCCAGCATGGTCAATGGGCAGGAATGTTGGGAGTTGTAGTCCGGCAACATTTGGAGTGTCACAAGTTCCCTACCTCTTAAGTAGCCACTCAAACACTTCTACACCTACGTTTAACTACTGCTGGTGGGAGGAGGGTTAAAAGCTGGTTTGCCACTAAGAGGAAAGCAAGGGGAGAATAACATTTTCCACATTTCAAAATATACATCATGTGTTCAAGCAATTTAGACCATCCTGCAGGTGCCTGCAGATTTACACCAGCCTTTGCCAACTCCAGCTGTTTTTGGACTACAACTCCCATCAGCCTCAAGCAGCATGTGCCAGCTGAGGCTGATGGGAGTTGTAGTCCAAAAAGCTGGAGGGCCTCATTTTGGCAACAGCTGCTTTACCTTGTTAAGTCAGTGCTCAACCTTCTAAGCCATACATTGCTAGGTCACTTTCACAACTACAGCAGAAGGAGTAGCATCTGTGAGCACATCCTCTTATAAAGCTGGCACTCAAAGATCCAAGGCTTGGCCATGAAATAAGTCAAAATCTTACATAAACCGGAACACACACTGTCTTCATCACTCAATATGCCAATTCTCGCACCACTTTACTTTGTGGCCACTAGATAATAAAAAGCCAGCCACATTTCAAGGGAATCCTGCTGGAGCCAATAGGATTATTCTGCGATACGTGGCTGGAAGACTGCAGGCTCATTATTCTGCATTTTTGCTTGTCTCATCTATGCAATTTTCACTAGCTTCCCTGCTTCAGAAGGCTCAGGTGTAGACAATCAGAGGCAAAGGGGGAAGAAAGAATTGCTATATTGGCCTTGCATGTCATTACTTCCAACATGACAAGTCTTCATTGGGCAGTGGGTGCACTTCTAAGGCTCAGGATGAAATTACACAACATAGGTGTGAATGTGTGCAATGCAACAGCTTCCTCTTCTACCCCGGGGGAGGGGGGAGGGAGCTCCACGGAAATGTCTATTTGGGGAGAGAAGCTGTGGCAGGAGGAGGTACTCAATCTGTCTAACGCCCAGTGCTTTTTTCCTAGAAAAACAGGTGCTCACCATGAAGTTGTTACAGTAAGTGCCACACTTTTTAACAACAACAACAACAAAAGAGATGCCGGTACTACATACCCTTGAGTACCCCCCGGGGGGAAAGCACTGCTAGCACCCATCACATTCCTTGCAACCCCCATGGAATTCCAGCCTCTTGTTGAAAGAGAAAAAAAACCCAACCACCCATATCTGGAACTCCTAATATCTGCTTTTCTCAAGAAGTGGCTTCATGCTGTGTGTATGTGTGCTCTTGTTCACATTCGTTTGCACATAATGAGTAGTTGGTCCTCAAGCGAGACATTCACAAACAGACAAATATCTAGTGCTCTACTCACTTGTTGGGAATGGTGTTGAAATTTGTTCCTATTACTTGAAGACTTTAAGAAACTTGGATGACAGCCTAGAGGGGACAAACAGGAAAAAGATTTTTCCCTCCACAGGGAATTTCCCTGAGTCCAATTTTTTTTACAAATGACAAGGCATGACACAACTGCTTTTCATTCATAAGTGAAACATGCATAGAGTTAGATCAGATGCAAGCATAACCTGGATGGAAAAGTAATCTCAGTTATTGAACATTCTCAATTCTCTTCTCTAGATACCTGCATTGCAAAAAAATAAAAGAAAATAAAAAGAAAATGTAGCACCAAGGGAAAAGAAAGAAGTGGATAGGTATTTGCATATGTTAATATATATGCACATGTATGAATAATTATTATAATTTAAACATAAATAGACCAAGATACAGAAGATATAGTCACATACATTACTATCAGATGAGCATGATAAAATGTACATCTGATTTTTCATAAGTCCTCTTTGTGGCAGAAATTAGGGGCAGGCAAGTCAGGTGAGCACCTGTAATGTCAAGATTGGTGATGCACTGAGCACAGAGGACAGTGGGCTCGGGGGGTGCCTGTCTTGGGCTGTCTATTCTGATATCCCCTCAACAAGCTGTAGCAAAAGTTAGTACAGTTTGTTTTCCCTTGTGAAGCTGGCAATTAACTTGTGCGGCCACTGCTGCATTCAAGTTGTTCTCTTTCTCTCACATGCAGGAAAATTTACATCAGTCAGTGCGCATTCAAGAAACACCATTGGTGGGAATGATTACAATAAGATCTGTGCATATTATGTGCATTGTCTTATGCGACAGAGATAAATGTGTGGAAACTCCGCATCAAAATCATGTAACAGATAGAAGTTGAACAAATGGGGGAAAGTTTATCATCTGACCTCCAAAATCACCAAATAATCTATCCCTCCTAATTCAGTACTTGCCTTATTATCACTAGATGTGACCCCAAACTCCACCCTTAACTCTAAAGAATTAATTTCCTTCCTGTTCAGAGCAGCTAGACTAGTTATTGCCCAACAATGGAAGGGAACCTCTAATATACCAACAGAGGCTTGGGTTAATAACATCTGGAGTATTACTCTATCAGAACGCCTCACAGACCATTGGAGACAAATCAAAGGCATCTCCGAAAAAGATACCTTTGATATAATCTGGTCTCCCTTTTTCTCTTTTATTGAAGAAGAACAGGATATTTTAATGCCATCAGCATCAGGTGTCTGTGGAGGGGATATATTAATTGAAAATGTTGTACTGTAACTTTGGAATAAATGTGTGTGTTTTTTAATTAAAAAAAAGACACCAAAGAAGAATTGGAGGCCACCAAAGACCTCCCTTTGTCTAGGGCTGGCCTAGCCACTCTCATCTACTTACAATCCCATGTGAATAACAAGTAAGAGTGTCACCTCTAAATGCATCCTTGCATGCATCTATGTGGCACAGTCAATAAATAGCTGGGTGTGCATCTGAGAGCTTCCAATCTCTGTTTAGCATGAATTTCAATTGGCAGCCTTGAATAAGAAACATTTCCTCAGTCTAATGTCCCTCACAAGGCTGTTGTGACGCGGGAGTGAAAACCTCCCATGTGCCGCACATTAATGCGACGAGGACAGATAGCTCTGTGAACAGAGCTTTCCAAGTTACTCAACTGAATTAGATTCTGGCTGGTTTTGGAATGAGCATTGCTCTATGGCACCATCTAGAGGTTGCCTGCCAGCACAGCACACTACAGCTGCTGCCAGCTGTATACACTGCTATCCAATATATTTATACAGTGGTACCTCAGGTTAGGTACTTAATTTGTTCCGGAGGTCCATTCTTAACCTGAAACTGTTCTTAATCTGAAGCACCACTTTAACCTATGGGGCCTCCTGCTGCCGCCAGAGCTCAATTTCTGTTCTCATCCTGAAGCAAAGTTCTTAACCTGAAGCACTATTTCTGGGTTAGGGGAGTGTAACCTGAAGCGTATGTAACCTGAGGTACCCCTGTATCTCCCTTCATATTTCTCTTATGTGTCCAACTGTTTACAAAGACTTCTCCCGCCCAGAAAGTTTCTTCTTGTTTTTCCCGGCTGCATCGTGAATTGATGTTTTAAAGCCCGATTACAAAACCCCCTCATTTGCTGCAAAATCATAGGAGTCACGCCTCTTTCTTTTTACCCTTGTCGGTTGTCGCACCATGTTTAGGATTGCCGTAGTTTCCAGAAAGATAATGAAGCCGGTTTATCAAAAACACGCTGGAAAAAACACAAAAGGAGATATGAATTCATGTAGAAATTGCTGGAAGGAAAAGTAAGAAGTGAACTCTACATAAGGGTTAGGCATTTGAGTACAATGTTTTTTATTAATTTTATCCAATTTATATTGTGTCCTTCCCCCTGAAGAAGCTCAGGGAGTCAATAATGAAACCATTCTAAAAAATGTTCTCTCAAGCAGAGATCTCAGGGTTGCCATGACCAGTGTCCTTCAAACCTTAAATGAATGGATAAACCAGAATGTTTTTAAATTCCTCCTGAAAAGTCAGTGATGAGGGAGACAGATATATTTCACCAGGGATGACAATCCACAAACAGCCACCAAAAAGGCCTTGTCACAGGTCAACCAGACAACACCCAATGGACATACAGCCAAGAAAGCCTCACCTGCTGATTGTAGGGTCCGAGATAGCTGGTTTTGGGGAAAGGCATACTTTTAGGTACTCAGGTACCCAACAAGCTATTAAGGGCTTTATATACAACCCCAGAGTCGGTCACGACTGGACCTAATGGTCAGGGGTCCCTTTACCTTATACTAGTACTAGCACCATAAATTAGGTCCAGAAGCTCACTGACAGGGCCAAGGCGAGACATTTTGCTGCCTGAGGTAAAGTTGGAAATGACCCCAACAAATCAAGGTGTCTATAGTACCCAACACCAGCCAGGTTATTTTGGTACCTGAGGCAGAAAATCTCACCATGCAACTCTCCATACCCTGGAAGTAAATATATAATAATAGTAAATTAAATACCTTTACATTTAGCTGCCCTTTCATGACACCCACGGTCAGCTGCCTCACTCTGCCTAGTTATATGGCAGTTATAGCTACCTTACAGTTCACATTTGAAGGAGAACCTAAGCAAGTCACACTTTCTGAAACCCTACACACTCTGAAACACAGCCAGCCCTCAAAATTCAGACTTCTGTTAATTTTGCAATGCTGTTCTACATGCAAGCAATGTGTACACATATGCTCATACACAATGTGCACATAAATGCATTTATTACCGGAAATAACATCCTGAAATACATTATATGAAGCAAAACTGTGTATATGAAGTAAAACTGCATACAAAATTGTGATATTGGGAAGTATTGGCACTGATAGGCCTACGAATTGTCATGGGGATTTAAAAAATTTGCAAACTGATGAGAAAATGTGGAGAACTGAGTTTAAGACTGGAAGAACAAGAAACCAAAATTGTCAGATTCACCCACTTACAGGCTGAAGGACAGATATAGGACACCACAGGGTAAGAGGCATTCACATCCTACTTTCTCTGCAAGCGTATTTCTTAACTTGTGAACAGGCAAGAGAACAGAACACTCCAGAACAGAGCAACGGCTCTGTTTGAATGACAGAAGAATCACATTGGAGGCTAAGCTGGAAGAAGGAAAATCCAGACTGACATCTGAAGGGCTTGAAAATACATAAAATCGCTAACCCTGAAGACATGATGGATTGGATAATGTGCAGTCTGGATGCTTGCCAGATCAATATTTAAAATGCAAGAAACGCTGTGAAGAGCTACAGCAAAAGAAAAGGCATTACCATCAATTCAGAAGTGGTTTCACTCCCTCGCCTTTCCCACAAATTATGCCCAGCCAAGGAACATAATTTGCTGCTTGGAGTTCCCCCTGACCTGTGGAATGGTAGTATAATATCTGTTTGTCTGGCTATGAGTAATATTAATGGAGGGCTTCTAGAGGGTGGGCAAGGAGGGCAAGGTATATATGGAGTTCAGCGCAGCTTGAGATACTTTTAACTAGTGCAGTAGGCTACAAGGGGCAGGGCATCACTGCTGCTCCATTGTAGCAGTAACATCCATTCCTATTTATTTTAAAAGCTTATAGAGGCAGTTTATAGAGGAGCGGTGAATTCTACACACACACACTCCCTCTGGTCACACCCTTCCAATACAGGGGTTTGTGTTTTTTGTTTTGTTTGGAAGGGTCGGTTTGGCTACAGTGCTGTGCCATCTCCCTGGAGAGGTCTGTGAAACTATAGTGTTCCAAAATTAAGGAAACTTAACTATGTACAACAGGAGTGTTTTATAGTGACAGTCCCTCTCAGAGGTCCAGAGAGGGCAGGGCCACTTCTGAAGCCCCTGCGGCCATAATAAAGGTAAAAAAATGATAAGCACCCCAAAACAAGAGTGGTTTCTTTCTATATTCAGGTTGGATTATATTGTGTTTGGGTCCCTTTCTACTCTACAATTCTGTTATTAGACTGTCTCACCGGAGTGGTGCATGCTCCATTTAACACCGGTCCTGAAAGATCTTCATTGGCTCCCAGTACGTTTCTGAGCACAGTTCAAAGTGTTGGTGCTGGCCTTTAAAGCCCTAAACGGCCTCAGCCCAGTATACTTGAAGGAGCGTCTCCACCCCCATCGTTCAGCCCGGACACTGAGGTCCAGCACCAAGGGACTTCTGGCGGTTCCCTCACTGTGAGATGTGAGGTTTCAGGGAACCAGGCAGAGGGCCTTCTGTGGAACACCCTCCCATTAGATGTCAAGGAAATAAACAACTATCTGGCTTTTAGAAGACATCTGAAGGCAGCCCTGTATCGGGAAGTTTTTAATGTCTAATGTTCTACATTTTTTATGTGCTGTAAGCTGTCCAGAGTGGCTGGGGAAACCCAGCCAGATGGGTGGGGTATAATTATTATTATTATTATTATTATTATTATTATTATTATCTCTATGATCTGACTGGAGGTTCTACATCCCTGCCTTCAAAACGTAGATCACCTGGTTTCCTGAAGTGTCAGATTGAAAGCTATTAAAAAAATTATCCCAAGCTATGGTGGTCTGTTGTTTTATCTGACCATGGTGCTCTTTCAGTTTGTAATTATTTGCCTTGCTTTGATCACTGTCATCTTTCTTTTACAATCAGTAACCATTCTGAGAATTTCTAACGAAGAGAAGGATATCTAAATAAAACAAATGACTCTACACTGAAACAGTGGAATTGTACCAAGTGACCAGCCCTCAGGCAGGTGCCGGGCTCTTATGGAGAATGTTCCTCATAGGAGCAACTTCTCCTACATGACTGTCTTATACAAGCATTTCCAGAGCAACATTGGATCCAGGCAGCTGCAATGCCACACTCATAACATACGAATCAGGCCTGTTTTCTCCCTGGTGCTATTTCAGGATTTGCTAATGGTCTGTATGGAACAGAAGTTTAGCTTACAGGAACTATGATGCTATAGGCTGTCACAACTGAGACCCCAAGCTCATCTATGTGTCTGTTTAAACCGTATTTTCGCTGATGGGCACAACTCCTATTTTCTGATCTGTCATATAGCAAATATGAGCAGCTGTTTTTCATTATAAGATGAAATTTGGCATAAACAATGAGATCATTTTCTCCTTACTGACAGCATGTACATAAAATTTAAAAAAAAACAACACACAGACACACACACACACAGAGAATTAACTCTATTCTTACTAACAAGAAAGGCTATCAAAGCACGACTCTTAAGCTGACCACCCAGGATCTTCCAAGATTTGAGGATTGCTTCACTGCTTGCTTGTTTAAATATATTCCACAACTGCTAGATTTGTTATTATAAGCATAAGATGCACTGCAAGTTTTTCTACCATCTATCATTAACTATAAATGATGAACACAATTTTCTCAAGGCCTTCTCATTATACAGTTGGTGCCATTCCATTAACCATCTCTTCCCGCATTACTACTTGCACACAATTACTTTAGACACAGGACCATAAGCAGCAAGTGGGAACCCTTTCAAATACTTACAGATTTTTGCAGTGCACATGAATGCACATAATTCAAATCTGCAGAAAAGGCTCTTGCTGTTGGATGACATTTTTTTTTACCACCCTTGATTGGTGCTTTCTGCAGAGCATCAAACTGGTTAGGCTTGATGGTCAGGCTTGGATAGTAGAATGAAGGACCCCTAGCTAGTGTGGGCACACTCAGGATGTGCATGCATGCTCTCTTGGTACTTAGTCAATGGAGGAGAATCAACAAATCAGAAGCTGGGGACAACCACAAAAGGAAACACCTACTGGGATGAATGGGAGAGATTAAAGTTGCTTCTCAGATACAGATTCAAATGTTTGTGGGTCTTATTCAAATGGGGAAAAGGTTGATTAACAGCCAAATAATGCTCAAATGGGGACAGGCCCATTGTTATTTACCAAACCTGCTAATGTTCAGGATCTGGGATGGAAGCTTTGAAGTTACACATAATTCTTCAGTGCGAGAAGAAAGCTGGACAAAACAAAAATAGGATTAAAACAAACAAACTGCCACAGATCTCAGTGCTATCCCAGTGAATCTGAGAGCCTCAAATACAATCACTAGGTTGAAGAAAAACTATATTCTAGTGATATATGACAAACACAAACATTTTCAACAAATTAACAAGATCACATGGCCAAGACAAGTAAAATGCTGCCTCAAGCATCTATTTGAACACCAGCAAAAATTGACTCACTGACACCTAACAATATAACACTGACTCATAAACTTTCACCCGGTATTCTTAAGCCTCGAATGACAAATAAGACCTTGTTAGCTGTATGATGTTAATCCATATTTATCCCACTGACGTTAAATCGTTTTGTGAGGTAATGTGCTTTGTATCTCAGCAACCAACCAGCTGTTTTTCAGGACGTGTATCTAAGAGTTCCATGTTTGCTTTCAGACAGCACTAATTGGATCCAGAGCTGTATAGCAAGGAACACAAATTCAGGACAAACAAACAACCAAACATGTCAAGGGATATCAAAGCCCAAGGTTAGTTGCTCATCCTTTCCACACCCTTCTAGATTTAGCTACCTGCCTGATGGGAGCATTTTTGCTTTCTTTACACACACACACACACACACACACACACAGTGGTTAGGCCCAACTATTAGGGTGTCAAAGGCCAGTTTCATGACAGCCAGTTATCTGCAGTTTTGTGCAAGAAATCTTTGGCTTGGAAGTTTTACAGACGGTCACTTTTACCAGTGCCAGTCCAAGACTTTTTGTGGCCTGAGTACCACCCCTTTAAAAGGGAACAAGTCCCATTCAACTTAGCAGGATTTACTTGTGAGTAGACATGCAGAAGATGGCACTGTCAAGACGACGATTCTTGCCTTCATCTTCTTCCCCCCGCCCTTTCTTCCTGGGCCAGCTTTGATCTCCCTGTAAGAAAATGCTTACTCTGGAGGGTGAGGCTTGTGGATCCTGGTAGGAGAGGAGGGGGTGACGTGGCAATATGCGGAGCCATCCAGCTTTTTATTTCCATAAGCCCCGGAATAGGTGGTGGAGCAGCTGGCGTCTTCTTGCGTGTGCTGTTCCCAGGCTCGGCCTGCATGGCGTTTGATCTCTTCGAAAGCTTCAGAAGAAAGAGGGCTGAAGGGCAGCGTCAGCCCAGGAGCCAAGAACACATACTTGGCCATGTGGAGGCCTCCTTCAAAGCCAAACTGCAATATTACGTAACTTTTAAGCAATTCTTTCTCCCTGCTGTTGTCAGTAACTTCACTTGCTTGTGTGGCCCGGCCTACTTAGAGGAAGTGGGGGGGGGGGCAGGGAGAAAGGCCTTGCTCTTGTTCATAAAGGTTGCTAAGCAACAGGTCCTGGAATCAGAAGCATTGTGTACATCAGATAATAAAAAAAAAAGGCAGAGGGGCAAAAGAGTTTCAAAGAATAACCGATATTCAGCACAGGCTTCAGAGAGCGTGTTGACCTGCTCACAAGAAAATGTGAATAGGATCGTGCTCTAAAGCCCACCACGTTCAATGGCGCTGGGGGTTTCTTTGTCGCTGGCTCCCCGTTTTACCACCTCCTCAGATATAGTGTCTTCCACTCCCTGCAGGTAGTTAATTTGCAATTGCCACTGCTCCTCGCTCCCTGCTCACTATCACCAGTTTGGGTTGGGCTCCCCACTTTAGCCCCTAAGGCAGGAGCGGAGGAATGTCTGGCTTATGGGTTGGTTTGGGCCCACATGCTGCCATCCTGTCCCCTGTCCCTTCTCACACAGCAATTCAGCACAGGGGGAACATTTCCCATTGGATAGCTGGCATAGCTCAGTTGATGGGAGCATGAGACTCTTAAGCTCAGGGTTGTGGGTTCGAGTTCCACACTGTGCAAAAGATTCCAGGGGGCTGGACTAGATGACCGTTGGGAACCTTCCAGCTCTATGATAACAGTAGGAGCTTCCAATTTGCTGGAGGTTTATTTTCCCCAGCAGCTGTGAAAAAATACGATGAATGAATACTCCCTTTTGCTGTGTGGGATGTTGGGGGGTTGGGGGGGGGGAGGAGTATGTGTGAAAGATAAAAAGTGTTGGTGGTGACGATTTTGACACCATCACCATCCTTAGTCTTCCTTCCCTCCACCAAACAGCAGCTTCTCAGACACTGGATTAAAGACAGCACACAACTTTGGTTTTACTAAACCATCCTTTTCCATCCAGTCCCAAAAGGAAAGAAAAAAATGGGTTGCTTTTCAGCAGATATTATCTGGTTACATTTTCACAAAAGTGTTCTACTGTACCACTACTGTAAAAAAATAAAAATGAACGAACCAAACATTTAATAATATGGTTTTGCTTTTTGGGGTTTTTTGAGAATGGCCTTGTTTACTTTAGTACAGCACGGAAAACAAGAGTACAAAATGAAAATAAACATGCAAAGCAAGATGGGAGGTGAAAGAACACGAGCAAAGGATTAGAAAGGAAGAGAGTGTATGTGGCAGCACTACAGAAATAAGGAAGCAATACGCAGGAGGGCTAGACGTATTAAAGGCTACCCCAGCTTGTGTTACAGGAAGCAATGGATTTAGAAAGGTCCAGTGTAGATTAGATATAGCCGGGAGTGGAGGGAGAGGAACTTCCTTATAAGAGCAACACTGACAATATAACAGCCAAACAATGGATCGTTCAAGCTCCTGAACTTCAAGGAGAAAAATGAGTTTTTATGGAATGCAGTGCAGTAGCTAGCAGTTAACTATCAGGAAGATCATGTGCTTTAGAGCTTGTTATTTTATCCCAGTTGAAGATCATCACTAGCTTGCATTGTTTGAGGTTCTTCTCCATGGTCTTTGTACTAAGTCTCCTTTTTTATAACTAATCTGAGGCACTGAAGCCTTGGTCCTTGGCACTAAAATACATCAGCAGGAACAACAGTAATACTAGCCTGAAGAATCAGGGTCAGCATGCATGCAGCATAAGTAGACTGATCTTATGCATGCTTACTCCGCAGGAGCAACCTTTGCTATCAGTGAGGCACGTTCTCAAATATACAGGTATAGGATTGCAACCTAAGCATGAATGAAGACCTACATGCTCACCCTCATGACACAAATGGACCCTGTGCATGCCATCTGGGGCAGAAGGAATTGAGGTTCATGGGTTTGCAACACACTGGTGCAACAGTAGTTACTCATCATCATGCTGCTGTAACAGATCTTAGGGTGAAACTCAAGGACTAACATGGTTGTACAATAAGTTGGCTTGCAAAAAGCATTATGTCCCTGTTATGCACACAAAGATTCGCCATCCTCTTTTAATCCATATTATCTCTGGGTTTGACCAAACTGCAGGAGGCAGTGGAAGACAGATGTGCCTGGCGTGCTCTGGTCCATGGGGTCACGAAGAATCGGACACGACTAAATGACAACAATCTCTGAGTTGCTATATAAGCAGAATTAAGGACTTCTAAATTAAACTTTTTAAAAATAAACCAATGTCTAATTCACTCTTACCCTTTTAATGGTACATTGTAATCAAAAAAATTCAAGCAGTTGGAGGTTTCGACCAATGAAGATGATTGGGCAAGTGCTGATAACTGAGGCAAATATTAAGACATGACTGTGCTCACTGCTGATATTCTCTCTAGCATCCCCTGCAGATTAGAAAGAAATTTGAACTGACAGTAAAGCACTTGTGTACCATTACAACTGCATACCTTTAAACATGCTGTAAATAAAAAGGATTGACTTCCATTTACAGAACATTTTTGTTACCAGGTAAAGTGTGCAGATTCACTGAAGTAGAACAATTTATGCCTTAGGAAACTGTTTGTAATGTACAGGTAATTGGTGAAAATCAGGTCATGCACCAAGGTGAATGTTAAGATCTTTCTTTAAAAGCTTTGAGCAATAGGTCTGCAGCCAGCCCTGGAGAGAGAATTCCACTGACAACCTTTTCTTCCAGAAGTGGAATCTGATCTCTCACTGCCAAGTGACTCCGGAAATGATCCAGCATGCTTTCTTGGATTACATTCCACATCCACACTTTTTGCTGTCTCCTTCGTTTGGTCATCAACTCGCTGCTTGTAAGCATGAGGTCTCGGAATTCTGTCATCTTATCCCATATGTCAGAGATGCCTTCTCCAGTTTTGGCAGAGATTCGTATTACCTGTCAGATTGAGAAGGTTTTTTTCAAGATGCAGGACAAATTAAGGCTATTAGTATTGACCTAAACATTAGTCCTTGGTAACTTATATTCTATAAAACCAGATTCAAACTGCAGCAGGCAAGAGCTGCCTTTAAACAAAGAACCTGAAAATCCAAAACTGAATGCTGTACATCTAAGCAAGTTTTTATGCTAAGGAACTAAGCTTGGGCAGGCCAATGCAGACAAGATAGTTAACCGATAGAGTAGCTTTGTATGGTCCAACACCAAGAAAGTTATGAGCTACTTTTGGATCCAAAACAGGGCTTTAAAGGTTAGCACCAACACTTTGAATTGTGCCCGGAAACATACTGGGAGCCAATGTAGGTCTTTTAGGACCGGTGTTATATGGTCCCGGCAGCTGCTCCCAGTCACCAGTCTAGCTGCCACATTCTGGATTAGTTGTAGTTTCCGAGTAACCTTCAAAGACATTATCCCTTTGCCTTTTGAAGTAACCTTTCAAAAAGCACATCTCCAAAAACTGAACCTTGGAGGGCTCAACTTTCTACATCCCTTCATTGTGAGAATTGCCCTCTGTTCCTGCTCTCTGCTTCTGCTTACTTAGCCAGTTCCTGATGAACAGAAGAACATCTTACTGCATGACTAAGCTTACACGGGTGCCTTTGTTGCAGTACCAAATGTGGAAGAAAACTTTGGTACTTGAAGAACCAGGCAGTTTAAGCTAGTACTGTGCCTAGTGTAGTAATTTCTATAGCATTATCTTTCCTCCCCTGTGTCTCGTATTTTTTCCCGGCTGAAAAGAAGAGGAAAGGGTTATTTTGGATGTACCAACCTTTGGGCTCCAAACCTTTGAGCGCTTACGGAGTAATTTCAGAGCACTGACGTATTCTGCTTGAATTCTCCGTGCCGGTACAACTAGATCTCCGTCAGCTTTGGTTACAGCAACAAGATCAGCCATCTCAATTATACCTCGCTTGATACCCTGAACAGAACAAGGAAAGAAAGTAACAGAAATCTCAGAGGCACTGTGTATAACCAATTAATATCTCCCTCAAATACCCAAAGATCATTTTTAAAACAGAACAACTAGACTTTTAATTGACATTTCCAGTAACGCCCTGAGGACTAGATAAATGAAGAGCCTTCACACGCTTTTAAAAGAATTCCCTGATTGTTTAGGCCCCTAAGTTCACATGTCTAATATGAAACATTCACACATGCAGGTGTGTATAAACATCTGATGGTAAAAGAATCAATTCTAATGCATGATAGCAAAGGTTTCCAAAAGCAGAAGTAGAGTTATCATTTTAAAGCCATTATAGGATTTCAACCTTGCCAGACAGAAATAGCTCTTAGCCCGAGATGCACTCCTATAAAATGAGATCAAGAGTTTCATGTCTTTGCAGGTTTGTTCAGAGGACAAGCAAAATAAAATTGGAAAGCACTCTGTCTCCTAAGCATACACAAAAGCATTACAGTGGAACCTCAGAACTTAATTCGTTCTGGAGGTCAGTTCTTAACCTGAAACTGTTCTTAACCCGAGGTTCCACTTTAGCTAATGGGGCCTCCTGCTGCTGCCGCGCCGCCACCATGCGATTTCTGTTCTCATCCTGAAGCAAAGTTCTTAACCCGAGGTACTATTTCTGGGTTAGCAGAGTCTGTAACTTGAAGCATCTGTAACCTGTGATTTCCTGTAACCCGAGGTACCACTGTAATAAAAATAATGAACTATTGCCCATTTGTATTATAACAGCTTTTTAGGAGGCATAAGGATTGCTAGCAAAAACCGGCAATGTCAAAATTCAAAAATGTTTTGTTGGTCAGATCTGGTAGCTCAGGATGACTCAGGAAGACCTCCTACAGTTATGGTCTATATGAAGTTCAGACTTCTGCCAAATGTAGCATTATTACCTGCAGCTCGTCACCTCCTGCTGGTGGCAGTAGCAATACAAACATATCAACCATATCAGCAACAGCAAATTCCGACTGACCCACACCTGAGGAGCAAGAGCAGAAATTGACCAGTCACTTTGGAGATACAATGACAAATAATAATAATAATAATAATAATAATAATAATACCAGGGTACGACACTACCAGAGGATGGAAGGAGGGAACCTGAGAGACTTCAACAACTGAGGCTTATGAGAGTAGCAGTAAAACAAACATTTGCATGCACATCCTAAAAGTTCAAGCAAATTAAGGAATGGGAATAAGTCAATCCACATTATGGAGCTGGGCTGTATTAAATCCCTTCTTGCCTAGGCCGAGTAATTATCGTCCCCTGGGGGATATTCTTCCTGAAGAGTTGTACATACAGGCTCAGTTGCACTGCACTGTATTGATGGAGCACCATGGTTGCAGTTTTCCTAGCAATATTTTATCAAAGGGGTGAGGAACCTCTGACCCACATACCTAATTAGGCCTGCCAGGCCTCCCCATTTGCCCTCCAAGGCAGTTTCAGCCAAGCCACACTGACCTGCCCTACACCTGACACAATATACGACGTCAGGTGTGAGGCAGGTAAAAGTGGGGTTGGATAAAAGGGGGTTTGCAGGGACGGCTAATCAGTGGTACCTGAAAAGCCCTTTGCACAGCTTTTCTCAAGTGCCAACTATCAGCTGATTATCAGCTGGTGCTTGAAATGATCACCTGATGACACTGCGATACCACCCAGTTGTCAAAATTGGCCTGCAATGTGTGAAGATGATATGCCCACTGACCAGATTCAGTTCCTCACCCATTTTAACACAAAGTAGCACTGATTCCGCTGCACCTACGACTTGGATTGTCTCTCTCTCCTTGGCTCAGCAGGCCACAATGCAAAGCAGAACTACCGAGCTGTGTCACCATGGAAGAAGCCATGCTGCAGGCTGCATAGAATGGAATGACATTTCACTGACCTACTGTTTCTACAAGAACTATGTCATAGCCTCCTCCTTCACACAGCAGAATGGCTTCATTTGTGGTCCGCGTTACACCTCCTAGCGTTCCTCTGGTTGGAGAGGGCCTGATGTAAGCATTCATATCTCTCGACAACTCGGTCATTCGTGTCTTATCACCCAAGAGTGAGCCTGAAGCATTGAACAAAAGAAAGAAAAGGGGGGAAGAGTTTCATAACAGTCTAGCCATACAAAACCTTTACCCATGTCTCCATTAATGCAGACTTATTCTTTGATGAGAACTAGGCTGCAGAGAACAGTCCTTCAAAGAGAACTATTGTGTGCTAAGTTCCTCCACCCAGTTTTGGGTGATTTCCACCCCCCACCAGGGCCCTTGCACCACTGCCCATTGCAGACTGTCCACAAAGCGCCCCCCCCAGCCCTACTTTTTCAGGAGAGCAGGAAGCTGCAGGGGGGGGGGGGATCCAAAAGTTTTCTTCTGTTACCTTCCTTCCGTTCATGGTCTTTAGAATAAAAGCCAGCATCCATAATACTGTCAATTAATCTTATGTCTGCTTTCCACCTTTGTTACGACTGTTGCTGAGCTTTCAAGATGAGGCAAGTCACATAATTAAAGAACAACCAGTAACTGACAGAGCGAAACCAATCCGCTCAGATGTAAAGCCCCATCATTTTCCATAGCGCTTTCTCCCAGGTAAGCCTACACAGGCTTGCAGCCCAATCTATGCCCCTACAACTGGCAAGGAAAGAGGCATGAGAGATAAGCAATGCATTCACACATACTCACCACCACTGGTGCTAGAAGATGGGTCCACTGCCAAGACAGACACTTTGTGTCCTCTTTCGGTGAGCATTTTCCCAAAGCATTCAATAAACGTTGATTTCCCAGCACCAGGAGGGCCAGACAATCCTAAGTAGGAAGATAAAGATCCTTTGTTCTAACATGCAACCACAACTCTGAGTGCAAGTCTGTCTCCTTACTATGAAACTGGCCTAAAAATAAATAAATAAATAAATAAATAAATAATAAAATAAAATAATAATAATATTTTATTTATATCCTGCCCATCTGGCTAGGTTTCCCCAGCCACTCTGGGCAGCTCCCAACAGATTAAAAACAGGGGAAAAAATCAACTATTAAAAACTTCCCTAAACAGGCCTGCCTTCAGGTGTCTTCTAAAAGTAAGATAGTTGTTTATTTACTTGACATCTGATGGGAGGGCATTCCACAGGGCAGGCGCCACCACCAAGAAGGCCCTCTGCCTGGTTCCCTGTAAATTCCCTTCTCGCAGTGAGGGAACCACCAGAAGGCCCTCGGAGCTGGACCTCAGTGTCTGGGCTGAACGATGGAGGTGGAGACGCTCCTTCAGGTATACTGGGCTGAGGCCTTTTAGGGCTTTAAAGGTCAGCACCAACACTTTGAATTGTGCCCGGAAACATACTGGGAGCCAATGTAGATCTTTCAGGACCGGTGTTATATGGTCTCGGCGGCCGCTCCCAGTCACCAAGTCTAGCTGCTGCATTCTGGATTAGTTGTAATTTCCGGGTCACAATGCTTTTTGGTGAGGACCTCCTGGAGGCACCACCAGTGCTTACAGAGCTTCAATAGGCAATGAGCAAGGGAGGAGTCTTCACTGTGGTGGCACCTCCTTCCCTCAAACTTAGGCAGGCACCATTATTGTTGAGAGACTGGCAACTCCTGAGGCCTCTATGGACATCTTATTCCAGTATGGGATTTAATTTACTCATTTCCAATTTCAGTTGCATGTAGCTTGTATTGTATTGCATTATGCTTTTATTATTGTACTTGGCTTTTAAAAAATTTGTACACCACGTTGAGACTGATGTGAAAGGCAGTATAAGAACGTCCCAACACATAAAATAATAATCCTGAAAAGAAACCTTCCTAAACCCAGATAATGTACCAGACAGATACCAATAATCTCTGCTTCACTCTGAATTCTTGACCACAACTCTTCCCTCCAAAGTTATAAATTTTCTCATAATTTTGTTATTGGACAACATACATGCCATGGTTCACTTTTTAAAGAAAATTCACATGCCACATGCTAACTTCATCTCTAGAAGGAATCACTTAACTCTTCCCATAGCAGCCCACCTTCTGATTTGTTGACTATTTTTCCTAACCTACAAGAAAGTAATGTCATATACAAGCATGTTTCATACTGGTTAAGTAAATTATTTTGCTCCAATTAAAAACAACAGCTGATGCACTGTGCTGGCAGAATATTCATAAGAAAATGAGACAGTTCATAGGGAGCAATTTTAGTGGCACGTTAAAAGTAATGGGACTTTGGGGATGACATTCACTGAACTAAACATATTCCATAGGGGACAAGCTTTATAACAGAGGCATTCAGCAATACAGTTAGTGTGACATATCACAACCAATCATAAGGCTACAATTCCTTTTCATTTTAGAATTAATATAACTGTATTTCTTTAACAACTGACAAGTGAAGACACATTAAATCATCAAAACAGCAATAACTGCACAAACAAAAGAGAACTGACCCACTCTAAAGGCTAGTGGCTTTCCTTTATTTAACTGCTCTTGTTCTCTGTGGTAGGATAGTACCTTCTGAAGGAGCACCTGTGCAATCTCCTTCTTCCTGCTGTGTGTGGATTCTACGAGAGTAATAGCTTCGGCCAGGCAGGCCCTGTGTCCTTGAATTAATCCATTGTACAATTTGTCTAGAAGTCTCTGTTCCTGGTCAGAGAGCTCTCGTGTCTGATGTTCCAACACTGCTGGATAACAGAGGCCAGTGTTCAAGCCCTTTGAAGATATCCTCCTCCTTGAACAACACTGTTGTAATGAATTCAGCTGTTGGGCACATGAAAAAGCAGATCCAGGGCTGGACCTCCAGCAGAAACTGTCAAGACTATTAGGAAACCTTCTCTGAAGAAAACAGAGTGGAAATCGCAGCAGCAGTGATGATCCATTCATTTTGTCTTGATTCAGATAAATCCGTTTTTTGGAAGCCTAATAGGAGAAGAAAAATGCTTGGTACTTCTACATTTTTAAAGGCTTCATGAAGTGTATTTGAAGCAGCAAAGAGGTACGTAGGGAAAGGGTTCGACACCCCCTTGGCTTCTAACTCTACATAATATACTCAGACCCTTAAAGAAGACAAATATCAGGAAAACCTTAGTGGCAGAGATTTCAATTTTATAACAGTCTTGCCTGGCAGCCGTAGGTGAGAAGGAATTTCATGCAGAGGAGTGTGCAGAATCGCATGCAGGCAAGGGGGTAGGCTGGCAGAAGAGCACTTTGTCCCTTCTCTGTGCCCAGCAAACACAGCAGGCTGCTAGAGGAGAGAATGAGTTCACCTTCCTCTTATGCCAGCCCCCAGTAGGCTAGCAATTTTTGAGTTTATTTACTAGGCTGTTTTATAATGGTTAAGTTTTTACTTACAATTTCTACGAACCTAATACACACTCTGTGAACTTCACCTCCCCACATCCAGCACTTACTCTCAACCTGCAGATTTTCCAAATCATACAGACAAATTCTCCCTCAATTACTGAAATGCTAGCAACTGAGGACAAAACTAAATGAAACCCGGTTCTCTAAACTGAACATAAGCAAACAAAACAAAAACAAATTGCAGAACGGTAGGAAATGACAATTTAAGTTCTCCACAACATTCCCTGGTAAAGGAACCACAGGTTATTGCCCCTGTTGAGGTGAACTTTAAACTGAAAGTTAATGTACTCTCCATTTGAACAACCCTAACACTCTGGTTGGCCACTCTGAGAAACAGGATACTCAATTAGAGAGGCCTTTAGTCTGATTCAGCAGGGCACTTTATGTTCTCAGAATGACCAACCTGCACACCCATGTTATCTGAACCTAATGGATGCTTCCTATTACATTGTGATATTTGAATTTCTACAATAAAACAGTACTCTTGTGTACACAGAGGGCTCTCTTCCATATTCAGATATTGTGGGTTTATGTATTAGTCCCACCTCCCTACTCCTATTGATTCTCATATTCCAATGTAGTACTGTAATAGTACAGTAATTCTTTTTATTTACCACTCAGAAAATGTTTTAGGTCAAAATGCTTACTTGGAAGTAAGCTCTACTGAAATCAAGAGAACATTACTGAATGAAATCAAGGGAACATTGCTGAATCAACACTTATCAGAATTCTAAAACAGACTAAACATTCTAACATACGCAGACACTTATCTTATATTACAAGGCAATCTGACGCACAACACTGACGGTGGTAATTGTTTTTTTGAAAGAAAAGTACAGATTAGTAAGGGCTTTATCAGTTAACCACACTTCTATCCGGCAACATAGACAACTTAAACTTTCTTCTATAACCTACTGTGAGAGATAAAACCAACAGTAGACTAAAATCCACATTTAAGCATTCCAGTTAAATGATATGCTACCTTCTGAAGTGAAGGAGCCGAGTGACCTTTTAAAAAAACAAACAAAACCTAGGCCCCAAGTAACACTGTTACAGTCCAGCAATATTATAGTTTAATTCTCCGGGGGGGGGGGTTTGAGAGAAGGGGAGGAGCCATCTCTCATATATGTTCTCTCAAATTATGTGACGCTGAACACTTAAATACAGATAACTCGTAATTTATAGCTGCATACACTTCCAAGAGCACAACCCTTGTCATGTTTATTTGGGCTTCCGTGGGGCTTAACCCCCAGGTAAGTGTGCACAGGGTCGCCTCTCAAACCACTGCAAAACCTGTACCCCCCACCATCCTGCAATGGTTTTATTGGTACCTAAGATGGTTTGCGTTTAAGCACCGTGAAAGGACAGAGACCTGTTTCTAAATAGGCAACGCAAATACAACCCCGCCGGGGTCCAACAAACTGGCGGTCCACGAAACCCAGGCGGACGCGGGTCGACTAGCAAACACGCTCCCTCCCGCCCGCCCGCACCACAACAAGGAAATGACCCCGCTGCTCCGAACCTTTTCACATCCGGGATACGCCAGAGGACGCAAAGCAGCACGCAACTTGAACCGCAACCTCCTCTAGCCTTGACCCCGCCCTGACCAGCTGCTCCGTGACTATGCCTGCCAACTGCGCCTGCGTAGAAACAGGGCAGCTGCGGAGGCGGGGCGGGGGCGTTGCAAAGGGAAACTGGAGCTGCTTCCACGCAGGCGCAGTCGGAGGCAGCCATGTCCGTTGGAGTTTGAAAAAAAGTTTTAGACGGCGGTTGTTGTGTCTGCGGAGAGACCTGGACCTGTCTCTTTCTTACAGCGGGGGCAAAGGCAGTCCTTTCACCTCCTCGCGCAAAGGGTGAAAGCAAAGATCCTTTATTTTGGGGTGTGTGTGTTTTTAATTGCCTTGCAAGTATTTGCTTATTTCATAACGCTTATATATTCCTTGGTTTTTGAATAAATACATAAAATGCTGTCAAAGCGGTTCTTCGGGAGGGACAGAAGCGTCCTGCAGCCTCGTAAGAATACCGATCCCTTGTTGTAGGGAGGGTGAAATTCGAGATATTTATGCCCATTTTTCATGAGAAGGACATAGATAGAGTGGCTTAAAACAATCCTGCAGAGTAGACCAGCGTTGCTATCCACCCCAGCGCCCAGCCAAGCGGGGTCGTCTGGAGCCTCTCCACCCCCATCATCCAGCCCAGACACTGAGATCCAGCACTGAGGGCCTTCTGGCGGTTCCCTCGCTCGGAGAAGTGAGGTTCCGGGGAACCAGGCAGAGGGCCTTCTTGGTGGTGGCGCCCTGTTTAGGGAAGTTTTTAATGTTTGACGCTGTATTGTTTTTGATATTTGGTTGGAAGCCGCCCAGAGTGGCTGGGGAGAACCAGTCAGATGGGCGGGGTATAAATAATAAATTATTATTATATTGCATCTATTAAAAAACTGCTCAGAAGAAAGCTGCCCTGAGTTCAGTGGGACTTACTCCCAGGTAAGGGTGTGGGGGGCTATAGCAGTGGTTTTCAGCCAGTGTGCCATGGCACCCTGGGGTTCCTTGAATGAGGGGTGCCACAGGCAACAATGGCCTCTGTCCCTCTTTGCTTCCCTCCCTTCCTCTGATGTTCTCTCGCATCTCTGCCTCCCAAAGGCTTGCAAAGCTGTTTGTTGCAGCAGCCCTGGCTACCAGCTCCGCAGGCGAATGGTGCCTCAGGCTTGCCAGGGGGTGCTGGTTGCCAGCAGAGGCTGCCTCAGAGTAAGCAAGTGGGTGAGGGAGCCCAGCCAGCCAGTCCACCAGCCCTTGCTGTTGGCAATGGACAGAGAAGTGGGAGGCCAGGAAGGCAAGCAGGCACCATGCTGGCCTTTATTGTGCTTGCCGTGTGCAATGCCTGCCCGGAAGCTGAGTGGCCCCATGCAGGCCCAAAAGCGCCCAAGGTAGGGTGCTGTCCTCACGTTTGGCCATTGGGCCACTAAGGTTGGGGGCATCCCCTTCCCAGGCCCCTGTGGGGCAGTGTGAGGATGCACCCCTCTCTTTAGAGGCAGCTCAGAGACCAGGGGCGGCAGCAGCGGCTGCCCAGAGGACTCACAAGTAGAGGGGAGAGGCCAGGAGGCTGAGGGAACACTCAAGAGAGTTTGTTCAAAAAATGGTGAGAGGCTGCCAACTCTGCAGGCAAGGGGTGACATAACTGGGTTCATGAGCCCCACAGGAGTGCCGCAGAAAGAATGTAGTTTGTCAAGGGAGCCGTGGACTCAAAAAGGTTGAAAACCTCTGGGCTATAGTGTTTTATCTAGGCAGCCAGGGCTCTTCTGGATGACAGTATCTTTTTGCACCAGGTCAGTGAGGACCATTTGTTTTTAAAATTTCTCCTATATACAGAACTCCCTAGGTGCCTTTTGGATGTATCTGTAGGTTTCCCCCTCTGTGTCAATTAACTTAGGTCAAGTAAGTGTTGCTTATTTTGTATAATACATGGAAGATGGCTCTTCCTTGGAAGGTTCTGGACTCTCCTACCTTGGAGGTTTCTAACCAGAGGTTGGATGGTAATCTGTCATGGATAGTTTAGCTGAGTTTCATACACTGCAGGGGGTTGCACTAGAACGAGGACTCCTGAGGTCCTTTCCAGCCCCATGATTCTATGTTCTTCTGCTTCACCAATATTTCATTATGTTCCTATCATTTTATGTAATTGTATTTTGTATAAATTATAAGATTATAATTCAGACCATGGGAAGCCAAAACAAAAATTATTACAATTTGGAAGACAATTGGACTTTTTTAAATTTTAGTTTTTTATTTTTATTGGATTTGATTTGATATGTTAATTAGGTGTTTTATTGGAAAAATAATAAACACTTAAAAAAATTATAAGATTATAAATAAAACATGTTCTATTTACAGACAATACATTTAAATAGCTGCCTTTCTACTGGTAGAACGGAGGGGGGGATGGGTGTAGCCAGGATTTTTGTTAGGGGACAGGCAAAACCTCAGATCTGTATTGATTTTTAACACCTATGGGGGGCATAGGAAGGAAACAAAGTCGGAAGGGGGCCACAGTCAGAAAAAGTTTGGGAAAGACTGATCTAGTCCAACTCCCCGCAATGCAATGAATCTTTTGCCCAACATGGGGCTTGAACCCACAACCCTGAGACTGAGTCTCATCCATTACCAACTGAGCTATTCCAGGTACTGCAATAGCCCTATATTGTAGCAGCAATGGGGGCAGAAAATATCAATCCCTGTTAATATCTACATATTGTGAATTAGGAAGGGGAGGTTATAAACTAGCTCCTGTTATTATCTCTGTGTCTGGTGCCAACCCCTAAATGAGGTTGAGGTTCAAAAACCATGGATGGGCAGCTGGTGTCTCCCTATTATTACAGAGCTCTGCAATCCAAGTCTTAGAACACGGAAGGTAAACAGTGGCATGAAGAAGAGGATTAACAATTATGGGAAGGCAACTTAAGGTTTCTTCCACTTCACTTGTGTATTAAGTGTTCAGTCAGATTTGCTTGCAAGGAGGTTATATGATGCCAGCAGTTTATTGAGCATTCTGATCTGCCAGGAAGTTCTATGATTTCACATCAACCAATTTAGCCCACATTTTCCTTAACCCTGAAAAGTCTTATTTATTTTAACTGGAAGCAGTTTTGTGGTGCAAGAGCTCCAGATCCACTCTAATGGCACAGTTGAATCCCACTTACAAAATAATATGGAACTGTCCTAAATTCTAGATCTCATCACCACAGTTTAGAATAATGAGTAAATTTGCACTGATTTCAATCCTGGTGAAAGTAACCACAAATTCCCTAAAGGCGTAAGAAAATAGAGAGAGCCCTGCTGGATCAGAATACGGGCCTGTGTGTCTGCTTGAGGGGTGGGCAACCTGCAGTCTTTTACAGCTCCTTTAAATCTTATATTAATCACATTGGCATCCTCTTCTGGTTACATGTCACTTTCCTAATCATTAATACTCATTTTCTTTCAGGTTCTATTATTGTGGTTTTAAATGAATTCCAGGCATCCTAAAGAGATTTTAATTGACTTTCAAGTTTCACTTCCTTTTAACTGATCCCCTAATCTTTCCAAGGAGTGGGGGAGAGCAATAGGAAGGGTGATGAGAGCAAGGAAAATGAGCAACAGGCTTCACTTGCCTTGCCCTCTCCTTCTAAGCAGTAATGGGCCCAGAAAGAGAGGGCAACTGGCAGTGGGGACAGGGGCAAGGAAGCAGGTCCCTAGAAGGAACACACTGTGGGCATCATGCATGAGACCCCCCCCCAAAAAAAAAACCTGGAGCCAGCACTGGCTGAGTCAACCAGCACATTTAGAAAAACAGTGCATTGGCCAACTGATCCCCACTGTCACACACGTTTCCCTGATTTTCGCTGCACTAGCCATGGATTGGCTAGGAACAGGGAGAGGTGATCAAAGTACTGAGAAGTATGAAGGAGGCAGTTTACTGCTGCTCCACCTCATTCTAAATCTCATCAAACTGTTTGGGGTTGTGGTTAGTCTCCAGACAGATCACTTTGAGGCTAACCACAGCTCTAAACAGATCAGTGTTTGGCCAATACTTTACAGCCCAGTCCTATGCAGCCTAAGTCCTAATTACTTAGAAGTAAGTTGCCCTGAATTCACAGGGGCTCAACTCTCCACTAGGAGTACACAGCCTATACTTATATAACACCACTTGCCCGTCCTATATGATGTTATATTCAATGCAGTTTTTCTTTAGAAGTTATCCTTTTTTGTATCGCATGAGGGTGGTATAGTAACTGCCCATCCATTTTAAAGCCATAGGATAATACAAATCTAACAAACCAAATTGACTCAGGCACCCATACATAGTTCTAGCTGCCCAATTCTATGCATTCAGAAGTTAGTTTTGTTTAGGATTATTCTCATATAGGCAGCAATCTTATACACACTCAAGTCCTACTGAACTCAGTGAGCTCTATAGTTAACATGCATGGGATTGGGCTGCAGATACAGAATCACACACACCAGGTCGGGCCGTTGGGCTACCTAGCTCAGAATTGTCAAGCTTGACTGGCCATGGCTCTGGATGATTGGGTTTTAGATGCAGACATTTCCAGCCCTGCCTGGAGATGCTGGGGAATCGACGTGTGAATTCATAGGGATTCCTATGTCCATTTTATCACAATAATATTTTTGTCTCCAGAGCTCTTGAGCTCTTTTAAGGCTTTGCATGCGTTACAGCTGCCAGACTTCAGGAGAATCCTGAAGTACGCTATATTCACAACTGTAGGTCCCAATCTCTACACTTCAAATGTAAAAGATTAACTTTCCAAGTAAACAAAAAGCCTGGTTTGCAGCCATCTTCTTTTCCAGATGCTGTCAGAATGGTGTTTGTCTTCTCTGTACTAGCAGGGAGTCAACAATTTTTGAGACATGTTCTTGTCAACTGGTGGGTTTCACACTAGGCCACTAAACATGGCACACTTAAAATTCATGTGCATGTCTGAAACACTTCCACTCTTGCTTCTTTTGCTGAGTCTCTATGAAGCAGAATTGGAGAAGTGCCTGCATAGCATACATCTTATTAGCACATGCTGTCCTAAGTTGTCAATGATATAAAAACTTCCTGAGCCAAGGAGACACCCTTTAATAGGAGTTACATACCAAGCAGTCTTGGGAGGAGCAGGCACATTGCTATGTGCAATGTGGATCCCAGCCAAATTAGCGTTAAAGTAATTTAAAAACACATCGGAGCTATTTATATTTGTCTTCTGGCTAGTGAGCAGAAAGATTTTATTTTCAACCAAAGAAGACTTGCAATTACTATTATTTAAAGCTAAAGGGTAAACTGAGATTTTAAGTGTTTTAAAAACCAAGCCAAATTGCTTTGCAGACTGCACGTTCCAGTAACTGTGGGAAACCTCATCTTATGACTTATGTATACTGAAGTGAAATGCAGTGTGACACTTTAACAAGCAATTATATTTGTGATAAGAGTGCTTTCTCTGAAGGCTGTCCTGAAGAGGGCAGGTAACTGATCATGTTCAAAAAGTGTGATGAGTTACCATGCAGCATAAATTCAATACTTACCAGTTTCTTTATTGTTAGTTCCAGAGACGTTAAAAGAAACTACAGCCTTTACCGCCAATAATACATATTCAGCTGTATATGGTTAAAAAGCTATCACCCTTTTAAAACCGCATTCAGGTCCACTTACTTTGATGCAATTCAAATTCTGTAGCAGCTGACAAGCTGAGCTGTTGAGTTGCTGCTCTTGATCCTGAAATATCCTATTTCAGCTTGTCAGCACAAAGCAGAAATGCCTGTTTATTTGATTAAAAATAATCTATTCACAATGTTAACTTGTTTTTTTCTGCTCTTACTGTGGGTTGTGTAACACTCATGCTGTCAGATATGAAAAAACAGTTCTTAAATTCTAGTTCATGTCTTCCTCCAATTTGGCAATTTCTCAGGTGGCGTTTTGGCCACTTTACCTACACCAAATAACAACATCCCAGAAATTCTCATCAAAGGAGAGGTTGCTTCCCGTCATCTTCTTAGACTGCAGGTTCTAATGACTCACATTGGACAATGGACCTTCCCATATGCATTGATGAGGTAGTTGCTCGATGAAAACAACAATGTGGTGAGCAGTGATGGTAAACAAAGAGGCAACAGGGACTAGCAGTTTATTATGTGCTTTTTGGAACTATTTCCGCTCTTCCAATAAACCCGATGGCTGATGGTGCTATTAGGCCAATTTGAGTTAAGGATGATTCTTCTATCCTTAAGAAACTAATCATGCGAAGATGGATATTGTGTGCACTTCCCTTCATTATTAGCATGCACTCATCTTGCTGCTAGGTATATTTCTTCTTTTTAAAGCAGTGAGCATAGAACCATGGTACATCCCTCACACCAAGACCGCTAAGCTTGTGTTTTTCAAGCAGCTAAAAGGAAGGCAAACATGTGCAACGTGGTAAAATAAGGCAGTTAAAAGCACCAGCAAAGTTTTAAAGAATTTTACCAATAAATTTGGCAATAAGATTAGACAATGAAACTACCTTTTTTAAAAGAAGGCATAAAAGGGAGCTTGTGCTTCCATGCTGACAGCTTGCATATCAGTTCCATTGCATATCTCCTTTTCCAAGAAACTGTTCTCAGCAACTGACATTCATTTATATCACAGCTACTTCATGTTTTGTAGTTTGATAAGGGGGGAAAATGCACAAGAGTGTGTTTTAATCAAAGTAAGCAATATGTTTATTTGAACTTCAGTAGAGATGAACCACTAAGTTTTGGAATAAAAAAATACTGGAAAAGTACTACAGCTTGAATGAATATAAAAACATTAGCAGAAAGAAAACAATTTAAATGGTAAAAAATTAACCTTTAAGTCTGAGACACTTGAATAGGTTGTTTAAGTCCTCCCAACATGTGCTAACATCTGCTAAGTTGGCAAAACACAAACCTCTTACAAAACGAAAACAGCTACTTCTGTTATGTGAACTGCATAAAACTGTCCAATCTTAAAAAAGGCTGTATAGTTTGTCTTGAAATATACAGACCTTGCAGTACATGACAAAAGCATTTATTGACCCAGCCTTGCTCCATGAAGCTGTGCTTGGGCAGAAATATATCAGTTAGTAAGATGAAGCCTCTATAAAAATGAAATGCACACAGCAAGACTTGGACTTATTTAACAAGCTATGTTTACAGTATAATTCTACCTGTCCATGTCAGCTTCCCTTCCCACCCGCCTCCCGCAACTATATTTCTTTAGGCTAGTCCATCTCTAACTTCCAGATACACTGTACATACATTTAGCAAAGAGCATACCTAAAAATTCTTGCAGCGGTATGGTCAGTACACAGTTTCAGAAGATTACACAGAAGCCTTAATTTTTCTGAGGATAGCAACTATTACCAAGAACCATTAGCTTTCGAATATTGTGAGAAGCTTGTTAAAAAGGAGAGTAGCCTTCTTCTTTTTTGGTACTCATCCCAGAACGCAAAACACAATGGATATTCAGCACAAGGGGATCTTAGTGTTCTAGATAAGATTGCTTGAGAACAGCGTCCCGATTACGTGGACCTGGGTCATCCCTAGCTATTACACGCTGCCCTGTATAAAGATTACTACTATGTAAACTAAAAAGTCTTTGATACCAACAACTTAGTAGCGGCTTTTCCTGATCTAACGGTTGGTCACAGAGGTCAAGTATAATAAAGGCTGCTGCCAGTTTTGTACATGTGTCTGACTCATACATCCTTCAAGTACATGCAAGGCTCAATAGTTTCTTAAGTGTAGCTGCTCCGAATCCTTTTAAGACACAGAAGAGATTGGGTTATGAGGAGAGCCCATCTGCGTAAGAACTTTATCCAGCCACTGAAGGGGACCATGTAAGTGAATCTCAATCCAGCACGGTGTGCTTGTGACATCTTGCCGATGATACTCTGCTCCCCAGCCCTAGAAACACAGAGTGATTGTTACAACAATTCTTGCTACAGATTTAATTGCATTCTTAGAATCCAAAGACAGTAACATGGCGTCGTATTGAATAAAGGAGACATTATTTTTATTTTTTGCATTAAAGGAGCGCAACCATTTTCTGATCTCTGAATTTTAATTTGAAGTAGATTTAAAACCTTGCCAGATGGGTCCGATTGAAAGCCCTGAAGACATGAATCTTCCAAGTAAGTGATCGCGCTCAATGGGGTGGGGCAGCTTGTGCTGTAATGTCTTCTACTTTCAAGGGAAAACACCTGTTGATGTTTGGTCAGGCAGTGCTGCTCTCTCAATTCTTTATACTATTTTTTCCCCATACACACTGCCATCTATTTTGTATCCAGTGTCTGTGCACCTTATTTCTAGAAATTCAGAGATTTTTTGGGGGGGGATGGATGTTAAGGTACCACTGAACAAGTCAGCCAAACACAACATTTCTCTATTTCTCAGTGGCTGCACCCAGATTATAGAACTCCCTGCACAGGGAGCACCTACCAAGCTTCTTACCGGCCTTCCACTTAATAGGAAAGACATTTCTGATAGGCATTAGACCCACAGGGGTGATTTTTCTCCTGTCACAAGGTATAGTTTTATTGCTTTATTACTGTTATTATTGGGGGGGGGGGGTTTAACTGACATTTGCTGCTGAACATGATTTTTTGTGCAAATAAAGTGGATATACTGTTCTTACTTCTTTTTTTTTTTAAGTGCTGCCACTGATTCTGGAGCTAGAGCTACACTTCACAAAATCCAGGTTAATATCTTTCAGTTTTAAGGTTGATTAACATGAAAGACACAGTGCAATTCTTAAAAATCAAGTATTACTTGGCTTCAGCTCTAGAGTACTTGTTTGGAGGATTTGTTGAGCAGGCTCAGCAGCAGCCCCTAAAAGATTTAAGTTTTGGGCAGCATTTGCATGCACATGCCTTCGTCTGTCTAGGTTGCTATTATAGCAAGAGTTGTATTGATGCGAGGTCTAAAATTTAATAGTATCAACCCAAGTTCATTCTTTTTCCCAGGCCAAGGCCTCGTGAAGGCACACTCACCCCAAAGCCTTGCTTACCTTTACAAAGCTCATGCGGATAGTGCACATCTTGGTGAGTTCGTACACAGTTTCAAAGCCATGGTTCACCGACTGAGCCAGAAGTTGAGCAAACTCTTGGTTGTTGAAAATTTTCAAACTGCAGCCACTTGGAATTTTGCAGACTGTAGTTGGGTGGAAGCCATGATGGTAATTGCAATTTCGACTTTGCACAAATATGCTACTGTCACTAAGGCACTCTGCATAGACTTCACCACCGACATAATACAGGTGGACTCCTACAAGAGAGACATGGTTCTGTTAGTTTTATTCTGAAGTCAAAGCACTTCAGACTGCTGCAGGTATTCAAAGCAGCAATTAATGGGTATGAGTATTTTCTGGTGCTGTTGTCCAAATGAGAATCACACACCTCCGCAGTGATGCATGAATTTTACATACTTGGCCCAACCGCATAAATGCAGTTGTCCAAATTTATTATTCGCATGCTGTATAGGCAACATTTTTTGGACATCTGCTTTTCTGGACATCTGCACATATCCTTAGATTTGAAAGATTTTTCTAGTTAAAAACTAGGGGGTGCAGTGAATTTGTGTCTAATGAAACCAATGGGATAGAACCACATCTGCTCAACTCTCATTAGCAAACCAAGTTCTTCATTTTATCTGGTCTGAGTTTTAGCTTCTATTTAGATTGGGGTTTACTGTAGTTTTAGCAGATCTTCTTAAATATGCATATTTCTTTGCAAAATAAAAATGGTAATCTAGTAGTGTGCGTGTGATAATTTTCAAAAGCAAAATTTAAGGCTAAGACATTTTACTGAACCCTTTAGTAAAAGGAAATAGGAGTTCCTATGTGCTGCATAGCTATAGGTCCCAGGCACTAATACTGATTCAACTACAGCTATTTTCTCAAACTGGGCCACCAGTGTGGCATAATGGTCAGAATGTCAGACTAGTACTGGGGATATCTACTACAGGGTTCAATGGCCCCCTCAAACATTGAAGCTCAACTGGGTTAATACTATCTCTCAGCCTAACTTATTTTACAGATCGTTGACAGGATAAATAAGATGCCATGTGTATCACCTTGAACTTCTTGGAGGAAACGGATGATATAAATGTAATTAAATAATTTGTCCATAACTAGATCCCTAGTAAGGAATGGGGCTGTTACAGGGGGAAAAGATTAAAACCCTGCTGCTATTCAAATTTTTAAAAGTCCTTCAGTGCACCACCAAAAGGCATGTTCTGAATAGTTTTAAAGGCACCAGTAGTGGATAGTCCCCAACTGTGTCTTACACATACCTGGAAGAGAAAGCCATCTTTTATATAGCCAAAATACCAGTCATACCCTGGGGGGGGGGCAAGTATCCCTTGTTCATATCTGGCTTTGTAAAACCAAAGTCATATTCCAGCAAAACCAAGTAGGGAATTATTAATACAAATAATTGACTAAACTATTTTTATTCCAAGACAATTTAAAGTATAGAAGCTATAGTCTTCACTCAAGACCGTCTCTCTTTTATTTGTTAAAAAGAGAGAGAGAGACAAAAAGCAAATGCTTCTAGAAAGACAAATTATACAGAAAACCAGAACATTACTAAATTACTTCAGTTCTTAAAATAAAGGAGACAGCACATAATTTTTTTTTATATAGTTTTATATATTGGGGGTATTATGGGTTAAAACAGATGGCATATACTGTAATACAAACACTTCTATAAAAGATAAAGATAAATTTTAAGTGATTCCTCTTTTTCTCCTATGGACCTCAGTACTATTTTACCTTGGAAACAATTTCAGATTCTGAACTGGGAAAGCAAGAGATGACAACTTCTCTGCCCTTTGCAAAAAAGCCTTCCCCACTATTTTGCAAGCTATGTTAATACTCCTGTAGCTGCATCAGGGAGCCCAATAGTGATTTTAACCTCTATGTAAGAACCTTGTGTAGTAATAGATCCACCAGCTTAGTTGCAGCTCAAGAGGTTTATATTCCAACCAAACAATTTGGGAGAAAACTGTCCAGTTGGAAGTAGGATCGTGCGCAACCCTGTTTCTATGTGTTGTCGAAATTTCTTTGCAAGGAGATTACATTGTGTAACGCTGAATATGTTGCTTCTCAATGAAGCCTTGAGGCAAACAAATGTTGCTTGCATCCCAGCTCCTCTCTCTTTCCACTTTCAAATATGAACAAAACCCCACAGTACCTTTGCCAATATGCCGCCTGGTGTTCTCAATGGTGGAATTCCGGTTAACATTGGAGAGCAGCCCTAGGCAAAACCTGTTCTTGTTGTTTGAAGGATCAGTGAAGCCATCGACCAACACACTTGTTGAAGAGGCATGAAATGCCTCTCCAACACGATTGTTAAGCTCATAGTAGACAATAGAGCACCAGTGTTTTGGCTCTTCATAAGCAACTGCCTGAACATCTGGAAAGGAGGAAAATCAGAAATCAGTGACACTAGAATTAATGAGTTCCTGAGCTTTAAAGTTTTATTTATTTTCAGTGTGTAGGTTTTGGCTTAAGATCACTGAAGAACCAAAAGGGGGAAAAAATAATCTGGCTACGCAGCTGCTAATTAGAAGTCATTCTCCCACAATGCCCTATTATGCAATACATATGAGCCACACTAGCAATTCAATCAAAGCCTCCACATAGCGAAAAGAGAAGGAGCTCTAACTGGTACTTTAATAAGCAGTGAGCAGATTCTTTTTACCACCCTGCTTTACAAGTAGACTCACAAAAACTGGGGCTGCAGTACTGATAATCTACTAATTGGTTAGGTTGAGAGTCCCTGCAGTAGAATGATTAGACTGGCTTCCCCCCAAAATGATTGTAACCAGTAAGCTTTACTCATCTCTATGTTTGGGCAGGTGGGCTGTTTGTGTGGCAAATGAGCTAGAAAGAAAACTACCAGGTCTCACTCAATTTACCAAACGATGTTGACTGGTCACCTAGTGGCAATCCTTTCCATCACAGCCCGCTTCAACACTTTAGAAAACCCAGATGTGCTACCATAAACCATGCCTATTTACAATGAAGTCATTGGACAGTATGCAATTCAAAATGTATGCTTTGAACCAGGAACTATTGCTCAAAAGACTTTGCCACCTTGAGCAAATGTCCATATCATGGTGGAGTTGCACTTGCAAGTCAGGGTCTCACCCTTTAGGGTCCATTCTGTCTCCTACAGTAACTCAACTGCCATGTTAAACCACTGGTTGCTGGGGATTTGGAGCATGGCGTTGCAAGTACTAAGCACTAATCTGTCCATGTCAACAGGATCAGAAGCTGAGAAAATGCTGTTGGCCCTGAAGCAGTGATGGGCTTGTTGGAAACCAACCAACTGAGAGTGAATCCTTCTAACACAGAGGTGTTGTGGGTAGGTGGTTCCTGTGTTCAGGAATCAGGTGGATGACCCGATCTAGAATGGGTTGCACTGTCCCTGAAGGAAGAGGTTCCTAGTACTCCAGGATTTCAGCCTGCCACAGAAGTCCCAATTGCCTTCTACAGCTAGGAGTGTTTGTACTACAGCTGTTGCTGGGCTGGCATACCCTGGCCTCAGTTGTCCATCATAATGACCTCCTGGGGCATTCTATGACCATCTCAGCTGTGACGTCTGGAAGATTTGGTCCCTGCCTTGCAGGCCTTTTTCCACCTGGCCCAAAGTGGGCTTCATGGCCAGATTGGGATCTGAATTTGAGAACCCTCAGCCTTCGTCTGACACAAACCACTACACCACAGTGACTTGTGGTAGCTAAGAAGAGAGAGTCAACCAATGACAGTCATAAGTGTAGTTTTGGCTGTAGGAAACCAAATTTATGGAACTGAAGATGGCAGACTATATTCCCCAAGTTGGTGAGCCTCATATGACAATGAGAATTTGAGCCTTATAGTGTCATTGGCCAGTCCTGTGGAGCACCTTGCCAACAAAGATTCAGTGGCCACCTTCTGTGCCAACTCTGAAACACCTGCTGAAAACTTTTCTATTCCACCAGGCTTATGCAGGCATTTAAGAGTACATCCCTCATCATGGTCTATTGTTGTTTGTTTTTTTTTCATTTCTTTTTGCTTTTAACTAGTTTTTAAACTTATAATATATCATATCCCACCACAATATAAACTGTGTAAACTGCTGGTGTATTTTTATGATACAGCGGTATATACTTTTTTGTAAATAAGGCTTTTCTCCATCCTGTTCACTGATTACCAAAGCTATGCAAAGAAGTGCTGATTCAAACAAGCCATGATATTTTTAATCCTTTCAAGTCATTGTACGGCAGCCTTTAATTATTAGTAAGTAGGTGCACTCTTCACAGTAAGATGCCAGCAACCATTAAGGCTGCACACAGCTTTGCCCTAGTTCTCAAACTCAGGAAGAAATCCTGCCAGCTGGCCATTCCTGCAGAATGAAATCATATCTCTCTCACACAGATTTCATACTAACTTCCTCACATTTGCCTTAAGTCATGCAGAGCAGGTGTGCTTTGTCTCTCCATTCCCAGCATGAGCCAACAATAGGAGTTACCCAACTTCATTGACAGGATGCAGCTTGTTAAGTCAAATCTCTTAAGACTAACAAATCTTCACAAAGAACAGGCCTCTCTAAATGTCTGCAGCGAGAGTGCTTGAGCCTACGTTTTACTGCCGGTGCCCTTCCTATATGCGAACTTCAGCAGACCTTTTCTGAAGGGCTATAAAACAAAGGATGTGACCGTACGTACCAGGTAGAGGTACAGGAGTAGAGAAATGAGCTCACAGAATTAAGGGAAACAGGTGTGCGTAAACAATGTAAGTGTAAAGGAAATAAGCAAGTGTAGTTTCACCCTCTAAAAAGAAAAAGAAAAAACGGGGAGGGATATTAAGATCAGGGGAGGAAAAAGTTACCAGATTTAGAGGGAGCATCTGCCACTAGTTGCTACTAGTCGTTGGGCCTGCAGCATTACTACTTCTGTGCTTGTGATTGCAACATCCTTCAGCTGTCCAGTACATACTGTTCCCTGCCTCCTGCTAAAATATCTGGCCCCAAAGCCACAGTGGGAAGGGCGTGCAGGAAACTGCCATTGTGAACACAGAAGTGGGTAACGCTGCAAGTGCTGTGATTTCTGGTAACAACACAGCTTGTAAAAATAATCTGGTTCCAGATCCAGCCATCTTGACAGTGCTCTTGGATGAAACCGCTTTGGTCATGGTCTAGCCAACACACAACACCACATGTGGCAGAAATTTTATGATCCTGCCACATGAACTGGAGCCAACCTAATGAGAAGCACACTATTTATATGCATCTCTTGCGACCCAATACACAGCAGTTTGTTGTGACCAGAATATCCAAACAAAACCTTAAGGACTGGTTAGACACACAGCCCTCTGCTTACTGGGGCTATTCCTAAGGAATGCAAGAATGACAGGACAAAGATACAGGACAAACAGAAAACTAATGTGTGCAGAAGGTCTACAGAGTCAGGCATAAACAAGGATAAATTTGCTTCTTGCTTTTGTCAGCAACAAGGTCTACGTGAAATGAACAGATCAGCAAAACTACCCAAAGATTTGCTTTATCAGTTGCGAGCCAGCTTTAAAACAAAATGTTAAATAACCAAGAGGTTGTCTACTCTTATTTTTCCAAGATGGCTCCAAAACTGCTGGCACAGAATGCACACTTTGGTTATCTGAGCCATCTTGCCTGCAGCTATGAGGAGGAAGAAGCAGTGCATGATTTGGTGAAAGTTTGGCTGAAACACCATTTTCCATACCTTGTTACTTGGGGAGAACACATCCACTGACATTTACTTGCTATTATGCCAGACTCTTAGTCCAGAGCATGAGTACAGCATTATAAATCATAAGAACTTAAGGCCACCTCTGTTGGATCAGACAATCTAGTCCTGCACCCTGTTCTCAAAGTGGCCAACCAGAAACCTATTGGAAGTCCATCATTCAGATATGATCATTCACAGCTTCCTATTCATAAAATGTATGCTACAACCATGTTTATACTCCGCATGCCACATATATATATTAGACCACATTTCTTATTAAAAGGGGGAGAAAAAAACCTAA
The DNA here is from genome assembly GCF_965153285.1 of Podarcis tiliguerta. Classification (NCBI taxonomy): domain Eukaryota; kingdom Metazoa; phylum Chordata; class Lepidosauria; order Squamata; family Lacertidae; genus Podarcis; species Podarcis tiliguerta. The sequence goes on along the minus strand of NC_139542.1, from coordinate 36,204,920 downwards.
AATTTTCACCTCCTCTGCTTATTTCTGGAGGAATTGAAGGTGCCATCATATTGGTGTCCATTGGCTGTGAACCATCCTGTGTCATCTGATCTTCTGGAGGCAGATAAGCAGGAGGGGGAGTATCAGCTAAATGGGAAAAATACAGGACAGATAATTTAATTTCTCTTTGTACATTAGTAGAAAGCGCTAAGACAGGTCAAGCAACAATGTCCACCTATTTATGATAACCCAATAAAACTCTTCATTCCTGTGTCTCAAGTGAGACTTGCTAGACAAAACTAAACTCTTATAAACAAGGCTAACAACAGAAGCCATTATTTTCTCATCAAGGAATAATAGTTTAGAATTTCTTTTTTAGGGAACTAGGCTTTGAAGCAGATAAAGGTAAAGCTATTCTACATGAGATAAGCGATCTTGAGGAGGTTTGTTTTTTTAATGTATGTTTATCAGAGCTAGTGATTTTAGACCCATATTCTCATGCTGGAAGGGCAACCCCCCTCTTTTAAAGATGCGCAGAAATGCAGGCTAGTTTTTTTAAAAATGCATTTGATCAACTGGAATGACAGAGGAGGGACAGAACTGAGGACCAGGCTTTCCTTCCTCCACATCTAGCACAGAAACCAAATGGCAGGAGAATGGAGTGATCTGTCCTTCCTCCACCAGCCCACTCACCTGCATGGAATTACTGGTGCCCTGTGGCTTTCAGGTGAGCTGTTAATGCATGAGCACTTATCAAAACAAAGCATTTCAATTAGGAGATGAACTAAGTAACATTTAAGTTTACTAGCAAACAGGGGCTGCAATCCAGTACATAGCAAGATTTACACTCATGTGCTGTTGACATCAGTGCTGCTAAGCCCAGTTTATTGCTGGGTAGCCAGCCAGAATCCTTAGGTTTAAGCTGTCACCAGCTATACAGTTGATTGCTAACCAGGAGTAGTTTGAATACTTCTTCTCTCCATCCATGTTTGTGTGTTCCTACATTGGTTTAATTTTTTAGAAGCTTAAACACAACTGAAGAATTCTTTAGTATCTTTTTACAACCCAAAACACACAGGAGAGATTTGGAAGAACTAACGAACAGTGAGAAAACGCTATTTCTGTGCAACATTTAAAAGAGCAAACTTCATGCTACTCTTTGTCTACTTGCCCTTTTGAGACACTGCAAACTTGTGTCATAAGATACTTCTACTAATGAAGTTGAACCTCCTCCTTGAACCAATGTGAAGTGTGGGTTTTGTTTTATTTTTAATGGGCAATTGCCTTCCCCTGGTCATTTGGATTTGATCTTCTAGCACCAATCTGGAATCCTAGTTGAACAAAGCACCTCACTGCTTTGACTTCTAATCTAGAGGGAAAGCAGCTCCCCTCATTTTTTTTACCAGATTTGTAACTAACTTCAAGGTTGTGCTACATCATGTTCTACAAATGAAGTTCTAGCTAGTGAAGAACTCTATGGGTCCAATTTCCAGTGACCAATTCTCTAGCAGCGCATAATGCTCTCACGGTCAGCTAAGACAAATCTTTTAATGCTATCTTTATGTGGTAATTCATTAAAGTCCTTGGATGCTCCCTAGTTTCAAAAACTTTTCTTTGCAGACTAGGTAAAGCCAGAGAGACATTACGCAACACCTATTCACAGTTTCCGAGAGCTGACAGGTGAAAGTTTAACACATCCAAAGGTTCAGTGGGCAAAATTTGCAGCTATTGTCCCAATTGCAGTGATCATAAAATTATGGTTTTTGACAAAAAGTATGTACAGTCATACCTTGGTTCTTGAACGGCTTAGTTGTCGAACAAATCGGCTCCCGAACACAGCAAACCCGGAAGTTAAGTGTTCTGGTTTTTGAACGTTTTTCGGAAGCTAAACATCTGCTGTGGCTTCCACTTGAGTGCAGGAAGCTCCTGCAGCCAATCGGAAGCTGCGCCTTGGTTTTCCAATGGTTTCGGGAGTCAAATGGACTTCCGGAACAGATTAAGTTCAAGAACCAAGGTCCCACTGTAGTTTTAATTGCCATAAAGAATCCTTTAAAGGTAAAGGGACCCCTGACCATTAGGTCCAGTCGTGTCCGACTCTGGGGTTGCAGTGCTCATCTCGCTTTACTGGCCGAGGGAGCTGGTGTACAGCTTCCAGGTCATGTGGCCAGCCTGACTAAGCCGCTTCTAGTGAACCAGAGCAGCACACGGAAACGCTGTTTACCTTCCCACCAGAGCGGTACCTATTTATCTACTTGCACTTTGACGTGCTTTCGAACTGCTAGGTTGGCAGGAGCAGGGACCGAGCAACGGGAGCTCAGACCCATTGCAGAGATTCAAACTGTCAACCTTCTGATCGGCAAGTCCTAGGCTTTGTGATTTAACCCACAGCGCCACCCGTGTCCCTGTAAAGAAACCTTTAAAAACATGCAAATGTTTGCATTTTCATTGGTTGCCATGAGATACTGACCCAAGCAGAACATGTGTCCCAACCATGCCCTTAACACTGAGAACTTCCAACCAAGGCCTCTTGGAGCAAGCTTACCTGGCATCTGGAAAGGACTTCCTGGGTCCGAGCTGGCAGGTGAGTGAGGATAGGTGCCACTGCTGCTTCCCGGGGAGTTTGGGTAGCTGCTGTTGGGCGAGTGAGGAAACGGATGGCTATTGGGCTGTTGGAAAGAGTCTGGGAAAGTAGCATTGTGTGGCATGTGTGGCTCGTTTTGTGGCACGCGGAATTGAGCCAGGAGGCTGTGCTGTGGGTTGTATTCACTGTGTCTCGGAACAAGCACTGGAGGAAGAACTGGAAAGTGTGGGGGGGGGGGGGGAGAGAAAGACCGAAAAATTAGTTCAAGACCACACTTACAGAACAAAGGCAAACTCTTCCATGGATGCAACCATTGCATGTAGGGTATTCACATTCTAGGAACAAACAGGTCCCAGTAAGGCCACTTCATTGGATCCTGTCATTGCATAACTTAAATTCATACAGTGTCACAGTGACTGCCAGGGTCCCAGAGTTGTAAACTCGGTTTTCACAGTAGCTAGTAACAAGATAATCAAAGGATTTTGCTGCGTTTTTATTTACAAAACACGGAGCAGTGTTTTGTATATTTAATGCCAACATTTGAAACTTTTAGTGCATTTTGCTGGCTTGCTAACCACTTAATGGTTTGTAAGCCAAAACCTTGTTAACTAGGAAATTCTTCTGAAGACAATGATAGCACTACATAGGCTATGGACAGAGAACTTAAAGAGACAACAGCTGAAAGTTTATTTTTAGTATAAGCTATGCGCTAAAAGGTTAATACTGAAATGCGACGGTTTCCTACAGTTGCCAACTAGATATCTATGGGAAACTCACAGGCAGAACATGATGACAAAAAAACTCTCTCCCATTGTTGCTCCCTAGCAACTAGTATTAAGCAGCAGGCTCCCGAGGATCCTGAAAGTCATGTTATACAGTGGTACCTCGGGTTAAGAACTTGATTCGTTCTGGAGTTCTGTTCTCAACCTGAGGTTCCACTGCAGCTAATGGGGCCTCCTGCTGCCGCCGTGCGATTTCTGTTCTCATCCTGAAGCAAAGTTCCTAACCCGAGGTACTACTTATGGGTTAGCGGAGTCTGTAACCTGAAGCATATGTAACCTGAAGCGTATGTAACCTGAGGTACTACTGTATATAGGTGGAGTATGCATCTGCTTCAGAGAGAATCCAAATCCAGAACCAAATAGGCAACTTTGGAAGGATTTGGGCCTTGTCTGATACAAAATGGGCCTTCTCCAAAGTAGTCTGAATTGGGCTGCTCCCAAAGCTTTAGACCCAACTTAGGAAGAAGTCAGACACCAGACAGTTGAACATGGATTGTACACAGTATACTAAGCATGGTCACACTAAAAATGGTATTGGAAGGATTGGTTTTTTTGTTTTTTTTCCTAATGATCCTGAGGTAATTCACCCTTGTCACATCTGCCGCAAACTGAGTCAATATTTTCAGTGAGCTATCCACCATGACCCTAAGATCCCTTTTCTGGTCAATCTCCATGAGCTCAGATGCCCTCAGTATATACACAAAGTTAGGATTCTCCCAGCACACCCACCATATGACTATATTTACATTAAGCTGCCTTTTCTCTTTTATTTGTTAAACTTTTACCCAGTCTGTCCAGTGCATTTGCATTAAACAGACTCTTGCAATGCATTTGTACTTGGCATTTTACAACAATTAAAAAAGTAAAAGCACATTCCCATAAAAGAGAATAGCACAAAACTCAGAAATGGGCTGGGAGAGTCAGAACATTCTCAAATGAGGCTTCAGCATATGAAATTCACCTGCCCAGCTAGATATACAGTTGCCAGAACAGGGAAGTTTTAACACGTGAGCAATGAAATGTGTAAGAGGGGGTAAAATAGATCTTGCTGGGCAAGGTATTCCACAATCTGGATGCAGCCACTGAGAAGGCTCTCCATACATCTTCCTCAACTATGAATGGGACTCAGATGGGCCTCTCTAATCCATCTTGGGTCCAGATCCAGGTATCATGGCACAAAGCCATTTATTGTTTTAACTGTCATCACCGGTACTTAAAATTATGTGAAGGAAATAATTTTGCAACAAACGCAGGTATTACAGAATCTGTGTGGTATGGTATCTTTGGTGACATCCTTGCAATTAGATTCTGGACCAGCTGAAAGTTTCTGAAGTCTCAAGGCAATTTCATGCAGAGGACATTACAGTAATCCAACCTGGATGCAACCAAGGCATGCGTTACTGTGGCTGGGTCCGATCTTTTCTGGAACAGATGCAGATAGTGCACCAACCTAAGCTGGGCAAAGGCATCCTTGCCCAAGGTCACTACCCCATTGAGACACAATTTCTAGACAAACAACCTGCCTTCTCTGAATCTTCTGTCACCTGGCTTCCTGTGAACTCCCTGCATCTTCAGCAACAGCACTATTTGGACACCTAGATGCAGAGCCTGATGTAGGAGTGCCCCCAAATGACGAAGCCCATTTTTCAAGTCTTATCCAGAACAAGCCAAATCCATATTCCAAGAGTCCATCTCTCTAACCGCGATCACCTCTGTCTTTTCTGAATTTTGCTTCAAGTTATTTCCCTTCATTCAGCCCATTACTGCCTATGGGCACCAGGTCAGGACATTAACAGTTCCCCTGGTATCTGTTGAAAATGTTGCATCTTCTCCTGGGTTCCTGCAAGGAGACTGAGCCTAGAATAACTCATGCCTTGATTACCACAACAAGCCACATCTTTCCTCTCCTCTCTCACACATTTAAACAAAGGCATATGAAACACTAAGTTTTTTTGGGGGGGGGGGCTTGTTTTGCATTTCGAGAATAGCTGGAAAGAGAATCTTCAAAGTGCTTTTAGCAATCTAAAAGTGGATACACTAGTCATTTTCTCCAAGGTTCCAGAGACACTGGATTTTCCATGCAAACGACAGACAAAGGGCAGAGGGGAAAAGAAAGTGTTGCTTTTGGTACGGCGTTTCCTTAACAGCTCATGGAAACCATGTCGCTAATTTAAGACTCTCCCACATTGCGAAAGTATGTGAAAGCTGCCTATCGTGAGATTTCCCTTAATAAAAACACAATTTGCAAAACACAAGCACCGTGAAGTGTGCTCTCAGAAGCAGAGATGTGGGACCCAAGAACTAATTTAGGTCCCAGAAATGGCAAGAGGCTTCAGTCTGAACCTGCTGTAACAGAAGACAAACATTCATACTTCAACCTATACACATCACTTTTAGTGCAGCTAGTAGTGAGTTAGTGGACCCCCCTGGTGGGATACAAATGCTAGCAATTGAGCTGGGAAGAGTTGCCTGTCCCAGACTCTGAGAAGGATTCTATACCTTTTCAGACACCTTTAAAAAAGCAGCAGGTCGACTTGAGTGTGGCTTCTCCCATTTCTGCGCTAGGAAATCTTCCCACCAGTGCCATCAGTAAAAGCACAGGAGCTTCCCAGTGACCCGGGTCCCCCAAATTAACATCCTTGAGCAAGAGGGCAAAACCCCAAGAGGTTCAGATGAAAAACCTGCCTGTAGTTGGATTGGGATAAGCACGCTTAGCTTGATCAAGTTGGACACCTCCACTGTACAAAATAAATTGCTAAAATTCGACACAGCAGGAAAGGAAGCTGATCTCAGAAGTAGCTGCCAGCCCAGAGGAAGAGGCATAATCGAAGAGACAGCTTGAGACTTTGGCTATGTTGAGCCAAGCACACCTGTTGCTGCAAAGTAACCAAGAGGCACTGATCTGTTATTTGGAGAGGTTGCAAGATACTGGAGGATACAGCTGTAGAGCGTTATCACTTTCCTTTCTTGAAATGAAAAAGGAACTGATTTACAAGGAGAGCAGTTGCGTTCTGGTACTCTCCCTAGAGCAACTCTGTCGTCAGGAATGTCTGCTTTGTTCACCTAGTGATGGTTACTAACTAAAAGTTTGTGTTGCTGCACAGCAGTGTTGCCAAGCACAATAGATGTAGCCCACCTTGTCCCTACTCTCTTTCCCTCTTCTGCACTTCTGAAAGGCCTTCTTGAAAGGTGAATGTCATAGTACAGGTGATAACCACAGCGTGCATCCAATCACATTAGGCCATGGGTCAGCAAACCAAGGTCCGCGGGCCGAATCTAGATCCAGCCCGCAGACAGTCCGGGAATTGCGTGCGGATCACCAGTGCATGTGTTCTTTACCTCTCCCTCACGTGGCGGCAGCGCCTCCTCCCTCCCTCCCTCCTCCTGGCTTCTCCCCGCCCTGCTTAGAGGAGGAAGGGGGCTGGGCTTTGTTGGTGCCAGCAGCAGCAGCGCTCGAGTGGCCGCCATTTTAAGCAGCCTCTCTCCAGAGCCTTTTCGCGCGCCGCTCATCATCCTGCCGCCGCCAGCCCCTGCCGCTTGCAAGACACAGGCAAGCAGCCACCGGGGCTCATGGTGCTCTTGCATCATTTATTTTTTTCAAAATATAGTCAGGCCCCCCACAAGATCTGAGGGACAGTGGACCGGCCCCTTGCTGAAAAATTTTGCTGACCCCTGCATTAGGCCATAACTGTTCACATCTACACTAAAAGCATGATTATGTCTGCATGTTACGTAGCAGGCAAAGGAGACAAGCCTACCAATGAGAAACTAGCCGGTTGCATAGTTGAGATCAAATTTGCTGCAGCCTACGTTTCAAGACAACACTATACAGTATTAACATTAGGTCTTCCAAAACTATATAGCTTGGAGTAGTTGCAGTTCAGGATGCTATCTGAACAATCAGAATGAATTTCAGGAACCAAAATGCTTTTTCTGTGCAGCCTGAGCAGGAGCAGTGAACAACATTATAGTTAATGGTTGTAGTTTGTCTTCACTTACTCCACCCCGCTGCCCTGCTCACAGCTGCGAAGAATACTCATACTCTTACGTTATGAATGGTCAGTGTAACCATTAAGAGAAAGAGGTAGGAATAGGCCAAAATATATGTGGACTGTCCCTGGATAAAGTGACTTTTCTTCATTAAGTTCTCATAGTAGTTCACCTAGCGAAAGGTTGTCATCCAAACTAGCCAGATGTTTAACTGATAATCATTCAGTCCATCATTTGAAAAAATAAGACATAGGAGCCACCTTGCCCCAAAAATGGCAACCAGACATTCCGTTTTGGCGACTGTAACGTTGGTTTAAGGAGTTTCTAGCACTGTGTATCATTCCATCAACTGATGTAAAAAACCCCAAAAAATCACCCCTAAATGAATCCCACTAAAATGGCTGGGACTGGTCATCAGGGGAATGTGACTGGGGGAAGAGGGGAGCCAGGCTAGCAAGCATGCCCCTCCTTTTCGCCCCCACATGGTAATAAATCACATGAGGACTGGATGCCTGGGTATGTTCTTAGTCATGGAAACCATGGAGCCACTGCTGACTCATGAATTCCACTGGCATCCACTTAAAGACACCAAGTTCAGTATCGAAGCTCATCACTATTCCAGAAGATGATTTCAAGCATTTTAGAGGGATTCATCCAGGGCATCACATCACAAAATGTAAATATACTTTTGGTTTACATTGTACACCTCAAGACCTAACTTTTAATGACAATACTCCACATTATATTTGCTTGTGTGCTGGCTAAAACTTGCATACATTACAAGAAGTTGGTTCAGGGAATATTTTAACAGGTTATCCCAGCACCTAAGAGTTTTACGAAAGGCTTGTTGAGACGGTTGCTGCTAACCAAGTGTGTGTATTTAAAATAAATGTGTATGCTTGTGTGCCTTAAAAAAACCACACCAAACCACTCATTTCACTATCTACGAAGGAGATACCAGCACGGATACTTAAGGTTGGCCTACTTGTGGCTCTCTAGATGTCACTGAACTGCAACTCCCTTCATCCATGACCACTGGCTATGTTGGCTGAAGTGATGGGAGTTGGAGACCAACAGCAACTGGAGGAAAGTTTAGGGAAGGCCGTTTTAGTAATATAATAAAACTACACATCAGACAGTGTCTCTTAAGGGGAGCCTTAATATCCTCCCCTCTTACTATAGAGTGGGCCAAGGCCCAAGAACAACAAAAACTGAGGTCAAGACAAATTATTCATCCCAGAGGCTCTTTACAAGGAAAGTTTACAAGGAAACCAGAAGCCAGTTCTGTCTTCAATGTTTTAAAGCACATACCAGCCAAGTGTTCCAAAATGTCCAAGTTTACAGAACACATTGGATTTCACACACACACACACACCATCACTACTAGCTATTTACCCAGGAAATTGGACTCTCTTGGAAGCGAAGGTGCGATATAAATGTAATATTAATAATATTTTTTAAAAGTAAAACCACTCTTTGCTCAGGTGTGACAAGGCATCCTCCAATTTAGGAAGGAAGAATTAGCATGGCAGATACATATACCAAGAAGATTGCCAGTTTTTCTTTGTTCTGCTTGAAACTTACTGCCTTCCACCACCTGCCTAAACTACATGCAGAGGGGTTCCAAGCTTACACCTCAATGTTTAAGAACTTAACCTACAGATTTATCCATGTGGTAGAATTATTGAAAAAAACTCTGCTGCCAGTGGGAGAGGGAGGAAACGATTCGCAACCCTACTTCCTGGACAGATAACAAGGTAAGAGAAACTACAGCTCTTAATCTGTGGTTATATCCAATTAAAATGAATTTCAGCACATTAACAAATTAGCTAAATTGCTTGTTCTTTCTTCCTTTTGCAATTTAATCCTAAGGTCAAAAGAGTGCATTTGAGTCTTCCAAATATGACTAGAGCACACCTACGTTAGTCATTTAAATTGTTAACTTGAAAATGCAGATACAAGAGAAGCCCAGCCTGGGAGGAGTAGACTGTGTTAAGTGTAATTACTTGGAAGTTTGTTGTACTGAGACATACAATATTTAGGACCTGTAAAAGGAAAGAATTAATTCGAAGGCGAAAGGTAGTCACTGAAGGACTGCTACCTTCCCATTACAAAACAAAAGACTTCACAAAACAGTTTCCAAGACCAGAATACACATCCTTACAGTTTCAGAAGGAGACAAACATGACCCCTTATTACATTAGATTCAAAAGCATGTTTAAATATTTACCAAAAATCAGCTAGTTAGACTTAGCATAGTCTTTCAAACTACAACACTTTTGTGTACACAGCCCATGGCTTTGTATAGTCCGTTATAGCTAGCTGTTACAGACATGCCTGCGCAAGGCACTTCTTTCCGACAATTGTGCTGGAGTGTTTGCCAGATGACGACAAGCTTCCCCTATCACTTCTTCCTCCTCCCGTCTCTACATATATGCAGCAATCTTAACCAGGAAGCATGCTGACAAAGCTTGGATTCTCCAAGCTTTGAATTGCCAGTTTTAAGTTACTCCTGCCCTTCAGATGCAGTTAGAAGTCTCAGCTTTCCAAATGGCATATCACTTTTCACACTGTTCACCCCTCCCCCCCCCCACAAAATATCTATAGTACAGATTTCTGGAGCTCAAGTATGCAAATTGGGATACTTGGAATAATTGGGATACTCCCTGCAACTTTTATCCATAGCAATCTCTCCCCCTCCTCCAGTTTAAAGAGAACCAGTTCTGGTCTATCAAAGTAATTTGCTGAACAAAAATTGCACTAACTTTCCAAATCTGCTTATGGAAAATAGATTTACTGTGCAACCATTTACCTATCTGCTACACAGCCTCAAAACAGTGCACAACTATGGAATCAGTTCTGCCCCTCTCATAATCTCTTATAAAAACACCAGGTGTACTAAAATCTAGTGTGGAACTAGGGAAAGATTTATTCAGTTCTAGCAATGGCAATAGATCTACTATTTTCATGAGCTTTTGAGCAGCTTTCCCCAGTGTGGGACAGACAACTTGAGGCTGGCTTCCAACAAGATCTCTGCCTAAGAAACTGCTACACCCAAGTCTAATATAGGAAGTCAACAGTCCCAGACACATAGTCATCAAAGCAGTAAGTTTATTTCACTGCTTAGCAGAACGCATTGCTGAAGGTCATATGCCACTGCAAGTTTTACTTTCGCTTCCTCTACCACAGGGAGCCATTACTAACCTACTGAATTTTTTAAGAGTCACATAGTATTTGTAACACAGAGATTACAGCTATAATGTACAAGGAGAGAGTGAAGTATATCAGTTTATTATGCCCTACAAGTACCTGAGCCTATCTTGAATACATGAGTAAGCATAGATGTGGCGAGCTACTGTCTTAAGATGGTTCAGTAGTACTGTATAACTAAGATAACTGAGATGGCTCCAATGGATAGAGTGTGGTGCTGATAATGGCAAGGCTGCAGGTTCGATCCCCATAAGGGACAGCTGTATAATCCTGCATAGCAGGGGGCTGGACTAGACGATGTTCAGGGTCCCTTCCAACTCTTATGATTCTAGGATCTACTCCCAACAAGCTGCACATTCTATTTCTCTAGTTTAGCAGTCCTATAATCTTAAATCTGATTGCAGTTGAGCTGTTGGGAAAAGGCATTGCGTAAGCTAATAAAATCAAAGCAAAGTATACACGAAGATACCTACCAGGACTTTCCACTCGCTTATAGTGATAGGGATTGATGCAAACTTCCTTCTGCTTTGAACCAAAGGGAAACTCACAGCATTCCAGTGGTTTAAGTTCATGGTGGCTCTGCAGATCAGGCCAGCGCCACACACGGCAATAAATTACATGGGGCAGCCCTTTCCGATGGGACACCTGGAGCCTCCCATCCAGCGATCGAGGAATTGTGACACAGTTGCTGGGCTGACCTGGGCAGCTCAATGCCTTCTCCAACTCTTCCATTGCTCCTTTTTTCTTCTTCAGTTTTTTTACTAGGGCATCGACAGCTTTCTCAGCCCATTTTTCCTCTTCGTCCCCTTGCTTCCATCCTAGCAGTCTTTTAACAGCTGGGCTTGTGAAGGAGAACAAGCTCGTCACGTTCATGGTGAGTGATCAAACGCTTGAGAACAGCAAATCCTTCAAGGACTGCCCTACAACAGTCTTGGGCGAATTTATATGATTCCTTTAATCTTCCTAACCCAGAGATCTTGAAAAGTTGAAACTAACATTCCAGCTTGTCAGATGTTCTTTCTTTAGTCTTTGGGATTCCAAATGCAAGTCAGGCACCTACGAAAGGGTAAAAGTGAGAAAAGGCAAAGATCAGATCTCTTTCATACAAACAATCTGAAGAAGCACAAATACTCTACCAGAATCTAACAGACCACTTTTGGGTTATTGCAGAACTTTATGCCCGGGCAGAATTCAAACTATGGGGAAGTTGTCAGGAATTAGCGTAGGAAGAGCCACTGCTTCAGCTGACTCATGAAGAAGACCAATTCCTCTTGAGAGATGAAAACTGCTTTCTGCCATCCCCTTCACGAAACCACAATTAGTCAAGGTGGCACATTTAGCCAAGTATAGAGAGAGTAGGATGCATTTCGCATCAGATTTCAAAGTCATTAAGCAGTTGGAATTAATTAAGAGATCTTCACACAGCTGGTCAGCTGACTACAACAATACAGTACTTGGATGTGTTCTGTACTCGAGTTAGAACACCAAAAGTAACAAGTCAGCATTTTCTGAGTCACCAGAAAATTTACTACATGGAAACTTTAAAATAAAAAGTTGATCAAGTTAACCACCTGCTTACAAAACCAGCAGAGACAGGATAAATTCATTTCAAATGCCTCAGAACCATTGTGTTCTTAAGACACCTTCCAACAAAATCAAGAATTATTTCTCAAAAGGGATTTTAGCAGATATGGTTGCCGTGGCGTTTGTAAATATGGTGAGACTAGAACGTTCCAAATCGGGTTTGCACACTTGGAGGAACAACCTGAAAGGGTGCTCGATTCAGCGATGACCCTCAAAGGGTTGAACATTTCAACCTGCCTTGCTCCACCTGCTGCCTGCTGCCCTGAGGACAGTGCTGGGAGGAATGTGTTGGAGGATGGGGAATATCAGAACTGAGTGTATGTGGGACTTCCCCTATCTTTCACCAGGAATCTGTGTGAACCTCTGTGTACCAGTCAGCGGGATAGCACAGGCAGGGCAGTGTTGCTCACTTGCCTTCTAGACACACAGTGTTGCAGCTGGTTCCCAACAGGGTGGAGAGAGGTATACAGAGCTCAGCATGGTGGCACAGCCAATCCAATGCTTCTGCCCAGCTCACATCACATGAAGCACCCCTCCCCGCAGCATCCTTTAATGGTTGGAAGAAGGTGGGCTACCTCACTGAGTTCTACTGCCTTTGCTGAAAGCATCTTTTTAAATGGTGATTCCGCCCCCAGGGCTATGGCTTGATAATTTGTTGACTTTCATTATACACACACACTTACATGCTTTCTGGCTTCTGTTGCTTTTGAGATCCAAATATAAAAAAGATAAACAAAAGATGCTACATAGGTGTTTTGAAATAAACACTCAAGCACATGTCTGCCAAGTTTCTAGTTTCCAAGAAGCCTTCTTGCTTCTGAGATTTTGCCAATACATTCCATTTTCCTTTCTGCCACTTTTAGTTTCTGCAGTGCATCATTTCCTGTATTACTCTGAGCACAAAGTGGCCTTATCAGCCAGAAGTACAAACAACAGTTAACATGAGTTTGCATATGACACCTACTCTGTACTTTCCCAAATAAATGTACCCTTCTGAGAAATAGGCTTCTGTGCTTCCAGCAACCCAGCAACTTTCCAGCCCATGAATATAAGTGTCTGTGCAAAAGGCAGGGCACTCAACATAAACCGGTTGAGTTCCTTCCCCCAAAAAATACCTTGAGCCAATTTTTGTCATCACCTGGTTCTGATCCCAATTGGCATCCACTGTTTTATACCTAGTGTGATAAAGCAGCTACTTTGAATATTAGGGATGTAGAGAGTCCATTCCTCTTTGGAATTTGAATTTCAATCCTTTGGTTATCATGCAACAACAATGAAGTAACTCAGTGTAAGCAGTTTTAGCACATAAGTTATAACGACCAATTTCTCTACTTCTGTCTGGACACCAGATGCTTAAAACTCAAGCCTACGCCCACATCAAGCACCAAGATATTTGGAAGCCCTTCTCTAAGCCCCCCCCCCCCCCAATGTTCTGAGGTGAGGTGGTGGTGTGTCGGACTGGCTGGGGAAGACCTGTTTGGTTGTGGCACCCTGCTAACCGAACTCTCTCCCTCCAGACAGAATCATCAGCCACCTACCAACATAGAAAGAAATGGGAATCCTCCAAGATTACTGCATCATCATTTATCGCTCAGACCCTGGGTGAAATCCAGTGTTGGACAAACAGACCTTCCCCTTCTGATCCTCCTCAAAATCTGTCTGGATACTCTAGAGCAGATATGGGGAGGGGAACATGAGGTATTGCAGGGGTCGGCAACCTAAGGCCCATGGGCTGGATGTGGCCCAATCGTCTTCTCAATCCAACCCGTGGACGGTCCAGGAATCAGCGTGTTTTTACATGAGTAGAATGTGTGCTTTTATTTAAAATGCATCTCTGGGTTATTTGTGGGGCATAGGAATTTGTTCATATATTTTTTTCAAAATATAGTCTGGCCCACCACATGCTCTGAGGGACCGGCCCACGGCTGAAAAAGGTTGCTGACCCCTGAGGTATTGCAAGGGAAAGTCAAGTTCAACTCATGCACCCACACAACTGGCTATCATCCCCCCCACAACCCCGTGTTAGAAACTCAGATATACACGCTAATCGCCAAATGGTGCCTTAAACCTGGGTTGCAGTCACCAGTACAGACTGTCTGGTCGCAATTCCTCCCCCTCGTGAAAATAATAATAATAAATCAGAAATAAATAAATAAATAAATTCATTTGTCTGCAGTTTTGTAGTTTAAAGGGGAAAAATCTCAAAGCAGTTTACAACATTTAAAAAAAAATCAAATAAAACAATCCAGAATAAAACAGGGACAAGACTCAGATCAGCCTGCTGACTTCTTTTCTACCAGCCTATAAAGAGACTAGTAGCCAGCATGTGGGTGGCGCTGTGGTCTAAACCACAGAGCCTCTTGGACTTTTCGATCAGAAAGTCGGCGGTTCGAATCCCCACAATGGAGTAAGCTCCCATTGCTCGGTCCCTGCTACTGCCAACCTAGCAGTTCAAAAGCATGTCAAAGTGCAAGTAGATAAATAGGTACCGCTCCAGCGGGAAGGTAAACGGCGTTTCCGTGCACTGCTCTGGTTCGCCAGAAGCGGCTTAGTCATGCTGGCCACATGACCCAGAAGCTGCACGCCGGCTCCCTCGGCCAGTAAAGCGAGATGAGCGCTGCAACCCCAGAGTCATCTGCGACTGGACCTAACGGTCAGAGGTCCCTTTACCTTTACCTAGCCAGCATTTCTATGCCAGATGAGGAATAGGGGAAACCGGTCTGTAATAGTTTTGCCAGCTGTGGCATGAAGACTACATCCTCTCACCCAAGCACCTGCAGAGGGTTGCACAAAGAGCCACAGGTACATGCGCACCTTGCATTCGTGAGAAATATCTATGAATTTCAGCACACTGGTGGAAAGGCAGCACAAACAATTACGGTACTTTTTCAAGAACAGAGTGCTGTAAGCTTCCACAGTGCTTTTGCCTTTCCACAAAGATCCATCACCACTCCCAACTGCGACTGTTACAAACACCTGTTTTTTTAACGGCAGTTTTACACACACTGCGTGGGTGTGTTAAGATACACAAAAGCAGGATACCAGACGTTTCTGCCTATATTTAGATCTGCCTGGTCAGCTGTAATTGCATAATTTCATCAGGACCTTCTGCAACGGAAATACATCCATATTCATCACACAGGCATCAAAGGAAACATCTTTACAAGCCATATCCTTTTACAAACCAACACATGGTCTCATGCCACTCTCTCCAATTGTTGAATTCCTCCTTTAGGAAGGGCAGGGGATTTTATTCCTTTATCAATAGCAAAGTCATTTCCCCTTATGGTTAGAAGGACAAAAAAGGTGGGGCTTTTCTCACAGGTGAACGAAGCGAGGAATGGGGGGTGGGGAGTGGAAACAACCGAGAGAAGGGGGAACTGCTTTGCCACTAATGAAGTTCTGACAAGAAAGAGAGCTCTTTGGGATCAACTTCACAAATGTGGTAGAAAGCGCTTTGGGAACTCAAACGCATTTGGGGATGTTTTGCATTTATATTATAGAAGCAGGTACAGTAAAGGTTTTGCTTCGTTCCTACATGTGGTCAAAAGTCATCGACTTTCCTCACGGAAAGGCAAGATCTCTTTGGTATGCACCGCATGGAGGCTCCTTATATGGCACACAGCTGCCGCTTTGGTGTGGCTCAGGCATGCCCCATGAGGAGGCCAGCTGGAGTTAGTCAGCCATTCCTGGCAGGAGCATATCTGTCAAGGTGTTTGTCTTTCCTTACAGCACAAATCTGCTGGCAAAAACAGGGAAAAAATTTACCTGAGCATTCCTGCCCAAGCAGTGTCTCTCAAAAGGGGTGTCCTTCATTCCTTTCCCCTCCCACAGCAGCTATGCACTATGGATTTTTTCCTCTTCAAGGAGTACGTGACCAGTCTGACAGGAGAGATCTCACTACCTTAGGAAATAGTCACTTACAGAGGATTTCATAGCTGAATGGGCTGAAGAGCCTAGATCTGCTGCAGATTTATTAATACCTGAATCCCTTAAGCAATTAAGAGTTCACTGTTCCAAATTAGAAATCCACTTGCCTTTTAAAAGCTCTGCATTGTACTTAAAATCAAGGCACAGAATCCACTTTTTAATCAAAAAAATGTGTTCAGCTGGTGTCTGTTGTCTTGACACGTGAAAATACTCCAATATCTATTCAGAACCAAAAAAAGGAAAGAGTGGTATTCAGTTAAGTTTTAGTCATAGGCTCATGGAAATTAATAAACAAGGTGTAGGTCCATTTATTTCAGTGGGTCTACTCTGAGAAAGACTTGATCAAATACCACCCTTCCTCTGTCACGTTATGTTCCTTACTTTAAATAAAGCTAAGCCAAATTCCAAAAGGTAACCACACAGAGATGTGCAAAACCCTGGATACAATAGGTGACACTCGGTCAACGAAATGCACCAAAAACTGAAGCTACAACTGCTGCCTTTAGAAACCCAGAATAGGGACTTGGCAATTCTGATGAATACTGTATATGGGCTGCTTCATACATCACAGGAAGTGAACCTGCGTTCATGGTTTGTTTTTCCCAAACAAACCAACAGCAGCTTGTGATTTCTTCACAAGAAAGAAAGCACAAGCACTGGTTCTCACATAACACTGAGCCAAGGCTCCTGGTTTCATCTACTGGACAGGGTGGAGCCAAAATTGTAAGCCATAAACCAGGGGTTGGAAACTTTCACACCACAGACCAATTGTGGGCCACTAGGGGGTCCAATTTGACCCAAGACCAAATTTCCCCAAACCATGCTCATCATGGACTGGTGATGTCAGCTAATGGGTTAGGAGGACAGGTTTAAGTTTAATTCTACACTGGCTGTGTTTTGAACCCCTCAAAATGCATTGTTCAACTACATATGTTTTGGAGATATTCAAGTTCAGCTCTCCTTACATGTTCCTTTGGCAACCTCCAAAAATAAGCTTTTTACAAACTGTGAAGTTGTGTTTGATAGCAGGAAGTCCAAAGGCCGTAAAAGCATATTAGCCAAACAATGTACAAATAGGGACCATGCTCAATTGTGCCCCAATATATGCACTACATATGCCTATATATCAGAAGAAGCTGCATCTTTTGAATATACACGCAAGTCCCGCTATCACTCGCTATCTGAAAATTTACTTATCTACACAAAAAGAATTATGCTGAAACCTTGCTCTATGCCCCACAGATTCGTTTATCTGAAGAGCCAACGTCCTGGCTTCTTTGTTTCTTTGTGGTTTTGCTCCTTGGCAGCAGCCATTTTGGGGCAAAAACCATGCAGAGAGGGAGGGAGGGAGATTGGACAAATCGGTTTCCTCCTTTGGCTACAGCCATTTCAGGAAGAAACCATGGAGGGAGTGAGGAAAGCGAGCAGACAAATCCCACATTAGAAATATTTCCGTAGGAAATAATGGAGATAATGGACTCGTTATGCACATGCTCGTCTAACAAAATATTTCCAGAGAATGCATTGTGTTCGTAGGGCGGGACACATCTGTACAGTGGTGCCCCGCAAGACGAATGCCTCGCAAGACGGAAAACCCGCAAGACGAAAGGGTTTTCCGTTTGCAGATGCGCTTCGCAAGACGAATTTCCCTATGGGCTTGCTTCGCAAGACGAAAATTGATGAAAATTTTTGAGGTTTTTTTTCCGCTCCAAAAGCCCTTTTTCTGAAGCACTAAGCTGCTAAAAGCCTTTTAGCAGCAAAACCGCTAATCCCTTAAGCCTTAAAAAGCCGTTTTTAGCCCTTAAACTGTCAATAGCGCTAATAGCGCTAATCCGCCAATGGGCTTGCTTCGCAAGACGAAAAAACCGCAAGACTAAAAGACTCGCGGAACGGATTCTTTTCGTCTTGCGAGGCACCACTGTATAATTAGTCAGAAATGTGTAGAAATTTTATATAGTTAATTCCATAATAGAATGCCATTTTACTTTGCAGTTTCTTCAAGAGGGGATGGAAAACATGCAGTTACTTGACTTGGGAAGTCTCTAGATCAGAATTCTTTCCATGCAGAGTTTGTGAGATGCCCACTGGCATGTACAACCCAGATTTCTCTACCCTAAACCATGTTCACTTAAACCAAGGAATAGAGTTGCATTTTGGAAGCCGAAGAGTTTTCTTTCGCTGAAGGCAGAAAATGAAACAAGCTGTAACTTGCAGATTCTCCTCATTAATCAAATTTGCAATACAAGTCATCCAACTTAGATTTGGAACTCTTGCAGATCTAGGAATATACCAAGTTTCCTCATAGACTGCTAGTGTGAGAAACTTATAAACAGAAGTGAAAACACTTGTCTAAGATATTTGATAGAAACTGCCTCTTCCCCAATTTTCTTTCATGAACATGCAGCTGCCTTTTGCTTTAAGTAGTGTACTACAGTATATCTGATTTATAAAGGCTATGTTTGGGCATGTACACTTATGCTGAATTTATTACTAGTTCATGCAAATTGACTACCTAACTGGAGTTTCTCTCTGACCCCCAGGGAACTGTATTAAATACAAGTTTTGCAACAGGGTGAAAGCTAAGCATGTGAACATATGCAGCACAGCTCAATCTGTTTAAATACCAAAGGGAAGATGTGAAATAACACAGGGGAGGAGTCATTTAAAAAAAAAAAATCTAACATTGTAGTAACCTAATTGTACACAAATCTATTTATTCTGGAATACTGCGTAACGTTTGATCATAGAAAAAAATTCAACTCAGATAACGTTCATCCCAATTACCCATTTAAGACAACCTCTAGTTTTACTAAGCTACCCTAGTATGCCTCAATCGTAAAAGTTGTCATGACAGCTGACAGTTCAAGTTACACATTCTGAGAAAGCCATTTTAAATATTTGGCCTTTTGTGAAATTTTTACACACCAAAGAAAGCTTATACTGTACTACTGAAGCTTTCAGCTGGTTTAACCACAAAAGGTGCTCAAAGTTATAAATAAGTGATAAATGAGCTCTTCAAAGTCTACCACCTTAGAAGTATTATCAACTTTTAAAACAGGGGCTTTTAATTTCTATCTTGACGGATTAGGACGGGCTACAGTTGTATTACACAAGATACCATAAAGCCCACATCCTTAAATGCGTAACAATGAGCACCAAGGTCAGGCCTGCCTTAAAGGTCTTGAAAACATCTCCAGGTAGAAAAAGTTCACAGCTGTCCAACAGCCATCAAGACCGCCATACTATTCACTCTTCCGTCTAAACCTGTCATATGGTTGCAAGATTCAGTTTCCTCTGCTCTGAGAAATCACAAGGGAATATCGGGGAGGATGAAATATAACATATGTCGTGCTCAAGTAATTTAATGTTTTAAAATAGGACTGCATTGTTTCATTTTTTTTGTTTTTCTTCCCATCCTTTCTTCATGCTGTGAATGATTTTGCTACCCCACCCTATTTTATCCTCACAAGAATCCTGAAAGGTAGGTTCAGCCAAGTGGTGGTGACTGGCCCAAGGTCATGGCAACTGGCCCAAGGTCATGGCCAAGTTGGGATTCAAACTTGGGCTTCCTCGTCCTTGTCTAAACAACTCTACAACATTGACAGCATTTGATTAAAGACTGATCACCACACCAATCACTCAAATCTACTAAGGAGGTGCGTCAGGTTACTCAGGCACATTTTTACAATACAACAACAACAACTGCCATCTGAAGAGTTCCATCATTTCTTACACACTGCATCTAAAAACAACAGAATAGGATCCAGAACTATTGTTCTCATTCATATTTGTGTTTAAAGCTCAACCACCCAACGAAGACTTCTTTGTCTGGGTGTCAGCCCTGGTTTATAAATATTCAAACAAAATGAAAGGTGCAGGCTTTGAAACACAACAGGAGATACCACTGCAGACACTAGTTGTATCTGCAGCTCACCAACAGAAGCTGGTGGTATCTGCTTGGTACAAATTCAAGCCGCTAAGTCTTTAACAGGCATTCTAGGCAGAACACACATTTCTTGTCTAGTCTCAGTTCGTGCCAGTTACTGGGACAAAGTTTGGGGGAACAAAATGGTTGCAGCCTTCGCAACATCTGTACTGAAAAGGACTCCTCCCTGGGCTTTCAAAACAGAAGCCTCAATGGATCTAAGACCACTCCAAAATTTTAGTGTTCAAGGAAAATGAACATTATACCACCATGACCAGTGATATATGGCATTAAGTTTTCTACAAAGTCTTTTTTTATTTCATAAAATTGGTAACACAATGAATGAACACAACAGGGCAGCTGGAATGGAAACGATACCAGTCAAGACTAAAATCAGAGTTGTAATATCACTTTTCAGGTGACTATAACTGGAGACACAGGTTACTAAGAAAATCAGTATGTCAACCTTAAAATGTAAATAATCTTTACCTTAAAATGTAAATAATGTAAAGAACTGTATGCAATTGAGTAGTCATAGCTTAATATTCCAATAAAACTAATATCCAAACTTCCCAGTTTAAATGTTTAAGCCAGCCAGACAGAGCAATCCTAACACAGGTGAATCATACTGGCCAGGACAAAAGGTAGGGGGGGGGGGGGAGAGGAGAAATGTTTTTGCTGAACCAGTTCCAGGCTTGTAGAACTGAAAGTCCCAGATTGGGCCCCACTCAAAGGGATGAAACAGCTTTGGATCCAGCAGATCAATGGCTGCCTCTGCTCTATCCCCACCCTGCCCTCATAATACCCCTTTTGGGGTGGGGACTACCATACGTTACTGCCAGCAGAAAGACTGCCAGTGATACTCAACTGCCTACACTTCTTACTGCTTACAGGCACAGACTCTGAATGGATAAATAGAATAACATTTGGAATGAGTTTATACAAAATGTAGTAGGCTATTAAAATTTACATAAGCACTAGGAAATAACACTATACCAATTTATACAAGAATGTATGGGAATATCACATATTGCTCTCTCTTTTTTTGCATATTTTTGCTTTTATCATTATTGTTTTTCTCCCTCTCACTTTTCCTTCTTTTTTTCGGTATCACTTTATTTCTTTTAACTGAAATCACCTTAATAAAATATAAATATATTTTTTTAAAAAAAACTGCTTGCACTTCTCGCACCTACACCAGGAGGCAAATATCAGAGGCTGAGGGCAGTTTTGCTTATTGATCCCCCATCCACCCATATCAAATGTTTTGGTTCAGCTGCTTTTTTGGAGGGGGAGGGAATGAGATAATTTATACAACATGTGAAATTTAACATGGTACATATTTAGTAAACAGACCTAAAACAAATATGTCAAAACAAAATTTTAATTGATTTAGGGCAGCCGGAAATTTTCCATGAAGTTTCCAAATTCAAGGTTTCCCAGAAAACCCACAACACTTCCCCTCTCTCCTGCTACTCAGTTCACAGGATTTGCCAACCATCACTTCCTCCCTTCTTAACTGGATTTCATTTTAAATCCCTGGTTTTGGATGAAGTTGCATCTAACTCATATTGCACCAGGTGGTACAAAAAACCCCACAACCAATAACTTATTTGAAGCACTAACACACTGTATCCCCAAGTAAAACTACCCCGGCTATTTTCTGAATGCATAAGAATGTCATCTGTACAGTCTTTTTGGATTGGGACTAGATCAAAATCTGTTCTTTTCAGTTGAAAGCCAGACTCACACCACAGGAGGGAAAACTGTGCCAGTGTCTGGCTTGAGATATGTCTATATGAAACCCAATTTGCCACTTTCATACAAGAAAATCAAATCTGTTTAAGTGCCCAAGCCTTGAGCAAGTCACCAAGGAGATGCTAGGAAGCTTGAATTGAACAGGTTCACACCACGTTCAAGTCACAAAGTTACTGTGCAGCCATGGTGCAATTAGTAGTTTTGAGATTCAATGGTCTCTTACATGATTTGTTACCCATCTCCATAAACATTGTCCGTAAATAGGAATATAACCAGGATTTGCAGAAAGCTGCATTAAGATTTGTATCTCAGTTCTTTCCTATATAACAGATTGAATGCTTACTTTTAGACAAACAATACTAAAATGCTGTCTTCTATTTCTCAGCTGAATTTTTTTTCATGGAAATTTGGAGGTACTACTATTCCTTTATTTGCCAAAATCCCATATGCTAACATGTATCCAAATCTTCATCCCTACAGCCCCAAGACATTTTGTTCTGAAAAACAGTCATTGTTTTGTTGCACAGTATGGCTTGGATACCATAGCTAGATGGATGGCAGTGTATTTTGGAATGACTGTTGTTCCAAGAGCATTTTCTTTCCTTCCAATCTCATAACTGTTTGATCTGGAAGCATGATTGGGCATGTACCTACCAGAAATAGGGCTACTGGAAGAAGGTATTTTCACACACACTATTCAGCAAAATCATTTCCTGCACCAGTCCAAGCTGAAAGGCACATTGTCCCTCGCCCCAATTCAAGTGTATTTATGGGCCCTGAACATTCCAAAAACTTTCTACCAATCAAACCTTCTATTTTCCAGCTCTAATAATAAGTTGATTTGTAGTGGCCAACACTGTTGTAGTGACCCAAGTCTTGTTTGTTCAGCACAAAAGCAAGCCCAGTTGGTCTGTTGGATCCAAGATCCTAACAGTGCCAAGGACTGCAGCTTGCATACAAAAGTACAGCACATGCAATTTCCTTTTTTCTTATTGTTATTTGATACTCAAAAGCAGGATCTGTAGTTTCTGCAGCACCATGGCTGCCAGGGAGCTTGCTGCATTCACAATCTGGATTAACTGCAAAGTGTTTGCTTGCAGACAAAGCAGCTTTCATTAGCCTCCTCACATCTGTATCCCACCCATGCCCCCAAGCAGAATTTCTGCTATACAACTCTTGAGAGTTAAACTGGGCTGAATGGCGATTTTTAGCTGGACTCTCAGGACAAAGACATAATGCCAAATGGCAATGATAATTTGGTGGCCTGTTGCAAAGCGGTGTATCAGGATAAGCCAGCTTTCAATTTAGAATATTTGTAGTTTAATTTTTACTTTACATTGTTTAGGGGGCGGGGTTCCCCTGTGGTAGTCTGTTCTTCAGTAAGCTCCCTTACCAATTTAAGTTTTATGAGAACATACTTGCAAAGACAAACAGGGCCCTCAATTATTTACTTCTAAATATTCACCTCTGTATTACTCACAAAAGAAGAATATGGGTGTTGGAGTTCCAACACTTGCTTTCATAATATATTTAATTATGATGACTGAACTAACA
The DNA here is from genome assembly GCF_965153285.1 of Podarcis tiliguerta. Lineage (NCBI taxonomy): Eukaryota > Metazoa > Chordata > Lepidosauria > Squamata > Lacertidae > Podarcis > Podarcis tiliguerta. Next base: position 36,181,627 of record NC_139542.1, on the reverse strand, counting down.
AGCTCACAGGCTGACCCCCCCTCATTTCACCCTGATGTATCATTTTGCATTTCACTGCTGTAAGTCAATTTGAGATCTACAGCAGGTTGGAAAGGTTGGAATGATGCTCTCTGCAGTCTCTAGGGAGTCCACATTATACACAGCTTACATTATTTATAAAGCCTAGATGATGCGTCCATTAGCCTTGCAGGATTACACACCAAGAGATACCACTTACACTTGACAGTACTGACTGCTGCATTGCCAGCACAGCTTAATTCAAGTTTACCTACTCCCTAAGCTGATCTTTCCTTCTGTTTACATACATTAAGGTGGATTGCTGTGAGAAATTTGTTTGGAAATAATCACTGCCACTTTAGCTTCATGCTTTCATTCTCAGAACAAACCAGACTTTACACATAAAAGCTCTTTTGAGCTTCTCTCTGTCTGCTATGCAGCAGCATGCAAGTGTGAAAGGAAGAAATGTGTTTTAAAAAGCACATTTAAAATCTATTAATTTTTGCAGCAACATAGATTTACAATCACAATTTCAATTTGTTGTCACCTGTGAACATATACTTTCTTCCTTCACCTACCACTCTCCTTTAAAGTTGAATACACTTTCAGGAATAGCTTTTCCTATGTTTAATCTCTCCTTCCCATACAGAAACAAGGGGAAAGCCACATTGTCAGTTCCACAACACTGGGGCAGGGGAGAATTAACACCCACCCTCTTTCTCTGCTATCCTTGCTACTAATGTTCTAAAACAAGGGAGGGAGAATGGGTTTGTGTATGTGTTTATCTTCAGGAGGGGTATGTATAAGCATAAGAGGGTGGTGAAAACACACGGCTTTCCTCCTGTCCCTGTCAGTTTTACAAGAATACAGAGGGAGGAAATGATGGTGCAGTGATATGGGACAAATGATGCTTGTGGGATTGCATCCGTCTATTCACAGGGCAGTATAGGATAGCATCTGGTATAAGCAGGTGGGGATATGTTTTCTCCCACTCCAGCGCCAAGGGCCGCAGTGACATTTGAAACAGGAAAGCCATAATTTGTGAATAGTGGCAGATGTGCATTAACTGAAGGGATGGGGAAAGGCTGAACAATAAACAAAGGTGTCTTAATATTTTCCCTATCTGTCTCCTGCGGAACTTTAAAACGTGCGATTGCAGCCGTAAGAGTTTTTCGCCATCAGTGCTATTATCTAGAATCTATATTGCCCTCGCCTCTCTCAACACTGCTCAGAAGTGTTTTTGAGTCATCAGATCGTCAAGGATATACACTAAAAACCACAACTAGAGAGAGGGACAATGCAGAACAGAACTGTATTTGATTACATTTTGGGGAGCGAAGGGGTCATCATTAAAGCAAGGACAAATCACTACCCTTGTAACCTGATCTGGCCTTGAACTGAAGTGATCTTATCTGGGGAGGTGACTAGGAAGCACTGCAAGGCTCTGAGTTTTTGGAGACCCTGTTTGTGCCTTGAAAACAGAAGGTCCAAGTATTACAGTTAGCAAGTAGGATAAGCATTTCCAGAAGCTTTTTTTAAACAGACAGCAGAACGGAGTTGTCTCTCAATCCTCAGCAGTGATCTTCAATCTGTTTCTGGGTGTAATGCACACAATGAGAGTTAATCTTGTCTTGTGGCAAACCAATTTATTATGGCCCATGTTTTTATGGACTCAAAGCCCATCTGACAAAGTGGGCCTGAGTTCACAAAAGCTTATGAGTCCACAGAAGCTTAATAAATGTGTTTGCCTCCAAGGTGTCATAAGACTGATCATTTCTGCTGCAAGAGACAAACACAACTACCACTCCAGAATTTTTTTCAATGGAAAATAAGCATCTAATAAGTATAATGTAGCATCAGTCAGGAAGAATATAATCTGTTTGTTACTCCCCAGCAGCCAAACAGCAAATGTTTTGGAAAGAGAATCTTTGTAGTTATAGTAAAGTTCCAGTTTCAAAATAGTTATACAAACAAGAAGTCACATGCACAAACTGCAGAGCAAGTCCATTAAGTGAGACACAACTTTTGCAAGTGTTTTTGCTATAATTCAAGTGCAAACTATAGTTACACAGTACAGTCAACTTAATTAAGAATGTATCTTGTCCATCCTAGACCTGTGAAGGCACCCTGGGACCCATTTGGGAACATGAATTTTCACCAGTAAACACTTTTCCTAAGCACTGCTTAGGAGCCTTTCAGTCATAAGTGGTTGGTACTGAAATATATACAGGGAAAAAATGGGTATTAATTTTGGTCTCCACAGAGTAACTCACACATTATGTGTATACATGCGCTACAGTGAAGATCAGTTGTTTCCTGAAGCATGAAGCCACTCCTCAAATTAAAGCAGCCATTCATATTCATACCCTGTATGAAGAACTGCTAAGCCAGCCCACACACAGCTTCATCAACTATTAACAAAGGGCCAGAAATTGCTGCCCCCGGTTTTGGCATAACTTCTCTTCCCACCAATTCCCAGAAAGGTTGCTAGAATATAATGAGCCAACTATTTTCGGACTGGGGGAGGGCGGGGGAAGAAGTCACCCCCAGATTTCACCGAGCCATCCCTGCCACCCCGGTTCGATAGAGGCTGGAAAAATAACATTTCAGAAGGGGAAGTTCTAGGGCACAGATGCCTCTTATGAAGTCTGAGAAAGATGGCTCAGTAACATCACCCTCACACGGCGGGGGGGGGGGGGGAGAGAAGCATTAGAAAGCCACAGTGAGAAGAGTAAATCTATTGTGTCGGTTTCCCTGAACCGCACAAGTCCGGCCTCATCCTGCCGCCCGGGAGAGAAGTCGCGTCTCAGGCGCGCAGGCGAAGAAGCCGTGGCAAGTTTCCCCCGACTTGGCTCCGAGCACAAAAGGGGCCCGGACGCCGGGGGAAATCTCCGCGCAGCCGGGGAACAAGGGCTCTTGTCTTCTGCTGCATTTCTTCTCCCTCCCTGGCTCGGGACGGAGGGGAATAGGGAGCCGCTCCTGGCGTGTCTCCTTCGCGCCCCCAGAGCCACCCCGACCGTCTCCATGCAGACTCTCAGGAAACAAGGGAAGATCGGGATGGGGGGGGGGAGGGAGGGAGGTTGGCCCGACGGGACACTTTTTAAGACAACGAAGTTTTAGGAAGGGGGGGGAACCCCACCGAGGCTTCGGCCCCCGTCGGCCCCACGGCTAACTACAGCCGCCATCACGATGGGAACGAAGCCTCTCTCTCTCTCTTTCCCTTTCCATTCCCCTCCCAGGGAGCCAGACGCGCGCGCCTCCAGTCCTTCCCTCTTGCCTCCTCGCCGCCCTTACGGCTGCACGGAGGAGGAGAGCGGCGAGGAAGGAGAAGGCGAAGCAGCCGAGGGAGGCAGGGACGCTCCGTTGTCCTTTGAGAACCATAAAGATCCCCGAACCAGGAGGAGGCCGCCGCTTGGGGTGGAGGGGAGTTGCTGGATGCAGGCAGGACTCCGGGCAGGAAGGAGAAGGGTGAGAGCGCGAGGGAGTTTTTCTTACCGGCTCTCGGTGGGGCGAGCAGAAAAGAGCGGGCAAACGAGCCACCCGCCGCCGCTGGGCCGATGAGCGACGTCCAGCTCTGCTTTTGGGTTTTTTTGCCTTTGCCGCCCCCCCGCTTCTCTCCTCCTTTGCCGCTCCCGCTTCCAGCGTCGCCGCCGCTGCCGCCGAGCAGCCGTGCGCTCGCTCTGCTGCTGCGCCTGGATTGATCTGGTCTCACTGGCGTCAGAGAGTCGGAGCCACCCAGCCTCCACTTACCCCGCTGCCAATATGCAACATACATATATACACACACACACACACTCGCTCACACACACGCGCGTGCGCGCGCTCTCGCTAGGCCAAGTTAGGGATCCTCTCCAAATGCCCGCCCCCGCTCCGACGAGGAAGGCACCGCTGGCTTGGATGCAGAAAGCAAGCCTCTCTCGCTTCTTTCCTCTTGTCTTTTTTTCTGCCCACCCCCCTCGCTCCTTCCCCCTTTCTCTCCTTCTCCTCCCCCAAGGAGGATTCTCAGCCGCGGCTGGGACGGGCGGCCTGCGGCGGGGTTGGAGCTCCGTCAGCGACCATCGGCGGAGGGTGGCGAGCCGAGCAGGGCAAGGCTTTCATGTTGTCGCTTCCAGCTCCCTGCCGCTTCCGCGCGGGTTCGGCGGCCATCCGCGGAGCTGCAGCCTCGTCCTTCCGAGAGCAACAGGTCCCGAGGCTCGGGAAACAAGCGGCTGTTGTGCCAGTGGATCCCAGGAGCCCCGGTTCTGAACACAGTTATCTGCAAAATGTTTGAGAGGCTTCATGAAAGCATATTTTGAGAGAAAAGACCCCCAAGGATACATCTTTAAATGCATATACAATTTGTGTGTGGACTTTGATCCCTTTGTCCATCACTAGGCATTCAAGCCCTAGCATGTTTTCTGTTCCAGAAAATTCTCAAGACAGCATGTTATTTTGTATAGCCCTACATGTTACAATTGTTGAAAATCCTAGTGGTTCCCCAAGAACGCGTGCAAGACATGGCCGTCTTAAAAACAAGGTGTAGATGTAAACACATTTTTAACAACCAGTGTACACATGGCTGGGCAGCTTCCCAAATGTGTACATTTCTCTTCACCAACCTGAAAACCTCCACTCCCCTAAGTCTGATTTTAGTAGTGGACCATACTGAATTTTCTACTCTTTTAAGTGAGAACACAATACAGTGGTACCTCGGGTTAAGTACTTAATTCATTCCGGAGGTCCGTACTTAACCTGAAACTGTTCTTAACCTGAAGCACCACTTTAGCTAATGGGGCCTCCTGCTGCTACTGTGCCGCTGGAGCCCAATTTCTGTTCTCATCCTGAAGGAAAGTTCTTAACCTGAAGCACTATTTCTGGGTTAGCGGAGTATGTAACCTGAAGCGTATGTAACCTGAAGCATATGTAACCCAAGGTACCACTGTACTATCCAAACAAGCTAGCCATTTTTCTTCAACATCTATATGTCAGGGTACCCCCACCAAGAATGAGTCAAGTTATGAGTTGGAATTACTTGGAATTTGGGCGCTGAAAAAGCTCAGCTTACTAGGTAACTCTCAGATAGGTTTTTACAAATTTGTTCCACTGAGAGATTTGTTTGTGCTATAGCTAGGGTTGAAAACTGCTTTGAAAGTCTTCTCATTTATTATTGTCACAGCAATGAGGCGAAGTTATACTGAGGCGCTCAGAGAGCTTAATTGGCCAAGGAAGAAGTTGAACTTGCATAGCATGCTATCTACTACCGCTTGCAAACATGCCATTCAACAACCCCTACTAAGGAAAAAAAAATTAAATCAAGGAGAGTCGAAAATGATGATAGAAACAAAACCATGCACATCCCTAAAGAAAGCCTCGTGGTTAGAAATAGCCCAAAACATGTGGATTCAAGATTTGCTTCTGATATGCAAAGGCTGGAAGGGACAAAGAAGAAGGGACATACATTAAGTGGGCAACTGAATAAAAGAGTACCAAAGACTTTATTATCCACCTCATTGCCTTTTTCAGTGTGTGGACCCGTGAAGGAAGCTTTTGAATCTAGCCTTCCTGGACCTAACACATTTTGATCTGAAAACGTTTTCCTTTAGTGATATGGGGTTTGGGGATTGCTTGAAATCATATAGTCATGAAGGAAAGGCACTATGCACATGCTCAAAGACACCCCTATGTTCCAGGGCTAAAGCTGCAGTCCTAATTCCACTTACCTGGGTAAAAGCCTCACTGAGTTCAGTAGGACTTAACATCTGAGTAGACACAGTAAGTCCTGATATTAAAAACGGGTTCTAAACTAGGCTGAAATTTATATGAGGGCCAAAGTACAGTGGTACCTCAGATAATTCGTTCTGGAGGTCTGTTCTTAACCTGAAACTGTTCTTAACCTGAGGCACCACTTTAGCCAATGGGGCCTCCCGCTGCTGCGCCGCCGGAGCACGATTTCTATTCTCATCCTGAAGCAAAGTTCTTAATCCGAGGTACTATTTCTGGGTTAGCGGAGTCTAACCTGAAGCGTCTGTAACCCGAGGTACCACTGTACGTTAAATGTGCTGTCACATATGTGCACACCTATTATAACACCTATTATCTGATAATAACACCTATTCTCTGATACAGATTAGAACTGCCATGCCATTTCCCCAACCAGGGGAGTTGTGTCCCCAATAGTGTGGGAGGGGGCGCTGCCTCCGCCTCTCTGATGCTTCTGTCCCTTTGTCAGACTTGACCCGGGGGTCAAGCTGTCGCTGGCTGGTGGCTGAGTCCTCCCTCTCCCTCTTGGCTGGCCCAGCAGTGGCCCTAAAGAGAAGGAGCTGCTGCTGCTGCGATATGGGAAATGTAGTGGGGCGCCTGGTTGCGTCCTCAAAAAAATGTGCCCAGAGCAATGATCCTCCCAGCCCTGCCATGCTACGCCACTCGTCCCAACAGTCCCTCCTCTCCATTGAACACAGTGGGAAATATATCTAGGTAAGTGTGCTTGGGTCTAGGGTTCCAGATGGAACTGTAACATAGGAGACGTTTGTTATATGTGGTATGCAAGGATTTCACCTCCCTGGTAAAGGCCCTTGCCTCTTTTAACAGATGCAGAAAGGCAGATAACACTTTGAAAGAAAAGATAAGATAGCTGATGATAGTACTTGCCAGTATTAGGCATCCATGACTGGTTGAACTCGTAAGATCTAGCACTCAAGAGACCGGCAAGGAGAGTAGATTAAGGAGCATGGATGTGATTGGTCCATGTGCTCTTAGTAGGAGAAGGAAGCTATTTGATACAGAGTCAGACCTACCTGGAGACAAGGAGGATTGAACATGGAACTTTTATGCATTCAAGGCAGATGTTCTACCACTGAGCTCCAGCCCTTCCCCAAGGGAACGTATCTTGTGAGATGCTGCAGATTCTGCTGGGCTCATGAAAATTTAGAAAATAAACTGATATAACAAACACATCTGTATTCTTGCCAACTGAGCTTTAGCTGCTGAAACCTACCTGCTTTCTAGCAGTAAAAGGCATAGCCACTTCTGAGTAAAATAAAATTGGCAGCTCGGCCTTATAGGATTGGTTAAATATGACATCTCATGTAAAATGACAGAGAACCTAAGCAAATGTTCTTTGGTAAATCCTGCAATCTACTGTAAAGAATATAAGGGTCTTTTTAATAACTTTCAGTGGCTATCCTAAAGCAAACAGAAGCAGTCCCTTATTTCATCCTTCAACACAGTATTTTTCTACGGAATTAAGCACAGGTTATGAAGCACGCAGAATCACCAAGCAAATGAAAACATTCTAATATTATTAAATGCACTTCACTCTTCTAATTTAGATAATACTTCTGCAGAAATAGATCTAGATGCCAAAAAAAGTATTTGCTTGGCTTCAATTCATTTATCTTTCCTGTTTATGCTCTGATGGGACTCAGACCAAAATTCATTACTTAGGTAAGATTAATGTATCCCTCCATAGCAGCCAAGATCCTGATTAAAGGTTTTAAATTAAAAGTTTGGGGAGTGAGACAAGGAGACTTGCCCATTGTCTCCTTCACTGCCTGTCATCACCACTTACATTTGGATAAAGAGAGTTCATTCCAGCAACTGTGTTTACTAGTTTAGAAGTTAGAAATCTGGAATATCAAGTTATATATTTGATGTCAGTAGGAGTGGTCTACTTGCAAGTCGTATCCATTCTGTATACTGGAGCTATCCCTTCTCAATGCTGAAGTGGAAGATAGGGTTGCTAGCAGGCCTACTCATGCCTCTTAAGTATTCCCCACACCCCTCCTTGGGCCCCGGTAAGATAGCCTGAGGATTCTGCACGGAGTCGTTGAAAATAAATTATTTCCTTCTAACTATTCCACTTGGAGACATTTACATAACTGGATTAACGTGGTCTTCTGTTTGTATCTTGGAAGACACCTTGCCATGAGTCTGCTCTGGCATATTAATTACGCTTTCCCATTTCTTATGAGCTCTGCCCCAGTTACATCTCGTTAAAAACTGCAAAGTGGTTTATTAAAATGTGTTTCGACACACAGCAGGCTCAGAATTAAATCTCTCCATTTACTAGTTGTTGGGCACTGTCAAACGTCATGGTTCAGCAGCAAAGTCAAAGGACCAGTCCGCACATGCATCTATATGTCTGCTTCCCCTCATTCCACTCAATCCTTTCCAACTATCACTGGGTATATAACAGCATGGAGAAACATCAGCGTGAACCAAACTAGACACAGATACAGCCAGCAACTGTCAGCAACTTTTCCAGTGATTGCAGCAGCTGGAAATGGTGCTGCTACAATTGCTGCTGGCAATATCCACATGCAGCACAGTTCAAACTGATTTTTCTGTACACCTTGGGACAGCTGAAATGATGTTCATCATGCAGTGGGAGCCAGCACTTGTAAGCAGAATGCTGTGAGCTGTTCCTTAGACCCATAAACTGTCTGGTGCAGAAAGGCATGCAAACAGCTCTGGTGATCTAGGGAAGCCTTAAAATTCCAAGTTAGTTGTCCTGGATATATTTATTTTGTGCTCCTTTAGTATATACAGCATTGAAATATCTGATCCAGTCCTCAAAGTGTCCTGTGTGGAAAAAGTTGCAGCAAAAATCGCTGCATTGGGAACCAAGGCTGCAGTAATATGCACACATACAATGGCAGATATCTGATTGAATTTATTTCGGAATAAAATGGCTAGTGTTTATTCACCAGAGAGAGAGTGTTTACAAATTGTGCATCTTAAAAAACACGCACCATGAACAGACTTTTGGATGGCATATTATAAACGATAAGATTGGTAAGCAGATTGTTGTTGTAATTGACTTTTAGGAAATGTTGCAATTACCTTCTAAAATGTTGCAATTGCCTTCTAGGAAAGATTGTGAAGGCTGGATTATATCATGGCCACAATCCAAAACTCCACAAAAAAACCCACAAAAAAATCTGGCACACACATGAAGCTCAGTGTGTACAGGCGATATTCTGTTCTCTTCAGTGTCAGGAAATGCTTGTGCCCACTGCATATACACAGAACATTCCCAAACCAGTATCAGTCCCTGTGGGAGTAGAGCATAAAATAACTGGATAATAGCATATAGGGAGATAGAGTTCTAATACCCTGCATTGTCCCATGGCACAACCATAAAACAATGCACAGAGTGGTGCTATGCAGAAAAGTTGGTGTTAATTATCTAAAACCCCTTTTGAGTACTATGCATATATACACATTGAACATTTAGATCCTTTCTTGTAATCCAGTCGATTTACAAAATGTTTTAGAACCAAATAACAATTTAAAAAACTTTTCAAAATCATAACCAACCGCACGAAAATTCACATGACCAAAGTAGCAACAAACCAATAAAATAAATCTAAGCAGCAGTATAAAACAGCAAATGAAAATAAATGAAAAGAGCAGCAACATAGCATTGCATTATTCTTTCAGTCTGGATGAATAAAACCACTTTGGCCTGGTGCCAAAAACTCCAGTGAGCATTTCTGGATAGGGAATTATATAAACTGGGTGCCACCACAAAAAAAGGCTTATCCCTGGTTGCCACACCAACCAACTTCTGATTCTTTTAGGGGGGAGGCACCTGAAATAGGGTCTCAAATGTCAGTCTGCTAGGAGACAAAGAAAGAAGGTTGCAATCCAATGTAAAGGGCAAAAACTGCTACTAGACCCAGGGACTTGGAGGACAAACCTTTTCCTATCTATGCCCATGAAATTTGAAGAATGTTGCAAATAGTTATATTGTCCATAGGACAAGTCGAGAATTCTAATGATAGGCGACTTCCATTGAAGCCTTATTTACCTAGGGATCCATTAGCCACGCCATCCCCTGGACCTCGGAGGGAACAAAAGTACCAGGAAAGCAGAATCTTCTTTGGAGAAAAAGAGTTTATTGAGATCTGAGCACAGAGTCAAGGTCTGTACTCAGAGACAGCCTGCTGGTTAGTTCCTAGAAATACACTGGCTGTAAAGCAAGACACTTCAGCAGACTTTCTTATACCCCCAGACTTCCCCAATCGGCTAGCAAATATTGCTTGCTTAACACATTTTATTGCTTGCTAAACATTCCTGTCTTTCTGCTAAGCCAAGCACTCCCTCCCACCTCCTTGTACACGTGTCTTCTTTTGCTAGCTAAGCATTCCCTTCGTATCTCTTCTTATTCTTGCATTACTTAAAGCAGAAGCAAAGCAGGAAACATCTTGCTAGTGGTTTTTAGTTGACAGCAGTTTTTGGCTAGGCAGGAAACGACCTTCTGACCTGTAACTAGCATCAGCAGTTTCAGATAGCTGGTTAGACAGGAAACGGCCTCCTGACCTGTCTGATTTAGACTTTGCAAATAACTGCATTTTTGGGTTTGAGCTTGTGTAACCATCCTAGCAGAGTGCCGGAATTTACTATGTGTAGATAATATTTGAGAGCAACAGAATAAAATATTGAGAGAAACCTTTCCCATCTCCCTTTACTCCGTCCTCTTCTTTTGAACAATCTATTACTTAGATTCGTTCTGGGGTAGGGGTCTATATTCTCTCATTACAGCAATCACGCGAGGTCCCATCATGCGAGACATCATCTTTTTCATCATATGTTGCAGGCATTGCATTAAGCAGGGTATACAGAAGCAGAAAAGCAATAGAAGCATTATTGGGCCTATTCTCCCCACAAATACGATACCGTTCATGCCAACAGAAATACGAGAGCATCCATATGACAAGGGCGGTACATATCACTCCTACCCACCAAACCCAATATCTCCATGGTTCCTCCCACCAATATTCAGGGGGTGTGCTCATTGTTGAAGAGCCCACTGATATTTGTGCCCGACTACCTGTTGAGCCTCAAGGATGAGAGCCCACCGGTGAGCTGATGCTCCCACTATGTGGGTCAATTTTTCTATTAGCCCTGTTGGGTGGATTGAACTCTCGTGCTGCCTCCCTAGTGACCAGAGCATATGGAAGCTGAAATCCTGGGGTGGCAATTCTTACTGGCACTTGTTTAGTAATTTCAATGCACACCTGGCTCAGGCTCCCATCTATCACCTGGGTTAAGAGTAGGACCTGGTCTATCAAATGAGGTTGGTACAGTGCTCTACCTTCCAGATAACAGTTGACTACCCTCCCACAACAGCAAGAGCGGTACAGAACTAGATAGATTTCGATCGTCTCTACAGCTTCCCGTAAGAGCACTGTCCACGCATGCTGGTCAGTGGTGTGGGAGAGGAGCCACAACGGGGCAGTGGGGTGTTTTAAGACGGCAATCTCATCAAATCCCAGTTTCCAATAGCCATAGAGCACACCATCTCTTACCACCGGTAAGACGAACCAGTCGTAGCAGAGTCCATCAGGCCAATAAATGCGGTATGGCTCAGTGGGGTCAGGGCTGTGGGACATAAAGCAGATAACAAAAAGAAAAGAGAAAGTCCCTATGGAAATATTAAATGTCCTGGTGAGCTTCCTGGGTTAGTCCTGGCACGGAGTTGGGGACGCTGCCCGCGGGCGCCCCTCCCATCCAATTCTTCAGCTGTGCGTTGAGATATCAGCTTCCGGTGTGATATCAGCAGAGCGGTCGTCTGCCAGGCGTCTGGAGATGGTCAGCCGAAGGGAGTTCTCTGGATCTGGTGTTACTGTCCAATCCGAGATGGCTTTCTTCACTCGAGTATGGTGGACCCACGGGGTGATGCCGGCAACCTTCACAGCAGTGGGTGTGGAGAGCAGATGGGCCCTTCCAGCACGGCGGCAGTGGTGCCTGGGACCAGTCTCATCCACACCTCGTCACCTGGCTCAAACTGGTCATGCAAGAAGTTCGGGCCTGGGTTGAGAGAGAAAATCTCGAGAGAGAGACTGTACATAATTGTTCAATTCCACATCTTGAGCAGGGATAGGTGAAAGCATGCACACATAAGGAACCGGTCTCCCAAACATCACTTCAAAAGGGTGACAAGTGAATACGTTTCAATGGGAGGCTACAGACTCTAAGCAAAGCCAAGGGCAACATGGACACCCAATTAGACCCTGTTTCTTGGGTCAATGGTTTTTTTTCAAAGTCCTGTTCATCCTTTCCTCTTTTCCAGAACTTTGGGGCCTATATGCGGTACCCACCATCTTCCTTCTTCACTGGCAACAGTGGGGTGTTTCACTGTGATTGGCATTGTTTCAAGATTCCATGTTGAAGCAATCGCTTCAAATGCACCCACACTCCTTCAGCTGCCTGTCGTGGGATGGGGTATTGGTTTTTATCTTTCGCCCATAGTCCAGGGTCAACATCATGAGGCAGGCTAACAGGGAGGATTCCCTCCTCTTCTTTTACCATCATCAAGCACCAATGGTCTCTCAGGGGCATTTCTAAAGAAAACTCTCCTGCTGGTCCAGTTGTCATCATTACTTCCCCCATTGGTTGGAAGGAAATCTGGGCTTGTAATTTTGTTAACAAGTCTTGGCCCAATAAAGGAATGGGACACTCTGGTATATACAAAAAATTGTGCTGGACTACTTGGCCACCTAGGCAGCAGGTAACAGACTGCAAAAAAACGGGGCCTTTTGTGATTTACCTGTGGCCCCAATTATATTAACCACTTGGTTTGTGGGTTTTGTTACAGGCACAGGTAAGACTGAGTGGGCAGCTCCCTTGTTCACCTTCTCCTACCTGTAATAAGGTAGCTAGGTTAAGGGCTGTGGTAACCTGAAACTTCAGGCGTGAATGTAATAACAGCATCTGGCACTTCCTCATTTTCGCTTGTGATAGGAAATAGGTGCCTTTCATGTCAAGTAAGGCTGGGACTGCATGTGGAGTCACACAGGTGGTGTCCTGTCCAAACGTGAATTTTATCTGCCTTCGTGAGTAGGGTGGCCACTGCCACAATCGCTTTCATACAGGGGGGGGGCAATCTCTGTTCTGTTGGGGTTAGCTTCTCTGACAAGTATGCGACGGGTTGCTGCCAATTTTTCAGTTTCTGGCATAAGACTCCCTTGGCTACCCCCTGGTCTTCATCTATGAACAGCGTAAAAGGCTTCTTGGGGTTTGGATGCCAAGCACTGGGGCTTGTTGTCACTTTGAGATCCTGAAAAGCCTGCTGCTGTTCCCTGCCCCATATAAAAGGATCCTTCTCTATTCCCTAGTTGACTCATGCAGGGGCCAAGCAATGCTTCTGTAATTAGTAGTGAGTCCAGGAGATATTGTTCATCATCATAAGTGGGATTATAGGTTTAAAAAAAAAAATCCCTTCAAACAATTTTACGATCTTTGCTGGATTCTCCTCAAAAGAGGGGTTCTGATTTCTCCAATTACAAACATCTGCACTTGAAAAGGGTATATGCTGGACCGTGTAGGTCTGTGGTGCCTTCGCTTGTTCAGCTGGGACAGGGGCTGGTGGATCATAAACCCTCTGAAGGGGCATTTCTCCAGTTGCCTGATCCTTCCTGGTTTTCTCATACTATCTGTGAGACATAACTCTCTTCGCCGCCTGTCCCCACTTACGTTGCCATCTCTTCCTCTTTTCAGGGGTGCAGCATTCTGCTGCCTCAACTAACAAGGGGCTTACATCCAACTTCTTCCTCAAATGGCTTTACAAACTCCTTTAGTCTCTTTTTCTGTCTTTCTGTCCATATTTTCTTTCCTTGATTCATATCATCTAGTGTCTTCCTAAACTCTTCGTTATCTTCCTCATCTTCCTCTTCTTCCGTCTCACTATCCTCCTTCGCAGGTCCTCCTCCCCCCTACACCAGCACCTCCCTGTGCTTCTTGATCTTGGCCTGGGGGGGGGGGGGGTTTGGAGGGGCTGTTGGTGGAGTGTAAGGTGGTGGCTTAATCACTCCCCCTCCTCATCTTCTGGGTCTTCTAACACCAGAGGCTTCACTGTACAAATCCTGTTCTGTGTGTTGCTGTCACAGCAAGACTTTAGCCATGGTAGATTCTTTTCTTTACATTGGTCTTCCATGTAGAGATATAGGGGATCTGGTCTGGGTGGACATTTAATATATTTTGCCACAGGGGGTTGATTTGCCACAGGGGGTTGATTAATTGCAAATCAAAGCCACGCAGTTCTCTGGGTTGGCAAGTCCACCTCACATAAAGTTTTGAGTCTCTGTTTTTTCAATGTGAATCATCACTCTTCGTGGCTGTTTTCCAGTTATTAAAAAAGCATTCCAGAGGAATACATTGGCTTGCTCCAGACCCTATTTTTTTTTTTTTTTTTTTTTTTTTTTTTTTTCAGATACTCCCCTCCTAACTGGGTTTTCAAAATTCTCTCACACTTCACATGCTACAGTTTGTCAGAAAATGCACAACCCTACAATCGCTCGGCCAAGGGGACACTAAGCCTTGGCCCTCATTCAACAATTCATCCACTGGAGTATCTGACACACAACATGTCAACAAAACACTCAATTCCCTCTGCCCCATTCCCTTTCCCAAACCTTTACCAATTCCTTTCCTGGTGGCATTCTTACTGCCGGGCACTCTACTGCCAACTACCAGGTGAGGCTGATCAGGCCTCTGGCCCTTTCCCTCGGGCCCCTAGCCCTTTCCCTCGGGCTTACCTTTCTCCGCTGCGGACCTGTCCCCTCGGCGCCGTTCTGTCCTCTTGTTCTCCCTCAACTAGATGTCTCCGCTCCAGGACGGTGTGGCAATCTCCCCCTACAAACTGGCAGGGTGTGCACCGGAAATGCGAACGCCGATTGGAGCTGTTCACCTTGGTTGAGCCTGGCCCTCCGGTCCGTATTTGGGGAGGGGGCTGATCCCGGACGAGCCCCCAAAGAAATGAAGCCTTATTTACCTAGGGATCCATTAGCCACGCCATCCCCTGGACCTCGGAGGGAACAAAAGTACCAGGAAAGCAGAATCTTCTTTGGAGAAAAAGAGTTTATTGAGATCTGAGCACAGAGTCAAGGTCTGTACTCAGAGACAGCCTGCTGGTTAGTTCCTAGAAATACACTGGCTGTAAAGCAAGACACTTCAGCAGACTTTCTTATACCCCCAGACTTCCCCAATCGGCTAGCAAATATTGCTTGCTTAACACATTTTATTGCTTGCTAAACATTCCTGTCTTTCTGCTAAGCCAAGCACTCCCTCCCACCTCCTTGTACACGTGTCTTCTTTTGCTAGCTAAGCATTCCCTTCGTATCTCTTCTTATTCTTGCATTACTTAAAGCAGAAGCAAAGCAGGAAACATCTTGCTAGTGGTTTTTAGTTGACAGCAGTTTTTGGCTAGGCAGGAAACGACCTTCTGACCTGTAACTAGCATCAGCAGTTTCAGATAGCTGGTTAGACAGGAAACGGCCTCCTGACCTGTCTGATTTAGACTTTGCAAATAACTGCATTTTTGGGTTTGAGCTTGTGTAACCATCCTAGCAGAGTGCCGGAATTTACTATGTGTAGATAATATTTGAGAGCAACAGAATAAAATATTGAGAGAAACCTTTCCCATCTCCCTTTACCATTATCAGTGATCTTAAGAGTTTCATTGGAATCAGCCACATAAACACACAAATGAAGCTATTTAGAATAAGAGTGCCTCATAAGTAAAGGTAAAGGTAAAGGGACCCCTGACCATTAGGTCCAGTCGTGACCGACTCTGGGGTTGCGGGGCTCATCTCGCTTTATTGGCCGAGGGAGCCGGCGTACCGCTTCCGGGTCATGTGGCCAGCATGACTAAGCCGCTTCTGGTGAACCAGAGCAGTGCACAGAAACGCTGTTTACCTTCCCGCCTTACCTTACCTTATCTACTTGCACTTTGACGTGCTTTCAAACTGCTAGGTTGGCAGGAGCAGGGACTGAGGAATGGGAGCTCACCCCGTCACTGCCGACCTTCTGATCAGCAAGTCCTAGGCTCTGTGGTTTAACCCACAGCACCACCTCATAAGCAGTGGGAGGCAAATTTACCATTTGTAGTACAGGCTAAAGTGAGATTCATTCAAGTACAGAAAAAGGCTAAGGATGCAATACTATGCATACCTAAATTTCTGATGAATTACATAGGATTTACTTTTGAGTAGATGTGTGCAGGATTGCAGTGCAAGGTTTACTCATCTGATTTTTCTCTCTAGTGTCCCAAGAAACTAAAAAGATATTGCTGCCTTTTTCATATTTATTGTGTAACTGTGCAGGTTCTGTATAGGATTTTGACTTGGCATCTGAAACAGAGATTTTTCAAAGATATTGTTATAGATCTGAGGGGGAGGATCCCCCTAAACTTTAGGAATGAAGAAATATTAGGATTTTGATTAATTGGGATATGGATTAAAGTGCAGAACTGTGCCAGGCAGGGAATTCAGGAAACTCCTGGCCTGGTTTATGCAAACCAGCCTGGCCAGGCTAAGGCCATTAAGGGAACAATAATGGGCCATTGAGGAGAGGAATCCTTTAGCCTGTGGGGTGAGATGCTACCAAGGTAATGGGGTGTATGTTTGAGGGGAAAAGGGAGTTTGGAAGCAAGGGGTTTTCTGGGAAGAAGGGGGAGGAAGCTGAGCAGGAAGGCTGCCTGCAATGCTGTGGGCCATGCTGCAAGATCTGGACTGAAGATGTAAATAGGCGAATAAACCATATTTCTTAAAGCACGACAGTCTCCGCCGAGTCTTCTATTCTCCAAAGGGACACAAACCCTGTGTGTGCCTTTGACCCCATGGGCTCTTGTCACCGCTTGGCAGAGAGACGGGCAGGCACCGTGCTTTTGTAACAATATAATTGTACCCGGCAGGTCTACAGCAGCCAACCTTTGCTGGCATCAGCTGTATGCCCACCCATACTCATGCACCTTCCTCTTTGACAAGCTGGATATACTTTAGAGGGCTCCCTGGCTCTACATCAAGCCTGGATGCAACTAAACCTTAAATAGGAGATAGAATGTGGGCTGTCTAGCTCTCTGTCCCGGGGCAGCAGGTTCTTGGCAGGTACTTTATGACAGATGGTCTTGAGACAAATCTCTCTCTCTTTCCATTTGCACCTCCTGGAGCAAGATGTGCTGCAGATTCTAAGCATCCTGACTGTGACACGTTTACACAAGCTCTTGGAAATCTAACCTTGATGTGAACAAAATCGGTAGCAAATGTCAGTTCAGTGCAAAACAGCAGTGCCTCTTCTGAAATTAAGCAGCATTGTTGTTTTTTCCCCCAGCAGTTAAATGTCCCACCTATTATAAAGCATTTAACCTCACCCCTTAGGCCTGATTCTAATCCTTTGGGTTGGGTGGTAGTGGTGAAGATATGAAGAAAGGGTCCATGAGTGGAAGAAAATAGAGATGTTGTATGTTGGTGTAGGGTAGGCTGTATGCCTGAGCCCCTTCCAGTTCTTGGACCCAACAGGGACTCAATTGCTGGAATGGCCAGAGACATTTATTGGTGATATCCCTCTAAGTATGGGTGTTTAAGGTAACAAAGGAAGTGGCTCTGTGCCAGAGGCCAAATGGTTGGGGCCATCTCCTTCAACTGTCTGGTAGTTAGGAAGACAAAAGCCAGAGTTGTGTGTGTGCAGGCAAGAAGATGGAAGCAAGGAAGAGCCATGCCTGATTTCAGCTGGAATCCAAGACTGTGGCTATGGGAGAAGGAGACCTTTTTGGGTGTTAATGCTGTGAGCCCCTCCATCGTAGGATTAGTTGCATATATGTGTAAATAAACCATGTACCATAAAGACACCACAGTCTCCACTGTGCCTCATTTCCAAAAGGAAAAACAGAACCTGGGTCTGGAACACTGCCCTAATCAGAGATTGAGATGGCATGCAACCAGAGGGATGACTGGGGAGTAAGGA
Organism: Podarcis tiliguerta; assembly: GCF_965153285.1. Classification (NCBI taxonomy): domain Eukaryota; kingdom Metazoa; phylum Chordata; class Lepidosauria; order Squamata; family Lacertidae; genus Podarcis; species Podarcis tiliguerta. The sequence continues at coordinate 36,163,906 of NC_139542.1, read as the reverse complement.
AAGGTAGCCGGGGGGGGGGGGATGTGCACAATTAATGGTTATGCAAAAGAGGACATTTCAGCAGGCATAACGTGCATGGCAAGGAAACACTAGCTTTGTGTCTCTGTTTAGAGAGACAGCCATGATCAAAAGACTATAACAAGAGGGTGTGAGTAACCCCCTAAAAAAGGACACTCCTTTTTTGCCTTCCTCCTCCTTACAATGTGTAAGGAAGGATCACCTTCGAGTGACCAGGTGTCCTCATTTCTAGAGGATGCCCCACCATTTGGAGGACGACCTTCTGTTTGAACTTGAAGGAGTCTTCTGTTTGAAGTACTGTCCTGTGAGTCCAAGTCTAGTTTAAAGATAGAAAACCAGAAGAAGGGAGAGTGAGCAGAGACCCTGAAGTTGCAAATAAACACTGGGCAACAACCTGCATAACCAACACAGGTCTCAGTCTTCCCCCTAGGATGAGATGTGTTTCTATTTAAATTATAGCAATCATTTCTGTTCTAATTGTTATGTTGTCTTAATGGGATTGTTAATTGTATGTTTTAATTGTGGGTGTTACCGGTAATTTTAATGTTTTGGTGAAATTGCTTTATTGTGTACTTTAATTATATGTGGTCATATTTTTTGATCATTAGTTTTATACAGGTAAACCACTTAGAAACCATTTTGGCAAGTGCTATGTAAACTACTAAATATTAATGATGATGACAATTGGCATCTATCATATCAATTGATATATGCAAATGTTATGCACATCTGTGGCCTCCTTTTTTGGCAACATTGAAGTGACTACCTTACATCCTTTGCATTTGGGCTCTGTTCTGTTTCGCCAAGCCCTTTCCAAGTGGCCCACAAGCTGAATGCTCTTCAGAAGTCCACCTTCAGACAGACAAACAAACAAATGATAAGTATATCTGTTGCTTGTAATCATGATGGCTGTAGGTACCCTCCAGGCAGTGTACTACGGAATACTATCTGCCAAGAAGCAACAGGAGAAGACAACATTCTCTATGTCCTGTTTTGGTCCTCTCAGAGGCAACTGGTTGAGCATTGTGGGGGAAACCCTGTGTTACTCCTTAAAGGAATTCAATATAATAACAAAAGGTATAGAGATCAAAGCATTTTCTATTAATTACTAAGCCAAATATAGGGCCAATTATGTTAAATGAAATCACACTTTGGGGCTATGTTATCAGTAAAGGAAGAGAAGCAATACTCAACAATGATTACATATTCAACTAAATTTTACTGGCTATTGAAATAAATTGGTCTAGCTTAGTCATGTTCACTAATTTTAGTAGTTCTACTCTGACTGGAACTTAGTAAACCAGCTAAAATTAGTGAACATAACTAAGTTAGGTCCGTTCATTTCAGTAGTGACTAAACTTAGCTGAATACCACCCATACAAAATAATATTTCTTACAGACACTGCTCAAGAAGGATGAAAGGGAGATAGAGAATCAAAGAGAATTGTGGGTTAGAGCAATTTGTAGGTGCCATATACATTTACTTGGAATGTGAATGCCACTTGTAGCGTCTCTGATATCAAATGAATAATAATAATAATAATAATAATACAGGGATCATGTAGCAATCTGCCTGGAGTCACTCACATCATGCAGCGATAAAGGATGCAAACGAAGTGTGTCTCAGCCCTCATTAACTACAAGCATAATATACATTAGTCAGAGTAACCAACAGGAGGGACATAACTCAGATTTATGGCTTGCATTTCTACAGCCAAATTACAGTCATATTTCAAGCCACACAGGGCAGGTCCGATTGGCAGTTGGATGGGAGACATGGAAGGAAAGTCACGAGTATTTCAGGAAATGATGGCAGGGGATGATTCAACTGCTGATACACTCCATGCTGCGTCACTTTTGGACACATTTCCAGATCTGGGGCCAACACAGCGATTCCACAAACAGATGGTATGGGGCATTTATTGAAACCAGGGGAATGAAAAACAAACCTTCGCCTTTATAGTATCAGATCACAATGGTGCTGTTTTTGCCAGATGGGCAGTTCTCCGGGTGTCACAGACAGTTCTAGGAAGAGAAGGTCATTTACCTGTCTAACCCCCTGCAATCTAAAAACACACACATGTGAAATAGATGTCAAAGAGTTATTTCCTCAGCACATGAGCATAGACTGACCTGGAGTTGTAAAGAGAAGTCAAATGTGATGAAACAGGCAATGAGTAACACAACCCAGTGTGTGGTTTTAGTCTTAACAGCGTACCTGTTATTTGTGGAAATACTCAGTGGTGGCCGGTCCTTTAGGGCTAAGGGGAGCTGCCCCACCAACTTCAGTCTGCCATTAGCCAGTCCCTCACCTACAGCCAGCCTGGGGTGGGCAAACATCCCACATATCTGGGCAGGCTTGTCTAAACAAAAGCAACTGCTGAAAGGAGTACAGTGAAGGCGCCTGCCTCATGTTAATAGGTAGGGAGTTCCAAAATGTGGGTGCCGACATACTAAAAGATTGATTCCTTTTCATTTATTTTATGGCCAGAATGGGCCAAAAGCGGCCCTCCAGGCAAGTCTTATCTGGCCTTCCGGACTCTTCCAAGGCTAAGCTAATCAGCAGCTGTGCTCCACATCCTCTTCAAGGGCTTTTGCCTGGTTGGGGTGTTTCCTTGAACTATGATTGTGCTACTTCCTTGAACTACGATTGTGCTACTTGCATAACTGGATGGAGAGAGGAAAGTGGGGGTGCAGAAGTTTCTGGAATGCAGTACACTGTACCAAGAGTCACATTTGTCGCTCAGCTCCCTTTTGCCTCTGCTCCTCCCCACCCCCACTGGCCCTGGAATGTTGAACACAAAAGGAGTGCAGCCAATGGGTTGAAAAATGCCCTCACCCCCTGGGTTCATGGCATACCCTTCTCTGGTACAAGTGCAGATAAAGGGTGGGCTTTACATATTTTAATAGTAAACAATCACATGAGCAAATCAATGCAGAGGGCTGAGGAGGATATGATGATGCGTCCCCAGCTGCGTTGCCATTGGCTGCGGACTTCCTGTGATGTCACAAAAGTGCACGGCATATGAGTGGATATATAAAGGTGGGCCAAGGGGAAAACCAAGGCAAAAGCTTTTTTCCTTCCCAAAGAGAACACAGTGGCCCACAGTAGTGGGATTCAGTACTGGATGATCTCCTTCCACATGGAGGCAAACTGGCAGATAGGAAACCTGCAGTGAGACACTGTGAAGCAATGAGAAGGCAAGTTCATGGGCAGAGTGGGATCACAGCTTGAAGGCAGCTGATATCCATGGTCAGAGACGGCCCTGGTGAAAGCTTGCAGATGTTGGTGGACACCATTTTGAGCTCCTTGAAAGAAAAACATGGTACATAAATGTAATAAACAAACAGTGAGGGCAGGCTTTACAGCAGCTTTAACAGCATATATTATTGGACTGCAACTGAGATTCATCTCTGATCACTGTTCATGTTCTCTGGGGCTGAAGGGAATTGGAGTTCAACATCTGGAAGGTCATAACCCCCCCTTTTTTACATGACAGTTTCTTCTCAAGCAGAGAGGACTGAGGCAACAGTCGTTTTTTTCCTAAAAGAATGTTTAGGGGTACTCTCATTTTCCTACTCATATTGAAATATTGCCCCACAATGGGGCCAAACATTCACAAAATGTTTAGGGGTATGCGTACCCCTGCGTACCCACAGAAAAAAAGCACTGGATACAGACAAGTGTTTTTTGTAGTGGTCTGCTTATTTCCATATGCACAGGTACAACATTACAGGGGCACAAGAAGAAGCAGAAGAAGAAGCAGAAGAAGCAGCGTTTGGATTTGATATCCCGCTTTATCACTACCCGAAGGAGTCTCAAAGCGGCTAACATTCTCCTTTCTCTTCCTCCCCCACAACAAACACTCTGTGAGGTGAATGAGGCTGAGAGACTTCAGAGAAGTGTGACTAGCCCGAGGTCACCCAGCAGCTGCATGTGGAGGAGCGGGGAAGTGAACCTGGTTCACCAGATTACGAGTCTATCGCTCTTAACCACTACACCACACTGCCTTTACAGGCCGCTACCACAGTTATTGTGTTTGTGTGTACATGATATGTGTCGTGCCCAATTTCTCTCCATCTCCTCTCTCTTTTTCGCCTAGCAGAGAAATGACTGGTTTGAAGCTACAATCAAATTAAAGATAAGTCAATTGGTCTCTCAGCTACACCCCATTGCCATCTGCAACACAAAATTATCTCTGGCTAGTGTAACTCTTAGAACTTGTCTGTGGTCATAAATGCCTGTTATCAAAATAAAAACTACTCAAGTTTCTCTGTAATGTTTGTTTGAACTTCTGGTGCTGACTGCTATCCTTACTGCTCTGCCTCTGTATTGTTATCCTATCAGTATTGTATTTGAGCAAGCTCAGTGCAATTTTTCTGATGCCCTCCAAATGTGGGGAGGGCTGCATCCTCTTTTATAACCGTGGAACCTGTTAGAGAAGAAGCAGGAGGGCTATGCAGTTTGGGATGTGGAAACCCCAAATGGACACAATAATTGTGTTTGATATGATGTAGCATTTGTCCTCAGAAAGGTTTTCATTTATGGTAAGAGGCAGTCAGAAATGCTTATCTTTGCTTTTAGTCAGTAATGTCTATCCATCTAGAGAGAGAGAGACTGTAACCCATATGCCCACGAGCACTTCTTAATTTATACAAGTGTTCAAAATTAAATTAAATGACACACAGGTATTCCTACTAGCAAGGGTCTTGAAAGCCTTTAAAGGGACCAGGCAGACTTAAGCTGCAAATGGCAGCTTCTCTTTCTAAGCCACAATGGGCTAATTCAGAAAAAAATGTACATTTTGTTTCTATATACCCTGCTTTTTATCAGTCTTGATATTCAAGGTGGTTAATAACAAATTCAAAACAATCGGAAAATGGAAGAGCACAAAATGAAGTTAAAATTAAATTAAGCAGACTTCAGATGAATAGCATCAGTCAAAAGCATCTCAATAACATTGCCAGCCGTAACTCAGATCACTGCATCAAAAGCCTTCTTAAGAAATAAATTGTGGGTCATGCACTGCAAAGCAGAGACTGAGCCAGGTAGACTTCCTGTGGAAAGGCTTCCCTGTCTTCTGTGCTTATCTGCTGAACTTCAGGTGGTGGAAGAGAATGAAGCAGAGTATCTGAACTGAGTTAAGTGTGTGGATAAGTATATGTAGAATGAGGTTATCTTTATCTGTCTGTACATAATGATAACTAGTTGTCAGAAACCATAGCCCCTGGAACCACAGCTTTCTACTTCCATAAGACCACCATTGGTTTCTCATGATCTAAAGGTAAAGGTAAAGAAACCTTGACAGTTAAGTCCAGTCGCAAACGACTCTGGGGTTGCGGCGCTCATCTCACTTTACAGGCCGAGGGAGCTGACGTTTGTCTGCAGACAGTTTTCCTGGGTCATGTGGGCAGCATGACTAAGCCGCTTCTGGCGAAACCAGAGCCGCACATGGAAACGCCATTTACAGGCTATAAAAGCTTCCAGGTCAGACTTGGACCTGTCTGGGTCACAGTCAGTCTTGACCTAGTCTGCCCAGATACTGTTCTGGTTTTTGTAAGCAGGATTACCACCAGATGGATTCTTCTCAAGTCCTGGTTCCAGAGACTTGTGCCTCCTGGTCCCTACCATGCCAATTATCTAACCATAGAGAATATTTACTGAAGACAAGTGCCCGCCTTCCCACCACTCATTAAGTCTCCTCCTCTGGTTCCTTCCCCAGTAGCCTAAGGCTCCATCGTCTTGTCTCCCATCACACTGCCCTCTTCATTTCTCTGCGTGTTCTGGGAGACCAGGGAGAGGAGTTGCGGCAGGAGACTTCCTGGATTCTTCAGCAGCTTGCCACTCCTCTGTCTTCTGGCCCCTCTCCTCTCCTGCTTCTGATTCTGGGTTGTCCTCTGCCCCAGCTTCGTCCTGCTCACTAAACCCTGTTGCCTCTTTAGCTTCCAACACCTCGTCCTCCTCCCAGTCTGCTCCCTCTTCTTCCTCTGACCATTCATCGCCATCCCACCACCAATCCCCTGGCTCTGAGCCTTCTTCCCTTGGGGGTTTCATTGGAGGTTGTTCAGCTGGTGCCTCCCAGCACTGCTCTGCATGCAGCCAGTCCATGTCATCCAGTGAGTTTTGTGGTGATTTGAAGCTAGGTCTCTTGAGTTCTGCTGGTACTCTCTTGACAGTGCCTGATTTAGCACAATGTGGATGGTTCCCCTAAGGGGGCAAATAACAACAACACATAAGGGGGGGGGGGCAAATTTTGTCATCACTCAGGGCACTGTATTACCAAAGTCCACTCCTGGTCTTGAAGCCACTCTTCCCTAACCTTGTACTCTCCATATGTTTTGTACTATAGCCCCAATCATCTGATGGTTGGCCATGCTGGCCAAGGCTGATGGGAGCTGGAGTCCAGCAATAACCAGAGGGCACCAGCATGGGGCCCACAGTTCTGGGCTGACCATAGTCCAGCTTCACAATGCCAGTGCTCTGGAACCATTTCTATTGCTTCCTTTTAGCTATCAGAACCAAACAAGTTCAATCCACTTATTTCATCATGCCTATGTCTTAGACAGCATCTTAAAAAGCAGAGACATCACTTTGCCAACAAAGGTCCGTATAGTTAAAGCTATGGTTTTCCCAGTAGTGATGTATGGAAGTGAGAGCTGGACCATAAAGAAGGCTGATCACCGAAGAATTAATGCTTTTGAATTACGGTGCTGGAGGAGACTCTTGAGAGTCCCATGGACTGCAAGAAGATCAAACCTATCCATTCTTAAGGAAATCAGACCTGAGTGCTCACTGGAAGGACAGATCCTGAAGCTGAGGTCTAATACTTTGGCCACCTCATGAGAAGAGAAGACTCCCTCGAAAAGACCCTGATGTTGGGAAATATTGAGGGCACAAGGAGAAGGGGACAACAGAGGACAAGATGGTTGGATAGTGTTCTCGAAGCTACCAGCATGAGTTTGACCAAACTGCGGGAGGCAGTGGAGGACAGAAGTGCCTGGCGTGCTCTGGTCCATGGGGTCACGAAGAGTCGGACACGACTAAACGACTAAACAACAAAACGTCAGTCTTCCCCAAGCTGGTGCCTTTCAGATGTTGTTGGACTACCCTCCAGATAATTTGGACTAGAACTTCCATCACCCCTGACCATTGCTCGTGCTGGCTGATGAGAACTGTAAGTTTAAAACACCTAGAGGACACCAGCTCAGGGAAGGCTAGCTTATGTATTCACCAATCTTTAACAAATTATGCAAATGGTGCATGGTAAATGATTGCATTTGTCAGTGAAGAGAGACATGATCATACAATGCTTTGGCAAGACTGATATACCTTGTAAGTTCACTGCCACGTTAGTTTGCTTTAGTTGTACCTTTAGTATAAAAAATGTCCAAAAATGTATGATCTCAGCCAGTGCTTTTGTCTGGTGGTACGCAGCAGTACGCATACCCCTAAACACTTTTTGAATCTCAGTTTGACCTCAGTGAGGGACAGTTTTTCAATATGAGTAGGAAAATGAGAGTACCCCTAAACATTTTTTAAAGAAAAAAGCACTGGTCTCAGCAACAAATATCTCTTAGGTGGGATAACACAAATTGAATATAAAATATTGAGAATATGTTCAAAGGCAATGTGTAAATTGCTTTCAACAGTCCAAAATGCAAAGTTTGTATTGTGCAGAGATTATTATGTAAATAATAATAACAATATGTATCACTAGAGCAAAGCATGTACCAAAATGCATGGTTTTTTTTTAAGAATGTGCGATGATAGACCGGGATAGCTCAGTTGGTTAGAGTGTGGTGCTGATAATGGCAAGGCTGCAGGTTCGATCCCCATATGGGGCAGCTGCATATTCCTGCATTGCAGGGGGTTGGACTAGATGATCCTCAGGGTCCCTTCCAACTCCACAGTTCTATGATTCTATGGTTTAATGTGTCAGACTGGGACTTGGGGTGGGCAGATCCATTTTCAAATCCCCATGAAGCTCACTGGTGACCTTGAACCAGTTACTATCTTGCAGCATTGGCCTGAAGATAAAATAGGGGATGGGGTGCTATGCAAACTGTCCTGGTATCCTTGGAGGAAGGGCAGGAAATAAACGAATGAATAAAAAACCCAACAGTTTTTACGTAGCACTTTGAAGGACTAAATAATTTCACAAGCATTATCTCAGTTTTATTTATAAGGACCTTGGAAGGTTTGTGTTATTATCTCCATGAGGTTGAGTATGAGATATATTGTCAAGCTTAAAGCAACCTTGTGGATTTCATAGCAGAGATAAGACCTGTATGTCGGTAGGGACTTTCCAACTCTCATGTAGTCTTTCCACACTGTCAGCTCCTTTTTCCCTTATTCTTTAATTCCTACATTTACACAAATGTGGAATAGAAGTACCGGTATTGTGAAAGAAAGTGATTTAATGGTGCTTTAATCTTATGCATGTCTGCTTAGAAGCAAGTTCAATTTCATTTAATTATTCCCACATAAGTAGGTCTAAAAAGAGCAGCTAATTCATTTTGAATAGCTAATTCATGGTGCTGTTACCTCTCCTGAATCTTTGCAAAGGATAGAAATATATGGAGCTCAATACACAAGTTAAGCTGCCACACAAATGGCACACACACACACACCAACAGTTGATTAAACACTCCCTTCTCAATTTCAAAATCAATTTGCCATGTGGAATTTTGGGGTGCTGTTGGAGAAGAACAAATCTGGAGCCCTTTTGAGTCTGTGAAAATAGTTTGTGCTTTGGAGTTTGTGTGTGTGTGTGTGTGTGTGCGCGCGCATGCGTGCATCCCATATAGAAAGTGTTTCTTTTGGTGACCTGTGTACAGTGTAGCCAAAGGACAAGATTCCCAGCAGACCAGGGATAGGACCCAGCATGGGTAAAAATTTCCAGAGAGATACCCGTGCTAGTCTCTTACAGCAAAACAAACAAAGAGTCTTGCAGCACATTAAAGACTAACCGATTTATTATGGCATAAGCTTTTATGAAGCCCACTTCATCAGATGCATGAAGTGAAATCTTAGTTTGCAGGTACATAAAGGTGGAAATTATACAGTGAAAGTTGGATGGCAATGAGATGCAAAAAAAGTACAATCAGTACATTCGTTCTTCGGACATCTCTGAAAATTGAGTTGAAGTGCCAGAAGCAAGGGTTAATTGAATTAATCGAAAAGCACAACATTGTCTCACAACTTCCCAGAAATGCAAGCTGACAACTGAATTTAAGATAAAACTGACTCACACTCCTGTGCTGGCTTCCCCCCAAAAAAGGCTTAGTGTTATCACTGGTATTATCTGAAAAAAGGGCCAGCCCTACCATTAGGCACAGAGCTTTTGAGTGTCACAAAAGGGCAGCAAATTGTTAGTTATTTAATTTATTATTGTTGTATCTAACTACCAAGGAGGAAGAGAGGTATTTCACAGATTTTGTGCCTCAGGTTCAAATTGCACCTTGAATTGTGAGGTAGGCATTATTTGCTGCTTTGCCTCAGGCAGCAAAATACCTTGGGCAGATCCTGAGGGATGCTCCAAAGGCTACCACTTTTCTGTAAACTTGCTGTGGATCAACTGCATATTTTCTGTAATGGCTGAACAGCATTCGTGCATCTCAAAAATGCGGCAAACATACTGGGCTATGTGCCTCTTTCAGCCATGTTTATGATGTATTTTCAGGCTCTAAAATACCCTTCAAATGTTACCAAAAAATTCCAAGTGGCTCATGGTGGAAATGTGTGCACCATAAGTACAAGCACAAAGAACAGGGCCTTTTCTGTGGGAGCACCAACACAGTGGAAGTTAGTTATTCAGTCTCTATCATTGCTCACCTTTTCCCAAACAGCTATGGTATATTTTCTAGGAGCATTTTTTAGATATGATATTTTACTACAGATATCTTACAGGTGGCTTTTAGTATTATTTTTTTAATTGATAATTTGAAATATTGTTGGAATTTTAAAAAAACACGTATTTGCCTTAACGGGACTTGCATCAGTTCATGGCAATCTTGGGCACCTCCTGGGCTCCCAGAGCCCCACTAGAGGCTACTGCTACCCTGATGCATGCCCTCTTTAACCTGGAGATTCTGGACCCTCTGTGCTGTATGGCTTGGAGCCACCATGTTAGTTTCTCATAATGCCCCAGGGTGATTGTGCATGGGGGGAAGGGCACTGTAGGAAATCAAAACAGTGGCTTCAATGAAGTTGGCTGCTTCCAGCACAGGTATAGTTCCCCCACCCCCATTTCTCATAAAAATCAGTAGCATCTCATGCAAATAAGTCTCACAGTGCAATTCAAAACCAAGATCCATCAGGATGAGAGAGTTTAGATATGGGCTTTCTCAGCCAGGCCTGTGACAGCTTACATCCCTCACCCTGGCCTGGGTCAGGTGCAGCTAGTGGAACTCAAGCCAATGGAACTTATACAGCTCTGAGTCTCTCCCCCCCCCCCCCCCATGGTGTTCCTGGGGCATGACAGGCCAATAAGAGACTCATATGTACAGTGGTACCTCAGGTTACATATGCTTCAGGTTACAGACGCTTCAGGTTACAGACTCCACTAACCCAGAAATAGTACCTCGGGTTAAGAACTTTGCTTCAGGATGAGAACAGAAATCGTGCTCTGGCAGCGCGGCAGCAGCTGGAGGCCCCATTAGCTAAAGTGGTGCTTCAGGTTAAGAACAGTTTCAGGTTAAGAACGGATTAAGTACTTAACTCAAGGTACCACTGTATTACAAACCCTGCTGAGCTGTGATGTAGGGCCCAGTGCTCAGGACAAGGGCCCACATTCACCTGCCAACTCAGCTGGCAACAGCTCTTCCCATAGGCTTCTGAACGGAGTTCAGAATAAGCAAATGATGCCAACCCAAGTTACGCTGGCTTCTTATAGTTTAGATCATTCTGTTAGTTAATAGTAGTAGTAGTAGTAGTAGTAATAGTGGATGACTACATTAATATCAACACATTATTACTATTAACACTCTGAGAAGTTCTCCTGCATGCGCCACATTGAAATTAATGGAAGCTGAGCAAGAGCACTACCTCGCAATCATTTTAATGGCACTTGCTGTTGAACTGTGTCATATTTTTTTTAGACAAGGAAGGAAGCATCTGAACATTATGTTTATGCTGACTGCAGCCATTTAATTTCAGTATCTGCAGCTGGGAAGTTACCAGGGAATTCTCCGCCATGTGTTTTCCCCACATCTGTCTGCCAAATCAGAGATACAAATGATAAAAATCGAGTACCTTGAGGCATTTCGTGGATCTGAGACACTCCCTGAAACATTGGACCAAACAGATGCAAAAGAACACAATTAGCATAGCCTCATCTTTGACAGTTATAAAATTGTTTGGGCCTGGTTTGGGAGAAGAAGAAGAAGAAGGTTTTTGCCTATTAGAATGCAGGATGGAAAACAATATTGTATCCAAATGGGGCTACAGCATGTGAGACAATACATTTGGCATATGGTTTTGAAACATTATACACCAGGGATACGCAAAACTGAATAAATGCTTGTTTTTAATTGCATTACAGTATGCGGGTGGCGCTGTGGGTTAAACCACAGAGCCTAGGACTTGCCGATCAGAAGGTCGGCGGTTCAAATCCCTGTGACGGGGTGAGCTCCCGTTGCTCGGTCCCTCTCCTGCCAACCTAGCAGTTTGAAAGCACGTCAAAGTGCAAGTAGATAAATAGGTACCGCTCCGGCGGGAAGGTAAATGGCATTTCCGTGCGCTGCTCTGGTTCACCAGAAGCAGCTTAGTCATGCTGGCCACATGACCCGGAAGCTGTACGCCGGCTTCCTCGGCCAATAAAGCGAGATGAGAGCCACAACCCCAGAGTCGGTCACGACTGGACCAAATGGTCAGGGGTCCCTTTACCTTTACCTTTACCATGTTCAAGCAAAGCCTTAGTGGAATGGAAACTGAGGTTACAGTAGATAGGCAGGACATTTTCACAGATGTGCCTGAAACTCATGGTTTGAGACTGCCTTCACTATTTCCTCCTAAGTAATTTCAGCAACAAATAATCTTTAACCATGCAACTTCCTAGTAACAACAAATCAGTTAAACTGAGAGATTAGTCCTATTGAACCCAGTGGACCTTACTTCTTCCCTCCCACCCAAATACAGTAGATTTATTGATTTTGCAGTAATATGCATTAACTGAAGACAGTAACATCCATACAATCTAAATGTCCCCCCCTTCCCCCAGCTGGCTGGTATTATAATTCATATTCTATTTATGATTTATCATTTCTTTATGTATTAAATTTGTAAGCCGCCCTGTACTCATAGATCTCAGGGCAGTTCACGTCATTAAATTACAATATTAAAAAACCCCAGTCTTCACTTGTGTTTGTTTCTTATCTATTTTTGTCATTCCTTCAACAGAGATTATATGTAACATAGCACCATAGTCTCTGTCACCCAAAGGAGATCGGACACACATGAACATTATTTTAACAAAGGGTAAACAGTCAGTACAGAAAGTCTGTGCTGATGAAGCTGACACTCCCAGAGTATTAACATATGTAATAAATGGCCACCAACTGGCATAGAAAATATCTGGATTCTTTTTTTCCCCTTCAATGCTGCTGCATCATGGGTTATTTTCTCCCCAAATTCCTATTCTCCATACATTCTCAAACCATAAATCTAGTCCCATACCTTGTAAGTTTCACCAGTTTTGAACTATGGAGATTCTTGCTGCAACTAGTAACCTTCTTTACTGGCCTTTGGTCTTAATGTCTTTATTCATCCCCTCAAAAAGAGAAAGAACGGGCAATTGAGGGGTGAAATCAATTTGTTCCCAGATTATCTTTGAAATCTCCACACGTGCTACCCCCTGAAAGGTCTGCGCCATTGGGCAGGTCCAACACATTTGGTAGTGCCTTCCCTTATGATCTCACCCTCTCCAACATGTAGGAGATAATCCAGGGGTCATATGGGGCTGTTGCACCAGCGTTCTGCATCATCTAAACAACCTTGCTAGAGCTCTCCTTAATATATGCCAATACTGACAAGAAGAAGAAGAAGAAGAAGAAGAAGAAGAAGAAGAAGAGGAGGAGGAGGAGGAGGAGTTTGGATTTGATATCCCACTTTATCACTACCCGAAGGAGTCTCAAAGCAGAGAACATTCTCCTTTCCCTCCCTCCCCCACAACAAACACTCTGTAAGGCGAGTGGGGTTGAGAGACTTCAGAGAAGTGTGACTAGCCCAAGGTCACCCAGCAGCTGCATGTGGAGGAGCGGAGACGCGAACCCAGCTCACCAGATTACGTGTCTACCGCTCTTAACCACTACACCACACTACACCACACTTGGAAAGTTTGGTTGTCCATAGCCCAGTTGCATTCACCTATGTTAGTCCCAACACTAGTTTTCCATAAGTGAACCTTGCAGTACTTTTCAGTAAACAAGTGTGTAAGATCAGGCTGTTTGGTTCCACATTGATATGGGATGAGTGCATTTATTTTATCCGCATGCAGTAAGGCAAGAGAATCAACATACCCAGAAGCTAGAATATTGTCTGAACTGTGCAGAATCTGAGCTGGTTTTTGTTAAGTAGAATACTTAAGTCTGCACATTTCCCCAGCGTGGCAAATAGCATGGAGTTGTGGCCAGCCATGTCAGTGTTGTGTTGACATATAGCATTAACTGGCAGCCCTGGGTTTTTCTGAGATTCCATAAGTCTGATGGCTCCTGCTTCTCTCCTGCTGTGTGCAAATGCAAAATAGCTGGCATGCATTTGTTCAGTAAATGTTAATTTCTGTCTGATTTCATTAATCTTGTCCACTGCTCGCTCACTCACTTGTGTTATGCTGGTTGTTATGTATTCAGTGGTCTGTTTGCCTGAGTTGGAGTCTGGACTAAGGATTCTGAGCCCCTGTGTTCTGATTTGATACATGATATCCAATCACAGAACATTTCAGGATTTGGGCTACTGCCATTGGCCCTTAAACGCAAAGTTATTATTTGCAGCTTGGGTGTTTAGACAGCCAATCATGTTGACTGTGGGAGTGGCCTGGGCCTTCAGAAATGTATATAAACAGTTTCTTTGCTCCTGTTGTCAAGTTCTGTTAGTTCAATAAAAGTTCTTGCTGTTATCACTGTGTCTTGCTTTGTGGGAACCCACCTACACTGGTCTAAAGAATCAGAGTTGTGCCTGGGGCACACTATCTGCTGTGAGCTATTTCCTTCATCTCCAGTAGCAATTCATAGTCAACTTTTGTATGACATGTGAAATAACTCTCCTTCTCAAGAGCTATTTTGTCTTTGGCAGGGGTGCCTGAAATTATCTTTCTGTATGTTGACATTACCTCCTTGATCACCACTGCACAAAGTGATGGTACTAACTGCTGCTGTTCTATTACTGGTTAATCCTAGACTTGGTGTCACGGTCCGGTTCACGGGCAATTGAAGTCCCAGCGGGGGACGTCAAGACCGGGGGCAAGATGGCGGGGTGGGAGCAGGAACAGGGGTCCAGAAGCCAGGAGCCAAGAGTCCAAGGGTCAGAGAGCCGGGAGTCAAGAAGCCAAGGGTCAGGAAGCAAGGAATCACAAAGTCAGGGGTCCGAGGATCTAGAAGCAGGGAGTCACGAAGCCTAGGTTCAAGGATCAGGAAGCAAGAAACCAAACACAGCAAGGCAGAAAGTGTGTTGCTGTGGCAAAGAGCCAAAGGGAAATGCTGACCTTATATCCCTTCCCAGCTCTTGCCACCAGGTGCTGTGAGTTATCAATCGGCCTCACCTGTGAGGTGGCACCTTGCCTCTTCAGAACAAACTTAGGAAGGCCCCAGTCCTGCAAAGTCCTTTTGGTCACAGGGCCTGGCTCCTGCATGCACACCTGACACTTGGGTCCTTAGTGTGGTGCCTGTGAAGAACAACTGCACCAGGAGTGAACTTTGGTTATTCAGGTTTCAGTGGTGCCATGTGTGAGGCCAAAGTTTGCTAATCCCTTCCTTCCATTCTGCTTAATTCACTATGTCATAGTTGTGATGCCCTGCAGCACTCCCTAGGCTCAGCGCCCAGTGTAGTGAAACTGGTAAGACTGTCCTAAACCTGCCTCTGAACTACACTCGCAGACACTCCCCTTTGGGGTCACCCAAAACCTTCTGTTCTTCTCAAAACCTTCTGTTCTTCTCAATTTTATTGAATTTGAAAGTTTGGGAGAGCTGCATGCTCCCCCCCCCCCCGTGTTTTATTTGTTTCTTTCTTTTTGGAGGTACAGGTATTTTGGCTGTTTTTTAATTGGGGGTTGAGCATTGCCATTTTTTATTCTGTGAAATGGGCATTTTGTGGTTCTCACAATAATTTCTTAGATTTTAAAATGTGCCCTTGGGCTCAATAAAAGTTGGGGACCCCTGACCTAGACCAAAACCACAAAGTAAATAGCATTGTACCTCAAAATTTGGAAGACCAGCACTACACCAACACTTACCAGTTCACTGTGGAATTGGATCCTCAGGCATGGCTGAGCCATTCAAAAGGAATCAATGGAACAAAACAAATATTTGAACAGGTGCAAAGTAGTTTTGCATGCCATAGATACTTTGCAGCTCAAAACCCACAGCACAAGTTAAAAATAAGGTATATTGTGAATCGGTAGTGGTTGTTCTGCAGAGTTTTATGATCTTTTTCTAGAAACACCTTGATGATATTCTAGAACACATCCTTATTTGCCATTTCCTTGTTTCCATCACACTCTGGAATGACCCAGAAAGAACATTAATTTCCCGTATTTCTTTAAATAGCTCAGGCATTTTCCAGGCGTCTTCTCTCTCTTTTTCCAGCTCATCTCAAAACAAGGCACAATGTATTATTCCAGTCCATCTTCTTGACTGGAGGGGCTCATGGAGCTGGCCTTAAATTCATGCTCTCAGTCTGAATTAGGGTTGTTGTTAGGGAAAACATTAAGAACCCCATGTACTCTCTGAAAGGTAGTCACTTACACCTTCAAATAAAGGACTTTATTCTCTAATATAGGGACCATGCCAACCCGGATGCTTTGATTTAGGCAGCTACTCAATATCAAGTCAGACAATTGGTCCTTCTAGCTTAGTACTGCCTGCACTGGCTGATAGCAGCTCTCCAAGGTTTCAGACAGGAGTCTTCTGTAGCCCTTCCTCAAGATGCCAGGGATTGAACCTGTGACCTTTTACAAGCAAAGCATGTGTTCAACTATTGACTAAAGGCTCTTGGAGAAAGGGCAGAATATCATTTACCCTGTTCTTCCACATGAAATCAATAGGTGAGATCCACCCAATATTTAGGTGTCATCAATATGTGAATACCCACCTCTCCTTTTGCCATCCCACAGAGGCAATGGTACCAAATCAGTGTCTGAGATCAGTAAAGAGTGAAATGCAGGTGGACACAGTTAAGATTAATCCAGACAAGATGGAATTGCTGGTGGCTGGCAGAAGAATTTGGTTCGGATGAGGCTGTACTCCCCATAAAGAATTAGAGTCACAGGTGCCCTTAGATTTTCTAGATGTTCAGGCAGTGACCGTGACCAGTTTCCTTTTCCAGGTTAGTCTGCCAGCTGCACCTGTTCTTGGAGATGTCTAATCAAACATGCCTTGGTAATGTCCAGATTAGACAACTGTAAACATAATCTACGTAGGGCTGTATTTGAAGAGTATTCAGAAAATTCTACTGGTTTGAAATGAAGCAGTGAGGGTCACAACTTGCCTCCAGGACCTATTTAAATGAAGTTCTAGAGATGACCTTTAAAATGCTGAATGGCCCAGGCTCGGAGTATTTGAAGGATTACTTTGTTCAATAAGAGCCAATGTGAGCACTTGTATTGATTGGTTTTGAGAGTGCCATCTCTCAAAATTCCTTTCCCCAGGAGTCATACTTTCCTTTCTATATTTTGGTCATCTAACACAGGGAATATGTGGCCTTTGAAATGTTGTTGGACTCCAGCTCCCATCAGCCTCAGCTAGCATGACCAATGGCAAAGGATGATGGGAGTAATAGTTCAGCAACATCTGGAGAGCTGTACATTGCCCACCTCCTAAGAAACCTTCTTATTTTGGTGGGTACTTGGAAATATGAGTCTTCTATCTGTTGCTTCTCTTGCATATTTAGTTTGGTTGCTGCAATTCACAGTTTTATGTTATTTCTCTGCTTTTTGTTTTAATTATATTCATTCATTTTTAATTCTTTAATTTTCTCATTTTACGACTCATGAGATGATAGTATTTTTTTTAAAAAGAAACCCAAAAGAAAATCGGTGTTGTGGAGGAACTGCGTATGTGAGGTAAGGCAGAATTAAAATGTGTTGAATAAATAAATAGCATGCAGGTGTGGTAATTAAATACTCAACATGTAAATTGGGGCCGGTGTGTGTTTGTGTGTGGCAGGAACTTCCATTATGGCCCCTTAGAACACAACATTCTCCTCTGCGGTCTGGCAGTATTATGTCTTCTGTGAGTGGAAATAAATAATCGGTTATCAGCCATCGCCTCAGCCTAAATACTGTCTGAATATTCCTTATCTATGGTCTCACAACGGTTACTGGAACACCAGGGGTAGGCAAGCAGCCAAGAAGGCAAAGATATGGAGGCAGCAATTGGGAATCAGGTGGACTCAAGAGGACCAAAGGCCCAGACAGTCAGCCAACAAGCATTTAGCAGCTGCAGCTGTATCTCAGCTGCTCCCAGCTGAGGATTGCTCTATCAGCCAACAGGGAATTATCAGAGAGACATGCCTGGCAGGCAGGCAGCAACTGTGGAGTTCTTGTGGACAGACATCTGTGTGAAGAAACAGGGCTCTGAGTCCCAGCAGAAATAGTGAAACCTGCTGAGAGTTATGTGCTGCTTTCTGACATTTTTAACATGGGATAGAAATATGCTAAAGGGTTTCTGAGAGACAAAAACCGTAAGGTGGCATTTATTTTAGGCTCACATCTGTGGGGTTAGGGTGCGCAGCATCAGACAACATTTATTCAAGTGGTCTGTAAAATAGTGCCGGCTGGGCTGTGAAACAGGACCACATTCAGACTTGAAGAGGCCCTAAATTATGTCAAGTTTAAGAGGCCCCATGGCCTTCCCCCCCAAATGTGTATTAGGTAATTATGTAAAACTTGAACATTTGTTTCTCGGTGTGTTTTTTCCTTTTCCTGTTTAGAGACACCTCATAAACTGAGGCCCTAAACTGTAATTTACTAAGCTGCCATGAAGGTAAGCTATTACAGTAGAAAGCATTTTCTAGCTCTGTGTAAAAAGCACCATCATTTTATTTGTTCATATTACATTTATATCTCACTTTTCCTCTAAAGAGCTCAAGGTGGCGTATATGGTTCTCCCCTTTTCCATTTCTCAAAACAATCCTCTGGAGTAGGTTAGTCTTAGAGATGGGCTGCTATTCACATTTTCCTCAGAGTAGATCCACTGAAATTAACGAACATGACAATGTTCGGTCCATTCATTTCATTAGGTCTGTTCTGAGTAAATTGATTACCACGCATAGTGACTTGACCCAAGGTCAGTCAGGGAACTTCATGGCTGAGCAGGAATTAGTCTTCTAGGTCCTAGTTGAACACTCTAACCACTACACCACACTTTGTTGCATGCTAAAAAGGATATCTAAATTGCAGAGTGTACATTTCCACATATTCAGCTTAACATTTGAACTGATGAGATTAAGTCTCTTGGCTTCCTAAATAGCTTACAGCACAGATCTGTGTATGTCTGCTTGTTCCCAGGTGGGATGGGTATAGGATTTCAGCCTTTATTTATGGTTTTTGTTACGCCACCACTTATGATCACATCCCCCCCCCCCCACTGCCATGCCATAGAACAGTCTTGTCAGCCTGGTGCCCTTGTTCTGTCTGAACCTGGCCACTGTTGACAGGAACAGCCGCAGCATGACATCTCCTAGACTAGCTTTGCATATTACCTAGAAGTACACGCAGAATGTGTATGAGCAACTGCCACATTCTCTGCACATGCTTCTGGGTCCCATATAGAGGGGGGAAATTCTGTGTCTACCTGCAGGTAGATTTTACCTCCTCATCATGAGCCCTCTTAGGCCTCATTTCCCCATCCCATTAGTTTTCTCTTTGCACGAGCTAAAGAAATGTATATAATGGGAAGAGTTGTTTCAGCTTCCTATTTTACAGCCTTTGGGTAACTTGCAGAGAAGCTTCAAGTGAAGGCTGGCCTTGAAACCAGGAAGGGACTGACCGAGGGAAAGGCATATCGGAAGGACACAGAAAGTGGGAGAGCAAAGAACAGAGTATGCTGCAAGGTTACACAACAGAGGACTTCAAGTCACCAAGTAGCCAGACTTGGCAGATATGACTGTTGAAGGCATATGGCAAGTCTGCTTTTGGTTCAGAAACTAAACAGGTATTAGAGTGAAGCTATTCCTAAATTGTCCTTCTCTCTGTGTCCATTCATAATGGACAAGAGTTACAGTTTACAGGCTGCTTCTGCCTTGGCTGACATTATAATGTTCCCTCTTTCCATTGGCATATTACACTTCAGAATTTGGCCTGAGAAGCCGAGTAATTCCCTCTCTGACTGCTCGCGTTCAATGGTGCAGTTTATCTCACTGTATTCACCTCTGCCCTGGCAAATCAGTTTTCTACGCAGAATTTCCAAGATCAATATGTGATTATTCTGTTTGTCCTGGCACCTCTGATGCTGAATGACGAGAGTGGCAACCCAGCTGGGATATCTGGAACTCTGCAACACTGGATTGTGGAGGCAAGGTCACTTGAGGTTCCAGACTGTTTTGCATTTCATCACAAAGCATTTGGGGGCCAGTGTTTACTGTAGGCTTTCCATCAGCTGTAATTTTAGAAGTGTCATCATGAGTTTGTACTGCATGCTGAATCTATCACTTCCTGTGGAATTTTTCTCTCCTGTCTGGATAGCCTGCATAAGTACCTCTCATTATGACATAAAATGCATGCTTTATATGCTGAGGATCACCAAATATGAAAATGTGTCAAGCTTGGAAATAAAGCAGAAAGAAATCCATACAGCTTGCTCACAGGAGTTTTTGTTTAAATAGTATCCTGTCTCAGGTTTGTAGAAGGAGCTCTTTGTCTCAGGCACATTCAGATATAAGACTATATACAGCATCAGGTAAAGTCTGCTATATAGATAATGGTCACATTATTCAATCCATCTTGACTGATGTCTTCAAAAAGCTTCTTAAGTAAGGTGCATTTATGATAATTCCTTGTGGAATTATGTGTTTATTTTACCCCCCCCCCCAACTTTAGATACATGGGTTCAGTGTCTGTATCCCTGTGGGGCCTTAAATAAGCAAACAACAAATGGGATCTTAATTTTATTTATGTGCCACTTCATATTCCAGCAGAAATCTCTAAGCAGCTTACACATCTCAGCGAAAAGAGTAATAAACATAATTAGAAATACAATACAAAATGCCTTCAATATTTAGCAAAACACAGTGCATTTCATGCTTCACTGTTCTAAGATGGGCATGGCAATCCTACCCTAAAATTTTGCCAGGGGTGGAGATTCACAATCATTATGTTGTTGGGATGAGTACTCTCCTCCTTTGTGAAACTAAGTCCCCTTTCTTCTTTTACCAAAAAACCCCAATCAGGCTAATGGCATCATTTTAACTTTGAACTACTGTTTGGTTAAATGCTTAAGCACAAATCAAGCTCTTTTCCTTATAGAACCAAACATTAGTTGGGGGAAAAAGCAGCTGGTTCAAAGGCTACAGATTCTAAAGAAAGACAATCACAGTGATTCTGTAGAGACAAGCAGAACTGAACTCCAGAGGCAAACAACAAACAGGTAGAATCAGTTTCAAGTTCTATTTGTGTGGCCTAGCAAAGTGTTAGTTGGGTTTCTGAAGGGGATTGCCTAAAGTAGGGAAGACCAACTAACCTGATCAGCCAACTATCAACTCTTGTGCAAATTATTTACAAATCTAGGGAATGGGGACAGCATATGTTAATGATTGATATGTTGTTAAAGATGGTAAGGACAGATGAAACAGAGAGCTGATTACACCTATTTATTTAACAAAATGTATGTACCGCTTGATTATAAGAAAATCTCTGAGCGGCTTACAAAAGTGTAGGCTTTGGCCAAGAGAATGGCCACAAGACTCATAGTTCTACCACAGAAGCTCAGTCGGTCTCTTTTTGTAAACGGTCATGATTGGGAAACGCTTAGGAAGTACAGAAAAAGAAATTGAGCTTCTTGAAGAAAGAGCAAGGCATACCTGCAACAAAGAAACCTGTTTCAAACCCAACAGCAGAAGGCTATGAAGTTGCAACAAGGCATAAATTCATAATTCATATGCCCAGTGCTTTTTTCTGGGGGGATGGAGGGGTATGCATAACCCTAAACAAATTGTGAATCAAAGTTTGGCCTCATTGAGGGGCAGTATTTCAATATGAGGAGGAAAATGAGAGTACCCCTAAACTTTTTTTTTATAGAAAAAAAAGCATTGCATATGCCTATACAAAACCTGCTGTTAGGTTTATTTTCATTAAAGTAAAAATTTCATACATAAACAAAGTTGATATCACTCACTCACCCCTCACCCATTAAATAGCTTATGGCAGACTCCCATACCCTCCAACATTTCTCCAGTGAAAATAGGGACGTCCCATTCCATAACAATAATTTTACTATTTATACCCCACACCTTTTACTGGGTTGCCCCAACCACTCTGGGCAGTTTCCAACATATATAAAAGCATAATAAAACGTTAAACATTTTTTTAAAAAGCTGCCCTATACAGGATTGCCTTCAGACAGGTTAGGAGTCAAATAACTCCATGCCCTCCAATGTTTCTCCAGTGAAAATAGGAACGTCCTAAGGAAAAACGGGACATTCCTGGATCAAATCAGAAACTGAGACTGATTCTCTAAATCAGGGACGTCCCTGGACACTGGAAAATAGGGACACTTGGGTGGAATCCACACACATATAAAAAGTGTTCTGAAAATGCTTTTTTTAAAAGAAGCATTTTTTAAAATACATTGAATTTTCCATAAGGCTTACCATCACCATCTAGTGTCACATTGTATATTACACTTAAGACACACTTAAAACGTTTTATTTGCAGCTGAATAGCTGAGTCCTTGGAGGGTCTGGACTCCAGAATGGCTGGATTTTTTTTTATTGCATATTTGAGCTCATCCACTGCCTCTGATTTCTAGCCGTAGGTCTGAGAAGATTTTATTTTGTCCCGTCGCTTTCCCAAGGAAAACCCGCTGTTTACTGCTGAATTGGAACAAATGTCAATCTGCAAACAAACAAACAAACACTGATTTACATTTGTTCCAATTCAGCAGTAAACAGCAGGTTTTCCCAGGGAAGCGACGGGTCAGAAGAAAAAGATATTGGACCCATGACTAGAAATTACAGAACAAACAGAAATGTGGGCGAGCCCTTAGTTTGGCTTACCTTTAGGCCTGGGTGTTCAAGGCTAAATGATGGCCTACAATGACTCACACCCTGATGCAATATGCTGAGTGCCTCATATCTGTGGGAGGCCTACCTTCTTCAAGCATTAGAATTTCATCCCTCGTTTGACGCATATATAAGGAACATGTACAGCCAACCACATATAAGCTGTGATGAGCAGAACCATGTAAAATGGTTGTAGTATGAAGGGGTTTTCACTAAATCCACTTGGGGTTTTTAATTTTTTCAATGGTATCAAAATGTACCGACACTGTGCCTTATTGTGCTCTAGCTAACTTGTGTCAGCAGGGAGGACTTTTCAACCTTATAGGACACTCTAACTGCTGCTGATCTTAAAGTTACCATTTTGGGGGGAAAGGCATTTCAAATGGAAACTCCAGCATGAAACCTCTGCATTACAATATTTCAGGAAATTCAATTCTGTCACCTGTGGCTTGAATTAAGATTGCAGTTTTTATCCCATTCCATGCACTAATCGGTTTATTGGTATCAAGATGTTTGCCTTGTCAAGAAACTACCTTGTTCATGGCCACTTATTCTGTTTTGACGTCATTGCCTCTGTGTTCTTTAATCACTACATTTCCCTCTGGCCTTGGTCTTCTCCATTCTATTCCTCCTCCTGCTATGCTTATATATGTCTGCTAGTTTAGGATTATATTTCATGCCTGGGATAAAGTGGGCAGTCCTTCATAAAACCTTTATGCCATAATAAATGTGTTAGTCTTTTGAACATGGCTACTTATTTGAAACTGACTTCCAAGTGAAGATACTTACACTGCAGGCTATAATCAAGCATTACTTTGTAATCTTACCCTGTATCTTACCCTTTCCAGCCTCCCTACTCCCTCTATTATATAATAGTGATTAAATGTGGTGGAGAAAGGGTGCTATGTTACAAGAAAATGCCATAATTTTTTCATATGTTTTTCATTATGTTTTTATATGTTCACAATAGAAGGGTTATAGTTCACTGGTCTAGCATTAAATTTGCATGCAGAAGGCCGTAGGTTCAATCCGCAGCTTGAATGTTTTTGTTTGGTTGGAATGTGTCTTTGAGCTGTGATAATGTCTCCTGGTTGCCTGGATAGTGAATGGAAAGATCTGGGCACAGATACCTTTGACTTTGGCATGGCTAGAATGTAGTATGCTGTAAAAAAACAAACAAAAAATGGGTAAAGGACCCCTCAACTGTTAAGTCCAGTCAAAGGCAACTATGGGTTTATGGCACTCATCTCACTTTCAGGCTGAGGGAGCCGGTGTTTGTCCACAGGCAGCTTTCCGGGTCATGGCTAGCATGACTAAACTGCTTCTGGCACAACGGAACACCATGACGGAAACTAGAGCACACGGAAATGCTGTTTACCTTCCCGCCGCAGTGGTACCTATTTATCTACTTGCACTGGCGTGCTTTCAAACTGCTAGGTTGGCAGGAGCTGGAATAGAGCAACGGGAGCTTACCCTGCTGCGGGGATTCGAACCGCTGACCTTCTGATTGGCAAGCCCAAGAGGCTCAGTGGTTTAGACCATAGTGCCACCCGTAGTGTCTCCCCGACTCTGCCCATCCCTGGCACATGTCCCTCAGAAGTCACCCATGAGGAAACCCTTGCTTCACATTGACTGGGAGTGGCTTTCCAGGCTTTCAGATAGGGGTCTTTCCCAGACCTAACTGGGGGAGTGACAAGAGTTGAATATGAGACCTTCTGTATGCAACACGATTGCCCTGCCACTGAACTATTCCTTTATAACTGAGCGTCTCTTTATGGTTATATGCCAGCCACACAACTGCAACACTCACATCTGAACCAATCTCAGAAACCCTACTTCCGAATCTCAAGTCTTCATCCACACCATAGATTTAAAGTACATGATTTCCGCCCAAAAAGCCTGGGAGACATAATTTACCCTTCCCAGAGCTGCGCTTCCCAGCATCTTTAACAACCTACAGTTCCCAAGATTCTTAGGGGAAGCAATCCACTTCAAAGGTGCTTTAAATGTGTGGTACAGATGAAGACATGAGATCTCCAGAAGTAGTATTTTTGAGATTGTTGGCCTCAAGATTTAAACTTCCCGTGCTAAGAACTGACTCCCAAATTGAGTGTGATTTGTCAGCTCTATGCCCAAAATGACCCCTTAATGAAAGAATTGTTCAAGTAAAGAGAGACAAGCATGGAATAAGAGAAGGAAAACAACACAAGAGACCCCAAACCTCTCACTCCCCCAAACCATCCTTGTTTTTCAGCTCCATTCGTGGTGGACAGGATCCGTCAGCAAATGTCATCATGGGGTACACGCTGGCTACATTAATCTGGCTTTGCTTGTGCAAGAGTTTACTTTTATAGCCCTTTCTGCGGCTGAGAGAAACCATCTGAGTTCAACGTTTCACAGATTTCTGGGACGCTAGTAAGAAGTGTGGCGACGGGCCTTGCCAAGGAGGAGGCAAATGGCTTCAGAGAAGCATTTCAAGTCGCTTCAGAATCCTTTGCTGAATCTGATTAGTTTCAACGCCTGTGTGACTGACTCCACATCAAAACCAGAAAATATGTTTCTGCTCATCTTCAAGATTGCTGCTGCTAATTTGCAACATCTGCCTCAAAAGCAAAACAAACTGAAGAGTGGAGACACTGAGCCATGTGTCTGAAAAGCTAACACAGCCATTCAAATTAACAGAAGTAAACACCAGGGCTGCAGATGTGGTATCTGCTTGAACAGCAAGATGTTTCTCATAAATGGAGTGCAAAATGGTGGCTGTGCTGTCAACAGCACAAAAATGTTAGGGTTAATGCCCCCTTTTTTTAAAAAAAAAAAAAGTGTTTTTCAATGAGCATTGTTAAATATAGAATTACAAAGGGAAGGGCTGTAGCTCAGTGGTAGAACATCTGCTTTACATGCAGAAGGTCCATAGTTCAACCCCCCATTTCTCCATGAAGGGCTGGGAGAGACTTCTGCCTGAAACTGTGGAGAGCTTTGCCCATAAGTGTAGACCAGGGGTAGACAGACAACATGGTGCCCTGCAGATGTTGCTGGACTACTGCTTACATCGTCCTTGACAACTGGCCATGCTGGCTGGGACTGAGTTGTAGTCCAATGACATCTGGAGGGCAGCACAGCTATTCTTGGTGCAGCTGATACTAAACTAGATGGACCACTGGTCTGATCTGGCGGGTACTTCCCATGTTTGTTTAGGAAAGACTAATGGAACACATATGACCATGCATGTATTGTCCCAAGTAAAGCAGCAATTCCCAACTGGATGCAGAGGTGGACCTCTTACCATGGGTTTACTATGACTTTACCACATTGCTGGGATTTCCAAGCTGCTATGGAGGTATCAGAGAGTCCAAGGTCTGGACCACACACCTCTGAATCTGAGGCTATGACTTAGCTCTCAAGACTCTTGCTATCCTTAAAACACACACACACACACACACACACACACACACACACACACAATAATAGGGCTCTGGAACCTCAGTACCCATGCTTAGCAGGCAGTATGAAGCCTTTGTATTTACCAGATTTAGTATTAATACTAGGAGGTCGGGACGCGGGTGGCGCTGTTGGGACGCGGGTGGCGCTGTGGGTAAAAGCCTCAGCGCCTAGGGCTTGCCGATCGAAAGGTCGGCGGTTCGAATCCCCGCGGCGGGGTGCGCTCCAGTCGCTCGGTCCCAGCGCCTGCCAACCTAGCAGTTCGAAAGCACTCCCGGGTGCAAGTAGATAAATAGGGACCGCTTACTAGCGGGAAGGTAAACGGCGTTCCGTGTGCGGCTCTGGCTCGCCAGAGCAGCGATGTCACGCTGGCCACGTGACCCGGAAGTGTCTCCGGACAGCGCTGGCCCCCGGCCTCTTGAGTGAGATGGGCGCACAACCCTAGAGTCTGTCAAGACTGGCCCGTATGGGCAGGGGTACCTTTACCTTTACCTTTACTAGGAGGTGACTTACTCCTCCTGTGACTTCAGACCATTGTCTGAGATCAAAGTCATGCTGATTGCTCTCTTTCCCCGTAATTCTGAGAAATCAACTCCTTCCAAATTCTTAGCAATGTTGAATAGGGGACTCCCAGCAACTAAATCCTGAATTAGTATTCGATACCCTTGCTTGACAAGCTTACTACACTCCTCCTGTCTTTTAAGAGACCACCACTGCAGGAAAATGGTAACTTCCAGGTTTTTCCCTTTAAACACAATAGAGTTGGGAAACCGTTTGCTTTGCAAATTAATTATTCTCCTTATTTTGTTAAAGATCAATATGGTTGGTTACATTTTCAGATGGAGAAGTAATATAATATTCCAAATCTCTCTCTCTCTCTCTCTCTCTCTCTCCCCCCCCCCCACCTCTCTCTCCAACACACACACACACTGAGGTGGGGTGTAGCATAAGGCAGGAACCAGAGCCTATTCCCATATAAGAGACTTTAAATAACCTTCAAAGCCACCCACACAGCTGCCACGGAACCATCACACTGGTGCAGGACCAATTTTGCTGCTGAAACTATAGCAAGGAAGATTTACGGAAGAGTAGAGTAGTGTCTGCATTTAATTTCACCCTGACCTCACTTTTTACAATTCCACCCAACCACGTCTATACATACCTACAACTCAGGATAGCACTTCATGTATCTGAGACTGTAGTCTACAGAAACTTATGCCATAATAAAATAGTTTAAATCTTTAAAGTGCCACAAGATGCTTTGTTAGAGCTGGTCTTTATGATTGGCACAACAGAAGCAGTACAGTAGCCATCGGATATATTGTAGTTCTTCTTCTTCTTTGGCGATCACTCGTAGCCGAGTAAGACTGTCTTCCATAAATACAGTTTTAACAATGAGTACATTAGCAGTGACACATGTGTGAACTCACTCACCTTAATATTTTGCTTATTTATCACATCACCCTCCAGCCCTTCCGCCAAAGGGAGCAGGATATATGGGGTTATTTGGTGTCAACCTTGGAACAACCCTCTGAGGTAGATGAGGCTGAGAAAACATAGCCACTTGCCTAAGGCCACCTAGTGAGCTTCATAATGTCTGCCCAACAATAAACTCACACTAAGCTACTGGAATTATTATTATTTTAGTCTTTCCATGGCAACCACAGAAAATTAGCCTGTATTTTCTGGGAGCATGGAAATTCCATCCCTCAAGCATCCATTTCCTATTTGCCTTAGAGCAGGGGCTCTCAAATGTTCTATAGCCCCAGGGCCCTGCTGAGGCAGCTGTAAATTACAGAGGCCCACCAGTCACAAAATAGTGTTTCAGGGGCTGAGCCATTAACATGATGGTGGCAGATGAAGGTAGAGTTTGGTATAATCAGCTGGCTATTACTGACTGATATTTAATCCATGCTTGGAAATTGCTAAATTCTTTGCCACATTTCCCCCATGTGAAGTAAAGGCATTTCTTCTGGAGGCATTGTGACAGCCTCCCCACTTTAGGAAGAATTTGCTGGTCCAGAGGCTCTAATGTGGAGAAGGCTTTTTCTTTTATATATTTTTTTACCTAGCTCCTTCTGTTTCAGGTTTGCTCCTGTATGCACCCTGCTGTGGCTCAGATCCAGCTTCTGTTTACTACATATCAAAATACTGGGTGAGGCCATCCACATACCTAACAAGGCCTTTCCAACACACCTGAAACAGGCAATAGGACACTTGGTGGATCTCATAAGTACTCACTACCTTTGTCCCATAGTCACTATCCTTCTGTGTTTTAGAGCCAGGCCCAGGGGGCTGTAGATATCAATTTGGTAAGGGATTATGAGACAATTGCATTGGCAGCTCTGCATGCCGAACATCAGTAGAGGAGGCTTATCAAAGAAGGTTCATGTGTGATGGATGTATTGAATTCACAAGTGGTACATTCCTAATTCAGATTATCTCAATCTTTGCTTGTGAAAATATTCCTAACATCAGTCATGGGCTTATCAGTCCATCCATTGGCTATTTAAATTCTGACAATTTTGAAATTTTCATACACCCGCCCATACCGCACAATTGGTGTCCATTTTTTTGTGACGCACGTCTTCTTTTTTGGCATTGGCCAGCCTAGTCCAACAGGTAGCTGGAATATGTGAACTCAACCAGGACCATTCTAAGCATATCCGGTGCCGTGGTGCAAATATCCTTCCAGTGCCCCAACCCCCATTTTCCAGAGTTGTTGACCTTTTCCCAAGCCTCTGTGGCGATCGCTCTCCTCCAGCAGAGGCTTGGGAGGCAAGCTGCATGCCCACGAGCCATATGGTTGATGGGGCACAGCTGGCGGGCATGCAGGAAGGAAAGGAGAGGCCACCGGCAAAGCCGCGCAGCTCCCCCACTCGCTAGGGCGCCCGTGAGAGGCTGGTGCCCTGGCACAACGCACCAGTAAACCCAATGGGAAAGACTGCTCTGAACTCAACTATTTGAAGTCAGAGATGGGGAACCTGTGGCCCTCCATATATTGTTGCTGGACTTCAACCCCCATCTACCCTAACCAGCATGGCCAGTTGTCCCCGATCTAAATTATTTCCATGAGGCTCTATCCATCCTTTGAGGACTTCCAGATGGAATTTTTAAAGAAATGCTATAAGATTATTGCAGCAGAAATGTTTGCATGAATGGATTCTCTGTGCTATCTCCTAATGGTATACAAAATTTAGCTGGTCACATATGGCAAGAATATTGTCACAGAGAAATGTGGAAGGGGGGAAAAAAATAGATGACCAGGAAAATGGGAAAGCGACTGGCATTTTTAGCATTTACTGGTAGCTTCCTAATGATGCAGATAGCATGATCAAATCATGCTTTGGGATTAGGAAGGAAGGTTGTTCTGAGCTAGGAGGATGTTTTTACTAGCCTTATGACTCCTACAAGTTTCACCCAGAAGGTTAAGATTTTCTACTCTGCCCTCAGATAGTTACCAGAAGATAAAACAGGTGAAGGAAGTATTTGCACAAATTTTACAGATGCCCCAAACAGAAAACACAGCCAAAGGGAGATGTGAGTAAACATCCATATTAACCAGCAACTAGACTTCTTTACTATTTATATTTTAGATTTAATCACACAGAATATTATGACTAAACCAAATAAATATTTGTTGTTCATTTTAACAAAACTGTAAAATTAATAGGAAAGTGTTTATTATCACTTTGACATTGCGCTTCAAAAGTGGATACATTTTGGCATATTGCTAATTTTCCCACTGAGAGTTCTGTTTCTGTTTTTGTTGCTCGTTTTATACTCCATGAGGCGGGAAGGGGATTTCTACTTGTATTGCTATGAAAATCAGACAGGTGTAGGCTTATTTTACCAAACCAGCAGAGAACACTACCTTCCCTGGACTTTTGGCAAGCTCATCCCATGTAGTGTTCAGCTGATGATGCACAGGCTTCTTGCTCTGCAGCAGTGAAGAGAAGCCACAAGATGAACAGTAATGAGTCATTGAATATTTCCTTTCTTCCCTTCTCTGTGTATGCTCCAGATTTTGAGGAGCTCTTGGGAAAGGACCCCCCTGACCCCTTTTCTTCAGTAAGTCTTACTTATCACTGCCATAAACACCGGCTGCTGCTTCTCTTCCTCACCATTGCTACCTGTGTTGCCTGCTGACCATTGGGATTGGCAGGATCAGGTGGAAAGCAGAGATACCAACAGTGGGTAGAGCCAGGCCCATCATTCACATCATACATTTAAAGCACTGTGGTGCCACTTTAAAACACAGATGCCACTTTAAACAGACATGGCTTCTCCTCCCCCCTCCCAAAAATAATCTGGGAGCTGTAGTTTGTTAAGGTTGCTGAGAGTTGTCAGAAGACACTTCTTCTCATAGTCAAATCAAATCAAAGAGTTACAATAGTCAGAGGGGTTTAACAGTCAATCTCTCTTCACAGGGAGCTCTAGGATTTGGCCATGCCTGCTGGGGTTGATGAGAGCCCAGAGACATATGGAAAGCCACAGGTTCCCCATCCCTGATGTTGATGTTAATGGAGGATGGGCACCTGGGATCAGGGCAGCAGGCTGCAGAACAGTTCCTGCAGGCCATGTTCATCTGTTAGGAGGATTCTCAATCATATCTGTGTACAGCTACTGGATCACAGCTATTCCACCTTCATCTGTCTGAACCGACACTATACATGAGTGTGATTTACTATATGTACAGTCTTACTAAAGTTTTCAATTCTGGTACAGTAGAAAACATATTTATTTTCAGACCTTCACATATTTATAGCAGGATCAGAGGGCAGGTGTAGATAAGGTACGGTACACCACTTCAAAAATATCTCTGACAAGGAATAAACATACCTCAGGGCATAAGATGGAGGCTTGTATCTGAAAAAGAAGCCTTTGATGATCTGACAAAATCTATTTGCAAAATAGAGACTTTTATACAGGCTAACTGAAAGAAAGCGGGGAAGCAACATTATTTCTGATCTTAATATTCATGCGGTCTGACTTGGGCTCACTGATATTCAAGAGGCAAATTAACTGTGTTAAGCTATGATATTTATGCAAAACTAGAAACAGTATGAAAATGCACTTGTGCAATGTACGTTGAAAAAGTTAATGCATTAACAAAAGTTCTCCATTATCTCAGTATATGTGCAAGAACGTTGATTTTCCTTTTCTTAAATCAAAAAACCCAAATGATGTCAATATGGTAAGATGTGATGCATCTTTAAGGAAGCTAAATAGTAAACTGGGCAATTCAGTGAGTAACGGTGATGAGAGACATAATGGCTTGTTCCCACACAAGAATCACATCAGTAGGCTGAATTCATCATTGTGGGTTATGTTCCTGGAATGTGCAGAGAATTAATCAGCACACAAAACAGGGAAGAGAAACAATTTTGGCAGCTCTCAAAGAAAGAGGTGCCAGGCAGGGCTTGAAGAAAAGCAGTCAGCTGAAAAGAAGAAGAAAAAAATAAAACAAGAAAAGCCCATTCAAAGTGTTGAGACAAGTGCTCAAATGCCTCCTTTAGCAACTAGCAAGAATGTCGCCTAATTTGTAGGTCCCAGCAATTACTTGATTAAATTGTATTCAGGTGACAATGTGAAGACATTGCTCGTTTAAGGTGAAGCAGGAAGAAGAATGTTTCAGTGCATTTAATGAGAACGGGTCAGTTAAACTTCAAAGAGTGGCATCATTAGAAAAAGAGTTGAAGGGGGCAGGGAAGGTCTATGTTAGCAACAATGCTGTGTTAACGATGAACCTATGCGTCATGGGACAGTCCTGCGATTATGTAGTACACAGAAAGGCTTCTGGGCTCTATTTGCAAAAGCAGCTTTGCCAAAACCTTGTGCCTGAAACCATCCTGAACACTGGGAGCTGGATACTAGAAGCAAGAAGCAAGGAATGGTGCCATGCAAGGAGTTCAGCAGTTGGAAGCCAACTTCGTAGCTTAGCAACTAAAGCTGAAAGGGAGCTGGGAGCTTCTCAAAAAAGTGGGTGAGAGGGGCAGAAGGGGCATGCAAGATGAGAAAACAAGTTTAGATGAAAAGGGGGAAGTCGGGAGCAAAAGTATTAGAAAAGGGTGTAAGGTGAAAATACAACTAAGCCGTGTGCCAAGGTCAGGGCCCGATTTAGGTTTGATGAGGCCCCAAGCTAGTGAAGGTAATGGGTCTCTTTATATGTCCAGCTGTCCTTTGTCAACAACAAATTGTCGCTGTTTTTTGTGTTGAATATATGCTATATGGTAATTTATGGACCTAAAAGGTATCTAAAGCCATTTGCACATAACAAAATATGTATTTTATCAAAGTAATTGTTGAACTGAAATACAATTAAGAAGAAGTATATTAATTGTGAAATACAATTAAGAAGTATATTAATAGTGAAATAATTAAACTCTAACTGTGTGTAGGTTTTATTTTATTTGTTTTTTATCTTATATTTTGGAAATGTACATCCAGGTTTTTCCTTAAATTTTTTTTGGGGCCCCCCAAGAGAGTGGGGCCCTAAGCTTTATCTTATACAGTGGTACCTCGGGTTACATATGCTTCAGGTTACAGACTCTGCTAACCCAGAAATATTACCTCAGGTTAAGAACTTTGGTTCAGGATGAGAACAGAAATTGTGCTCCGGCGGCGTGGCAGCAGCAGGAGGCCCCATTAGCTAAAGTGGTGCTTCAGTTTCAGGTTAAGAATGGATCTCCGGAATGAATTAAGTTCTTAACCCGAGGTACCACTGTATGTAAATCCGGCACTGGTCAAGGTCCAAAGCAGGGAGTGATTTAGTTGCCCTGTGACATGGGCTTACCAAATACTTTTGCCAGCATAAAGCAGGGGTGGGCAACTATGGCATTGTGGAGCATCTTATGGAGGTCCACAGGGCCCCCACCCCAATTATAGAATCACACATATGGCCTTAGCTTTATAATAAATAACTTGCATTTCAAAATATCCAATACCTTGGTATTGTACAGCATTCTCAGCAGATTGGAGAATGGCATCTCTCAGAGTTTTGATCATCAGAGCCAACTGGCTTTGCTCCACAACTACAATGCATGCACACACACACGTTGAACCTCTGACCCTTTTTGAAATGCTCAAAAGTCTGCAGCACCTGGAACAGGCCAGTAATTTATGATGCATAAGAGTGCTGGAAGCTCATGCTTTAGTGTCATCAACAAGACAGTGTTCCTATCCCAGGCAAGCTTTTAAAAATTACATATATAATATTATTATATCTTTTACTTTAATGTAAGCTTCAGTCTTGAGGCCATTCCATAAGAGCACATATTTAGCCAATGAACTTGGAAATGTTACTGCATCACTCATATATAAAATCTGGTTTATTCATGTAAAGGTAAAGGTACCCCTGCCCGTACGGGCCAGTCTTGACAGACTCTAGGGTTGTGCGCCCATCTCACTCAAAGAGGCCGGGGGCCAGCGCTGTCCGAAGACACTTCCGGGTCACGTGGCCAGCGTGACATCGCTGCTCTGGCGAGCCAGAGCCGCACACGGAAACGCCGTTTACCTTCCCGCTAGTAAGCGGTCCCTATTTATCTACTTGCACCCGAGAGTGCTTTCGAACTGCTAGGTTGGCAGGCGCTGGGACCGAACAACGGGAGCGCACCCCGCCGCGGGGATTCGAACAGCCGACCTTTCGATCGGCAAGCCCTAGGCGCTGAGGCTTTTACCCACAGCGCCACCCGCGTCCCTGGTTTATTCATAGATAGCTTTAAAGAAGGTGTGACTGTCCACTAGGCATTTCCAGAATGTACATGAGGTAAATGCTCTGCTGTTTTTTTTTTTTGTGGTTTTTTTTATGGAGTGTCCATCTGGAAGCTGAGAAAAACAACAACAACAACAATATAATTTTCTCTCTGTCCTGAGTCTGAAATTGAAACGCAGCCTCTTGTGTCTGTCATGTGAGCTCCAGCTGAAGTGGGGGCAAAGGCATTCATCGCATTTTACATATTCAAACTAATAATAGTTCCAAGGCTGAGTTCCGGGCAAAGAATCCGTTCTGCCTAGAAAGTGTGGCTTTCTTACAGTGAAACGGACAAACAAAAAGCTGTGATCCCTCTGGTCTCTGTATCAAGAAATATATGCCTTGTTACCTTGGGTATACACACAATAATTTGGCCATTATAAAAGCAGTTGTTAGCTTCAGGCTGATCACACCCCATTAAATCCTTCAAATGTTCAGCAGTGTCCTGTGGCATACAGATGTGATTCCAATAATAGTAAGTGAGCTCATCCTTGGTGTAGAAGATTATTCATTAGGGAGAGAATGGTGTAACTGATATCATCATTACATCACCTTTTCCTGTGCCTTATTCTCACTGCAGCTGATAGGGAAAGCACACCTCAGTCCTAAGTTATGTCTTTTTCTGCTTTTGCAGACTATGCTAAATAGAATATTGTTTGAAAGGACGTTCTTCCTCCATTAAACCTCAGAACTGATCATCAGTGAGAAAAACACATGCAATACTGGAAATGCTTTGCTTGTGTCCCTTTTCCTCCTTAAACACAGTTTATGTTCGTCAGCAACTGCTTAGTAATGATTTTCAGCCACTGAAATACTCTTGTGATCCAATCACATGACCAAGACTGGAAACACTCTTGCAAACCAGTATACTGTAATCCCGTGACCAAAAATGGTTTACTGAAGCCTATTTGAACAAAGAGATTTAAGTTTCTGGAAATCTTTCAGCATATACAACCCAGTCAAGGGAATGATGAAATCGACCATATCAGATTGCAAGCATCTTTTGCTCTCATTAATTCCACTTCTAAAACAAAACAAGAATGTTCTGAAATAGTTGGGTAAAGTTGACTTGTGCCTTTTCTTTTATTTCAAGGATTACAAGAACACTATTCACATCTCATCTTTATACATATGAAAAGTACCTTTTAAAAAAAACCTCTGGGCATTGCAGAGCATGTTTTTACTCATCATGTGCAGATCATGTGCACAGTCTAATATCCATGACAAATGCACCAAAACATAAAGACATCTCTTGTAGAAATGTATGCTGTTCATGTTTCTGGAGGTTCGCTTGACCTTTTCCATTGTGCATCCTCAAGTGCTACTAACCTTAGGCAGCAGCTTGGACTCCAACTCAGAAAGGGACGAGGTCAGCCAGCTTGTGATCAGTGTTGTGATCAGTAGCGTAAGCAGCTGAAGTGTCAAACTTGGACCCTGATGATGACACTGAGTCAAACAGCCAGAACCCGCAGGCCCCTCAAGCCAGGTCTCTTGGAGAAAGTACCCTCTGAGCCAAATTCCCCCAAGAAACCCAACCCTTCCATAGAAGGGCCTTGTGCTCTCTTATGCCTGCTCACACCAACACAGGCAACACATCAGACAGGCCTGAATAGAGTGGCTAGATAACTACAAAAAAGTCATTGTCTCTCATTAGGCTCATTCATGCACACTGTTCCATCTTGCTTTGCCAATTTCGTTACCAGTGGGAGTGGGTCATACCAACTCTGATTGGATCTTTTCACCTTTTCAACAGACTTTGTTTGCTTTACATAGGCTCTACAGGGTGATAGCTCTTGCATCTGTTGGGCCTTTTGGCTTGGCTTTGCAATAACATCACCCCCCATACTGCTGCCTGTTTCAGCTGAGGATGCATTAAGCTGATGCGATGAAGAGCACTCTGCCCATGAAAGCTTATCCTGCAATAAACATGTTTGTCTTTAAGATGCCACAGAACTCTTTTCCTGCAACAAATTAACACTGGAATTTAGATCCCTTGCTATTCATTTCACACATACCCCATGTTCTTTTTTTTTTAAAAAAAAGTCTCTTCTTAAGAGTCTGCCATGGAACTGTCTCTAATTTCCTTTCAATTTTACAGTTTCCTTTTCTACATAAACTGGCTGGGCGTTGACCACATATTACAAATGCGAGCAAACACTGCAATAAAGCATTTCCCATTTCCCCCCCTTTTGTGTATCCTAACGTCCTGTTTGCTAGTATCTGCAAGGAGAATTAACATCTTTATTGAGTTCACAATACCCTTAGCATATACTATAGAATCTTGAAAGGGTTTTGGGTATGATTTCTGGAGAACCAGTAAATTTTTGTAGGATACTTTCTAAGGTTGTTGACACATTCCTGTCCTTGTGCTTATGACTTCCATCATAGAAAAAAAAGGAAGGAAGGAAGGAAGGAAGGAAGGAAGGAAGGAAGGGATAACAAGAGAGATATTTGAATGTCCACTTCTCGTTGGATTTTCCTTACCAGCTCCTATAGTCCTAATATGTGAATCTCTACGGCTTTATATCATGGCACTACATCCAAAGAGTCTGAATAACCTATCGGGATCAAAAAAGAACAAAGAATAATTCAGGAGTCTGATGCAAAGCCAGCTTTTATGCAAGAGTCAGAACTGTGTCAACCTATGAAACATGAAACATTTGTATGCCAACATGGTTCTTCCTCTTGAATAGGCCACCAGCGGGTGACCGTGGCCTGTCAGTTGCCTCTCGTAAGCTTCTGTACGAAATGGTTTTAAGACACTCATTTACAAAGGCTGTTATTATGGTCTATGAAGTCACAGAGTGCAGTCTATAAATGTGAGCTGGCATCATAAGCTAAAGTATTTGTGTTAGAACAGAAATAGAGATTGAGAGGAAGTTTAGCTATAAAGGCTCTGTCCTGAAAAGGAATTGATAGAAAGCTACTTCCTGGCCCTTTTACAGTGCCAGCCCTGGTGTGAATGGGGAAAATATGACATTACACTATGCATGGGCATAGGAAGCTGCTTTATCAATGGGCTGAGTCAAGCCATTGGTCTCTATAGTATTGCCTACTCTGACTGGCAGGGGCCTCCCACAGCCCTGCTGGAGATGCCAGGGTCTCAGCCATGGAAAGTGGATGCTCTGCCACTGATTAGGCTATTTATCCTACAGTTAACTATTGATATTTCCTGAGCTCTGTCTGCTGTAATGCAAAGTATCCTGAAGCTTTGGTGTGACTTGGTTTTGAATGGGCAATCAAGCCCCATCAATCTTACAAAAGGCCTTTCCTGGAAATGGAAGCAGCTCAAACGAGTTTGTCAACTCTTGAGCAGATAGAAGGACTGGGAACTCCCTAACTAAAGTGCTGGAAGAAGATATGGGATTAGACAGAATCTTGAGGTGTTGGTCTCATGTTGCATGGAGGCCAATAAATCTTCTTAAACTGGCTGCCTACACCTACAGGCTCAGCCATTACAAAAAGAACCATTATACCCCCAATAATGTCTCCTTCAAAAGGAGAAATTATATATTATTTCAGTACGATTATATATATATGTTGATTCAGAAGCAATCCCCATTGAGTTCAATATGATTTACTCCCAGGTAAGAGTGTTTGCAGCGTAAACCTCATACATCTGTCCCTGGAAATGCAGCAATGTTGTTACTCTTTCTGCCATTTTCAATATTAACATTCGGTAGCGTCTTGAAAAGAATTCTCTCCTTGGCCTTCCTCATGTAGTAGAGTAGTTGTCTGTGTTGTTGTTGTTTAGTCGTGTCCAACTCTTCGTGACCCCATGGACCAGAGCACGCCAGGGACTCCTGTCTTCCACTGCCTCCCGCAGTTTGGTCAAACTCATGCTGGTAGCTTCGAGAACAATGTCCAACCATCTCATCCTCTGTCGTCCCCTTCTCCTTGTGCCCTCAATCTTTCCCAATATCAGGGTCTTTTCCAGGGAGTCTTCTCTTCTCATGCGGTGGCCAAAGTATTGGAGCCTCAGCTTCAGGATCTGTCCTTCCAGTGAGCACTCAGAGCTGATTTCCTTAATGGATCGGCTTGATCTTCTTGCAGTCCATGGGACTCTCAAGAGTCTCCTCCAGCACCATAATTCAAAAGTTGTCTGTAGTCACACATTCCCAATCCTTCTGGGAGATATTGGGGATTGAACCTGGGACCTTTTGCAAGGAAAGCATGTGCTCTAGCTCTGAGTTATGACCCTCCCCTTAAACTGCCATGGGTGGTGTTCAGTACTCGTCTTACACAGAGTAGACCCATTATTTTAAGGCGCATGACTAATTATATCCATCAATTCCAATGACTCTTTAAGTAGGGCTTAGTTGAAGACCACTCTAAGTTTCTGGTAATTAAGTTATGATATGTGGGACAGTGGCTGGAATATTGGACTAGGACTTGGGAGCCCAAGGTTCAAACCCTCACTGGGTGATCTTGGGCCAGTCACTGTATCTCATCATAACCTACTTCACAGGGTTGTTGCGAGGATAAAATGGGGAAGAGAGGGGAAGTGCCATGTATCCTGCTTTGAACTCCTTCAAAGAGAGGTGGTCTGCAAACGTAATAAGTAAATACCTGGAAGGCAGCAGCAGCAGGCTTCTTTGTTCCCCCTTTGTTTTTGTATCTCCCTGTAGGATGCAGACAAGTTTCCCTTGCATATGCAACCTGGATGTCTTGCCTTGTAAAAGTAAGGTTTAAGACATTATAGTACAGTGGTACCTTGGGTTACATACGCTTCAGGTTACAGACTCCGCTAACCCAGAAATAGTAAGAACTTTGCTTCAGGATGAGAACAGAAATTGTGCTCCTACGGCGCGGCAGCAGCGCGAGGCCCCATTAGCTAAAGTGGTGCATCAGGTTAAGAACAGTTTCAGGTTAAGAACGGACCTCCGGAACAAATTAAGTTCTTAACCCGAGATACCACTATACACTATAATCTGGACCATATGGCCTAATACAATGATGGACTGTGGATGGATCTACATCTGTAGCAGAGATAAACTTCAGGTCCCTTTGGTATCTGTGAACCCATGATTCCAATTAGAGAGCTGTTTGGATTAGAACGTCACACTTCCCTTTTCCCTGCTGAAGATCCACACACTGTTTGACCTCTGTTAAGGCTGATGCTGCTAGCTTCTTCCACTCTTTCACCTGATTAACAGTAATTAGCCACCTGCAACTGCATTGTCTTTTCCACAAACAGTTTAAACTCAGGGGAGAAAACACCCCAAATGCTTGTTTTGAAAATGCCAGTCTGACTCCCGCAATTTTTGGCACTAACATAAAATTCTCCTTTCTCGGTTGTAAGTATGACTAGAAAGCTACATGAATGAAAGAGGGTAGTACAGTAACGATCCTGCTTTGTTTTTCTTTGACAGTCTGCTCAATTTCTCTCCTTTTCTGCAGTTTGCTTGCATGCTCTAGGCTGCATTTAGCAACTGTTACTATTCCTTAATGGGAACTGCAATTAATCTTAGTTCCCAGACATTTTGCTAGGTAAAACACTTTGTGACATAACGGGGGTGGCTCTGTGGGTTGAACCACAGAGCCTAGGGCTTGCTGATCAGAAGGTCGGTGGTTTGAATCCCCACGACGGGGTGAGCTCCCGTTGTTTGGTCCCTGCTCCTGCCAACCTAGCAGTTCAAAAGCACGTCAAAGTGCAAGTAGATAAATAGGTACCGCTCCGGAGGGAAGGTAAACGGCGTTTCCGTGCGGTGCTCTGGTTCGCCAGAAGCGGCTTAGTCATGCTGGCCACATGACCCGGAAGTTGTACGCCGGCTCCCTTGGCCAATAAAGTGAGATGAGCGCCGCAACCCCAGAATCGGCCACGACTGGACCAAATAGTCAGGGGTCCCTTTACCTTTACCTATTCTTTTCTAGAGATGAAAGACGCTGACCTATGAAGATAGTAGGTTGCTGAAAGCTATCCTCTTTGATGGCTTTTAGAAGCTTTGAACCATTTATCTGCTATGTTCAAGATGAGGACAGTGCTGTGTTGCCACTAGGCCACAAGTGATCTGATGCGGCTGGAGCTGTTCACTACTAGTCACTATATCAAACTAGTGTCCCTTCCCCCAACGGAATTATCTTGTGATCTGCATTAAAAAAGAAAGAAAGAACAAACCTCCATCTAGTTTAGTGGTGCCTGAATTAACATCACTATGCAGATAGAATTCATGGAGGCCTGCTTCCATATGCAGATCTCCCTGGCTGTTCAATAAAAAATAAGTAATGAAGCCAACATTTATTGATGACATGACTTTCTTTCTTCAGTAAAGTCCTGTGAAACCTACCCTGGACGTAGGAAATAATTTTGTTTCTAGTAGAGATGTTGCATTGTGCACTTAAGTCCACAAAAACTTATGCCGTAATAAGAGTGACTTTTTTGTTGTTATTAAACATTTGAAGTCTTTAAAACTCAGTGTCCTTAACTACTCATCCGCTCCTCCAAATAATAAAAGGTAAAGGTACCCCTGCCCGTACGGGCCAGTCTTGACAGACTCTAGGGTTGTGCGCCCATCTCACTCAAGAGGCCGGGGGCCAGCGCTGTCCGGAGACACTTCCGGGTCACGTGGCCAGCGTGACATCGCTGCTCAGGCGAGCCAGAGCCGCACATGGAACACCGTTTACCTTCCCGCTAATAAGCGGTCCCTATTTATCTACTTGCACCCTCCAAATAATAATCTTCAAATAATTCATTGTCTAATAGTACCAAGACAGAAACCATTCTAGCTTTTTAATTGGTAATTTATTTGGCAGAGCTTTCCAAACTTTTCATGTTGGTGACACACTTTTTAGACATGCATCATTTCGTGACACAGTAATTCAGCTTTACCAGCAAATCGGAGGTTAAACTAACCCCTTTCCAGCTCTGGGAGGAGCACGGGGAACGTTCGCGTGACACAGGACACACTACAGGTGACACACTGACGTGTCACGACACACAGTTTTGAAAGCTCTGGGATAAGGGTTCCCCTAACCTAAATGAATTGCAGGAATGAAATATCAGTTTAATTTCCACAGGATAGGCACAATCCAGAGAAAGGTTTGCACATAAACCAAGATTAACTGTCTCTGCTCTGTCCCTAGTAAGTTTAGAGTATGGTGGACAGAGAAAAGCCGTCTTGCAGTGAGTGTTTTGCTCTGGGCTGCTCTGATATTTCAGGCAACTAACCATTATTTCAGCATGGGTGGGGAAGCTGTGGCCCTCCAGATGCACTACTACTCGTAGCATCCCTGACTATTGCCCTTGCTGGCCAAGACTGATAGGAATCGGAGTCCAACAATAACTGGAGGGCCACAGATTCCCCAAACACTGTATTTCAAAGTCAATGGGCTCCTGATGTTCAAAAATATTTAGACCAAAGTTGCAGAGAAAGACACCCTCTCTGTTAGTAGACAATTTGCTGTAGACTATATGATGTCAGAACAATGAAAATAGTCTGTGGG
Source organism: Podarcis tiliguerta (assembly GCF_965153285.1). Taxonomy (NCBI): domain Eukaryota; kingdom Metazoa; phylum Chordata; class Lepidosauria; order Squamata; family Lacertidae; genus Podarcis; species Podarcis tiliguerta. Next base: position 36,122,822 of record NC_139542.1, on the reverse strand, counting down.
AAGGCAAATTTAGCATAACTTAGAGATTTTTTTTCCAAGCACCCTTTGCATGAGCTTTAATTATATATCCAAAAGCTAGGAATATTAACTGGCCAGATGAACAGTTGATGAAAGGCAGTGCAGTAGCAGAGCCAACAGGGATGTGGCAAAAACATGACAGCGCAAGCCCATGCATGTTTGCTCAGAAGTAAGCCCAACAGAGTTCAGTGGGGTTTGCTAGCAGGTAAGTGTACACACTTTGTAGCATAGGATGGATTACAGATTGCAATCCTGTACACCAGGAATGTGGAACCTGTAACCTTTCACCTGTTGTTGGACTCCAACTCCCATTAGCTTCAGGCAACATGGCCAATAGACAGGGATGATGGGAGTTGTAGTCCGGCCACAGGTTCCCTGTCCCTGCCACACACACTTATCTGGAAGAAAGCCCCACTAAACTCAGTTGGGTTTACCTCTGGCAAAACATACACAGGCTTGTCTGTTAATTGTTATTCATGTTGATTTTTTTTATTAAAGATTTTCTTGTTTTACAGAAGTAAGTGTAATGCCTCGTATTTTTTCCATGTAACATTTTTACAAATCCGTTTCATTTGTTGAGACATTAGGGGGAGAAGGAAAAAAAGCGGGGTGGTGGGAGGGAAGATGGGTGCGGGTGGGGTCGGGTGGCGATGTTTCTATTATGCTTAATGTATGTAGGGTTTGGTGTCAGTGTTGCTTGTGCTGTTCACTTGTGTTCCTTTGGTGGTGAGAGAGGTTGGGGTTGGCCTAGGGTGTGGTTGTTTGTTTGTGATTGGCTGTGGTGATCTTTGTTTTCGTGTGTGAGTAGGATGGGTGGGTGTTTTGGATCAGGTTAGCCATATTGATTTGTATGCTGTTGGTGGATTATTGTCATTGTTGGGCTGTGTATGTGATAAAGGGGAGCCATACCGAGGTAAAGGCGTCTTCTTCCGTTTGTCCCCGTGTCAGTTTCAGTTTCTTGGTTAATTTTTCTAGTAAGGCTGTTTCCCATACTATTTGGTACGATTGGTCCATGCTTACTCCTGACAGGTCTCTCCAGTGTTTGGTTATGGTGTTTCTGGCTGCTGAAAGCAGGCAGGCTTGTCTGTTAAGAGCAGCAATACACTGGCCATCTCATTCAGACACCATTCTGTTCTCCAGTTCGTAAACTGGCATTAGGAACTAGGAGGCAAGGGACTTCTACAATGGTTTAGGGCAGTGGTTCCTAAAACAGACCACTTGCAGGAGTCATTGCCAACTGAATCATCTCTATTTGCTTAAAAAATATCCTTAGAAAGAAGCAGAGTTGACTGAATGGAAGAAATGTCAAAACAGTTTTTTTTAAAATTTGTCATATGTAGAAAAGCAGAATAGCTCTCATGTGCCATTTGGGGGATGGAAGCAAAATGCCAGACAAGTAAGCAAATGCCACACTTATGCCTTCTTACTAAGTTTAGATTTGACTACCGAAATAAAAGCCTAACACTATTCCTTTGGTTAAGAGATCAGCACCTGCCTAGGTGGTCAGCTTGATTGCTTGGTAAATAATAAGAGTATATAGTTTTTAAGTTCAAAGAAACTAGCACTGTCAACATTTAACATTGTTCCAAAACCTTGCAATTTGATCATTAGAATTTTGGACATAATTTTTCATAGGGCCCTGTTTCTGGAATCTCATGGACCTTTTGAATAAATATTTTGTGAGGTTGAAGGGAAGTTTTGTAATCTGTACAGTCTTGAAACAATCCAAAATTGCAAACTGACCTTACCAAGGTCTTAGTCAAGGAAGAAGCTCATGATTACACTGAGCTATTGATAAAACAAGAATGAGCCATGAGATTAGCAATTAACCTGTTCATTCTCACGCTACTTAGCATACTGCCATCTAATGCTTATTTAAGTGTACAGCTCCTTTGCTTCTCAGACACCATTCTGCAAGCTATATACATTACCCCCAACTCCCCTCGCCCCCCACCAGCTGCTCATACCTGTCAGGACCCAGTGTGGTAGAAGCCAAACAGCTTAGCTAAGTTTGGGTCAAGTCCATGGGGATAACTATGGGTCCAAGGGGCCCAAACAGATGTGGGCCAAGGCAGGCAGGTAGATTTTGGAATGGGTAGACGAAACATCAGAGGCAGGCAGTGAACTTCCAAGAGTTGTACTACTGCTCCCAGCAACAACCTGCTCAGAATAAGATTCAGATGCATTATATAATCTTGTTGGTTATCCAAGCCATTTGATTCAGCTGGGCTGCAGTCCCCTTTCCTGCCATGATGAAAGGGGCGCTGTAGAGCTGAGCCAGCCACTTCTTTTAACCCCCAAGCTGACCTGGTGGAGGAAAGAATAAGGTGCTTAAGCCCTGCTGTCAGATAGGCTGTTTTGAGTGCTCTAATGCCTTATGGTTTCTTGAATATAAATACATGTGCCAGACTGGCTATCTGACAAATTACGAGAAGCCCCACAACTTATATCCTAAAGTTTCTAATTAACATGCTTTCCACCACTGAGAAAGTAAAATTAGATCTAGGCACAAGATGTCACTAAATTAGAAAAAATCAACTTTACCTTCTGGCACATGATCTCCACCCTCATGCTGCTAATAGATGATGAGCCTCACCTGTGAAACTGATCCTATCATCTGTGCTGTGCAATTTGGTTTTTGTATGGGCTCTAATTATTTTAAATTTGTTACTGCCCATGTAATAAATTGTGTGTTGTAGCCATCTAAACCATACTCAGAGTAGACTCCTTGAAATTAATGGAGCTAAGTTAGCCATGTCCATTAATTTCAATACTCCTAGGACAAGCAAAGGGCCCATCTGTTTAAAAAGATCTTTGTGAAAAAGTGTTTAAAATTATATACGAATAAACGGGGGAAATGGAAAGCACACTCTCACAGGAATATAATTGTTGTTGCATATTTATACAGTCATATTAGTGTACCTGGTGTTTTATAAAATAATATAAACAAAACACAGAGAACTCTAGAGCATGAGATTCTTTATCTTAGGGCCGTGCGTTCGAAACGGGCAAAAAAAGATCCTTGCATTGCACGACTCTCATGGTCCCTTCCAACTCTAAGATTCTGTCTTGAGGAGCCTACAGTCTAAATTGTAATGTTTTGGGGCTTTTGTCTTGTGTAGGATGCCTACAGTATTTCAGCCCTGGATGTTTTGCTAACATGTCTAAGGATTTAGTGCCATCTGGAGGCTATCACATGCTATAGAAACTATTTCCAGAGAGGCGGCTGTGTTAAGCTTGCAGTGATAGCAACAGAGTCCAAGCTCTCATGGACTACAGTCCACTCCATCAGGGGAATGAAGTGTCGTTACCTGGTTGCTAGGAGGCGTGGATTGTATACAGTGGGCTGCCCAAATGTTGTGATGCTGACCATCCTAACACTGCTGGATACTGTGTCAGACTATTGATCCATCTAACAGAGTATTTTCTCCAGTGACTGTCAATGGCTCTCCAGGGTTTCAGCTTAGCTGTAGAGTATCTGCTTTGCTTGCAGAAAATCTCAGGTTTAATCCCTGGCACCTCTGGGTAGGTCTGAGAGAGAACCTTCGTCTGAAACCCTGAAGCTACTGCCATTCAATTGGATTTGGATTTGATATCCCGCTTTATCACTACCCGAAGGAGTCTCAAAGCGGCTAACATTCTCCTTTCCCTTCCTCCCCCACAACAAACACTCTGTGAGGTGAGTGGGGTTGAGAGACTTCAGAGAAGTGTGACTAGCCCAAGGTCACCCAGCAGCTGCATGTGGAGACGCGAACCCGGTTCCCCAGATTATGAGTCTACCGCTCTTAACCATTACACCAAACTGGCTATGTAGACAATACAGTGGAACCTCGGGTTACATATGCTTCAGGTTACAGACTCCACTAACCCAGAAATAGTACCTCAGGTTAAGAACTTGGCTTCAGGATGAGAACAGAAATGGTGCTCCCATGGCACGGCGGCAGCAGGAGGCCCCTAAAGTGGTGCTTCAGGTTAAGAACAGTTTCAGGTTAAGAATGGACCTCTGGAACGAATTAAGTACTTAACCCGAGGGACCACTGTACTGAGCTAGATGTGCCATTGGATTGACTCGATATAAGGCAGCTCCCTATGTCTCCCCCAGTCTTACTTGGCAATGCTGAGCATTGGCCTTGAGCTTACTGCTTTCAAATCAGGTGCTCTACCTGTGAGCCTATGGACCTTCCCCTTATCCTGGTCCTATACTACGCAAATGAGCATAACACACCTTCTGTTCAACAAGTCGAAACAAAATAAAAAAATTCCTTCCAGTAGCACCTTAGAGACCAACTAAGTTTGTTATTGGTATGAGCTTTCATACCAACGGCAGACCTACCTGTAACTGTTCAACAAGTCTTAGTCATGTGTTCTTCAGCTGCTGAAGGGGAACAAAAGGAACTTTAATCTTCTCTTCCTAGTTGGGGAATGTGTTTCCCTCAGGAAGAATGGCTGCAGCTCCTCCTAACTGGAGACCAGACGCTGAAAAGGAAAGAGAACATCCTCATACAAGATTTGTTTATAAAGCATTTTGCTTAATTGCAATGCAAGTATTGTGAATATTATCTTTTTTTCCATTCGCTGCAGATTTTTCATTATTCATTGAAATGGGTAAGAATCCAAGAACACTGGGCAAGGCCTAGCTGCTCCTTATCAAATTAACTTCTTGTCCCTTGACAGCAGTTTTCATCAGATAAAGCAACAGTCTGGGCGTGTAACATGATTCCCCCCCCCCATAGTTCAGTATCTTGTAAGAGTTTTTGGTCCCAGTAAAAGGCTTCATCACACCCAAAGACAGCACATTATTATCTAGCTCATTCTTCGCTAACCTAGGTGGACTCTAGACACATAAAAAAGATGTGAAAATGCTTTTTTGAAAAAATGTTTTGAAAAATATATTGAATTTGCCATAGCTTGCCATCGCCATCTAGTACCATATTTTTATAATGCACTTTACAATACACTTAAAACATTTTATTTGCAGCTGTATAGCTGAGTCCCTGGTGCCTTATGGTTGCTTTTGGACTATAATTCCCATCAGCCCCCAGCCAGCATGTGGAAGAAAAACAACAACACCTTGGAAAGCATACAAACTTACTGTGCTATAAGCTTCTGTGGATCAAAACCTGTTTTATTAGATACACAAAGTACTGTAACTTGGCAAATTACAAACACACACACAACAGAAAGAATAATCGTGTGTATTAACTGTTACTAAGTGAGGGCAGAAGACACATCAATGCAAAAGCCATCACTATGCAAAATTTAATGCAAACAAGGTCTACAGAAGGGAGTAAAATATACAATCAAGCGTCGGTGTGATCTACTGCCAGCCATGTAATGAATGAATGGGCAAAACAAGATGAATAGTGTTTATGCACACCTAATTACTTTCTGCAGTCAGGCAGAGCTGTTCCCAGTCTCCAGTCCAAGTCTAATGGTTCAGCAGCTTCCGTTTAGCCGCATTGATTAAGTGGACCATAATCCATGAATGATAATAAATTATTATTCATGATAAAAACAATAATTTGTTAACTTTTAAAGGAGCCACAAAAGCCTGTGTTGTTTTTTATACCAGCTGGTAAGATCTCACAAGCTCCTGCAAAATTAGGGACCCTCTTAAGTGCACCAAGGGACACGGGTGGTGCTGTGGGTTAAACCACAGAGCCTAGGACTTGCCGATCAGAAGGTTGGCAGTTCGATCCCCGCAACAGGGTGAGCTCCTGTTGCTCGGTCCCTGCTCCTGCCAACTTAGCAGTTCGAAAGCACGTCAAAGTGCAAGTAGATAAATAGGTACCACTCCGGCAGGAAGGTAAACAGCATTTCTGTGCGCTGTTCTGTTTCGCCAGAAGCAGCTTAGTCATGCTGGCCACATGACCCGGAAGCTGTACGCCGGCTCCCTTGGCCAATAAAGCGAGATGAGCGCCGCAACCCCAGAGTCGGCCACAACTAGACCTAATGATCAGGGGTCCCTTTACCTTTACTAAAGTGCCACCACTTGGGCTTGCTCCGTTCTCTCAGGATGTTTCAAATAACGAATATGGGGCAAACAAGCAATGTGTGTTCACTTTTGAAAAGAGAACAATATTCTCCTTAAATATTGTATCCTTGTGATATGTAAATTGGTAGCATATTGTGGATATTTGAGTTTTATGTTGGTTGTGGTTATTGCATTTGGGTTTTAATTGAATGGATGTTGCTTTTGTGTCTATGGCTGAAAAAGGAGCATATTAAGCCTGGCTGCTTCTGGACCAGGTAGCTTCTAGTGCTACCCAATCATCGTTCTTCCATTGCAAGTGACAAGCAGAATTGCAATTGACTTTCCAGAGTGTTGGGAGTGTTGTACCTTCTCTTTGTACATCCCATTACATTCTGTCTACACTACCTGGGCATGATACACCCATTTTATCATCACAACTCTGAGAGGGAATTGAGGCTGAGAGATACTGTGCTTGGCCTAAGATCACCCAGGGTGCTTGGTGCTATGGGAGGGGTGTCATTTGCAACTCAGCAAACATTCCACACAGATAACCGGAGTGGGGAGTGCCATTTCAAAACCCAGATTATTGGAGCATACAGTACTGGCTTGCTTGTGAGGCAGAGAAGCAAAGAAAAATGCAGTCATCATATCCACAAACATTACTCTTCAGTCACTGATTAGAGAGAAGACACTCTGCACATGCTTAAACTCCCTCTTCTCTGTCACTTCACATCTAAAGCTCATTTGCAGAAAAGAAGGATGGTTACAACTCCCAGCAACTCTTAACTACGGTGCCCAGTTATCTGATGGAACGAATTTGCTTTTATGGCATGACGTGTGTGCACAGCCCACTGAATGTTTGCAATCTCCACCCTCGAACTGGGTCTAAAAATGCAGGTCTCATGGCTTAAACACCCAGCCTAACTTTTGGACTTTTGGGGGGGGGTACTTTGTAACATTTAGCTTCAGGAAGACTTCTGGAGAGCTTGAAAGCTTGCTTTGCGGAGTTTTGTTTGGTCTTAATGAAGGTGGTGTTGCCCAGCTGTGGATTCTGAAGTTTCCAGAACCCTCATCGCCCCCTAAGCCGGAACCAAATAACCACTGAGGCTTGGCCACCAATATCACAGCTATCGCGTTGTGGCCAAGGATTCCTCCGCGGGAAAGAGCAGCTGCTTTGCTCCTCCGCCCTCCTATAAGAGGAGTCCGCGCTTCCCTGCGAGCCCCTTTGCCTCCAGGCTCCCACCCTCCCTCCCTCCCCGCCGCGGCCGCTTCCTGCAGCGGCCGAACCACAACTCCCAGAAGCCCTTTGGGTGTCGGTCTGGCTCTGAAAGTGAAAACAAACTTCAGGGCTGCCCGTTTCAGGGAGGGAAAGCGCCACATGTTTCGTTTCTCTTTTGTTTCCGCTCCGGGAGCCCAGTGATGCGTAAAGGGAGCGGGCGAGAGCCGCCTTCCCAAGCGGGGCAGCAGGAGGAGCGCGCAAGTTCTCCGCGCCGGGCTTGAAGCCAAGGAAACTCCGGCGGGAAGGCCGAGCAAGAAGCGGCAGACGCTGCCGCCGCCCGGTGCATGCGGGGCGCCTCGCAGGAGACCTGCGAACGGGAGTCCGGAGTCCGGGCGCCGCCAGCCGCCCTTGGAGCGAGGGGCTTGAGGTGCATCTCTCCCGCTTTCTCCTGAAGCATGTGGGGCTGAAGCAGCGATTTCCCTGCAACCCCCGGAGCAATAAATAAACATGGAGGCGACGGCTGCTACTGCTGCTGCAGAAGAGAAGCCAGGTGGCGAGGAGCAGAGCCCCCCGGTCTCCGTCGCGGAGGCCCCGGCGGATTCCTCCATGGACGCCTGCCTGCGATCTCAGGGGTTGTACCGCAAGCGAGTGGCGAAGGACGGGTCATGCCTCTTCCGAGCCGTGGCGGAGCAGGTGAGTGCGCAAGGTCTCCCTTTGCAAGCGGGGGGCGCGAGGGTCGTGAGAGGCGGCTTTGTTCGGGGAGAGGGTCTCTCTCCCTCCTCTTCGAGGTGCAGCTAGAATCCCCTGGGAAGGAGGACTTTGACCTGCCGGCGCGCGTCGGCTGTCTAGCTGCAGGCGGCGGAGAAAGCCGGGGGAAACGAGTTGGTGGAAGTTTTTTGCGGATCTGGGCTGCGCGGTCTCCAGGGCCAAACGCCAGCGGTTAGGGGCGCAGCCGCCCAAGGAAAGAAACCCGTCCGGGAAAAAGAATCTATGTGTGGAAAGCGGAGTTGAGCGCCCTCCGCGAACTTGTTGCACTGTTGAGAGATTTGCTAGTTGCCTTTTTCTAGTTTCGAGGGAAACGATTCTCTTTCCTCCTCTGCTCTTTGGTCACCTTCCGACAAGTTGTTTCGGTTGCACCTCCCATGTTTATTATGTTCCCAACTCCAATTTTGTAGACTTCTATTTAAAATCTGCCGGTAAACGAAAGGAGACACGATAGTTATCCTTCTTTTTGTATATGCTTGATGGGATGCTTGTATATTATTTATATACGATAGTGAAAGCGGAAAAAAACGTTAAACTTCGGTCTCCTTAAGTGCGTAGCCTGAAAACGCAAAACGCCTTGCTTCTGGTCTGCTTTATTTCTGTTGTGGCTCAGCCGAATCGTGGATCATTTATGTCCAGACTGGAATATGGCATTCGGCCTGGGGGAAATGGGTGCAACGCTGTCTGGCTTGCACAGTACAAAACACCCCCAGGGCTGCTTTGAAATTAGGTCAGCTTCCTGTCGCTATAATGACTCTGCACCTTCCCAAAGCTGAATGTAGGGGACTTTGCTTGTGCTTAGTAATACTTCCACTTCTAGGGGCAGTTGTGGGGCGATGGGGGGGGGGCACAGGGTTGGGCTGTATTGTCAGATTGATTCCTGATGCTTATAACTGAATCACTTCTGAGAACACGTTTTTTTTAAAAAACACACACCATAATTTCCGAGTTAGATTGTTGCAACAAAAAGTCTTGTGGTACCTTGAAAAGGCTAGCAATGTAATTTATAGCCTAAGCTTTTGTGAAGTCCATTTCAGCAGATGTTTTATGCCGTAACAATTTCATTAGTCCTTTTAAGGTGCCGCAAGCCTGCTGGGTTGGCTTATCAGGGTTGTCAGGGAGCAGCTGAGTGAATTAAGAACTCCTGATCAGCCTTTCTCCACCTGTGGGTCCCCAGATGTTGTGAATTAATTAGGAATCAGGTGAGTGTCTCTGTCTCTTTCTTCCCCTCCCCAGTATGGGAAGAAGGACAGAACTGAACTACTTTGCAGGATTGTTGTAAGGACAGCATAATATGTGTGCAGTGATTTGAAGCCTCTGAAGCACTAAATAGCTTTGTAAAATAAGCCCACGAAGAAGGCTGGCAGAGGGAAGGAAGTTGTATTTCTGTATTGGGCAGCAAGGAGGGTTTGCTGCCCGAGGCAGGCTGCTTTGTTTCTGTGCTGGACCATCCCTCCTGGCTATCGACTCACTTTTTTTGGGGGGGGGGCAAAAAGTTATTGAGCTTTTTTGGGGAGATCATGGGTAAAACTCCCCCCTTCAAAAAAGGAACATTATAGGTGGGGGCATACTTCTGCTGGGGGAAGCAGAACCTCAGCTAATTGAGCATTTTTAATGCTTTTCACTGGACGTGGGTGGTGCTGTGGTATAAACCACTGAGCCTTGGGCTTGCCGATCAGAAGGTCGGTGGTTCAAATCCGTGCGACGAGGTGAGCTCCCGTTGTTTGGTCCCAGCTCCTGCCACCTAGCAGTTTGAAAGCACGTCAAAGTACAAGTAGATAAATACCAGTAGGTACTGCTCCAGCGGGAAGGTAAATGGTGTTTCCGTGCACTGCTCTGGTTTCGCCAGAAGCGGCTTAGTCATGCTGGCCACATGGCCCAGAAAAACTAACTCTGGACAAACGGCAGCTCCCTTGGCCAGGAAAGCGAGATGAGAGCCACAACCCCAGAGTCGTTCGCGACTGGACTTAACGGTCAGGGGTCCTTTACATTTACTAATGCTTTTCAAAGCATTTTGAGGATTTGGGGGGGGGGGTCAGCTATATACCACAATACAAAACCATGTAAAAAGATTGAATTGAGCAACGATGTCACGCAACATAACATTCTTAAAATATTTTTTCTGAACTCTTCTGCCCACTCTTAAAGCTGTGATCTGGGAGAAGTTATTGCTCAGCTGGACTTGACTGAGGGTGGTGAGGCTTTCTTTTTGTGCCCTTCTTTGCCCGTTCCAACTGAGGGAACTGGTAGGACACTGAGGCAGTCATAGTTGTCAAAGTGAGATGGAGCAGCAAGGTATTATAGCTATATCTCTTATGACTTTCAGACTGCCAGGGGTGTGTTCATGTGGGAAATACCATTTTCAATGTCTCCCTAAACTTGAGAAATAAAGCACACATAACTAAGCAAAAGCAAGGACACACTTTTCACAGAGTGCCTCCCCCCCCCCACCAGTTTTAATTTGGGCGGTCTACTCTTCCACTTCAGATTCCACATGTGCAGATCAGGCCTCAGTTTTTGCTGTATATTTGTCTTTTATTTTGCCTTTACTACTAACGCAGCAGCTTTTTGACTCCTTACGTTTGAGTGCATGAGCATATGCAAGTTTGAAACTCAGTAATGTGTCTGATCATTGGTACCAGTTCATTAAACACCTTGTTGTTGTTTTTATCTGATTCCTCAAGGTTTTCCATTCCCAGGCTCAACATCTGGACATTAGGATGGCCTGTATACACTTCCTGCGGAACAACAGAGAGCATTTTGAAGCGGTAAGCAAGCGATGTTTTCATTGTGCAGGGTGTCTTATCAGGGGCAGTGCTGTTTCTCACGGCTCTGCTTTGTGGGCGTACGCCAGCTTGGCAAAAAATAAAACGCTAGCTTGGGCTGATGAAGGTTGTAGTCTAAAATGGAGGGTACCAGGTTAACAAAGGGTGGTGTAAACAACAATTTCCTTTCCCACTTTCCCTGGGTCTACGCTCCTTCCAACACACTCTGGCTAAAGGCAACTTTGTTTTGCTTTGATTAGATGGTTTATAGTTGCAGGACATGGGCTGAAGACACATGATGCAGTCATCTCTCAATGCAAGCTAAGCGGGTCTGAATCTGGTCAGTGCCTGGAGGAGACGCAGCCAGGGAAACCCCCTTGTACTTTGCCTTGAGTTCCACAATGGGAAGAGATAAATGAACATAGTAAATTAATAAGTGCTCTAAATAAATGCAGTGTGGTGTAGTGGTCAGAGTATTAGACTAGGACCTTGGAGATCAGGGTTCAAATCACCGCTCAGTCATGAAGCTCACTGGATGATTTTTGGGCCAGTCACTTCTTCCCAGCCTAATTTACCTTACAGGGCTGTTGTGGTACCTCGGTTTACGAACTTAATCCATTCCGGAAGTCGGTTCTTAAACCGAAACCGTTCTTAAACTGAGGCGCGCTTTCCCTAATGAGGCCTCCCACCACCGGTACCCTTCCACCATTCAGAGTCTGTTCTTAGACCGAGGTAAAGTTTTGATACACCACTTCCGGTTTTGCGGCGTTCATAAACCAAATTGTTCATAAACAAGGCTGTTCTTAAACCGAGGTACCACTGTATAGGTGTGGCTTTTGTAAATACTTCATCTGAGTCAGCTTTTTCCCCAGGGCACTGGAACTTGTTCTGAGGGGGTGTCCAAATACCGTGAAACCAGCATTCCTGTCTGTACAGCCTCTGCTTGCATTAGATTGCTTGCATGCATTCTTCACAGTGTAGCTGCATTTTCTCCAGTTATTGTCGATTACTTTGCTATGAACAAAAGCAATACACATGTACGTACACACATAGACATACATATTGTAGCTGTATGATGTGTATCTTCCTAATGTGGCAAGATTTGTATGGTTAACCTGCTTACTTTGGCACACCTGCCAGAAGCTTGTCATCTGGATGCATCTCTTAGATACTTGTCAGTCCCAAGCTCAAAGCTTGGGAGCTTCCTCAAAGAGGGCCCATGGTTCCTGCATGCAGTGTGGCCTGAGCTGCCTTGGGGATTTTCACATCTGTATTCCTGTGGAGGAGGAGGCAGTGCGTGGCCTGGTGTATCCTCAGATGCTGCCAGGAAGAGTTTGCTGTGATTCTCGTGGCCTTGGCAATACTTTGTCAAGTTGCTTCGATAGTGGAGATGGCCACTCTGGGATGCGTCAGATCACTTTGAACATCTGTTGGGTCTTCCATGCAAATTGTGTGGCTGGGGGTGTTTTGCCTATGTGAACTGTTCTAGGCTTATTATTTTTTACATTTTGAATTGAATAGTAGACTATTTTCATCTGTGGCTGATTAAGTGTTATGTTGGAGAAGAAGAATCAACATAACCTTTTGTACAAAACTGTGATTGTTGCAGCCTTTATGAGTAATTTGCTGAGGTAGGCTATTTGCTGGCAGGACTGTATTACAGTAGGGATAGCAACAGTGGCTAGAGTGTTGTTGGACTAGGGCCTGGGAGACCAGGGTTCAAATACTCACTCAGCCATGAAACTCACTGGGTGATCTTGGACCAGTCACTTGCTCCCAGCCTAACTACCTCACAGGATTGTTGTGAGGATAAAATAGGGCAGTGGTGTCCAAATTTTTTCCAAAGGGCCAGATTTCATGAAGTGAGGGGCTGTTAGGGCCAACCAAAGTTGTTGACTTTTTGGGGGGATTTTACCCCAGGAAGTAAACTGCCATGGGCCGGATTAAACCGACCAGCAGGCTGGATTAGGCCCCCAAAACAGACTTTGGACATGCCTGAAATAGGGAGGAGGATAACTATGTATGCCACCTTGAGCTCTTGGGAGGAAAGGTGGGAGAGAAATACAGTAAATAATAAATAAAAGCAGTGAAAAAGTTACTGAAGGCTTTGTTTTGATACACAGCTTTGAATTTGTACCAGGCCTCAGCTCTGACATCTGTTTTTAATCCCAGCATTTAACCCTGGAACATATGAAGTTCCTCTGAGCAGGTGCAGAGTGCATTTTCCTTCCCCCTTAAATCTGAGACTAGAGCAGCAGGTGGGGAACCTATTTTTAACTTTTTAGCAGCTGCGTACCAATGGTTGGCAGAAAGAGTGTGGAACAATGACTGTGACTTCTGCTTTTGTACGGCAGGCTACATTCTAGCCATGGAGAAGGCAGAGGTTTCTATACACATAGGGCATGTGAACACAGCTGTCTAGGGCAGCAAGAGGCATTATCACAGTTAAAGGACACATTTTACCCAGATAAAAGCACCCAAGGATGTTACAGACCAGGGAATCGTGAAGGCTGAATCAGCAAACCTTGAGGGTTGCATTCAGTCATAGAATCATATAATTGGAAGGGACCAAAGGGTCATCTAGTCCAACCCCCTGCAATACCAATGTGGGGCTCGAACCGCTGACCCTGAGATTGAGTCCCTGGGCCTCTGAGGGTCCCCTGCTCTGGAAAGGCTTTCAGATCACACAGTGGGTTTCCAGACAGAGCTGAACTTTTTCTGGAATTATGTCAAAGCTGTTTCACCACAATGCTGCTAACAAATTCTTTTCATTGTTAATATTTTACAGTTTATAGAGGGACCATTTGAAGAATACCTGAAGAGTCTTGAAAACCCTCAGGTATGTGTTGTTGGATTAAGTATGCAGTGCGTGATGTAAAGCACACTACTTGACTGCAGCTGGCTCATCTGTTTCTCCTAAATATTAATCCTGAAGTGTGCGCAAGCTTTTCTTGTGTCTTGGTGTTACATGTGATATGCTCTTCACAAGCCCTGCTAAAAAAATTATTTGAGTCCGTCTGGGTGTTTGTGGAATTTGCAAAAGGGATAATAACAGTACCATTACCCCATATTGATGGTGGAGGAACACACGTTTTGAATTGCACAGACTTTGCTGGTCCCTGCAAGTAGGAATTCAGAAACCGTTTTGCTCTGTCCTTAGCTAGCTTTAGCAAGCTGCCAAAGATTTAAAGGAGAGGAAAGCCTCTAATAGTTTCTAAATGTAGGCATTTACTGTTGAGATTGCCATATTCATTTGGGTAAACCAGGGGTCAGCAACCTTTTTCAGCCATGGGCCAGTACACCATCCCTCATACTATGTGGTGGGCCGGAATATATTTTGAAAAAAATATATGAACGAATTCCTATGCCCCACAAATAACCCAGAGATGCATTTTAAATAAAAGGAAACCTTCTACTCATGTAAAAACACGCTGATTCCCGGACCATCCGTGGTCCGGATGGAGAAGGCGATTGGGCTGCATCCGGCCCCCGGGCCTTAGGTTGCCTACCCCTGGGGTAAACAATGAAAGCATCAACAATAAAAAAACAGCAAGATACAGACCAGGCTTTTCACAAAAGGAAGTCCTTCAATAGGCAGTACAGTAGAAAGATAACAGAGGTTTGCCACCTGCCAGATATGTAGCTTGGGTGGGTCTGAGTTGCCAACTTGGTCTGAGTCCTATAGACCGCCTAATCAAATAGGCCAGTTGCTTAAGTCAATGTCCTGTGTGCACTGTTGGACACATGGAAAACAGTTTGTGGAAGAGGGTGCCAAGCATTGGTATTGGGGGCTAATCCACACCCCCCAAATATTTTGCATAATATACTTCACGGAGGATGAGGTTATGTGGAAGCTGGGAATATTCATTCAGCTGGATTGAAATGACTTTTAAATTTTCATTTCATACCCCTGAATATAATTCTGATGAGCTGCAGCAAATGCACATTAGCCGAGGTACGATGAAACTTTTAAAATGTTAGTCTGTTGCTGGTAGCTTGATGTGTGTTCTTGAGCAACTTGGTGACTTTCCACTGGGCTTGTGGAGAAGAAGCTCTTGGTGGGCCGTGTTCTAACTTGATGTAAAAAGTATTCTTCCTTAGTGGTGGTTTTTCATTGCAATTTCCCTCCCCCCCTTTTGATATAGGAATGGGTCGGACAAGTGGAAATAAGTGCCCTTTCTCTTATGTACAGGTAAGAAATACTTCTACGTTTTCCTTCAATATGAATCAAAGCAAACATTTGGCTACTGTGAAGAATTATTGTTCAAGAATTTGGCAACAATTGACGTTGCCATTTTCTTAGTGGATATATATGGTTCTGGGACTGTTTGGATGTGGATGATTGTACTGTTAATGACATTGTACTGTTAATTTTATTTTAAAGTCTGTTTTTAATATATTTTCCCCCTTTGCATATTCTTTTAGAAAAGACTTCATAATATATCAGGAACCAAATTCTGCTCCTTCGCATGTAACTGAAAATGGCTTTCCTGACAAGGTAAGAAATGTGCTAAAATTGGCAAACTTGCAGCAGAATAGTTAGGGCAGAGCTGGTGTGGCAAGTTTTGCCATGTGGGGATAATGGCCTGCTACCTCTGAGCCCAAAGCAAGAGCACAGCATTATAACAATACAGTGGTACCTCAGGTTACAAACTTAATTCATTCCGGTGGTCTGTTCTTAACCTGAGGCGCGCTTTTGTTAATGGGGCCTCTTGCCGCCGCCGCACGATTTCCATTCTCATCCTGGGGCAACCCGAGGTACTACTTCCGGGTTCGCGGAGTTTGTAACCCGAGGTGTTTGTAACCTGAGGTACCACTGTACATGCTTGGCTTGGGTTAAGCTTGCTTAGCTTAGGGTCTTGAAGCCAGACTAAAACGTTGTGTTGTTTGTTTCTCCTGCATCATGAAAATAAATATCAGCAGCTTCTGTGTCACATTCGAATCAGGGATGGAGAGGAAACTCCTCCCCCCTGTCACTTTTCCTAGTCTTAATGCTGTTTCCCATACTGGGGAGGCAACTTACAAGTAGTGTGCAGTAGCAGTGAGCATTCCCCCCCCCTTTTTTATTTTTTGTGTTTGTTCTGAGACTTAATAACAATTGACTTTTTTTAAGAAGCAGCCCTGTGCCTATGGCTGAAATCTTGGCTTGGGGATGTGATGTTTGAGGCAGGGGAGGAGCGTTAACCCTCCTCCTCTGATATCAGAATTCTCCGCCCCACCCAACAAACCTGCTATCAATATTCTAAAAATTCTTACCCTGAATTGTCTACATATCTGATCCTAATAAATTTCAAGTCAACACACTTCTGTTGGGTTTTCTCTACTGCTTGAGTATATCCAGGAAACATAGACAGTATTCAACTAGTTAAGTACAGAGTCTTGAAACAGTTCTACTTGCTAAATGTTTCTTTAAAATTGCTTTGTGGAGGTATTTGTTGATTTTGTTTTTTGGTCAGTGTGTTGGTTTCTGATCGTACTGTTTCAATATTCTTCTTCTGCTTCCTCTCAGGTATTGCTGTGTTTCACCAGTGGAAGCCACTACGATATTGTCTATCCGGTGGAATACACGGTCAATGCTGCTCTTTGCCAGTGTAAGTACTGATATTTTGATGGTGAGCCTTAGCAGACCCAGCTGAAGCTTCATGTTCCCACGTTTCTTGGAGGCAACCATTTCCAGTGCTTACTTGCCTTCAAACTGCAGCATGGTTTGAAGGCACAACTTTCTGTGTCTTGTTTTGGTTTGAAGGTGGCCACCTTGTGGAAAGTAAGTAAGTTTGGGTCTGGACAGTGTCTGGATGGGAGACCACATGAGAATCCATGTATGTCACCTTGAGTTCCATGTTGGAAACAAAGAGGAATATAAATATAATAAATAAGAGGCAGTGGAATGGACTGCCTCTTAAACTGAGAGGAGTTTTGAGCAAAAACAGTGTTTTCTGCTGATGGAAGGGACTCTCCAAAGCAGTTATTCTTGCATCTGGAATACAATCTGGCATTTTCGTTACGAATCTTTTTGTTGAAACCAAGAATGGCCTTTTGCTGCTTATGAACTGGAAGATGTATAGATATGCTGAAGTTTTACCCAGAACGTGAACTGTAGTATTTCTCCAAAAGTACACACAAACCGAAGAGTAATTGTTGCCTCCTCATGCCAAATGTGGTTATCCAAACGAAGCCCTTGACTCGTTAATCAGCTGAGTTTTGGCTACTTTCCCAGATTGCTTAACTCCCTTGAAGAAATCTGCAGGACACATTGGCAGCATCAATACCTCTCAAATAGTATCCTTGATGCCTAATTTCAACATGTGATTAAAACAATGTAAAATGATGTCGCATGTAGAACTGTTTAAAGTATGATTGCTTAAACCTGACAAATGCTGTTTTGTTGCCCTGATTAGCTATTCTGTATGAAATGCTGTACGAAAAAGTGTTCGGGGTCGATGTGAGTAAAATCTTAAAAGAACTCAGCCCTCCTGAAGTGACTAAGGATGCCGATGGAAACAGTGAAGCGTCTGATTCAGAGGACGGAGACATGGAGTAAGTCTACAAATTCAACGTTAAAAAGCACAGGGAGTATCATGTTGGCTGACATGTTTGATGCCTGATACGGGGATTTTAATTTTTTTTAAAATACGGTGTTTCTAAAAAACAAAGCAAAAAATTAGTAGCAACACCTGGTTCTTCTACTATGTCTGCTCAGAAGACATAAAAAATTCAAACTTTTTTACAGAATCTGTATTCCTTTAAAAACAACAACTGGATGCTTGCTGAACGGTTGCTTGCAAGTCTGATTTCAGCAGCCTGGTCAAACCAGAATACTTACATTTAAAATGAATCAGTCCTACTAATGCCAGCGAGTCTGGAATGGATTGTCTCGCCACATTCAATTGATGTTTGCTGCTTTCATAAGGGCAAAATATTTAACACCTTGCCTGGCAGCCATAGGTGGCCTGGAGTTCCATCCCAGAGAGTAAGTGGCTTGGCTTTCTCTATGCTAGACTGGGACATGAAGTGGGCTTCCTTTGTCCCCAGTGCACTTGATAGAAGGCAGATTTATTTAGTAGCCTGTGTTTCCATGGTTCTAGCCTCTTAGCAGGCTAGCAAAAAAATCTATACGTTAGTAATGTTTGTGAACTTATTTACAAACCTGGGTGATAGTGTCAAAACAAAAATACGGAGTTCGTTGCAAAAAAATATTTTCTATACCTTTGCTCCTCACAGAAGTGAAGTGGCTGCAGCAAATCATACCAATGGGTTGAAGCCACCTGAAGGCAAACAGGTATATTGCTTTGATTTTTGTTCTTTAGTTTCTTTCAGTTACCTATAAAGTTCTGTGTCTCTGTGTCAATGTAGCTGAGGATATTACCATTGGTGTTAAGGAGCTTGACTTAATTTCATCCAGGGAATGCTAGCTGGCATAAGGTGTACGCCAGAAAAATTTCAGTGCACTGACACTAATGAGTGCAACGCCATAGTTCACGTTGCTAAGGCTGTACACCTACATGCACTTAACTATTTAGTGTAGGGGTTGCCAACACAATTATCGTGGGTGCACATGTGCCCACAGAGATCTTTCATGGTGCCCTGTAGTTTTCCTTCCCCATGAAAGTTGGCTTGAAAGAAGCATTTTTTTCTGCAGCCAGTAGAATAGGTTTCATTGCGTGAGTTGTGACCACAACAGTTTGTTCCGGTTTGCTAATGTTTCCTCAGACACCCCCCCAAAGGTGAGTGACCTTTGCATTAGGAAGCAAGCCTCACTGAACACCTGACTACTTGCATCTGAGTAAACACAGGCTTGTGCTGCAAACTGCATTTATTTTTGGTGGAATGCAATTTCTCTGATAGTACCTTTGGTTTGCCTTTGAGGAAAAATATAGGTCGCTCCTTTAGTCTGACCCTTAAACATCTGGTCAGAAAAAAAAGGGGGGAATGTATTCTGGTTGCTAAACAGTGTTTTATGTATTACGGCCTTGGTAAGCTTTGCTCTGTGAATCAGAGATATATCAGGCTACTATATTTGACTTATTACAATGGATTTTCTGCTGCCTAGGAATTTTTATAAAGTTATAGTTGGAGATCCTCTTTTCTTTTTTATATATCATGTAAGAATCTAAAAATCAATAAACAGTAAGCCTGTAACCTATATGTATTTAACTTGTGCACATTCTGCTTTACACACTTGGCTAAATGAATGAACGAGGAGCAGAAGGGGGGTGACTGGCCAGGGAAAAAGGCTTTAGAAATCCTACCCGCCATTGCACCCAATGTGTTTTGGCTATATGTGCTTTTGGCTTTAGTGACCCCGGAATGTAAGTTGTGGTCTTACTGTGTTGCAAACAGTACTTGCATTTGTGCCCAAGCTTGTTCATATCTGTGCAAAAAAAAGAGATTTTTGAAATATTAAGTGGTATGAATGCTTTTATATAAAGAAATACATAAAGACAAATATTCCGCCGTTGCAATGGATATTCTTTTCTTCCTTACTTTTTAATTTTTTTTATTACGTTCTTCCTTATTTCTATTACACAGCAGCTTCACAAACGTGGAAGATCCAACTCCCTTACCTTGCCTAGAGGCGTTCTTAGGTCACTGAATCCGTCAGTCTACCAAAATATTGAATATGAAGCCTGGCAGCAGTCTAAACGAGGTGAGCTTCATAGTTTGAAATCAGTTTCTTGGTGCAAGAAGAGCATCAAGCATTATTCTGTGCTCACCTGCTAATGTATAATGACGTGTTTTCTTTTTGTGCTTGCAGATCAGCAAAAGCAAGATTTCTCTATTGCTGCTGGCATGCAGTATTCAGTTGGCGATAAATGCAAAGTAGGTGACGTTGAATGTGAGCCAATTCCACTTAACTACTGTTTCTTTCCTCAGTCTTGTGTACCACTGTGGGGTTGCCACTTCTTTTCTTGATAGAAGTTTTGTGCCTTTAAAAGCAGAAATGCAAGGCTGAAATCAAACTGGGCTCCTCCTCCGGCATGGAGATTCAGTGCTGAGGGAAGCTGCTGAAATGAAAGTCCCAGAACCTCTCTGGAACAAAAAGGTGGCAATCCTCCTTATACTTCATCCTCATCCTTCTCTTCCCACTCTGCTTCCAAATGCTGGTCCTTTTTGAAAGTGCCAGCGATCACAGCACCAAGCGTTGCACTTGATGACGATCAGCACAGTGCTTTTGCCTGCTGCAGGCAAAGGAAATTGTGTCACCTGATGTCAATTTGATGCCAAGTAAGCAGCTCCCTAATAATAATAATAATAATAATAATAATAATAATAATTTATACCCCACCCATCTGTCTAGGTTTCCCCAGCCACTCTGGGCTGCTTCCAACAAAAAGTCAAGTCAAGGTTAGTCTTCACAGGCTGATGCGAGATAAGAATCCGTCCTGTCAGATCTAGTTCCCCACTCCTGGGGTTACCGTAACAAGGGTTCTGTTCTCCTAAACAGAATTACTACCTCCATAATTCTCCTTTTTGCATCTCGCAGAACTTCCAGGTATTAAAGAAGTCCATAAGGTGGAGAATGTGTAGTACCTGTGCTGGTTGTGGTCCCATCTGCACTATAAATCTATAAAAAGTATCATGCCACTTTAAACAGTTGTGGCTTCCCAAAAAGAAAAACATGGGAAGCGTAGTTTAAGGGTCCTGAGAGTTGTTAGGAGATCCCTATTTCCTTCACAGAGCTACAATTTCCAGAGTTCCCTGGGTGGAGGCATTATCTGTTAAACCATACTGTATTTCTGTGAGGGGGATAGTGGTCCCCTAATGACTCTCGGGGCCCATAGCAACCTTTA
This sequence comes from Podarcis tiliguerta, assembly GCF_965153285.1. NCBI lineage: Eukaryota > Metazoa > Chordata > Lepidosauria > Squamata > Lacertidae > Podarcis > Podarcis tiliguerta. The sequence goes on along the minus strand of NC_139542.1, from coordinate 36,102,290 downwards.
CTTCCCAGGATTCTTTGGGGGAAGACATTACTGTTTAATGTGGTATGATGCTGCTCTAAATGTATAGTCCAGGTGGGGATTGTGGCTCATCTGTGAGTTTTGCTTCCAGGCCAGTTAAGTCTTTGCCCCTCACCATAGTAGGACTGGATTGTAAGGGATGCAGATAGGTGAGCTGATAGCAGGAATTTGTGTGGGGCTGCTGATATGACTTAACACAAGGGAAAGCAGTGTTATTCCTTATGTGGTCCTAAGTTGAGATCTATGGATCTGCTTTGTGAAAGGTTCCAGGATCTCTCAAACTGTATTAAGTTACTTCTCTCTTCTTGGCGTCTATCAGTACTGCTTCTACTTGATATTGGCAAAGTGGTTCAGGAGGAGAGACATTATTTTACAGAAACATTTCCTTTCCTCTTCTTTACTCCATAGGTGCGTTTAGACCAAAGTGGAAGATTCTATAATGCTCACATCCAAGAAGTCCAGGCTCCAAACGGGCCAGTTGTTGTTTTCGTGGAAGAGCTTGGTGCCAAGTAAGTGAAACCATGTCATTTTCTGCCTAGTCACACGTCTTGGTGACTGGTGACATAGGGGCAAAAAAATGACAGTAGGTACACTAGTCAATACTAGATTCTTTTGAATCAGTCTCCAAAATCTGCAGGTATTTTTGCAGGCTTTGTGTCTGCCTGACTGCAAACTAGCTCCGAACTGTGTTTCTATTTTATTTCCTCTGAGGGGGTGGGGAAGCTGTGGCCCTCCAGATGGTGCTGGACTCCAACTCCCATCATTTCCAGCCAGCATAGCTAGTAGATGGGGATAATGGGAATTGTAATCCAGCCACAACTGGTTCCCCATCCTTGTCCTCAGATACTTTTGGAAGTGAGCCCAAGCGCTATGGCAACGGTGTCTGTAAATACAACTGCATAAGGTGGTAAGAAGGACGCGGATGGCGCTGTGGGTTAAACCACAGAGCCTAGGACTTGCCGATGAGAAGGTTGACGGTTCGAATCCCCGCGACGGCGTGAGCTTCCGTTGCTCGGGCCCTGCTCCTGCCAACCTAGCAGTTCGAAAGCACGTCAAAGTGCAAGTAGATAAATAGGTACCACTCCGGCGGGAAGGTAAACGGCGTTTCCGTGTGCTGCTCTGGTTCGCCAGAAGCGGCTTAGTCATGCTGGCCATGTACGCTGGCTCCCTCAGCCAATAAAGCGAGATGAGCGCCGCAACCCCAGAGTCGTCCACAACTGGACCTAATGGCCAGGGTTCCCTTTACCTTTTACCTTTAAGGTGGTAACATTAGCAATGGCACTTACAATATTTGGAGAAATATGCTGTTTTAGTTCCATTTTTATAATGCATGTCAGCATTTTCTGGGAAATTCTCATAATTGAGTTGTGGAACGGACTTTCATCCGTTCCCCACCCCCTACTGCAGACCCCCCCATGCCACATCCTGTTCTCCTCCAAAAGCTCCTCCAACTGCGGGGGGGGGGGGTGGTGGCTGTAAGGCATAAATGGCTAAGGGAGAATTGGTGAAAATTAAGTGTCCCATGTCATGTGAGATGAAGTGCTTTCATCTAAGGCAAATGCTTCATTGGAGGCACAGCTATGTTTCTTCCATACAGAAAGTGATAGACGATGGTGGTTTTTTGGGGAAAACATTTTCTGTTTGGGCAACTGCTTGGGGAAGTGAAACATGGTATTGGAAGGAGGGAGTGGGAATTAGTTACGTAGGCTGTTTCTTGCTTGCTTCAAAGAAACACGATTGCTCAAAATGCTTCAGAGCTTGGCTGGAGCCAGCACTTGCTGATGCTGGGATAACGGGCTCCTGTTGGAGGCCAAGCTAAATAACTGGTATTGAACACAATCTTCAGCTTCTACATCCTTTAAAGGCAGGGGTGGGGAACCTGTGAGCCTCAAGATGTTTCTGGACTCCAACTCCCATCAGCCAACATAGCCAGTGGCCATGGATGTAGGGAGTTGTAGTCCAGCAACAGACGCCACAGGTTGAAAAGAAAAATCTCTTAGTTTTATAAGGAGTTAGTAGACCATGGCCTAGTAGACCACTCGGCTTTCCAGTGTCTGGCTGGAATAAGCTGATAGTGGCTTTAGACGTTTAATGCTGGAAAACAATTGCCTTTAAATCTTGCCTGTTCGTATTTTATTGTATGTCTTGCTCTTCAATGTTTCTTCCTGTGTAAAATATAAACCTAAGGGTTGTCGACATACAGTCCCCATTGGAGGATTTGTGTGAAGTTAGGGTGAGGGAGGGGATCAAAGATGAAGGCAGTTTTTTAAATGGCAATTTTAAACAATGGCAAACAATGGCCATTTTTTGAGTTGCAGCACAGTGCCATAGCATTCGTGATTGCCTTATCTTCTCCCCTGCAGGCATTCCGTACTCCTGAAGAACCTTAAGCCAATCCCACAAGCAGCTCCTCTGGAAAGCTGGAACACTGTGCCAGGGAAGAAGATAAAAAAGCCAATTTCACCCCATGGGCAGTTTAGTCATTTTGGTAGGTTTACTTCCGCTTTTGCATATTGTATGGACTTTTCTTTTTTTTTGCCAAGCAGTCTGCCTGTGATAAATCCGGCAAAACTCTTGTTGTTTCAGATGGAGACTTCAGAGGGTCAAAGAATCCAAACAAGGCAATGAAAAACGCATCAGGGCTACCTCCTCGACTGCATGGCACAAGGCAGCATCACATGTCCTGCCCTGGGATTTATTTCCAGCAAACTTCTCCTGAACACAGCACTCCAGGCAGAAATCCCTCTCAGGCATTAAGGTGAACTCAGCCTGTCACTAAATCTTCTTAATTTGGAGGGCTTGGTATTTTATTCTTAGGGATCACAACTCCTGAACGTTCATGAATATTCTAATACAGGGCTGCTTCCTGCTCAGAAGCTTCCTCTCATTGTCAGATTTCTGGTCTTGAGAGGAGTGCCTTTACAGCAAGAACTATTGTGATGACCTGTGAGTTTTCCCCCAAGAGATAGATGTGCCCCTCAGTTCTAGCAGAGGCGTGAACAATGGTCCAGAGGCAGTTAACAATTTGTCAATCTTTGAATATGGGTGAGTTTGTTCCAGTGGAGTGAGGCTTTAGATTGGTGTTGTGGGAAAGTTTAGTGTGGATGAACCCATAGCCTGGCAGCAGCTTCCTACTCCCGCTTATAAAAAAAAGACATTTAGCCATTGCGTCTCATGAGGTGAACAGTACCTTAATTGTATTTTCTAAATCGAACTCAATTGAGCATTTAAATAATTATGGGAGCAGGTATCATACCTGATGTCCTTTTGGAAAAGGAGCTATTTAAACCGTTTAAGTGGCTGTAAACCATTTTTTCCCCTTTTCAGAAGGGCAGGTCGTGAGAGAACAGAAGACTTGGAGTATACAAACAGCAGAGATTGTAACTACTTTGGCCTTTCTCCAGAGGAGCGCCGGGAGAGAGAGGCCATAGAGGAAACACATTCACTTTATGAGATTCAGTTCTGGGATGAAGTAGCCTTTCCTGCGCTTTCGGTATGTGTGCAGAGGACAGAATGCTTCTTTGAGCGCACTGTTTGCTTGCTCAGTGAATGATGAAAATGAGTTGCAAAATCAGTGCTGCTTCTCTTCTCACCGCTGCAGTGTTAACCTGGTATATCTTTTTCTGACAGTTTTTAAGTATGGTGTAGAGACAAAGTGCAATAATCCCTCCCCCACCAAAAATACCCAACCAGAAGAACCAACACTGTTGAACGTTTTGCTTCTAGAATAAGGGAGGTTCTGGGTAACAGTGGTGCCAAGTAGGTTTATGTTCCTGCCTAGCACACATGGGAGGACTACAGCTGAAGTATTGAAGATGCCACCCACAAGACAAACGTATCAGAGGCGAGGAAGTATCATTTAACATGGATGGATTGATTTGTATTCTATATAATTTTTCTGCTACAAAACTGGACACACACAAGTAATAAAACATGATAAAACACCCACCCACCCCATTTTTAATGGGATTTAACCTACCTTTTAAAGCATCAGATTTGTAATTTTAAGGCTGTAGTCTTCAGCACAGTTAGTTTTCATTGGTGGCATTGGTGGGCAGCCTGTAGCTTTCCTTGTATTGTTGGAACTACAGCTGCTGTCCTCCCTGATCATTGGCTGTGCTGTTTGGGACTGGTTGTTGGGAGTCGAAGTCCGTCAACATTGGGAGGGTCACAGATTAGGCATCACTGTTTTGCAGGAACTTGCCTCCCCCTCCCCTTTTAATGTATTGAGGCTTCACACAAATAATGTATTGGGGCTAGGACAATGGGCATTCTCATCTTACACCAATGAGGAGCTCAGTTAAGTAGAGCTTATACAGTGGTACCTTGGGTTACAGATGCTTCAGGTTACGGACTCAGCTAAACCAGAAATAGTACCTCGGGTTAAGAACTTTACTTCAGGATGAGAACAGAAATCGCACAGTGGCAGCACGGCAGCAGCGGGAGGCCCCATTAATGGTGCCTCAGCTTAAGAACAGACCTCCAGAATGAATTAAGTTCTTAACCCAAGGTACCACTGTACTAGTAGGAGAGCAGTGATCAAGGTCTTTTCCGGTGGTAGGACTCTGCTATGACTGTTATGACCAGGCCCTGTTGATAAAAAATGGCACACATTAGTTCTTAGTTTTTAAAAAACCCTCAATTCTTTCAGAACCCAGCAGTGTCTCAGGTAGCTACTCAAACTACTGATAACACTGGATGGAGAAAACACCGAGCATCTAATGGAGGAGGAGGAAGAAGAAGAAGTAGTTTGAAAGAAGAGAAGGGGAAAAGCAAAAACATGGAAGCAAAAGAGGAAAAAGGTATAAAAAATGGAAAGTGGGTTTAAAACTGACACATCCTTAGTCGAAGCTCTTCTGTAAAGGGACCCCTGACCATTAGGTCCAGTCGTGGCTCATCTCCAAGTGCTCATCTCGCTTTATTGGCCGAGGGAGCCGGTGTACAGTTTCCGGGTCATGTGGCCAGCATGACTAAGCCACTTCTGGAGAACCAGAGCAGCGCACGGAAACGCCGTTTACCTTCCCGCTGGAGCGGTACCTATTTATCTACTTGCACTTTGAAGTGCTTTCAAACTGCTATGTTGGCAGGAGCAGGGACCGAGCAACGGGAGCTCACCCTGTAGCAGGGATTCAAACCGCCAACCTTCTGATCGGCAAGTCCTAGGTTCTGTGGTTTAACCCACAGCGCCACCCGCGCCCCAGCTCTTCTGTAGCTTTTGTGAAATAAGGAAGATACGCAATATGAGGGCATTTGGGGCAGGGTGGGGATTACTTTAAACACTTGCCGAGTTTTGGGAAAAGCCACTGAACGGTATTTTAAATGATGATACAGTGTAGCAACCTTCTGTGTCCATCATCCACAGCTAGCTTGACCACTGGACAGGGATGATAGGAGTTGTACTCCAATAACATCTGGGGAACCTAAAGCTGAAGTCTGCATCATAATATATTGACTTCATTAACTGTACTTTTTATTTTCCTGTTGCAGAATCTAACCCTGGGCAGATCCTCATAGATCAGAATTTTGAGCCAAAAATATCTGAGGTAATAACTCAAAATTTGATGAGCTGTGATGTGCACCGCAAAAACCATAGCCTTTCACAAAACAAAAGCTTCTAAAGCAACTGATATGTCCATTTTGACTTCCAGAACCATGGAGAAGCTTCACGAATATCGCCTCCCTCAGGTCATGGGGATTCGCAATCCCCATTTTTGGAACAAGTAAGAGATTTTGTACTTAAATTCTACCACTCTTCTTGGTGGCAAACTTAGTTTCCTCTTGTCTTCCTATTGCGGGTTCGGATTACAGCGGAATGCCTCGTATTCCTGGATGCTAGTAGGTTGGAACTTTGGGCATGATCGCCAGAAACAGCGTTTGGGAAGAGCTGATTTAACAGGATGAGGATTTGCTTGGGGTGCACACTATTAATCAGAGAGGAATGCCTTAATTAAAGCAGACGCTGATCTGGTTTAGTAATGGATGCCAAGCCCCTCTACATAATAGATATCTTAAACCGGATCTAGTGCCACTTGATTCCTGTCACTTGGTAACTGTAAAACTGCTTTCCGGCTCACTGAATCCACCTGAAGTCGCATATGCTGTGTAGCTGACCTGGTCAGCTCAGAGTGATATGATGGCTAATTGGAACCAATGGGTCCAGAAGCAGTGTACTGTGAACACCAGAAACTAGGAATGAACAGGGAAAGATGGCGACTTTCATGCCCTACTAGTGCCTGTTCTTGGAAGCATCTAGGTAGGGTTCGGTAGGGTCTTCTATTGCCTATTTGCCTTAGACCTATCTTTCCTGCCTTTGGCCAAGAGGGTTCAGTCCTCATGCACAACTGGTTGTGTAAGAAAGCTGTCGTAGAAAGCTGTTCAGGGAAGTTTTTAGTGTGTGATGTTGTATTGTGTTTTTACTGTTTTTTGTTGGGAGCCCGCCCAAGTGGCTGGGGCAACCCAGTCCGATGGGTTACATAATAATAACAATAAAAATAAATCAGTAATAGTTGGTTTATAGTTTGTATGAGTTTGTACTTTGGGGCTGCAGCCCTGTGCTCGCTTGACAGGGAAGTAATACTGGTTTAACTTGGTGAGGCTTCTGAATAAATGTCCTTCGAAGTTATTATAATACCTTCTCATTCCTGGGAAGGAGGGTATGTTGAGTTTTGCCGTTGAGTTATATTTTTCTCTTGTTTGAGCATTTGATTTGGGAACATTTCTAAGTTTTCTCTGTGGCGTCTTCGTATTGCAGAGCTTCCAGGAACACATCCCAGGCATGACTCCTCCTCCATCTTTGGCCTTTCACGAGGTGCATTTGCCTCCTCCAGTGCCTTCTGTGCCAGCCGTTGTGCCAGCTTGGCCAAACGAGCCAACAACCTATGGACCAACAGGTTTGGAGAAATAAATAGCTTGCTCATCCAAAAAGAACGAGGTCCTTTAATGTCATACCTTGCTATAAAGTGGTTCTTAAAAATCTGTCATGGAAACTGCTAATACAGACTAAATATTTTTTAAAGAGACATTATCAACATTAAATACTTCGCCTATCGGATCTCGGGGTGTCTGGTTGTTATGGTAATCCCACAATCCCTGTATTTTACACCTGATCAATCCACATCTCGTTCCACAAACTGACTTTTTAATTTGTTCTTGGTGTTACTCTTACCTAGATCTAGACAATTTTCTGTGTTCTTGTTTTTCCACCCTTTGTGTCTTAGGTCTTCCACCTCAGATACCCGTGTCCTCAGTGATGCAGACGCCGGTGACTGGGCTAGATCCCGCTCTGTCCCCAGTCCATGTGACCTCCAGTCCAGTTACTGGGATTCCAGTATCTCTCCAAGCAGTGAACCAGCCTCTGATGCCTGTGCCTCAAACCATGAACCTATACCAGGACCCACTTTACCCTGGATTCCCTCTAAACGAAAAGGGGGAGCGAGTCGGTCCACCACCTTACTCCTTGTGCAGCACAGGGGAGGATCTTCCCAATGGTAAGGGGAAGGAACTTTATCACCATAGCTCAAGGGGAATATTGTTGTTAAGTTTGGTCAAAATCTAGGTTAGGGGTGGGTGGGTGTAACTTGGGCAGCAAGCATCGGCTGTCTTAAAGCAGCCACAAATAGAATTATATAGGAAACTTTCTAGCCTTGCATCAATTAAGTTCCACTGAGAGTAGGCCAGAGGCAGCATGCCCCATTTTGCCACTTGAGGTGAATCAAGCAAGTTCGGTGTCACCTGCCACTGCTGCACCACGGCTGCCACAGAAGCAGTGCTGATTTCCAGCAAGATCTCGTAATCTTGCTTCTCCACCGGTGGCAGAGGTGGTGGGGTTTGTGGTGTGCTCAAGGGGGCGCCACCTGAGGCTTCTGCTGCCTGAGGCGGCTGCTTCACCCTGCCTCATGTTTGATCCAGCCCTGGAGTAGACCGTTGAAATTAATGGGCCAAAGTTAGTCATGTCATAAATTTAAGTGGGTGGTATTCACCTGTGTTTTTACTCAATTAGACCCATTAAGGGCCACAACCATTAATTTCAATAGGTCTACTCTGAGTAAAGAATAGTTGAAGATCCCCCCCCCCAGTGGATTTACTCAAGAATTTGGCTAACAGAGATAACGCATCAATGAGGATTGAAAGGTCTATAGCGAATCTGTGGCTGTTTAACACCATATTGCTTAGCAAGGATAGGTGTACACTAGATTATCAACGGAATGAAAAATGTGTCAATAGTTCATAGAGGTTCCTGCCCTCTGGAGCAATGTTCTTTCTTGTCTTCCATCTGATTGCCTAATTTGGTCAAGTTTTGTAACCCTCCCTAAAAATATGTGTAAGCAATACACTTAGTACTGCAAGTCTTCTGTATGTCATAGATTCAAGTCCTTTATTTAAGTGTGGCATTAAACCTTGAGTTGATTCCCAGGCCATATTACAAGACAGTAATCTCTTTTGCATGTAATACTAAGCCAGTGTCTGGTTCGTGGTTCATCTCCCACAGACAAACAGGTGGAATGCTGTAGAACATACCTTGGCTACAGGTGGTGGTACACCTGAAATTGAAAAAACCTTAAGGCCAGTTTCAGATGCAATACTAAGCAAAACCATGAGTTAGCAGCAGAGGTAGCATGAGCAGAGGAGGAACAAAGTGGTCACTATCTTCTCTCTCAGAACTCAGTTCCTTGTGCTATGAATCAGTAGAAATGAAAAGCTTTAGATGAGGTGACACAGTTCAAAGTCAGCCTCTCTCTCTCTCTCTCTCTCTCTCTCTCTCTCTCTCTCTCTCTCTCTCTCACACACACACACACACACACACACACACACTGGAATTGGGGGGAAACCCTTTGAATTTGTTTTGCTTTTTCCTTTTCTCAGATAAAAATACCCTCCGATTTTTCTTCAACCTTGGTGTAAAGGTAAGTTATCTGTATTTTCCACTTCAGTATTGCAGAACCAAAATATGCATGAGCCCAGATTTTTTTTTTAAAAGAAGTAGCAGTTTTAGAGAAATCGAATGCTTCAGAATTTTGGTTGTTTTGAAGTTGGAACAGCTCACCTCCGAAACAACTAAAAAATCATCAAGTCCTTTCATCTATTATCTTTCTGAAGGGTATTTTACTTTCTTGATTGCCTGTCTTTTGGCCATAATAACTCCCAAGGCAGTTCACAGTAAAAACGTAAGTGCTTTACTGTTAAAACAAGTCAAAAGTAGATTGGTGACAAGTAGGTGGGTTGTAACCACATAAACTTACGGAAGGTGTCAGGTTACACATACAGCCCATATGCCCTGGGGGTTTGGCTTCCTTGTGGTTCCTCCACCTGCTCATGGAGCAGATAGTGGAGTAAGGTGAATAGCTCTTCTTACTATATTTGGCTTATGCTCAAATGCATTTGGACATGTTAAGCTTATATTATCATGGAAAAGTCTCATTGAAATGGGAAACAATGGAAAGACTATCTGTTTAGAACCAACTTGGCACATCTAGCATGCCTACTGTTAGGGGCAGGTTATGCCTGTGTTGAGAGTGTGGTCTTATTTGAGCCGATCACATCTCAGCTTAATAAATCAAGATATGAGCACACCATTTGGCTGTACATGCATCCCAGACCCTTGAATTCTCAACCCTCCCTTCATAGCAAGCAAATGACAATTTGCTTTTAACAACTCAAACTTTTTGTAATGTCCGAATTAGAGAACTATGGTTAACAGCTTTGGAGCAAGGCAGGAGATGAAAGCCATAATTTGAAGTTGGCTTTCATATCCTAGCTTCTCCTAGTATAGTTGGCCACAGTTTCCTGGTCCAGATGAAAATGAAAACTTGTGTTGATGGAAAACTTCCTAGTTTGCAAAGAGAGTCTTTAACATCTCACCAACCTGCAGTCTTTCAGGACAGATGTGCTGTATAAAATCTATCCCCAGATAGGATAAAATCCAAATGCACCACCTGCTGGTTGCAAATAGTAAAGTAGTCCCAAGAAGCAAGTCTTTATTCTGCTCAGCTTTGCCACCACAATCTCCCTGTATGAGGGGGATTGTAATAGTGTGGCCGTCACCTTATCAAATAGTTAAAATTATTGCTGTTCTATTAAGAGTGCTTCTGGGAGACCCAGAAGAAAAACCTTAACCCTGTTTAGGAAGGTTTGCCAATATGTGGGGGCTACTTTATAAGGGGACACCTTTAGCTTAGCAATGTGAGTTAATGTAATGGTATGCCATTGAGGTGTCACGCATTAGGGAAAATAACCTATGCACATTAGAACTGTAACTGGATGATGTTAACCAACATACTGCATTAGGCATGAAAAACAAGAACTTGAAAAACTAGATTGAGGATTTTTGTGTGATGAAGGTTCCAAGTTCTCCTTGTTTGCGTTTCTGCAGGCATACAGTTGCCCCATGTGGGCCCCTCACTCGTACCTGTACCCTCTTCATCAGGCTTGCCTAACAGCCTGCCGAATGTACCCGAAGGTGTCCCTGGCAGTGTATTCCCACAACCCTTGGGTGCAAGAGGTTTCTTTATCTCAGAACGGAAATGAAGCTCCCAGAATAGATGGACACTTGCCTGGGCAGAATGAAGTCGGAATGAATGGCCAAAGTCCGCAGACGGACACCCGGCCTCCATCTGTGCCTCTCTTCATACCGGCTGCTCAAATGCCTGAAAGCCAAGGACTTGTCTGTGTAGAGTCTGAGAATCTAGGGCAAGGCCTTCCGGCTGAATACGACGAGTCCTTTGGGGGCCAAAGCGTGTTCCCACAACCTCCGTTTGGGCAGAATCAATTTCTAGGACCTGTTCCTGTTGCACCAGTGTACTCTCAGCTTTGGTATGGGTATCCTGTTCAGGGCTATGTTGACAATTCTGGGGTGAGACAAGTGGTTGTGCCTCCTGTGGACAAGAGAGCTGATGCCGGCTTGCCTAAGGAGGGCCTTGCTGCAGCGACGGGATACGCCGAGTCGTTTCAGAAGGCAAGGAGTGAAAACAGCACCCAAGGCTCACCTGTCTCTGCAGCCACTGCAAAGAATGACTGTAATGTTCTAAATAAAACCTCAACCAGAGTGCCTAGGGAGAAGCAGGCTTGTCCTACTGCGCCATCTGCTACACAAGCAGAGTCTCCACTCCAAAACCCATCCACAGAGACGCAGGACAGCAGAAGACAGGTGGTGTCAACGCCAAAAAGAGAATCGAAAAACTCTTCTTGTAGCCATAAAGAGAAGAATGACCAAGCCAGTGCAGGTCTGGAGGATTGTCGGGTACAAAGGCCAAGGGAAGAGAGTTCTGAAGATGAGCATGAAGTGTGTGATATGCTGAGGAGTGGCCGGTCAAAACAGTTTTATAACCAAACTTATGGAGGCGGCAGAAGGCCTAGAGGTGAATGGGGCTACCCTCCTGGACGGGGGGGATACCATTACTCAAGAAATGAAGAAACCTGGCGGGGGCCACACAGCAGAAGCAGAGATGATGGCTTTCAGTATCACCGCAATTATAGAGGAAGGCCGTATCGGAATGACAGAAGAAGGGCAAACATGGGAGATGGTTATCGTGGGCAGCAGCTGCCTTAAGAGCACTTCTTCCAGAAGGCTTCAACATGCATGTGAATGTTGACAGCTGAAATGTGCCCAAAGGTTTCCCCTCTTTGTTTTCTTTAAAGAGCAGAATTCCCTTTTCTATTTTTGAAGAGTGACGTGAGGCCCAAGTGGAATAACCTCACGAGTGTTAAATAACTTTTGGAAATTAAAAATAAATAAATGCTAGTTGGTTTATTTAAATTCCGAAAACTATATAAACTATTGTGTTTAAAAATATTGAAAGGTAGGTTTGGTGTTTGGACTTTTTCTTTGGAATTTATAATAGAAAAAAAGTGGCTACAATGGAAACCTACTGCAGTTGAGTATTTTGACAGATGACAGTGAAGAATGTTGAACCAAATAGAATGTATGTTCTCGCATACTGCCTCTTGGGTCTAAACACTTGTAGCTTCCTGGACAGTTGACTTTGATGTGCTTCCAATCCAAAGGCCTTTCATCTCAAAAATCTGTGAAACTTGAACATGTGAGGTTGCGTTTTGCTTCAGTTAAGATGCCACATATGGTAGTCAACTATCCTTGTGTGTCCTAGGTGGTTGATAGTGTCTTACTCATAGGGGTATATATTTTTTAATTTTATAAAGCATTTCTTGAACTTGTAAAAAGCAATCAGGAATACTAGTGTATAAACTGGTAGGAAGTTGTGAATTCTTCCAGGCAGTCTTTTAACACTGGTATGATTGTAATGGTGCCTATGCCAACTATGTACCCTCGACAAAAGTACATTTCCAAAATAGTTTTGCAACTGTTACAACAGAACTTTTAAGATACTTTTGCACTGACAAATCCTTAAAACACTTGCTGTGTGAGAAATGCATGGGCTAGATCTAAGCTTCCCATTTCTGTTTAAGCAAGGCTTAGGCAGTGAGTTGCTGTTAAGCCTCCTTTGCCTGCCCCTTTACACTGTGGAAATGTTTGTATTGTTTGTTCTTTCCTTTTTAAAAAGCCTCTTTCCTGCCTATATATATATAAATATATATAAAGCCTGGTTACCCATCTTTGAGTGGGAGATTTCTAATTTACATTACACTATCAATCTGGTTGCTTTCTTTTGCCTTACAAAGCACTGAAATATGTGCTCCATTTTTTTTCCTCTGTAAAGTTGAACTGTGTATATTTGTGTGTGTATATCAGTGGAGAAGGTGATGGCTACTATTTTGTGTCCAAGAGATTGTATAACTTCCATCAGGAGACTTGAATGATGCTGTTTATGAATACCCTTCTGATGCATGCTATAATTAAAAAAGTTTTGTTTTTTTCTGAATTTTTTTATATGGTGTGAGTGGTTTTTAAACATCTACTTGATAACTAGATGTAACTGAAACTCAAGTGTAGGCTAGGAAGTTTAGCTTACAACAACTTTGCAACTAAAGCTTAACACCTAGTTTAAAAAATACCCAGGAATAGTTGGGCTTGGCAGAGCATATTTTCTCCCCCCGCTCCAAACAAAGATGTACTCTGCCAAGCCCATATTCCCAATATGTTTGCACTTCTGTCTCAGTGACGTTTACGTTGGCTTGGTCAGAATGGGAGCTGGCAGCAGGCCCGTAGCCAGACAAACTGTGTTATAGCCTGCAAATGTGACATGGCTGACGACATTAACCCCGCTATGTGGGAATCCTTTGCAGATAACCTCAGTGCTTGGAGACCAGAGGAGAAATGACTGCTGGGAGGAGCACCGAGAGAAGAAACGTAATGGTGCACATGTAACAGCGGAAATGGATGCCTTCAACTGCCCCCAGCTTCAGTAAAACATTTCTTTCCTGCATTGGTCTCCAGCCACAGCAAGTGCTGTAACACTCCAATAGTTTGACTTCCCCACCCTATTGGTGCACTAGCTGTGTCAATACAACATGCGTTAAGGCACAATTACAGGGGCCTTGCAGAACCTTATAGGGCTCCCTGCTGTGAACCTTTCCAGATTGAATACATAGACCCTATGAAAGGAGAAAATGTAAAGAATTTTTAAACATGAAAGCAAGTACATGTGCACCAGCTCCGTAATCCAAAGGAAGAGGGATCAAATAGGGACTAGGCAGACTAATGTTCAGGATGGTGTTTTCTCATTATTACAATGGCTTACATACTGGAATCAGTTTAATGCATTACTCACAGAATCTCAAGGGAGAAACTAGACCAACAACTCATGAGTGATCTTGCTTGTAAAGGACTATGCATGTTTACAATCTGATCACTGACATTCAAACAATTGTAGATTTAGATGACATTTATTTATGAAACCCTCATTTACAGAGAGTCAATCTTTTAAAATAAGCAATTTCTATATCTTGACTTTTTGTAAACCATCTTGTACAGAAAACAGCTCAAAGACTTAAAATTGGAAACATGTCAGCGTTTGGTACATTAATAAGTTAGGTTTGAACCAAAATATCCCCATTGTGGAAAAAAGTACGTAGTATCTTGGTATGGTCACTTCAGCTGTCTCTGCTTTGAAATATTACATCAAAAGATGGCCTTGGCAGGCACAAAAAGAGGTGCTCTGACACTGCTACTGGGCAGGAGATGTTACATGACAGTAACATTCTATTTTAACCTCTGGAATGAGAAATATTTTAAAACCTGATTGCATTTCATATAACAAAGTTTTCATTTTTATAAACTGATGATCAATGTTTCATTTAATCATCCAAGAAAAAGTAGTTCCCACTTTTCTTCTGTTCCACATCCTGTTAGAAGAATAAGAAGAAAAGAAACCATTAGAAACCTTGCCCCTGCTTGGTCATCCAGCATACATTTTTTCCTTGTATGACAGATTTGAAGAAAGCTTCGAATTCTTACCTTGATTGAATTGAGTTTGTTTATTCTTGGTCTGTAATTGTTTGGATCTCTTCTGAAAGTAATCTCAAGCTGAGACAAGAACTTATTCATGCCAGCCAAAAGAGTTTGAGGACTGTGAAGAAAGCAGGTGTATATTACTTTCTCAAAGGTGCTTTTCACGGTCTTGTAAACCTGCATAGTCTGGAGAGGCAAGAGTCCAACCTCTTTTTCCTGGACTTCTGTTAAAGGGTCCTCTTTTTATTTACTTTTGCTAGGAACACAATGCACTAGGAAATCATCTTGGCCTCTTAAATCACATCCCTTCTTAGCATTACTCCCTTTCCACCTTTGCAATATTGGTTCCCTAGTGGTGCAGCAATAAAACTGCTAGTACATTTGCAAAGCTAACAAGGGTCCTTTATAGTTTCAAATTGGATGGGGGGGGACGGGGGACCACGTGTTCAGATTCTTGAATTGCAGGGGGCTGGACCAGATGACTAAGTCCCAACCCTACAATTTTATCATTCCCACATAATCAGGGGGATAAATGGCATAAACTGATATGCTCATTCACCCAGTAAACACAACATTTCTAATCTAAGTTCTGTATTTGCACTAGTATCAGGCTAAAATGTCACCCCTTTTGCTATACTATTCACAGGTTGTGAAGATGGGAGAGACACGAATGAGGTAAAGTATGTGGAGACCTTACCATGGGCGATGATTGGGCTTCCTGCTGCTGGGAGTTGCCAATTTTTAAAAAACCTACAAGACTCCAGTGCCAGGAAGTACTGCCCTTACTCTGATTGCTTCACAACAATTCCATGCAATAATATCACATCAACATGAAGCCAACACAAATACCACAAGGACTGAGCAAATAGTTTGGCTCCTTCCCAGAGTACAGTGGTACCTCGGGTTACAGATGCTTCAGGTTACAGACTCTGCTAACCCAGAAATAGTACCTCAGGTTAAGATCTTTGCTTCAGGATGAGAACAAATTGTGCGGCGGCGGGGAAGTGGCAGCGGGAGGCCCCATTAGCTAAAGTGGTGTCTCAGGTTAAGAACGGACCTCCAGAACGAATTAAGTTCTTAACCTGAGGTACCACTGTAGAAGGATCCAAACGCAGAAGCGGATACTGTCGCCAGAGGGACATAAGCATCAAAACTGCACTACAATATCCCCCCCCCCCCCCCGCTGTACATTACCTGTTTGCCACTGTGCACCTGGATGGAATGCCATCAAAGACAATGACACGATCTGCAAGGTAGGTAGCCATGATGAAGTCGTGCTCTACCACAAAGGCAGTTTTTTTAGCATGGAGAATGAAACTGAAATGGAAGGGAAAATCAACGAGGCTTTTGCAATTTTTAATTTATTTTTTTTAAAGTTAAACTACCTTCAAATATCAAATGAAACCTTTGCAGACATGCACCCCTCTTTCCCTATCCACTAACCAGCTTACCGTTTGACAACTCTAGCCGCCATCAGACGTTGTTCTGAGTCTAGGTATGCAGAAGGTTCATCAATCAAGTAGACATCAGCTGGCTTGCCAAGACAGAGGGCAAGAGCAACCCGCTGCAACTCACCACCAGACAATGTTTGCACCTGGTTGAAGCAATATTAAAAAATTCACTTGGTGTAAGAGGGAAGGGACCCATCAACTACAAAACATGGTATCACATGGGTAATAAATACCTCTTGATCAATGATATTTTCAATCTGTAGAGGTTTCATTACATCAGTCACAAACTGGGGGTGTGTATAGGCATCTCGAATCTTTTCATGAAGTAGCTGACGTACACTTCCCTATTAAAATAAGTTCACACTTTGCTTAGTCCAGTTCTCCTCATTCTTACTCTGTCATTCCCATTACTATTGCTTAGAAAGTAAAAATGTGAAACAAACACTTACAGTAGACTTAGGACTAATCTTCTGTGGCTTATAACTAACATTTAAAACTGGTACTTCACCTGTAAGAGAGACATCATATGTAGTCACAGTAATTAAAAACAAAATTAAAGTTTTAAATGATATGTTAAATAAATACACAAAACATTACTTTTATCATCAGGTGTCAGTCTCCCAGCAAGCATGCGAATGAACGTCGTTTTTCCAGTTCCTGTAAGATTAAAATATATTATAATCAAAATTAGCAAATCATAGTTTATGGCTAGTCTTTAAAATATAAATCTGCATTTAATAAAATTGGCAAAGCTTTGGGGAACAGTACTGTTTGTAGAGATCTAAAGGCACCATATAGGTCCAGTTTGCTTGTTTCAGTAAACTGTAGTTCATGTTTTATCATGAACGTACCAACTGTAACCAGTTCCCTCATCTCCACAAGTACAGGGGAGAAAACCACAATCTGTGGCGGAATGTTACATCCAAACTGGAGTTTATGGTTCTTGTTCCATAAACCAGAATCCATGCTGAGGTTTGTCTGGAACAAAACAAACCATGATCTCCAGGTTTGGGTGTATCACTAAGCTGGAGATCATGGTTTGTACCCCACCTCTGGCACTAATGGATGTAATCGGGGTAAAATATTAACTATAGTGCACCATGATGTACAAATGCTTCCATCACTGCCGCACTAAATTTTTTTACTAAGAGCAGAATGCTAATAAATGCCTTTTTAAAAAACCTGGGTTCAGTGTTGTTTTTACTTGCATGTTTATTATGAACTGATGTAGCATTCCTAATCTACTATTATGTGTTCTACACGGGGCTAATATGCAGGATGGTAAGAAGGCTCAGTTGGTGTGGAATGCAGTTGATTTGACTGTCATTTAACAGCAGCTGGTCACAAGGTGCCCAAGCTCTCAGTTCTCTTCCAGGTCCAGGTCTAATGCAATGGATTTTTTTTACTTTCAAAGTCATAAATCGGTTTCTGGCCCCATGCAAGACTTATAGAGACCACCTGTTCCCTTGTGTTCAATCAAAACTTTAGAGAACTGAGTCCATGCTTGGTTGAATAAAGGTATTCATACATGTATAGTGCAACTATCTTTCTGCAGCTAAGTATCAAAGTTCACAAAGCAGTGAAACTAGCAGAAAATAAGAGAAGCTGCTTACATCTTGATCCAAGTTGGGATGGGGTGGGGGGACACTAGCCACTTGCCATTCATTTTTAAATGATGGTTTTCAGTCTATTCATTTCTTTTGCTAGCATCCATTGAGACATTTGAAACTTTTTAAATACAGTTTTAAAATACTGCAATTAATTTGGATGAGGCCAGGAAACAACCAAACACTGTTCCCGGAGAGTTTTGCTATGTCCTCTATTTGCATCAATTTGGATTCAGAAGGGTAAATACGAAATGACATTGGATGTGCCCCAACTTTACCAACTGGGATAAGCAAGTAATATCCTTTCACTCTGACACAGCCTTTGGACCTAAACCCTGAAAAACAGATCACAATGAATTCTCTAGTTGAAATAACACTCACCATTTTCTCCCAGCATCACCATTATTTCAGAGTCAGTGAATTCTCCAGCAACGATGGACAGCTCAAATTCCCCCATCTTTTTTCTCATTCCGGGATATTTATACATACACATCTTCTTGACCTCTTCTTCGTTAGCTGTCTCTGCCACCTTAAAAACAAGAGATGCATCTCGGAACCTTAGGTTTTCTGTTGGAACATAGCCATCCAAGAAAATGTTTATCCCTGTAAGAAGATAAATCATCATTAGTAAAGAGCACCTAAACCAGGCATAGGATTATCAAAATATAAATCACCAACATGAGAGAACAACAGACAACCCAAAAATAGGACTCGGCTCTATTTAGGGGTACTCAGGGTCTGCTCTTCACTTGGAAATGCATGTCATTTTACTTTCATGGTACTGAGATGAAACAGGGGAGGAATGAAGTGAACAGAACTAAATATATTGAAATAACTATATATTGGTAAGGGCAAGAGCCAACTCAGCTCAGTTATTTGTCTAATGTGACCTACTTTTTAAGTATGAGAAGCCTGAGAGCATTTAGGAAGTATTTGTAAAAAACCCCCCACACACTAAAGATGTCAAATTGTTTAAATCACACATAACTATTTTGTAGGAAGAACACACATAACTGAGGGAGAAGAGAAAGTTGATTTAAAATATAGTTACCTTCTCTTACACTAAAAGGCATAGTGACAACACCATAAGCACTTGGCACACCATATAAGCAGCAGATGAAGTCAGACAAATAATCGAGCACACTCAGGTCATGTTCCACAACAATAATATACCTGAAAAACAAAAACAAAAAGATAGTTGAATTAATTTTCTTCTGTTTTTAGATTCAAGCAAAAATACAACAGCATGAAATTTTTCTGCTAGTACATGGTACCATTTCATAGTGCATTTTAAGCAAAATTGTAAATATTGAAAACCTGGTTGCCGTTATTTTACTAAGATATGAAAGTCAAAAAATGTCAGTTTCAGCTTATTCTCCACTTTACCCAATAAATTACAAAAGTAGATACAGAAAGAGACATTTAAATCAGAAAATAATAGATGTAAGTGGGATATTCTCCAGGAGCAAGCAATGTCCACCCCTATTGTTCCTACATTAAAACTAGAAACAAACAGTAGCATCCTGAGACTCTGCATCTCTAAGTAAGTGCTTAAGATAAGGTACACTGGCATTGGTTTTGGTTGAAATCACAAAACCTGATATGAATTCAGGCGCTAGTGGGCAGGATAATACTATGAACAATTAATATTATTACTAATTTAATTATGCATCACCTTCTAACTGCAGATCTGAAGGAAACTTACGTAGTAAACCAATATTAAGGTAAAGGTAAAGGTACCCCTGCCCGTACGGGCCAGTCTTGATAGACTCTAGGGTTGTGCGCCCATCTCACTCAAAGAGGCCGGGGGCCAGCGCTGTCCGAAGACACTTCCGGGTCACGTGGCCAGCATGACATCGCTGCTCTGGCGAGCCAGAGCCGCACACGGAAACGCCGTTTACCTCCCGCTAGTAAGCGGTCCCTATTTATCTACTTGCACCCGAGAGTGCTTTCGAACTGCTAGGTTGGCAGGCGCTGGGACCGAGCAACGGGAGCGCACCCCGCCGCGGGGATTCGAACCGCCGACCTTTCGATCGGCAAGCCCTAGGCACTGAGGCTTTTACCCACAGCGCCACCCGGGTCCCTAAAACCAATATTAAACACATGCAATCAGAACTATAAGTAAGGATACTAAACATCCCGCCTCCAAATACATATCTCTCATAAGAAAATTATCACATGTAATCAGCATTATGAGGCTCGAGTATTAGTACCTCCATTTATAATTACATTACTTACCGGTCAGGATTTATTAGAGATCGGATAGTAATGGCAGCCTTCAGACGCTGCTTAACATCCAGGTAGCTGGAGGGCTCATCAAACATGAAGCTATCCCAAAAAGGGGGGAAAAGGGGGAGGGGAACAGGTTTTATGTTCATCAAATTTAACAGACCACCCATCCTTCCCTAAATTCCATTTCTCTCTACTAATAATGAACTGAGAACCAATAAGAATGGAGCCAAAAAAAGGGATTGTTGAGAAACAAGAGGGATATGCCAGCACCATCAGGTGCACCTAAAGGTATGCAGAAGTACAGATAATCTTTTTTAAAACCCCAAGGGAGCAAAAAGCTCAAAACAAGTGAATGGGAAATGAGCCTTGAGGGATGAAATGTCATGTTAGTAAAGAGAAATATGGAAATGTGTGCTATGTAGAGGAATGAATTGGCCCATTTGAACCCTTTACCCAGCTTCCAATACCCTGGAGGTCATGGCAGGCTGGAATCCTGAATACTCGTACTCCTGTTAAGCGGTGAGGATACAATATTCTGTTGCCATGTCCCATTTCTCAAAGGCTTAATAGCCCCACCTCCTCCATGCTCTGGCATTTGGTGCCTTGTTCTTCTGCCACAGTATCACACAAAGCAGTGATAACTCACTGGGAGAGCACAGAGGACCAAGGTATCTGTCTGGTTTCACTCAAATAATTCCTCCAGTAAGTTGTGGAAAATGTCTTTTCAATGTTACACATGGACAACTCCACATGAGCTTCCTTGCTAGAAAGTGAATACTCATGTTAAGTCACAGCAAGTATTTCAGTCCCTATGTTGGCTGCAGAATAGATTGGTCCCCATGAACAGCATCCCTGGTTATAATTACAAGTTTAAAGCATGCTGAATGCTAAAATTTGAATACTCTCTTGTTAAAACGCTGCATAAAATAATTTGTAATAGAAATGGTCATGTGACTATTCAGGACTCTTGCCAACTTAGAAAGTCTTCAGTCTTAACATCACAAGGTTGTATCCAATGGTGTGGACATGAGGGGAACAGACTTCTACTCATATATCTGAAGGCAACCCTGTACTAGGGAAGCTTTTAATATTCAATGTCTCATTGTGTTTTCATTTGTTGGAAGCTGCCTGGAGTGGCTGGGGTAACCCAGCCAGATGGGTGGCATATAAATAATAAATGAAGATGATTATTATATTGTTATACAACAGGACTTCTCTCCTCTCCTGTAAACCCTCAAGATCTGCTCTGGTGTGTCAAGTGATTCTTCAGAGCAAGTTTGGTGGTTGTGATGGGCTGCAGGGAGGAAAGACAGCTCCACTTGCACAACACTAGATTTCATACAGTTTATAAACCCTAGTTAGTAAAAAACGTGAAGTTAATTAGGTAAGTGAAAAAATTAAGGTCTAATTTTGAACTTTCGAAATGCCTGGCCTGCATGACAAAGTGAGTGAAAATTATGCATACAACTCAGGTCACAAACAATATTCTAAAATTAGCAAAGTTACTGAAGTCACTATTAAAAGCCAAATTGCTACATACATGTCAGCTTTTTGAATGCAAACCACAGCACAGGCAAATCTCTGAAGTTCTCCTCCAGATAGATCTTCAACGTTTCTTTCCCTCAGATGCGACAAATCTGCAAATATATTTTTCTCACAACCAAGTACATACAAAATATGCTAACATGTCAACTGGTTACAATTAAATATATTAGTTTCTACACAAGAACTTCACCATTCATCTCAATAAGTAACTCCACACATTAACCTGGGTTGCATCAACAGTGTCCACTGCACAACATGTACAAGTCCCAAAATGAACTGATGCCGCCTGCAAATGAAGTTAAGTGTTGGCGGATGCAACTATGGCTTCAGCTATAGCATCCTTCTGGATGACCTTTTTGGAATGAACCTTGAGACATAATATTTTATAAATGTTTTTGTTCATTCCTAGAAAGTAGGCTCTGGAAAGGCAGTGGTGAGGGACTACTGCTCTTCCCTGTGCCCTCTAGCCCATAGGGTTCCATCATATTCCCATATTGTTCATAAAAAGGTGAAAACGTGCCTTTTTCAATGACCTCTTGTGTTTTTAATTTGGGCCTCCATTTGGTAATTCTGTGGCATTTATTTTATGGTTACTGTATTATTAATTGGTTTTATTGTGATTGAGATGGATCCAGACTATCAATCCAGTGGAAAAAGAGAAGTTGTTCACAACTAAGTCCAACTGATTTCAATGGGTCTACAGCATGACTAACTTAGTCTGGAGCCAATCAATTTTTAGCTTAAGTCCTGTTACTGGGATACATGATAATACTTTTACAAAGAAAGCCTAAAATTTCATAAGTAACTAATATTAATCACCATTCTGCACTATGCAGTCTATAAACATTCTTAAATGTTAAAAAATATAATGCTGAATGTAAATTTAAAAGTTTAAGGTCTATGAAAGAAGTTTCAATTTTAAAAACAAAACAGAAAGCTTTTAGAATTAATTACACAGATTATTTTAAAACTTTGTATAAAAACATCACTTACCAAGCTGCTGACATACAATAGTCTGTGTGCCAGTTTCATCTTTCCTGTCCAATATAGTGCCCACTGTTCCCTGTCACAATAAGATGACAATCAGGACTTTACTTAAGCCACGATATGAGATACTGTACTAAAATTGTAATCTGCTCTTGACTAAAACTCTGCCTTATATCTTTCATACATAACGGGGTGAGCTCCCATTGCTCTGTCCCAGCTTCTGCCAACCTAGCAGTTTGAAAGCACACCAGTGCAAGTAGATAAATAGGTACCACTATGGCAGGTGTTTCTGTGTCCTCTGGCACTCATCACGGTCCTCTGTGTGCCAAAAGCATTTAGTCATGCCTGCCACATGATCTGGAAAGCTGTCTGTGGACAAACACTGGCTCCCTCAGTCTGAAGCAGGTTGAGCACCGCACCTCATAGTCGCCTTTGACTGGACTTAACCATCCAGGGGTCCTTTACCTTTACCCCATACAGAAAACCGGCCTGTTTCTTCCCCCCCCCCATCCCACCTTACAGCACAATCCTAGCCATGTCTACTCAGAACTAAGTCCTACTGAATTCAATGAGGTTTACTCCAAGATAAGGGAACTTAGGACCGCAGCCTTAGCCAACAAGCTTACTCACCTTAGCAGCTTTAGGGATCTGGTCCACATACTGGGGCTTAATGATGGCCTTGAGGTCATCTTCCAAGATCTTGGTGAAATAGTTCTGCAACTCAGATCCTCGAAAGTAAGTCAGGATTTCTTGCCAATCAGGAGGATCCTATACAAAAGCATTTCAAATAAACACTTGAGAGGTATGGAAACACGTCTAAGGACAAGAATACTTCAAATGGCATTTTGAGAAAATCTTTCAAGTGCTCATGAGGGAGCAGTGGCCTCCTAGAGCAACACTGGCTGTGATCACACTCCAGTAGTCCGTAGTAAGCACTTTTCTTTGAATGTACAAGTGGCTCCCTGTTTTCTAGTACGCTAGCATAAGGAACAAAGCACAACTCTTCTAATTCCAGATACAGGAATTTTTTAAAATTTTGTTTCAACTCCTCTAATGTAAGGAATAAAGCAAAATATGTGACCGAACCAGAGATAATGGTTTATTGCACTCCAAACAAGCCATGATGCGATGCCAAGATTTATTCTTGAACGCGGGTTGTTTAGAAGTAAAGAAATCACAATTCCCGTTCAGTTTTAACTGGAAGCTAGGGATTATGCTTTTCACTCCCACTCATGCTAGGAGAGAAGAAAAGCAGGTGTAATCTTCACATTTATGCTAAACTATTAGCTATCGTGTAATGTGACTCACAAATGTGTCTATCACGTGTTTCATAAAGCAGTAGCAGCAGCAGCGTACAGCTCTGTTCTTTTTTACATCAGAGAAATTGTCAGGTGGTATTTTTGAGAAGCTAGTTTGAAACAAATCATGCAGGTCTAAATTTAACTCCGTCCAACTTGCATAGAATACAGTTAGCAAGTCATGACATCTACTTGTAGGCAACCAATTCTTTGTACAAAAACTTAACTTTAACATCAATCAGGTCAAGTAGTCAGAACAGAGATGTCTGAACCTACTGCTTACTTATGCATTCCGTCACAGAAATCTAGGATTTTAAACTTTTAATGGAAGTATAAAAATGATATTCCTAATTACGCAAAGATTCCCCCCCCAAAAAATATGGTATATCAATTCAAGCTTTGGGGTTTAAAGTTTCCACAAAATACTGCTACACAAGGCAAAAACCACGAAGTGTTTATGTGGGCTGTGAATGCAAGTGAATTCACAGCTGGAAAGGGGGAACGGAATAGGAACTGTATTTTGGTAGTAGAGCATGTACATCGCATGCAAAAGGTCAAAAGGTACATTGCATGCAAAAGTTCAATCCCCTGCACCTCCAGCTAAGCTAGGGCTGGGAAAAGACTTCTGCCTGAAACCCCTGACTGCTGTTGCCAGTTAGTGTAAGCAATACTGAGTTAGATGGTCTGACTTGGTATAAAGCAGCACCCTATGTTTCTGTGTTCGTAATACAGAATGGCATAATAATGCATAAAATAAAAAAGACCACTAGCAATAGAGTGGCAAGATGCGTATGGCAAAACCTGTCATCACTGCTGCTTTACAATGCTCGTCCTTTCAACAGCCTCCTTTTCCCACCCATTAACTTCTTGGTCCAAGAGGAAAATGATGGTTAACATCCTCACGTGAAAGACGTTTGTACATCTCTTAGAATACATATTTGTGAACTTGCTAATGGTTAAATGGCTATATAGATTTTACTTATTGGGGCAAAGTAATGCTGCCAGTCTAGCAAGCACTACTCGTTTTCATTTGCACAAGAACTGCAAAATGCAGTTTCAAAGGATATTAGGAAATCACATTTGGCATATATTTAAAATACATACATCATATTTTCCAAGGTTTGGCTTCTGTTTTCCTGCTAAGATTTTCAAGGCAGTTGACTTTCCAATACCATTGGTTCCAACCAACCCCAGCACCTCTCCTGGACGTGGAATAGGCAACCTTCATAAAGTAATCCAACATTTTACACAACAATAAACCGACACAGCCTTATCTAAAGCAATACAGAATTTAGGTGTTAATTCAATATGCTTTCCTCTCTCAACCCCATTATGTGCATCATTTTCATCAGAAATAAGGAAATATAATTAATGATATCTAAAATGATCTCTTTTTGCTCTGGAATTTAAAATTATATACACTATCCTTTAATTGCTTTACAAAGGCAAACAAGACACATTTACCAAGGAGAGTAATTCAGAAGGAAAGACTTTTTGCCATAAGTCATATACAAAAAACTTCAAGGTTTTGGTATTAACATGTAAGGCCCTATGCAGCTCAGGACCATATCACTTGAGAAACTAACTTATATTCCCAGGTTCACTTGCATTCAGTAGAAGAGTTTCTCCTCAAAGTCCCCAAATATCAGAAGCCCACTCCAGTGATTTTGACTACAGCTTTCAGTGTGACTGCCCCATTCTGTGGAACAGCATTCCTGTCAAAATATGACAGACACCCAATATCTGCACTTTCTAGAAACAACTGAATACATTTTTTTTGTGTGTGACAAGCTTTACCAGCTGGATGAATAAATCTCTGCCATGGGTGTCCATTCTGTATTGTTTAAAATTCAAATCCTGGTTTTCCCCCCTGTTAACTTTTTAACTGCTGTTATTATTTTATTTTGTACATTGCTTTGAAGGAAAGTGGAAGGTGATTAACAAATAATGACAATAATTTATATTAACAACTTTTCAGGGATTGTAGCAGAGTGATACCTGTGAAGTTTGAAGGCATTGGCACAGTATCTGTGTGTTGTTTCTTTCTCCAGGTTGCTAGGCAAGTTAACAATGGACAAGGCTCCAAAAGGACATTTCTGTAACACAAATAAAATAAGCTTTACGTTACAACAAATAAACAAAACAGAAGCCAAGTATAGTATTGGAATAAGACTGTTTTTCACTTGTATATGTTGCCCCTATCCTACTGTGTTGTCAGGAAACAAGCCATGGTCTGATTTGCCATCTGAACCTAGACTTACATACAAACCATGAGATGCAAACAGAGAAGAAACCTTGGTTTCCCTCTTGAACTTTGTCAGGAGACCCCCCAAAAAGGGGGGGGGGGAAACAAGCGAGACCACAACATATTTTCCAACAGCACAGTGGGCGGGTGAGAGCAGCAAAGCATGTTATTTCAGCAACATTTACCAGCACATCACTTGTTCTCATTAAACCAGTTTATTTTAAACTATGGTTTAATGTACTGTGTGAACCAGGCCACAGTGGGGTTTTCAGCGTTTACAACGGTACATGCAAAGTAGACCATGAACACGTCACTGGCCATGTTTATTTGAATGTCTGGGAGGCAGGGGACGTGCGGTGACGAAGCACACAAGCCCAAAATTCTCAATGTATGGAGGTGGGATGGGGAGAAGATGAGATCACCCATGTCCAAACAACTCTAATGTGACATACGTTTTAAACAGATTTCAATTATTATTACTAGACATAGTCTTTACCTTTATGCAAATACCACAACCAATGCACAATGTTTCAGAAATCCATGCTATTTTGCACTGTGATGTCACTTCTATGCACAGCTTCCCTGGTGAAAAGGAATATTAAAAAGGTTAGACACGCAGGTCTTATTGAAAGCATGAGTATGGAATGTGATCTAGAAACCAGGTAGTAGCATCAATTTGTGACTTAGACCTCAAATAGTCATGAAATTGAATTCCACATGATGCAGTTTTCATGGTTCTGATTGCCCCAAATTCTCCATATTCTTATTATGATACTGTACTTCCATACACATTCAAAAATAAGAAAAACTACTGAAGATGGCGGATACGCTGGATACTTAAAAATCTGACTCTGTAGTCTAGAAACCAGTAAGTGAAACATTCAGCCTGTTTTAATTTTAACACAAAGTTTCGTATTAAGAGTTTTGAGTTCCTTACCCATTCGAACCACTGGACAGCTCTTTTTGCACTCTTGGCGGCATTTCTTTGGCTTACACTTGTCATGGCTCACAATAGCAATTCTTGTTAGCTTATCAGCCATTGTGATGAACTCAGAATTACGTAGATAACACAGACTTGAGATTCCAAAACAATGGAATTGGATAATTCAAGTTCTAGGTGGAAACAAACAGAATGATTAATAAAAAGTGAGAAAGCACAGGATTGGAATATGCTATATAATAATATAAGAAGTGCAGTCCAAGATCAAGCATGTTCATTAAACTTAGGCATGGGTTCTCATTTTGAAAGGCAATCATTGTGGGCAAAGTCTAGAAACTGGGAATGTGTTGCCCTCCAACTCACACCTGCCCCAGCCAGGATGAGAAATAGTTAGCGGTAATGAGAGTTAAGACTCCCAACAGCATTTGGAGGGTCACGATTCCCAACCTGCTCAGGTTCCCAATATTTATTCAGCTGGTTGTGACAGACAAGGAAGAAATACCAGTTTTTATATGGAAAACTACAGAGACTGAGAAATGCAATGAAAGAGAAAAATCTGGTTACCTTCCTTATGCATATTTCAAAGATAGGACCTATGCTGCCATATTTCAATACTTCAACTTACATTCAACAAAGTGTCAAGAAAATATATCAAAACCAACCTGCAGAGCTGATGAACTGTGTGTGTATATACATACACACGCTAAAATGCACATACTGCTTGACTGTAAAAAACCCTCAAAGCAATTACAATATAGATATATACACATACTTCTAATTACTACTTCTTGCAAAGTGACAAATTATTTCTGGAAAGTATTTTTATCCAAGGAAACATAAAGAGGTCTCTTACTTTTTAAATTCATGCTTTATTCTCCATTTTAAAAATTCATTGTGGTAATTGGTGGGTCATTTTGATGCTGTGAAAAACTAGTGGCACATACTGAATGACAAAAGCATTATCTCCTAGCAATGGAAACAAGTCAACTCCACCCATCAATATTACAAGCTTCTTTACTACCATGGATTGATAAATTCAGTTTCATGTATAACCAAATTTATGTTAACACTTGAACTGGTAAGGACTTAACAGCAAGATGACTGGGAACATGCTGCCTTCAAGAACATCATGCTTTTGCCTCCTGCAAAACTGCCTCATTATCTCTGACAACTATGCTTCCTACCTCTGAGTTGGACGCTACAAAATTATAAGGTAAATCAAATACTAGCATGCTTCTAGTGCCATGATCTTTAGCTGAAAGTGTACTGTCCTGAAAATCAGGTATTACAATAACTAGGTGAGCAGAATAGACAATTTTCTAGGGAAATCTTTTATTTAAAAAATGCTTTAGAAATTGGGCCCAACCAGCTATTGAAATGGTAATACCATGAAAGTACACTCTGCAGAACAGTAACTGCCGAGATAAGGGGATACGTCTTTAAGTATGTTCAGCCTAACAATAGAATATGAATACTTATAAAGATCTTTTTGAGTAAGCTCTTTACAGAAGTAGTTACATAATCAAAAACATAACAGACCAGACATGACAATAGGACATACCACGAATATAACACATGGCTGAATAATACAACAATGAAATAGGATGGAAGATTAGAAAGACAGAGAAAAAGGAAATTAAGGAATAGAATCCTAATGGGACAATGACTATTTCATGAAAAAATAAGAAATACCACTGAAGAGCACACTTCTGAGCCAGAGAGTTTTAGAGGTCTGCCTAAACTTTCAGATAAATGTTTTCAGATAAACAAAGATATTCTATCTTATTCTCCTTCTCTTACATCCTTCATGTAAATACATTAAAGTGTTCTTTGTACAGAATGCTACAGCCCAGTGCATGTTCTCTATTACTGGAAAATTCTTATGGCCAGGTAGGCTCTATAATAAAGCTGTTTGCACAGCAGAATACCTTGGACCACAGTCTGGAAAACAGAATGGTCATTGTAAAAACAAAGTTGGCCATCCTCATCATATTACATACATAATAGACTTGCCTTTAAAACAGACAACCTAACCTTCTACCTACACAGCAAATGCCTCAGTGTGGTAGAAAAACACTATTACTTCAATTATGTTACTGTAATTCTTTTTTTAAAAATTGCATTAAGGTAAAACATATTTTATTTGCAACAAATTGAAAAAGTGCATTGAAAATTATGCACATTTACATGATCAAAACTTCATTTTAACTTCTGATTAGCTTCAATGTGAAGACATGGTTTCCACTGAGACAAAGCTATCAAAAGAAGTGTTCTTTATCCATAGTCCAAATATTATGCAGGCAATGCCATCCCAACACAAACCAAATAGGAAGTCAGCAACTCACTTGAGATCCTTCAGTTGCTGTTTAGCACCTAAACTGTTTTTCGGCCCGTTAATAACTGTAAGCAGATGCTGTCACTGTGAAAGCTGTGATGCACCATAAGGTCTGAAGATACTGTCCACATAACTGAAAACAGGAGCTGCTAAAGAAGCTGCCACTAAGATGAGCTGTACTACTGTGTTCATCTTGCTGATAAATGTTGGCTTTAACTGAGCAGTGGCATAACATGGATTAAAATATCTAAGTGTTCTTAGTGGAGGAACAGTTTTGTATTGCACATAAAAAACAGCAGCAATTAATGCAATGTCCCTTAAAATGATCATAGATGTAAGAGGAACTGGAATAAGATTTGCACAAGTTGGGCTAATGTACAGGACACTGATAACAACTTTATCAGCCAGAGGGTCCAGGGCACTTCCTAAAGCAGATTTTTGGTTGGCCCAGTTTTGTGCAATAAAGCCATCCAACAAATCTGTTATTCCAGCCAGAGCAAATACACCCAATGCAATACTGAAATTTTCTTTAACAATCAACAATCAAGTAGCCCAAAACTGGTGCCAGACCAATCCTTGCCATTGAGAGAAAATTAGGAATTGTCCAAGAGTTTTAATAGTTTGTCATATCCATGGGAAGGCCTGAGTTTTCTGTGGGCCACCCACGGGGCCACCTCCGACCCTGTAGCTGGCTCACTTGCATCTTGGCTGCCCGGGCCAGGCTGAGATGAGCAGCTGCCAGGAGCCCAGTGGGCAAAGCAGAGGAGGGTAGGCGGCGGCCACAAGTGGCACCTGGGAGAGGAATCTGGCGACGGAGGCTTCGCTTGGGCCCACGCCCCTCAGGAGCCCCCAGCTGCAGGCATCAAATTATGTTAATTCTGAACAAGGGTCATGTTTGCTGATATTCTACTTGATGTTATACTTGGCCAGTAGTTAGACCAAAAAGCTCTACCCTGTAGGAATGCAAATAAAGCCCACTTTCTGCCTCTGTAATCTCCACCCTCTCTTTTCATTTAAAGATATAGGTTTTTCCTCATGAGGGCCAGGAAAGAGAGAAGTGACTAGCATATGCTGCGAGAGAGTGAAATATGCTGTGAGAGCTTTGATATAGCAATAATAATAAGCTATTTAAGAAGCTGGTCTTTCTGGCAAAGAGAACTGCTGACACAGGAAAAGGAAGCAAAGCTTCAGCTATAAGCCAAGTTCTCCCCAGTGCAGAGATCCTGTTTTTGTACCTCAGTTGGGATTTCTATTTCGGTACAGCATTTTTCGTAGGAGACCACTTTCCATAATTGTTGTCATAAGAAATGATATAATTCTCAATGCTTTCTGACCTCTAGGTCCTTCAGAACTGCCTGATGTGACTGAACAAACATGAGTGAGAATACACTTTGGCTACAACAGACGAACACACCTATTTTAACTTTAAAAAGGCAACTCCTACATCCCTATATGTACACAGAGTTCAACTAATCATCCTAAAATGCACAATGGAAAACCACAGAGCAAGCATGTCCGCACTGGTCAGTTTAATCTGGTCCTTGTGGCAGTTTATTTCCTGGGGTAAAATCCTAAAAAAACCTCAACTTTGGTCGGTCCTCACAGCCCTTCACTTCACCAAATCTGGCCCTCTTTGAAAAAAGTCTGGACACCACTAACATAGAGGGACCATCCTTAACTAAGCCATTACTTAATGCAGGGGGGATAAAGAAAGTGCACATTTTTATGGCACCTTCCAACCCTACAATTGTATGATTTTATGTAATAAATAGCCTTCTAGCAACTTTAGACAGCAGCAAAACTCCAACATGTCAAATTTACCAGTAGAAGACCAATTTCTCCATCTTAACTAATTTTGTTAAAAAGAGACACTAGTCTACTCATGTCAATACTACTGCCGCACCATACATTTAAAGTACTATAAAACTTCAGCAGTCATGGCTTCCCTTAAATAAACATGGGAACCGTAGTTTGCTATGGATACTGAAAGTTGTTCCAAAATGCTTGTTCCCTCATAGAGCTACATTTTCCAGAGTGGTTTAACAAGTGACTCCTCTTTCCTAGCTCTGTCAGAGGAATATGGGGTCTCCTAAGGATTCTCCGCACCCTGAAAAAAACTACAGCTCCCAAGATTCTTTGTGGAAAGTCAGGGTTGCTAAAATGCCACAGCAGTGCTTTAAATGCCGGGCACAGACGTGGCCTTACATCTCAGAAGATTAAAAACCAAGGGACTGGAACTCTCCCTCTCTCTTTATATATGTATGGAGGGCCACCGACACTGAAATTAACAGGAGATGGAGGATACAGCCAACAGTGCGGGGTCTTGACTTATGACAAACTTACCTGAGCGGCTCATGCAAGGGGGGGGGGGGGAAAGAGAGTAATTTTAACACCTTTTGACAGTCGACCACTGTTTCAACCTTTCTCACCAGGAGGGTCTGTTTAGCTGGAGCCAACCCGCCCCCCCAAAAAAACCATTTCCCCTTTCCAAAGCGTGGAAACCCCCCAGCCCCCAAACAAAGGCCTCTACGTGGAAAAAAAAGATCTGAAATCATTATGGAGGGTCGGGGAGAATCAAGGGGCTCGACAACCCGTGGAGATGGGGAAGAACTAAAGGGGGAGGAAGGAACCCCGAGAGGCTGGAGGCTGCCTCGGCAGCTGGAAGGGCCGGCGGGGCCCCGCGTATTCCTCACACAGCCGACGCCGGCCGGGAACCCGCGCGGCCCAGCCAGCCTTATCTCCAGCCGCCCCACCTGCCCAGAGGAGGAGCGGGTGGCCGCCAAGTTATCGCCCTCCGGCAGCTTTTACTTACCAAGAAGCGAAGGGGGGGAGAAAGGGAGGCCTCCCGTCCGGGACGGAGGGAAACGGGGAAGCTGCGAAGGGCCCCCTCCGGGGCTCGCAGCTGGGCTCGGAGACAACGTGCTCCGGCTGCCACCCGGCCAAAATGGCCGCCACCCTAAAAGGAGGAGCTGGCGCCGCTCACCATAGAGATGCGGCCTGTGGGCGAGCTACGCGCCGCCGCCGTAGACAAGGGTCAGAGCGCCGGAAGCGCAGGGCGAGGCGACCACTCTGCGCGTGACGCCATCGCTTAGCGACGGGGTGTCTGTGAAGCCGACGGGAGGGAAGGGGGTTGGCGGGGGAGGGGGCGTGGCCACGGAGCCGCTGGCGGCGGCGCCGGACGCGGGAAGCGTAAGTAGCGCTGCTGTTGCTGGGTCTGTTGAGGCAAAGCCGCGTCCCTCAACAGCATCCTCGCTCTCCTTCGCCTGTAATATATGTGGCCTTTATCCCCACAAGAGGAGTCCCTAACGCTATCAGTTAGGATATTTATCGCGCGCCGTTAAAATTCAGGAGCAGGTAAGGTAGCAATGGAGACGCCCGTCCTCGCCCACCTGCCGCTCTGCCTTCGCCAATGGAGGGAAACGGGCTCTCCCCCCCCCCCAAATAAAACACAGATCCAGCAGCCAGATGTAATGGGAGACAAGAAAGGAGAAAAAAAAATGAGTGGAGAAAAAGAGAAAGAAAGGACATGGGATACAGAGATGAAGTGTAGGTGAAGGTAAAGGTAAAGAATCCCTGGACGGTTAAGTCCAGTTAAAGGCGACTATGGGGTTGCGGTGCTCATCTTGCTTTCAGGCCAAGGGAGCTGGGGTTTGTCCACAGACAGCTTTGTGGGTCATGTGGCCAGCATGACTAAACTGCTTCTAGTGCAGCAGGACACCGTGATGGAAGCCAGAGCGCATGGAAACGCCATTTACCTTCCTGCCACAGCAGTACCTATTTATCTACTTGCGCTGATATGCTTTCAAACTGCTAGGTTGGCAGAAGCTGGGACAGAGCAGCGGGAGCTCATTCCATTGTGTGGATTCGAACTGCCAACCTTCCGATCAGCAGGTGTAGGGGAACGCTTCGAGTCAGGGTGTAGAAAGAGAAGAGGTACCTTCTTAAAACAGAAGGATTTGACTAAGAGAGAAAGTGTCCCTGCTTATGAGCAGACAACCTTTCCTTCACGACCCCTTTCCTGTCTGGGTGTTCCCAAGAAGCTAATGTCATGTGCCTTTACCTCAGAGTCTTGATGTTGCTCTGTTAGTTCATTGAACTGAAGGAAGATGGTAGGCACAGACTTGACTTGGGTTAGTGAGCTGATCTGGGTTATCTGACTTTTCTGATAAGTTTATTACCGCGCATTATGTGCGCTGAAAACAATACACCCTGCAAAGGGCACAGCATCTCCTTATGTCTTTTGTTAGAAGGATGGCTTTCTATGTGGCAGCACCTGATTCAGGGCTGGAATGGGTGAGAGGCAGGGCTGTGGGCAAAGTACTTGCTCATGTAGGCATTCCACAGGCATCCATGTCACAATTAAATTCATTGGCCATTGGTGCCACTGACATGCTAATACTTTAAGGAAACTGGCCAGTGCAGATGCCAGGTGGATTTAAAAATCACAGGTTGCATGCGGAACACTTGCACATGTGTTCACTTTACTGTCATGTTTCGGAACTTCTCATTCATAGCACATTCATACACATGACACATACAGCCACCATCACATATGAGGGCTGCTCATGTGACAACAGCAAAAACAGCTTGGTAGGCCTGTAAAAGTCTGTTAAAGTAGCAGTGTTACTTGTTTAGAAGAAGATGGAAGGCTGTGCTTTGCAGCACCCTAGCACATGTTCCCTGTTACTCTGAGAGGGATGTGAGATAACATCCTATCAAAATATGCCCAGCCTCCTAGTTGTCCACTGTGATGGAGTCTCAGGCAGCCTGAGTTGAATCTGATACAGTGGTTTTGCAGACCTCTTCATTGCCTAGCTAGCCACTCGGCCTTCTCTAGCAGCCACTGTTAATGAGATCCAGCTAGGATAGATAATAATAACTAAAGGAAGAGGAGGAGGAAGTGGTGGCAGCAGCACCTAGGACTTGCCTTGGCAGCAACTCATCTCCCTCAACTGAAGACTGTTGGGGGAGTAAAGGAGGCAGTAGGCAGATCCTGCAACAGTAGTATACCCTGGGAAGAGAACACCTGCTTCTTGCCTTCACCAATTCAGATGTCAATGACCATGCTTGGTTTTTTAGCCAATACTGGTATAAATTTTATAGTCCATTAGGATTCATCTATTTGACAACTTATTTTAGTAACCATTATGTCTGATTACTGTCTCATTTTGGCTTCTTTGCAGCATATCGACACTCAAAATTTAAAATAGGTTCTGGCATATGTAACTATAATAGTTTCAAGCAAATTAACAATATGAAATGCTGCCAGGCAACAGTTTAGGAAGGGCCAAAAGTGGCTGGTCTCTCAGAAGAACTGATGGAATGGCCATGCTTCCTTTCTCTCCAAAGCACATAGGCATCAAGGCATTGCATTCAGGCACATGAAAAGGCTGGCAGTAGAGGGATGGAGTTACTTGTCCCATCTAGCACAGAACCACGTGGGCTGTCAGAGAAGGGATGCCCTTTTCTCCCAGCCCAGCTTAAAAATGCAGTGGGTTGCTACAGGAGGGATGGAAATTTTTGTACTTCCTTTGCACGTCTTCTGTTGGTGGGCTTGTTTACAAGAATGGGTTAGATTATCTAGAGGAAAGATCAGAAATTGCAAAAACTGGTCTTTTATTAATTGCAAAAACAGTCTTAACCACCATGTCCTATATTGTTTGTCTCGCAGAAAAAAGCGTGCCATGATGTCTGACTTCCTGAATATTTGCTCTGTAATTGTGTCTAGGGAAACATTCTTCATTTGTGTTGCATGAAAATTCTGTTTTCCAACCATGAAGGCAGCATGTTATTACAATGGAAAATTGCTTCCTATGAGGCAATTGGTGCATGGTTGCAAACCACAGATTCTTGACATTTTGAAGAATTTGAAAACTGTTTGGAAACCAGATCTGACACACTGGAAATTGTTATTGCTATTAATAAATTTGAAACTATTCCAGTAGCTGTAACTAATACAACTTAAAGGTCTCTTTGAATTTTCCCGTTGTGTAATTATTTTATAATTCATTCCTGATAATGGCTCTTTATGTTTCTATTGTGACTAGATCCACAAAGAACAATTTAATTCTTTTACTGCTTGTGCTAAACAGATGAAGGACCACAACAAAAAAAGATAGTAGTTTGTGGATATTTTGTTCAGAAAAGACTGCCTTCTGGTGTCTGATCTGGGAATTGCTCTTTTAATTACAGCTTAAATATGCATTATTTTTATTATCTTGATATATTTCAGCTAAATCGATGATTAATTAATCATGCAAAATAAATGGAAGGAAAAATAAAAAGGAGAGTAAAAAAATGCTGATTCTTTTGATTTGTATTCCAAGGAGTTTAGAATTAGGGCATCTATGATGCTTTCTCACTTTATCCCCACAAGCTTGTGGGATGGAGAGATACTCATGGCCCAAGTTCACACAGCTGAGTTTCAACCTGAGTGGGGATTTGAACCTAGCTGTCCCTGGTCCAAGTCCTAACTGTCCCCTATTCCACATAGGTTTCTGAAAAGGAAAAATGCAATTATACAATTCTTTAAAAGTTGGTTTTCTAAATATATTTTGCACAGATTTTGTTCCCACTAGTCCAGATAGCTTAATATGTCTTGTTTCCTTTTCTGTACAGTGTTCAGACTAGATATTTTTGCAGCCTCATCCCATTGCATGTTTATACTGAAGTAAAGTTCAACTTACTCTTCTGTAGGTGTCTGTAGGTTTGCAGCCCTACTGTATAACTGGACCAAGAGTGGCTAACCTGGGGCCTTCCAGAGCTGCTGGTCTGTTAACTGCTATTAGTCCCAACCAATGTGACTGGTGGTCAGGGGTGATGGGAGTACAGCAACATATGAAGGGCCAAAGGTTAGCCTCAACTAGGACATGCATAGTCTGAAATATATCCTTATTAATATGATATATCATATTAATAACTGCCCTTCATCAAGAGACCACAGCGTGGTTTGCAACATAAAATGCAACTTATCCCTAGACTTTCCCCATACAAAATGTTAAAGGTGAGGATTGTGGTCCTAAATGCTGTAGCGCCTTCTTCAATATGTTAGGTTTCTCTTTTCCTCATCCAGCAGCCACTCAGTAGCCTGTATGCAATTCCTTGTTGTCTGTGGCTACCAGGTGAGTGATTAAATATTTATATATATACCATATTTTTTGCCCTATAGGACGCACCGGCCCATAGGACGCACTTATTTTTTTGGGGGGGGATAAAGGAAATGTTTTTTATTTCTGCCCCCCAGCCCCAAATAGCAAAGAAGCCATGACAGCGAGCGGGATGGATCCCGCTCGCTTTTCTGGCTTCGTTTTTAGCCTTGGGACTGGGGGTCCGGGAGCGAAGGCGAGGTTGCATAACCTCGCCATCACTCCCGGAGCTTGCAGGCCTGGGGGCGGGGGAAGCCCGAGCTTCCCCCGACCCCAGCCCCCAGAACGGGTGGGAGAGCGATGGAGAAGCTGTGCGCAGCTTCGCCATTGCTCTCGAAGCTTGCGGGGCTGGGGGCGGGCTTCCCTGACCCCAGCCCCCAGAACGGGTCGGAGAGCTTGCCGGGCTGGGGGGATAGCTTCCTGAAGCCTGGAGAGCGAGAGGGGTTGGTGCGCACCGACCCCTCTCGCTCTCCAGGCATCAGCGAAAGCCTGCATTCGCCCCATAGGACGCACACACATTTTTGGAGAGGAAAAAGTGCGTCCTATAGGGCGAAAAATACGGTATATCATCTATCTATCTATCTATCATCTAAGTAGAGTAAAGAGGTTCCATCTGTTGTGCTAGCATCAAGTGCAGGCATATTTAATTAGTTGACTACATATATGCTATTTGCATGTGCCAAAGAGGCTGTCTACACTGCCACCAAAAGTTGCTGTGTTTGTGACTCTCAAAATATTGTTCTTCCTTCTCCTTTGTCATGAACCTGGATTATTTTTTTAAACACATTTGTAACTTCTTCTTTTCCTAGTGAAAAATGACCACTGCTAACAAGACACCACCCGGTGCAGATCCAAAGCAACTGGAAAGAACTGGAACTGTTCGAGAAATTGGATCACAAGCTGTTTGGTCCCTTTCCTCTTGTAAACCAGGTAAGTGCAAAGTGTGCACATACAAACTATTTGTATCTGATGAATTTCTCAAGTACTACTTAGACAGAGTAATTTTCTGTGTCAATTTAAATTATCTAATGTGTGTCTGCCTTTCTACGTTATATGGCCTTTTGATCTAAGAAAAAAAATAGAGGAATTTGGAACTGTACCAATTGTCCAATATTGCTAGTGGAGTTTTCTGGATAACTATGGTGACAGTACTCTATTATTAGTTTGTTCCCATGTTCAGAACCATAACAGGGCCTCCTAGATCCTAGGATATATGATATTAGAGTGGAACCTCGGTTTTCGAACGTCTTAGAAATTGAATGTGCCACGTGGCTTCCATATTGAGTTTTCCTGTAAGTAAATGCTCCTGGAAGTAACTGCTTCGGTTTTTGAACATTTCGGAAGTCAAACAGTCTTCCAGAACAGATTACGTTAAAAAACCCCGAGATTCCACTGTACTATGATGTTTCTGACATCTCCATCATAGGAGTGCAGTGGTGAAACCCATATGTACTTTTTCACACTAGGATTCGGTGTAGATCAGTTACGAGATGATAATCTAGAAACATACTGGCAGTCTGATGGATCACAGCCTCATTTGGTGAACATTCAATTCAGGTAATGAATATTATATATATATTGGATTTTATGCAGTTGTTATTATTACTTTCATTGGAAGAAGGCAAAAGATAGAGGCTGCAGAAGGAGTGTGTTATTTTGTTTTATTTATCATAGCTAATCCCCGAACATGATTTGTAGTAAAATCGTCAGAAGTTATAACTTTTGAAACCAGGTCTACTGTAGCTTGGCTTCATAATATTATAGTTAGTGGATATTTGGCTTGTTTAAAGCTGCTGCCGCCTAAAAGTCAAACATAATGATTGAGGAAATCT
Organism: Podarcis tiliguerta; assembly: GCF_965153285.1. Taxonomy (NCBI): domain Eukaryota; kingdom Metazoa; phylum Chordata; class Lepidosauria; order Squamata; family Lacertidae; genus Podarcis; species Podarcis tiliguerta. The sequence continues at coordinate 36,064,293 of NC_139542.1, read as the reverse complement.
GAATTTGTTTCAGGCCTAATAGTTCTAAATTAGTTTCTATAAGCTCAGAATCCAATGGATTCCCTTTCTCAGTGGCTTTAGTTGTTCTCATATTGCTGCAAGTTTGTCTTGACTTTGAACTCCATCTACCTTTGCATGTGTTGAGACAAGACACACTTTATTGTTCATATGCTTACCTGGAAAGAAAAATAGTGGAGAGGTGCAAGTTACCCATAATGGCCCTCCCTTCCACCATCCTCACATTATATGCATATAATTAGGCATTTGGCTATTTTTACTGTAATTATTTGTATGGTTTTATTTCTGTCAATGTTTATTGGGTTTTTTAATTATTATTTTTCTATGTTTTTAGTTGTTGTTTTTTTTGAATCTGTAAGCTGACTTGAGTCCCTGTCAGGGAAAAAAAAGGGGGTTTAAATAAAAATAAATATAAAAAATGATACAATGAGAGTTAAGCTTTCTAAGGGGCTGAACATCAGGATAGCCAGTGATCCTTTAACTGCAGAGCTGTCTGCATACTTCCATGTCTGCTGTGTGCCTAACCCAAAGTGTTCTGAATGACCTTGAAGGTCTTGGAGCACATTGGCCTAAACATGCCATTCCATACACTGGTGCTGATAACCTTGCAGCGCAATTGTGACCGTGTCTACACAGAAGAAAGTCCTTTTAAATTCAGTGGGGCTTACTCTTCCACTGAGGAAGACCCTTTTGGTGCCTTCCTCCTGTCAGCACAGCCATATTGAAGGCATACGAGAGCTGGCCCTTGAACGAGTCTCTTTAGAAGTATATTATAAAATAACGGACGTTGTTCTTGGTATGAAACAATTCATTTCTGTCAGCTGTCTTTTGTGTTAGGGATTTTCACCCATCATTCAAGCATGCTCCCAAAATGGCTTGTAATGTTTCAGAATAAAATAATTAAGATAGACAATGATAAGTTGAGTGTTGAACTTTCCATACTAAGTAAATATATACTGTATAGGACTGTCTGAGTCCTTAAGTCCCACATTGATCAGTGAGATCCTCTGAAGGAGTGCTATTAGTTTTTCCCCTTTTTGCAGAGGCTGAAATGGCCTCTACTTTAGTGTTGCCAGACTGATGCTATGGAACACCCTTCCACCAGAGATTTGGTAGGCAGCTCTTGAAGACCTTTCTATGCCAGTGAGCCTTTGCAGCTGTTTAATTAGCCACTTACTAGCAATGATCTTTTTTTTATGTTTATGTTTTGTTGTTCAACACTGTCCTGATTGCTTATGAAACAGCAGTATAAAAATACGTTGATAAATAAATAAATAGCACATACACATATATTGGATAATTCTTAACAGGGCTTCAGTTTTGCCATTTTTAATTATTATTTTTACTTACAGGAGGAAAACAACAGTGAAAACGCTGTGTATTTATGCAGATTATAAATCAGATGAAAGCTACACTCCAAGTAAGATCTCTGTCAGGGTAGGAAACAACTTCCACAATCTGCAGGAAATCCGGGTAGGTTTGCTTTACTCCTTAAAACATTTTGTCAGACCAGTTATTTTCAGTCAGAGAATACACTGTCTATGGTGCTTGATTATTATTTTTTACATGACATTCAGTAAAAGCTTTCCAGAAACAAGGTAAAAAGGCTACATATCAAATAAAACTAAGCAGTGTATGAAACAGAGTTAAAAAGTTAAAGAATTAGAATCTAGCAAAGAAAGATAAATTATTTAGAGGTATTTAAAAGCCAATGTTGTCTCAATCTCACAAATTAGCTGAGGGAGGTTCTATCATTGAGAAGACCCACTTGAGGAGACAGTGGGGCAACCTCTCATGTTGTATTCAGTTTAAAGTTAACACAAATTGCCAGAGCTGAAAGAAATAGCATTAACTAGGGTTTAGGGCAGGGACGCGGGTGGCGCTGTGGGTAAAACCTCAGGGCCTAGGACTTGCCGATCGTATGGTCGGCGGTTTGAATCCCCGCGGCGGGGGGAGCTCCCGTCGTTTGGTCCCAGCTCCTGTCTACCTAGCAGTTCGAAAGCACCCTTAAGTGCAAGCAGATAAATAGGTACCGCTTTAAAGCAGAAAGGTAAACGGCGTCTCCGTGTGCTGTGCTGGTGCTGGCTCGCCAGAGCAGCTTCGTTACGCTGGCCACGTGACCCGGAAGTGTCTGAGACAGCGCTGGCTCCCGGCCTCTTAAGCGAGATGAGCACGCAACCCCAGAGTCGGTCACGACTGGCCCGTATGGGCAGGGGTACCTTTACCTTTACCTTTACCTTTAGGGTTTAGAGCAGGCTTCACCAACCTGGTACCTTCTAGCAGTTTTGGACTACAAATCCCATCAGCCCCAGCCAGCACAGATGGTATCAGCTTTACCAAGTTTGGTTTAGGACACGTAAATGTGTGGGAATGTGCCTGCCTTTCTATCATATGCAAATTCATCCCTCCACTCCACCTGCATTACAGCATTATGTATAATCATCCCCAAAGTCAAATAATGTAAGGTAGGTCAGCTTTCCCCAGCTTTGTGCCCTCCAGCTACAACTTCCATAAGCGCTGAGTTCAAATTGCACTGAGTTGGTCACAACTGTCTCATCTAAAGAAGCATCACAGTTGCATCCTGGGAGTTTTAATTTAATCTCTGGGTCAAGAAAGGAAACAAAACAACCTTTTTTTAAAAAAGTAGAACTTGCTGCTTTAAATGAACATTCAGAAAGTTCACCCATTGGTGATTTGTGTGTGTGTGTGTGTGTGTGTGTGTGTGTGTGTGTGTGATTGCTTCTGTCGTCTGCAAAAAGATTACATATTCAGGAGGCATTGCTATCCTTCTGAATGTATTTGCCCTCCGTGACAAAGAAACTGGTTGGTTCTGCAGCGTTAGGCCATCCTGTTTTAAGACGTGATTCCTGGTCGGCTGGGAGCAGCCGCTTGCCTGTTCCAGAAAGAATTGCCCTCACTCTGAATAGCTTTGCTTGCATTTAATGATACAGCCATGTAGTGAAATCTGTTGGGCTATGTAGGATTGTGATGTCATCCTGTTCGCTGTGTGATCCCATATCGGCTAGGATAGCTCCTGTTACAAATACAAGGAGAAAAAAACAGTGATTGGAATCATGGGGGTGGGGTAATACAGAAAGGGCAGCGTATAAGGGAAATAGCAGAGAACAGGATTGGGCAGGGAACACTCACAATTACTGTGGTGTTTTCTTTCTCTGGGGAGGCGAAGGTTGCTGATGCACCTCCAAAAGCATTTCTTCCAGCATGAAATTAAAAATCCTCCTTCTTATCTGTACTTCCTTTTTTACATTTAGTGTCCACTAGATGTCATTGTTGGCTTTAAATACTAGCTATTGGAGTCATGCTCCACCACCTTCTCCACTCGTAGTAAACAATTATACTTCTATAATGATATGTAGTTCTACGTGTATCCTTGGTAATTTTCAGGGGCTCGGCGAGAAACTTGAAAGCTTCTGCTCTTCAGGCCACCCTTGATGTGTTTGTGAGAGAGTTTTGAAAGTATTCTTCAGTGGACAATTTTAGGTTTTCATAGACACAAATTATAAACCAGGATGCCTTTCTCAACTGTTGCCAAGCTATTATGGAGTACTATTCCCCCTGCCCCCCCCACCCTCCAAATGTTTGATTCCTTTTTGTAGTTTGATAGTTGTTGTTGTTTTAATTCATGGAGCAACAGTGATCTATACGCAAAGTGGTTTTGTCTTACTACAGCATTCATCACCCCCAAACTGAAAACATGTCATAAGTCATATTACTTTCCTTATTGCTCCTTACCCAACCCAATGTAATTTTAAGTTATTTTAAGCAACGTCAGTTCTTTGTACAGTTATTCTCTTGTTTTGAGGCTGATTAACTGGATGGAAAATCCAACTAAATAATTTTTAATATTTTTCCATGGATGCTTGCCCAGCTCATGGTGTATAATGAAAATCCCATGATGTTGTCCTGTATTTCCTCTCTGTTTTCGACTATTATAAAACAATGCCTTCTTAGTGTTAGCTGAGATTTTGCACCTGATCTGAAGTGTGTGTTTACCTTTCCTGGAGTAGCTACTCTAATCTGGAAAACATTTAAACTTGGGAACCAAAATACGTATATTACTGTCCTTTGAATATCTGGAAACTGCATTTGAACTATATTTTTTCAACTTTTTGAGATTGTATCCGTGAATCTGTCAGCATTTGGGAAGAAACGGTAATTTGGCATATGGGCCAGCTTCACTATAAATTATTTTTTCAACCTGCCATTCTGTGGTAGCATTAGCACTGGAGAACTTTATCAGTGTTCTTAGAGGGTTTGTTAATCCTGGGTCTAGCAACATGTTTATTTTTGTCAGGTTTTTCTCTGTAAAAATATTGTGATCTGTAAAATGCACCTTAATGAATGCATGAGAACTGTTCATAGTGGGACCTTGTGGTGAAGAGCAGGTAAAAATCTAAGAAATAGCAACTACAGTCATAGTCATACCTCGGGTTGAATGTGCTTTGGGTTGAGTGCGCTCGAGTTGCGCTCCGCGGCAACCCAGAAGTAACAGAGCGCATTACTTCCGGGTTTCGCCACTCGCGCACGCTTAGATGCTCAAAATGACGTCACGCGCATGCCCGGAAGAGGCAAAACGTGACCCGCGCACGCACAGATAAGCCGTTGCAGCTTACGTTGCATTCAGGATGCAAACAGGGCTCTGGAACGGATCCTGTTCGCATCCCGAGGTACCACTGTATAGTATTAGCTGGGGTTCTGGAACTAAATAAGCGATCCCCCATGCAATATCACCAGCTGCTTTTTAAAACTCCCCATGAGGTTCAAAAACAGTTGGTTGTATGGGAAAGCTGCAAGAAACCCAATAAAAAAGCCCCATTAGTATATGTAACTACATAGTTATCTGGCTGATGGGATCCTGACCATGCAATTTCATAAAAACAAACAAACAAAAACAATCATTGCCAAGGCTAGGTCCAAAAAAGGTTAAAAAAGCAAATAAGGAAGAAAAAGAAAAAAACACCTCCCTATCCTTCCTATTATATATAATTAGCAAAACATTTTACCATTGTGGCAAATGGCATTTATAAGGTTCTGAACACGACAAATATCTCCAGCAAAGGCAAGTGCCTTATCAGCATAGCCTTTGTACACATCCAAATGTACTACCCTCCCTCTTTCTAGGGAAACAACCTACAGTGTGGCAGCGTTAATGTGTGAACATGAAGTCATGATTTAGCGCTAGTTGGACAAGCCTCCACAAACATGAGCAAAGCCTTGGGCTTTTCCTGTATGGCCAGGAGGAGGACTTGAGCCGAGTTTCATTTTCCCTTTTAAGCAGCAGTGGGCAGTGGGGGTGGGATGTGCCACTCGCTTGGTTTCCAGTTGGTCATGTTACGGGGAGGTAAAGGGTGGGTAGAGAAACTGGCACAATGGAAACACACTGGCACTAGAACTGGATTAGCTCTGCTGTTGCGTTTACCCCTTGCCACCCCTCTGCCTCCTAGTAAGCAGCAGCAGCTCAACCAGGCAGAGGTCAGGGGAGCAGCAGTGCCACACCATGCCATACTTTATAAAGAAATCTTGGCATAGTGTTATGTCTGAAACAAAAATCTAGGTTTAATCTTGGTTTAAAGCGAAGTCTGGTCAGTTTTCAAACAAGTCAATTTCAAGCCACCAGTTATGAAGCTGGTTGCTTAATTGACCATTGTTTTAAACCAGGATTCCTGGTTCATCCTGGTTCATATGTAACACTAATCTGAGATTTGTTGAAAGCAAAACTAAATTCTGCTGAAGTTCTCATCCTGCTGCATAGCAAGAGCGGAGAATGGAGCATATAAGCCCAGTGCTTTGCTTAGGTTTGTGGAGGCCTTGCCCAAGTAGCGTTAAACCATAGTTTGGTGTTGTCTGTGAACTGGGCCTGTGTGTAAACTGTGGATAGACCCAACAATTCAGGCTGAAAGACCTACCATAAATGGATTGTATGGACTGGGTTAAAGCAAACAACCATACGGCAGGCTGGGCTATAGCCCATTTATTCTGCCTCTGTCTTCGTATATTTTCTTACCATATCATTGGTTCATAGAAGTTGGATTCTTTATAAGACATGCCAATTTAGTTTTAAAATCATGAAGTGTTGGGATTCAGTGGGGCTTCTTCCAGTTTTATTTATTTATATAGATTTATAGCCCAGACCATACTAAGGCCTCACATAGCTAACATTAGTTTAGTAGTCTGTATATGTGAATAATAATAATAATAATAATAATAATATATGAGGCCATATACCTAAAAGAGCCCGCAAAAGCAAATTGATCACTTAATTGGGTGGGGTGGGTTACTCTGCCCCTCCTGAGTGATATGCTCTCTTGTGAGGATCCAAAACAGATAGATATTTCTCATATTTTGCAGCATTCTGCATCATGCTATTTCCTTAGTTAAGTACTGATGTTTCATCAGCGACTGGGAGGCAACTCCACATTTTCTTCTTCTGGTCCCCTGGTCTACTCAGTCATGGACCTTGCCCTCTGCCAGTACTGTACATTATTCCAAATAACTAAGCTATGCCTTTAAAACTGGACCAGCTAGTATATGGTAGTGTTAAAGGACAAGGAGAACTTAAGAGGAGCTTGCTGGAGCAGGCCAAAGCCCCTCTGTTCTCGCAGTGGTCAATCAGCATGGGAAGTCCAAAAGCAGGACCTGTTTGCACAAGCAGGTGGCTGGATATTTATTTATTTGAGGTATTTATAACCTTCTGTTGACCTAAATATATCTAGGTGGGTTACAATAATTCAATAGACTCACAATAAAACATCACCAAAGCTAAGAAAACAGATCTCAGTTTACCATCAGTAACATCAAAAAATAGAAATAGCAACATGGTATGCTTTCTCCAGCCTTGGAAGATGTGATAGCCAGAAGGGCATGTTGCCACCCTATTTATCACCCTGGAATATTTGTTGCTTCATAAGCAGATGAGCAACTTCTCTAAACTGGATGGCGGCTGTTAGTCAATGATCACACACTGAGGACTTTTCCATGTGTATATATTGTTTGATTGCATTAGAATTTGTGAATAATTTTAATGGTGCCTGTATGTTGAGTGACAAGTGTCTATTTGGACACTTGATTCTTCCGCTGCCAGCAACCCAAGCCAGCATGGCCATTTGTCAGGGATGATGGAGGTTGTAGTCCATAACATCTTCAGGGCAGCAGGTTGGGGAAAGCTGCTTTCAATCATGGCTACATTCCCAGGGGCGGCAGGAGCACTGTGGAACACATAATTCCTGTAAAAATGAAAGTGTACATACATGATGCATATGGAGGGTTCCAAAGAACAGCAACTAATTAAATGTGCCCAGCTGGCTTTTGACATCTACTTTTATAATAACAACATTGCTACTCCCTTCTCCATGTTAAATGACAAGCTGTTTTGGAAAGTTGTTACTATTATTCATTTATTTATTTAAGTTATATACCTCCCTTTACCCAAAGATCACAGGGTGTTTTACAGCATAAAAGTACAAAATGAAAACACATAATGTCTATCATAACAGCAGCACCAGCGACAGCAACATTAACCATAACAACAACAAAAATCAATAATCCTCTCCTCGCAACGCACACATTTAAAAGGGTCCAGGTCAGTTCATATGGGGAGAGGCCGTCCTTGAGGTACTGTGGTCCTGAGCCATTTAAGCTTTATAGGTCAAATCCAGCATCCAAATTCTGCACCAGCTGAAGTTTCCAAATTGTCTTCAGAGGCAGCACCTCAAATAACGTTTCACAGCCCCATGTATAACTCATTGCAGTAATCTAGTCTAGAGGTTACCAGAGCATTGACAAAAGACGTTAAGCTATCCCTGTCTAGATGCGACAGCAATGGATCCAGGAGTACACCCAAGCTATGTACCCGCTCCTTCAGAGCGTTTGTGACCCCATCAAGAGCAGGTAACCTTCCATCCATCCTGTCTAGGGAACCTCCCACTAACCGTGCCTCGGTTTGCCTCTCCCCATTTGAAACAACCTGGACCCTGTGATCATCATCTGATGCCCTTCTTCATGTGCCTCCTCCATGAGCAGTCTGGAGGGTGGCAACATGAGAGTTGGCCTTTTCTGCAGTGGCTCCCTGTTTATAGAATGCTCTCCCCAGAGAGCCCCACTTGACAGCTTCACTACAAAACGTTTCTCTATAACCAGGCCTTTGGCTGATTGAAATGTGTTTGTGGGAGGGGTGTTATTATGTATTTTGTGTTCTCATTTTGTATTTTTATGTTGTGAACCGCCCTGTGATCTTTGGATGAAGGGCAGTATACAAATTTAATAAATAATAATAATAATAATAATAATAATAATAATAATAATAATAATAATAAAAAATCAGTCTTCTTTGGATTGTTGGCTCTCATCCAGTCCATTACCCAGCACATCCACTGCCACACCTGCAGATGTAAAGAAGTAGTAGAGCTGTGTGTCATCAGCATTATTGAAAACATACTCCAAAGCTCCAGATAACCCCACTGAGCAGTTTTATGTAGATGTTAAACAGCATTGGGGATAAAATGGAACCCTGAGGAACCCCACATTGAAGGCTCCACAGGGCCAAAAGAGCACTACCCAAGCATCACCCTCTGGAAATGACCATCCAAGCAGGACTGGAACCACTGTAAAGCAGTGCCACCCACCACTAACTCAGACAGCTGCTCCAGAAGGATGCCATGGACAATGCTATTGATAGCCACTGACAGGTTGAGAAGAATTAACAGGAACACATTTCCTCTGCCTCTCTCCCGACAGAGGTCATCATACAGGGCAACCAAAGTAGTTTCTGAGCTAATATATCCCCAAATCACATCGTTGCAATCCTGATGGTTTACAATGTAAAATTCCCAAGCTTAATAATGGATTGGACTTTTTTAGGTGTACATGAGAGGTCCTTTATGGTTCACGCTCATAGTCTACAAAGCAAAAGAAATACAGGCAACTCTCCATTTACATGGGGATTACTTTCTGAGGCACCACATGCTTACGTTAAATCGCATATAATTGGAACACCCTTTTGGAAAAGCCTGCAAACACCTTGTTCCATTGTGACTTTTGGGGTCACTTCCAGGTTCAGCGTGGTGCGAGTTCATTGCTAGTTCTTGTGGTTAGAATTATTAGCAATAGCCCTGGACAGCCAGTGGTCTCCAATCTATAAGGGGAGCTGCATTTTGTTGTGGGTTCTGGATGTGGTCCACCAAACAATGGGCGGAATGGCCAATAGGCTGCTGGACTAACTGACCATGTCACTATATAATAGAAACACTTGCAAACAAAATTTCCCCTGCCAACAAAATTGTAAGTGAAGAAATTCCATAAGAAATTGGAGTATCCTCTAAGAACCTTGGAATGCTATGATTCAGTCATTGGAGAGGGTTGGAAAATCATGTACTGAATGTGAGCATGGTAAATATTTCAATGAGTTTTGCTGTTTTGATAGGCATGTGTGTGTTAAAAAAAAACTAAAAAACTTGGTTTTTTCACTTAGAGCTAGATTTCCAAGCAATTGTTAAGTTAGCTAGTATACATATTTCTCCATGTCTCCGTTTGTCTATTTTCCTTGCTTTTGTTGTAAACTCCTATTTTCCTGATGAAAAGGCAAGAATGTTTGGCTTCCAACCACACTGTGTTGTAATGAGGGTGGAGTATGTTTGTCATTCTGTAGTGATGTCTGATTTTTGCATTAGTGAGCCAATATACAGAACAGTACATCTGGATATTCAAGAGCATGTTCCTGTGAATCTATCAGCATTGTGTCCTGGTAGAAAGCAACTGCAGCAAATGGACTGCTCCTGTTTTTAAAATATAAAATGTCACTGTGGTCCATCTTTTAAATCTGTTACAGCAGTGATGAGAAGATTTTATTTAAACTATTAAAAAAATGGGGGTTGGGGAAAAGCATAATGCATTATTTCCTCTGAGAAAGAAGTACTCAAAAATACAGTCTCCAGTACATAATTTTGTCTCCTTAAATGATGTGAAATGTCACATGGAAAGAAAATGCTTTGGTTTGGAAAAGAACAGCAGGAGACAACTATTTTTAAATAAAATATAGCTGTAAAAATAAGTTCCGAGAACCTCAAAAGATGACATGCTTGGATTCATTATAAGCCACAGGGAGATGATTGTCTTCTTTTAAAAAGCAATGATCAAAATTGCACCTGATATCTAAAATGATAGTTTAGTTGACTGGAAAGCTAGCTTACAGATGGTGGCTTTAAAAAAAAAAAAGTCCCTTAGATTTGTAATGAGGGGGAAATGATGGTATGTTTCACCTAAAGTAAGAGAGACAATATGTAATAAGGGATTTTGTGGTTTTACAGCTCAGTGCATGTGTTTGAAAGCTGTTCTCTCAGCATCGTGGGTGGCAGGTTATGCTACCATATAATGTATTGTAGTTGGCTCTCCACACTTGTCAGGGTTAGCGTTCAACCATTCGGAAAATTTTCCCATTGTTCTAGCATGTGAACCAAGACTAGCGTTGAATTCCCAATAACTTGACGGGGAAGGGGGGGGTGGAAGTAGTTTAATTAGAAAGCTTGAAATGTGATTACTTTTCTTACTGTCTTAATGTATTTTATATAATTCAAATCCTCAATCTGTGAACACAATCTGTTTACAGTTACACTTGCTCAGCTTTGCAACAGCACAGAACAACCTCATCTGCAACCTTACGGAAATTTTGTATACTCTATTCTGCCTTTCTTCAGTGCTGGCTCTCCGTTTCCATCTTAAACATGTTTGCTTTAGATGGACCATAGCTTTTGGCAGCTTTTGCATTTTTAGCAAATAATACTGTTTCTAGCAAGAGTCGCAAGCAAAAGAAAACCAACAAAAAAACTTTGTGTGAGGTCCTTGCAAACTGAACCTTGGGAAAGTTATGTTTCTGTATTTTCTCCTTTGTGCTTCTTCCCTATTCGTGTCATGGTTATAAATTATATAGTTTGAAATGAAGAATTAAGAACGTTCTATTTTGTGACTCTCTCTTAAAAAAAAAAATAGATGGGGTGCAGCTTTCTCTCTTTTATGTGCCTGGCTTTATTTTCTCTTTACCTGTTTTCAAGGCTGGCACACAGTGAAATAAGCAGTTATGGCATTGAAACTCCATTGTGCCAGGGCTTAATCCAATAAAAACAGAAATACCGCCTGCTGAGTTGTATGCAGTGTGCTTGTGTGAACATCAATGTCTGCTGTTCACACACATTTTCCCCCCTTCAAAGTTCTCTTTGGAATATTGGAGAGTGTACTGAGAGGTTTTTTTTGGCCCTTGTGTTTTAAAGGTTGTAGCGAATATTGTTCAGTTTGCTTTGGTAGGCTCACTAGATGTATTTCGCAGATGATCATTACTACATCAAAAAAGAAAAGAAACCAACGGTGGTGAGGGAGCTGGATAAAGTAAATAAGTGTTGCGTCAAACACACACACACACACACAAAACACCAGATGCTCTTCTATCCTGTATTTGTTTTTTCTGCCTTGAAAGAAAAAAAAATTGAAGGAGTGTTTGCATGTATATGTGTGTGGTAGCAGGGGAAATGATAGCTTTAAATATTGACATATAACCATTGAAGATCTTAAACTTGGATTTCATTTTAGATGAAGTATACCTTGGCTGGATGATACCTTAACAACAAAAATGACTGCGCAGATACTTCTGGTGTTAGAATGTATTCCATATTTGGTCAGATGCAATGTGCATATCGTTTCCAAGATAAAAAGCTCCCATTGATGCTTGCTTTTTTCTGTTTTGCTTTTTAATTAATTCCCACCCCCAACACACAGAGTTTTCAGTATCTTCGTCATAATTTTGATAGCTGATTTGCAGAGTTCAAGTGATGCGTTGGCAGTTTGTAACTTACCTCTCAGGTAAACCATAAATGAAAGGGGGGAGAAATGTAGATAGTCACAAATGCAAAAACTGCAAGCACTGGAAAAGGTTTTTTGGGGGAGGGGGTACTGCTTGGAATATATAATCTATTTTCAGTTTTTGAAATATGGCTTGCTTGCCTTTGTTCATATGTGATGGCCAGTTGTGCATCACTGCAGAAACATTTATCTGTCATTATTGAAATGATGCAACCCTCGAAGTCAGCTAGAACTAGTGAGGGTGATTGTTGCATGAAGCTGTAGCATAGTTAATATGCTTGTTGCACCATCTTTAAAATGCAGTTGAAACAAACTCATTTGAATGTATTGCTGTAATAAGAGTTCTGCTGCCACCCCCCGCAAATGATTGCAAGCACAACTGGTACCACAAAACTTTATATATCACAGCATTACTCAAATACTGATATCAGCTCTTGAAACCTGTGTTTTTTATTCCCTGAAAAGTGATCACTGGCAGAGTTGACCGTCGAATTTGCCGCATGGTTTTTTATTGCAGTCCACTTCCTCATTCTCTACTAGTAAAGCTGAATACAGTGGTACCTCGGGTTACATACGCTTCAGGTTACATATGCTTCAGGTTACAGACTCCGCTAACCCAGAAATGGTGCTTCAGGTTAAGTACTTTGCTTCAGGATGAGAACAGAAATTGTGCTCCCGCGGCGCTGCAGCAGCAGGAGGCCCCATTAGCTAAAGTGGTGCTTCAGGTTAAGAACAGTTTCAGGTTAAGTACGGACCTCCGGAACGAATTAAGTACTTAACCTGAGGTAGCACTGTACTTTTTCCTCTGTTCACTTGTCCGGGAAAGGATCTAGAATAGGAAAAACTATAATGGAGCATCCTGCCCCCCCCCCTAAAATCTGTGGTCCAGGATCTGATGTGGAGGCAAGAATAACCCACTACCCCCAAGGGTTTGTCTGATTACATTTCCTCTTGAGGCACACAAGTGAACTGAGTGAAAGTCAAATTCTGGCAGCACCTCTGCTGAGCATTTAGTATGCAGCTTGCTTGATACGGTTTTTTTTTACCTTCGTTTGAATACCAAAGATGTCTGAGTGAGCAGCGCACCTCAGTAGTGTATCCTGTTGTTGTTGTTCTAACTAACATTAACATGGAATTGGAAGATTGTATGATGCAAACCCTACAAAGGCTGTAAGATACTGGTCCAGTGTGGCATTCTTGGTCTTCTTATATTCTGTAGCCCTTTAGCATACTTCTGTTCAGTTGTGCAGATGCAAAATTACTTTAATTCCATTGCTTAGTTTATTTTTTTTTATATATAGATTACTCATTTTATTCATGCGCAGGAAATCTGTCTAGACATAACAAACAATTTTCAAAGTAAATTATGAACTTTCTTTTTTGCACGTTCATAGTCTCTTTCCATTATATATGATAAAAACAGGACAAATTGAATTAGCAGAGAGTTGAAGTGAAGCAAAATTATTTTCCAACAGTCTTGTGTCTGTATGGGGATATGGTGCAAAAAACAAAACAAAACCCAAAACCACTGCTAGGAAATAACTAATTATTTTTTTCCTCAACATTTTGGCATGCACTTTTTTCTTTTTTTATTTAAAAACTTCTTGCTATGGCAAAACAAAACACTGTGAATTGTATCCAGTGCAGCGTTTGCAGAAGAGCACTTGCCCAAGGGCATTTCCCTGCTCCTTGCTTCTCATTGCAGCCTTTTGCATGCCACAAAAAGCCTGTCCTGAGGGTTGGGAGACGCTTGGGGAAGGCCTGGAATGTGAGGTGGGGGCCACACTGAGAGGGGGAATGGGGGGAAACCAAGTGGAGGCTGCTAGCAGTCTAAGCAGTGTTATCACAAAAGCATCCCAGTTCTGAAGATAGACGCATCTGTGTTAGTGTGCCAAGTGGCTTGCATTGATGTAACCACAGTGACATCAGTTGCAGTTTGTTAATGTGTAACCTGTGTAAAGCAAATAGAGAAAAACTGTCCCGGTTTGCTACTTGTCAATTTCAAAAAGTAGTAAAGAGAAGATGAGCAATACGTACTGTGAGCATGCTTCTGGGATTTACCTATAACCTCAACCCACGATGCTGGGAACCACTTTTGATTTTTTGAGCTGAGTGCAGAAGAGGAAATTTTGGGCCCTGTGATCAAAATATCGCACCTACCAGAATTCCCTCTTTTGCTCAAGAAGCAGTTCTCTGCCCCTTTGCATCTAGCACCTTTCTGCCTCCCCCCCCCCCACTTTTATGTCAAAGTAGGAATGATGCTACTGCTGCAACCCACTTTAGTTAAGAGTGAGACCCATAAACTGAAGCCTAATGTACTAGGTTAGGAAATCTGTAAGCTATCAAAAATGCTTGTTTAGATAATTCTTTTGTCCTTAGGGAAAGAGCTTGTCTGCAAACCTTGGCTAAAAGAGCATAAAACCAGTAGACTGGACGTGTTGTCATTCTTAAACCAATCCAATATGGCAATCATGTACAGAGTTGTATCATTTGCAGTGTAAATAAGTTAAGTCACTGTATGAGGTATTGTCTAATGTTTAGCCAATTGCTTTTTGTGCTTTCACCTCCTGGGCATATGTTGATCCCATCCTAAGCCAGTGCATTCAGTACTATGTGGTCATTTTTCACACTCCAAAGAAGATGTGTATTGAACTGCCTGATCGTGATGCTAAGATTTCAAGAAAACTATTTCATAACTGCTTTGTGAGGTCCCTGAAGTGCGCCCTGCAAGATGTACTATTTTAAATAGCCTACAGTTGAATTATACTGCATAAGTAGCTCCAGTTTAAGACTGGGGACCTTAGCAAAGCACCTTCTCCATTTATACTCAGGCAAGTGTATTGTTCTTTTTAAACCAGAGCAGACAGGGAATAAGCTTTTCAGCTGCAATCCTCACTTTAGGCTTGGGTGCTGGTTTAAGTTTGCTCTGAGTTATATCAGATGCAACCAATGCCACATAGCTCAGTCTGTGCATCTGAGCAAGTCATCTACATTACAAGACATCTGAAGTACCACAAACAGACAGCAGGTATGCTGTAGAAAATTCTGTTTCTTGTCCAAATTCTGTTTCTTGTACATTGTCATGACAATTATCTTTAAGAATATTCTACAAGCAGATAAATCTTTACCGTTTTATGTGCAAAGTGTGTCATGAATTAGCTAGCATTGGTCTGTGTTGCTGTTTTTCTATAGTCAAGGAATGTTTATTGCAGTGCTAGTCCTAGTAAATGACAAACCCAAAGTAAGGGTTGTGCAAGTCATGATGCATTTGATTGAACTTTCTTTTATTTGTGGCCATGTATGAATGTCTGAAACTTGCAGTTCTTTTCCTACTGTGGATAACCTCCAAGTGACGTCTTTTTTGCTTTCTTATAAATCTAATGAGGTCAACTTTCAGTTAGAACTCTTCAGGGCTCTAAAATTTTAAGAGGGCCCAAGGACCTTTAAAATTCCCCCCTTTGCACACACAAAAGTTACTGATGACAGAAGACAAGTCAGTAGGAGATTCCAGACTTTTATAGTGTCCCACAGTTTCTCAGTAGTCCAGTTGACTTTTCTGCATGCAAAGCTCTAGCAAGAAGTATCCTCTTTCTTTTTATTTAAAACATTTATATCCCACCTTTCCTTTAAAGAAAAGTCCCAAGCTCTGTTTCAGTGAGATTACTATGGCCGTGTGCCATTATTTCCTTACCCTGCTTCAGTTCCATTTTCAAAGCGATGCAAGTACCGTATTTTTCGTCCTATAGGGCGCACCGACCCATAGGACGCACCTCGTTTTTTGGGGGGGGGGGAATGAATAAAAAAAATTTATTCCCCCCCCCCCAGCTGCAGCTGCCGCCCCAAGCCTTGCGGACACCCGCCAGAAGCAAGTGGAGCCCTCCGGAGGGCTCCCCGTACTTCGGGCGGCAGGCTGCCGCCCCAAGCCTCGCGCGCTCGGCGGGACCTCCCGTCGGGTGCGCAAGGCTTGCGGACACCCGCCAGAAGCAAGGGGAGCACTCCAGAGGGCTCCCCGTGCTTTGGGCAGCTGGCTGCCTCCCCAAGCCTCGCGCGCTCGGCGGGACCTCCCGTTGGGTGCGCAAGGCTTGCGGACACTCGCCCAAAGCACGGGGAGTCCTCCAGAGGGCTCCCCGTGCTTTGGGTGGCTGGCTGCCTCCCCAAGCCTCGCGCGCTCGGCGGGACGTCCCATCGGGTGCGCAAGGCTTGCGGACACTCGCCCAAAGCACGGGGAGTCCTCCGGAGGGCTCCCCGTGCTTCGGGCGGCAGGCTGCTGCCCGCAAGCCTTGTGAGCCCGTGGGAACTCCCACAGGGCTTGCAAGGCTTGCGGATAGCTTCCTGAAGCCTGGAGAGCAAGAGGGGTCGTTGCGCACCGATGCCTCTCGCTCTCCAGGCTTCAGCAAAAGCCTGCATTCGCTCCATAGGACGCACACACATTTCCCCTTCATTTTTGGAGGGGGAAAAGTGTGTCCTATGGGGCGAAAAATACGGTATTAAGAATTAAGATTTGTTAGTGGAAACAGATCAAATGTTTCCCCAGTCTGTCAGTGACAATGGATAAACGAAGCAGACAGAAACAAGGAATGGGTAGCATTTGTCACAGTGACAGCATTTGACAGTGTGGTAGAGCTGTCATAAATTTACAATACACTCTAAGTAGAATTCAGATGTGTGTGATGGAAGGAGAGGTACTACATGACTGTACAGTCATGTTTCTATTGTGTTCATTCAGTGCAGCAGCTCCCACTGCTGAAGAGACAAGCCTCTCCTTCAACTAATGGCTTGTTGGACATTCACATCAACTTACCTATTACTTTGGTTCAAGTAACTTTTCATACTTCTGTTGCCTAGTACCTATTATGTATTGAAACACACACAAATAAAATATTATGTTTGTGGGTGGCTAGGTGGGTTGTCGTTTTGTTGTGTTTACTGATCACTGTCAAATAAGATTTTTTTTTTAAAAAAGAAAAAGACACATTCACCTGTTGTTTCCTTCAATACGTCTCTGCAGGTCATATCGCACATGTCACTTTGGCTAAATGGACAGTGCACAGTTGCTTCCAACTATGTGAGCGCATGGCAAAATACAAAATTGTGATCTTTTCTACACCTGTTGGTGTCCACAATTTTGTTTAATCCTGCAGGAAAGAGGTTGTGTGTGGTGCAGAGACTGTTCCTCTGAGCCTTCATTGGACTGTGTTCAAGGATTCCCTGCCATGGCATTTCGTCATTTCCACCATCTTGATGGTCTTTCCTTTTCTATATGTTTCCTTCTACAAAAATTGTTGTTGAAATTTTTTTTTTTTCATATTTGGCATTTATTTGGAACCGGACTGTCTTCCTGTAGACTCTCCAGGAATGTCTGTTTTAGCTTCTTGAGTGAATAGAAAGCTCTTCTGACCTAATGGACTGAAGTAAGCCACGTCTTGACCATTTACAGGAGGTAACGGATGGTGGCCACACCGTCACCTCCCTAGGTGGTCGTTGCTTCACGAGGGCAAGCGAGCCGGCCTCTCCACAGTGAGCTCTTTGACTGGAGTTCCTTCTGCATTTCTTGTAAAGCTTCTCTTGTGGTGTCCCTCCTTTTGACTCACTTGGAATTTCTGAAGTTTCTCTTGGATACGCTTCACTTTCTAGCTGGAACCGGTGCATCATTGCTATTAACTTGTTCTCTTCTGTCTTAAGCGAAGAGATGGCAGGCGCCCAAAATCTGCTACTTCATGTGTTGACAGTTCCAGTTTTGGAATTGCACAGCAGCCTGCTGAAACCTATTCCTTGTAGTTATGTTGTGGTACATGGGAGCCATGGGGCAGAGACTGCAAAATTCAGGATAAGTTATCCTTTCTTTAAAGCTGTTAGGAGGAGGCACGTGCACTTCAAGGAAGTGCAGCAAACTCACCAGGAGGGGCAGGCGGGGGGGGGGGGAGTATTTTTTCTTTGAGTGCCAAGATATGGTGCATCAATAAATTACTAGAAATCATTGCCTACTGAGAGGGCTTTTCAGTCTAGCGTTTAGAAGTGACATACTTGTAGATTGTGTGTGTGTGTGTGTGTGTGTGTGTGTGTGTGTGTATTCATTCTAGTAAGAATTTATTTTTGCAAGTTTTATTTGTGAACCACCCAGAGAATTTTTTTGTTCATATCATTTGGTAAACTATATCATGATAAACACTTAAAAAAACGGATTAGCTGGATGTTTACTTTATTTTATTATTGTGATTATAGCCATTCTTTCCTCCCAAGGAGCATAAAGTAAAATACATAGTCCCCCCCTTGCTTACTAATTTTAACAAAACCCCTCACAATAACCTTTTGTTTTAGTAGGCTGAGGGATGAATAGCCCAAAGTCACTCAGTGTCTTGAATAGGGATCTGAACCCAGCTCACATTTTTAAACAAAAGCACACAGAAATTATAAACAACCATGTTGCTCACAACTTTTTGGCATTTTGTTTGACCTAATAATGTTGTTATAATACTGTAACATTTGGATTTTAAAGGGCCAGTTAATATGATTTTTAAAAAGAAATCCCGTTTAAATGCTAAAAATCTAATTACTTTTTGAAAATCATTTATTTCTATCCTCGCTTCTTAAATATCTGATCTCAATTTGTAAATCCAAAAATAAAAGAATAGCTGTTTCATATCTGAAACCAGTAATCTAAGTTTTGATTCTCCCCTTTGTTCCATACGCCACACCACATTCTGACAGTGCTCTTCTAACACAGTTAAATTGTGTACATTGTCATATCCATGTTGCAACATGACAGGAATGGATGGTTGGAATAAGATAACAGGAGTCTAAATTTTGCAAGTCGTGAAATTAAACTTGTTGTGAGATATTAATCTTCATGGTTTTGTACATGTCAGTGAACTTGTCTGCACATAACAACTAAACCATGGTGTATTGCTAAGTGTATCAGTTGGACTGAGTCTGAGAAAAGCTCTGGCTCTTGCACTCCTTCCTCTCCCCCTCTCATAATGGCCAGGAGAAGGATTCCGCAGTGTTTAGCTTTACTTTCTATGAATCCTTGCTTTCTCATCATGTATGAACCATAGAGGGTGGTTTAAAATAACCTCAGGTTAGTTAAACAAGTCAGTTTTAATTACCCATGGTTTGAAGCTGGCTCATTTTGAAACTGACCGGAATTTGTTCATGGAAAGTGAAACTAAATGCAGCAGCAGAAGTCCTCCTGACTGAGAGAGAGGGAGAAGCTCAGGGCTTGGCTTAGGCCCATTCCTGCTCATGCACATAGCACTATATTCTGATTTATATGCTAACTGCACCACTGACATGAAATTTCACAAACCGTCAAAATAGAAAAACTTAAGATGTACAGCATGTTTGGGGGGGGGGGAGAAGGGGACAACCTTTGCTTCTGTCTTGCTAAGAAGATAGAAAAATGCTTCACAAAAGTCTAGCATACATATTTCCTTACATGCCAGTAACTTTGCAGTGTTTTCCCTTTGGCAGAACTACAGTGGTACCTCCGGTTACGAACTTAATTCGTTCCGGATGTCTGTTCTTAACCCGAAACTGTTCCTAACCTGAGGTGCGCTTTCGCTAATGGGGCCTCCCGCTGCCGCTGCATGACTTCCGCTCACATCCCGGAGCACCTACTTCCGGGTTAGCGGTGCTACCAGGAGCACCTACTTCCGGGTTAGCGGAGCTTGTTACCCGAAGCGTTTGTAAGGAGGACGATATGTAACTCGAGGTTCCACTGTATGTATCTTCCTTGTTAAGATGTAGAAGTGGCATTTTGCAGATGCCTAAAGCAAGCATTACAGCCCTTCCTTTTCCTTCTCAAGGTCCTTGCTGGACTGTGTATGTAGCAAATGTGAGACGGCTATGCAATCATGTATGCTCAACTCTCATTTTCCACTTCAGTCCACTTCCTTTTGTACTGAATAATTAATTGCTTATGCTAAGTGATAATTTAATCTGATTCCATTTCTACCTTTTTATTCTTCTTTTCTTCTCCAGCAACTTGAATTAGTGGAACCCAGTGGTTGGATTCACGTAGCCTTAACAGATACTCATAAGAAACCTATCCGCACTTTTATGATTCAGATTGCTGTTTTAGCCAATCACCAAAATGGAAGAGACACTCATATGCGGCAAATCAAGGTGTATACGCCAGTGGAAGAAAGTTCTATTGGTAAATTTCCTAGGTGTACAACAATTGATTTCATGATGTATCGTTCAATCAGGTAAACAAAGCTCAATTTTGTACTAAAGCATTGTATTTTTGTTTAATTTTCAAATAAAGACATAAAATCTTGTTGCACTGTCTAGTTCCTGGGTGTGTGTGTGCACTGCAGACATCCTCATGGATGTAACTTCACTATTGTTTATTTTATTCCAAGAAATGTATTGCTTTTCCTTTCTAGAAACAGAAGAGGGGAAATCTCAGAAGCTTTTTCATTTGATAATTATCTGTTAGTGTATTTTATTGTATAATTCCATTATTACGTTGGGCTCCTCCAAGAATGTGTAAATGTCTCTTTAAAGTGTGATTATGTAATTTTGTTCAATGTACAGGGAAGCTGATGAATAAATTCATGAACTTTGCCTTACTGCCTTCTGTAGGACCAGCCTTTCTTAAGTGCTGGTTACCCATAGCATATACAGAGCTACTTCTAAGAATATTTTATAGAGATTTGAAGGAAAGCAATCTGAGGATATAATTTTATTTGATTTTGTAGAGGCAAAGGATAAGATTCTTACTTCTGAAACACAAGAGCCTTGCTGGATTAGACCAAAGGTCTGTCTGATACAGCCAGATGTTTCTAGGAAGCCATGACCAGGCCATGAAGGCATTAGGCCTCCCACACCATTGCCTCTCTAGTAACTGAGATTTGGCTGCATACTGCCTTTTAATCTGAAGGTTCTGTTTATCTATCACATCCAGAACTTCTAATTATTTAATTTGTCTAATCCTACTTTAAGACATTAGTGACCATCACTACACCTTAGCATTTGCTTGCAGTAGTGCTTTCAAGTAAGTGCCTTCAAGTCAAGAGTCACACATAGAAGAATCAGCAGGAGAGCCTCCAAATGAATCAGGACAGACTTATCACATTTTGAATAAATACACATTACCTGTGTGTGTGCTGTACAACCAGAGTCTGAAATTACCTAACTGCACTACTTCCCCAGCCTAGTGTTGCACATTGTTTCCAGGTTGAGGATTCATAAGAATGCCTTGTGTTAGGGGGCCCCAAATCCTGGAGCCGGCACTTATACACATCTCTTTAAGGCAGGGCTGGGGAACTTTGGGTCCTCCAGATGTTCTTGGTTTCTAACACCCATCCGCTCCTGCTAGTGTGACTAAAAAGGTGAATAATTTTGGAAGTTTGGGTCCAACACCATCTGTAGGGCCAAAGGTTTCCCATCCCTTCAGTAAGGTAACTGTGACAAGGGTGTGTGTGTTGCTTAAATTTTGCTAGAGTTGTTTGGATCTACATAAAACTATAAATTACAAAGCAGTGCTGTGTTCCTTGTACAGTTGTGTTACTGGAAGTTGTGAAGCAAGCTTCAGTCTCCTAAACGTTTAAAACTATAGTTACTGCCATCTTTGCTTTCTGCCGCACGAGTCCAACCCATAAAATAAAGCATTTTCAGACAAATGTTGCATTGTTGGAAGAGCTCAAATGGCCATGAAACTCCAATTTACTACAAAGCAGGAGTCTTCATACAACAATTGTGCAACCCTGCCTATATATTTTGTGCAGTTGATATTTGGCACATTTTTTCCTGGCTGAGGTTAAAGACACCAAGTACAGCTCCAGAGGACTATGAAGTCCTAATTCTAGGAATAATCAGTGTGTGCTAAGTGAGTATAACTTATTTTTGGATACTACATTGACTTACTATATTCTTTGACCTATATATTATTATCCCCAAATTTGTTAGAAAATAATTCACTTTGGTACGTGTTTGGTATATGCTCTGTATATATTCCACCAATTGGCGGAAACTGTGTCTCTCTTTAGCACCATTTTATTAAGTATCCTTTGCATTGGCAGCAGCACCAATTTAAATATTTAGATGTCTGGATTTCCAGACACATACAGTTAATGCTACAGGAGAATCTGGATCTGATTCCCTCATTCAGTTCAGATTTAGGCAGGTGCCAAACCCAGATTCTATTGAGATGCGTGTGCTTTGTCATTTGATTGAGGGTCTCCTTTGTCTTCTACTCAGTATTCCTTTCTAGTATGGAATACTAGAGAGCTGATCGTTTTATTTTGTTCTTCAGTCTGCAGTTAAGACTTTTGGTTGAGGACAGACTTCCCTAAAGTATTGATGAGGATTCTTGCTTCCACGTTTTGCCATGTGCCTCATCTCCTTTCCACGGTTACTTAAGAACATGGGTGACCAACCTTTTTTTCTCTTGAGGTCTGTCCTCTGTTTTGGTCCACATGCTGGTGGTGGGGAGGCAGAAGGTGATGGGTAGGGCCGCCTCCTCCTCCCTCTCTCTCCTTCTCCTGCAAGCTGCCACACAAAGAACAGATTGCTCTTGCCAGAGATCTGAACTGATTGTTTGTAGAGGGCTTCTCATAGTAGGTTGAAGGCCATCTGAGACCACCCCTACTTTGGAACATGTATGTGAAAGCTAGGTCCTATTATGGATCCTAATCAGTGGACGTCTCATCTCAAGTTTCCACCTTAGAAAATCGCATGCCGTTTGAACTGATTAAAACATCATTTTGACTCTAGCTCAGTGTAACAAAAATGTTTGTGAAGACCTCAAAGCTTTCTGATTGTGTGGATTCTTTAGTAGGATGAAATAAAGAGTCAGCATATTTGTTTTCCCCATTAAAATATTTATCCATTTCCAGAGGACCAGTCTTAAAAACTCCATAGAGCAGGGATGTTCAAACAAACCAGGATCTCAGAAAATCCAGAGTTCCAGAGATTTAAGATTAGGCTTTAATCTGCATTAGGAACCTGTGCTGGTAAATCCTGGATTTAAGTGCTTTGCTTATTGAAGATGAGATTGTGAACTTGGAGCCAAGGCCGCCCAAATGTATATGAAATGACTTATTCAGCTATATATTGGTAGCTATGATGCTGGGGTTATTCCTTAATCAGGGTGCTGTAAAGCGAACATTGAAATAAGTATGTTTTCATTTAGGGGGCACACAAAGAAGAACTAATGTATCAAATAAGCTGAATCTCAAGTATTTGTATTATGCATCTAGAACAGAGTCCCTAACGTTTGAATTAGTTGGCAACATCAGTGACAATAATAGTCAAGGCAGCTATTTCTAATGGTAACAGGTCCAGATGGAATAATAATGCATGAAATGCTGAATATTAGGCATATTTCAGCAGCAGTCCCATGACTCCAGAACATAGCATACTGTGCTTATTTAAAAAACCATACCTCTTAATATAGCAATTAAAAATCCTTTGACTTGCACATCAGTTTGTTTTCAGTTTTTACAATATTGTGCAATATGATGCATCATCACTTGTATTTCCTTTTTAAAAAAGGAAATACTTGAGAGAGCTATAGGGGAGCGAATGCCATCATGCGCTTCGTGGTGAACATGTATAATAGATTTAACAGAATTGCACTTGATCTCTTCACCTCTTCAGAGTAGATTAGGTGTCTTAGTAAATATGGCGTTAGGATTCTCCATTTTTACAAAGTTGCTAATACACTAGGTTATTGAGGAAACCAAGTACCTTCTACCACCCAAGTAGCATATTCATGGGCAAATAAAACAATGGTCTTTTTATGCTGTCACAGTATATGGCCCTATTATTGCTAGCTTCCATTTGGAAATCCTTTCTTAATTCAGGGTGTTCCTCCCTTCACACCGAATGTGACAAAGCCAGAAGACAATAGAAGTTGATGCAGGTCTCTCTAACGTTATTTACATAGTTTAGTTCTTTCTTTACTCTTCCTCTTTTAAAAAATCAGATTTTTATCCACCCTGATTACAATTCAAAAAAAAGGGGACATCAGAGTTTAAGCAGAACATCTGCAGAACTACAATGACAAAATAACTACAAAATATTAAAAAAGCTTGCATTCTATATCAAAAGGAATTAGCCAAAGTGAAAAAAGGAAAAAAGACAATAATCCATATCATACCTTTTTGACTATAGATTCAAATATAATAATATAACCATTATTATACCCAACTTGCCATACCCAACTTCAAGACTCTGTAAAACCACAATATGTTTTGATTAACCCCAAATCCATGCTGTAATCAATACATGGCTGTGAATTTCTTGCAAGTTTATTGTGTCTGTCTTTCTTTACGTCTGATACAATGAGTTAACTTGGCCATTGAAGAAAGCTCTCACATTTCCTCACTCCATTAACAATTGGAATCATTGCTGATCTACACTTACTTAGAAGTAGTTTAATAGTAAAGACAGGAGCTGATATCCTTTTAAAAATGCTGTTGTGCCTCAGTTTTCCAATTACTTTGCCATGGTAGGGTTAGCCAAAGGGATTCTACCAGGCCAGGGGAACTGGAGTCCAACAAAACTGGTTCCCCATCCCTGGCCTAAAGTCATTAGCACTTTATAATGGGAGACTCCAGGAACACTGGCATTTGGCTGAGGATATTTTAAGTTCACTCTATTTCCTCTTCCCTTTCGAAGCTATTCATTAATTTCAGTTGCATTTTGGATGAAATGGAGTAAGTTCAACCATAAGCAAACAGAACCTAAATGTGCTCTACCCAGGAAGATCTTTCACCTTTAATGTGATTTGTGTCGGTAGAGCTTTTTTTGAAGCTCATAAACTTAAGACCAGGCACTTCCCTTAAGATTCCATAATATCTTCCATTTTCATTCATTTGCTTCTCAAATTACCCTCCCTTTGCACGTCATTTTTCTGTTTTTGAATGGTTACGTGAAAGAATTATATCACCTTTTGTTCTAATGACCTCCAAGGCTGTGCTTACAATGCATTCAGATGATTAAACAAACTAGTACCCAGGTCTCTTGTTCTTCAGGCCGGTGGTAGAGACCAGAGTGTCCATCTCTTCCCTTCTGTCATCCCAGGGCAGTTAACAGCTGGAACTTTCTAGCCAGAAGGGAGGGGAAGAAGATTCTGCAGCTGCTCATTCTCTGGCCAATCTTTACACCTTGGTGGGATGATGGAGCAAAATGGCTTTGCAATGGCTTGGATTTATCAACAAAATTAAGCCAGCAGCATCACTGGGTTTTGTTATTTAAAAAATATTTTTGTTCCTTGTGGGCAAGTCCAGGCACTTACATTTTAATTGACCGCAATCTAATTTGGCAAGGTTTTTTCTGCCCCCCCACCCCTTTACCCCTTCAGCCTTAGCAAAATTTAGTCAAACAATCTCTTGACTGTAGTCCTGCATGAAAGCAATCACATTTCTGTACTTTTCCTATGACAAATTTATTTTTCCTATAAGCTTTCATTGGCTGGTGCAGCTGGCATGGGCTTGCTGACAATGAGCCAGGAGATCTTAGCTTAAAGGAAAACTCACAGCTCTCTCAGATACTGGCACAGAGCAGGGTAAACCCATCCCTGGGCATTAGCACTAACACTTGTTGGTATTACTGGCACGGCACCTATTGGTACATACACACCCTTGGGAGTAAGAAAAGGGAAGTGGATTGTGTAGGGCAGGTTGTTGGTTGGTTGCTGGAGCATATGAGCAGGTACTATTTGTTTTTAGGAGATGAAATAATTTGCTTTTTAGATTGAAAGGTATGATTCAACAGAGGGAGGGAGGCACATGTGGATAAGTTATAGCCTGCATTTTATTAGGTGTTTATATCTGTGTAAAAGTGTATGACTGTTGAACATCTGCAACTTCTGATGCTACTGTCAATAGGACCCCTCCTTCTGAATCATACGTTGGTCCAATAAAATAGTCAGTTAAGCAAGGCTTTAATAACCATCTGCCTTTCACAGTTGTGATATGATGTCTGAAGTAAATTTTAACTTTGACGGTAAGGGTTGGGGCAATTTTAGGTGCAACACTTATTTCTCTTTTTCTTAGTGTTTGTGGTAAAATTCACACAATTGCTTAATTTGGTTGAATCAGTGTCCATTGAATATTAATTTGCTGAGTGAACGAAGGCTCAGATGCAGAGATAAAATGAACTGGAAATGGCATGACATAGTATGAGAGTTTCCTTTTTAATAAGTAGGAAATGACAAGTTTTCGTGGTTACGGTTTATTTTAAGGACCGTGAAATGGGTGGGACCATTTTGTGTGGTCCTGCTCATATTTCTATTGGATAGATACAGGGCACATTCCACCAGAGCAAGACTTTGATTGACTTCCAAGTCTGACAAAATGGGAGTTTAATACATGTATGCAGTAATTGTTTATTATTGAAGCCGAAAAACAAGCATAGTATTTAGACTAAGAACTATGAACTTGCCAAACTTGACAGAGCACAAGCTTACAATATAGATTAGTCTGAACATTTGCTCTTTGCACTTTTTTGTGGGGTGGGTGGGTCCGGGGAGAGAGAATAACTTTAAAAAATCATACGTAAGATGTTTGCCCCCCCCCCCCTAGCTAACTGACAGTGAAATATCAAAATCATGAGGGATCTTCCACCACAAAATTATCAGCATTTGTCATTTGGAAAGCTGAAATTGGGCTCATGTATAAGTTAAATTGAAGGCACTGAAATGTATGAAAATGGGATATATTGAATTGTCTCCTGCATGACAGCCAACGGTCCACTAGAGAACCGTAGAGGACAAATACAATGATTTTGTAACTTAATGTTGCACTGGATATATTTTGGTGCTATCCTTGTGGTATTCACTTGTTAAGGAAGTAACAGAGGAGCATTGAAATACGGACAAACTCACTATGTGCTGCACCTACAAATATCCACTGAAATAAGAAATTTGATTTTTTTAAATGCAAAATGTATAAGGGGAAAACCTGGAGTAGCTAGTTTTTCAGGTTAGGGAGGTGAATATGGTGCTATGAAGCTAAATAAATTGAGTAAATATGTGCCTGTTTGAACAAAAAACAGACAGGAAGTTTTCTCAATCAGCAAATTGGGAAGAACCAGTAAAAAACTTCTTTACGAATTATTATTAAGGTTGGCCTGGAACTGCTGTTACAGTGCTTGAAGAAAATACCATGTACAGTTAACAGAAAATTGCACATGTGATCAAAATCTGACTAAATCCTAAATTTGCAAGGGAGGTAAGCCCCTGGGGGAAAAATAGCTATAAAAGGTGTTCCTATTTCAAGTTTTGCTCAAGCAAGAAAGTCTTCTTGAGCTCTGGTGAGTTCCTGGAATCTTTGGCTGTCCTTTGGTCCTGTCTCCTGGTTTGTCTTCCAGTCCTAATTCAGTTTGAGGCCCAATTTGGTAACGCCAATTAGGCCCCAATCTAGGCCAGACCAGTCGAGACCCAACTTAGGCCCCAACCAACTGGGGGCCTTTCACAGCCCTACCATTTAATTCCAGTTTTAAACCCTAATTAAGCAGGTAGGTGAGGAGAGGTGTGGTAAAGGAGGAGTATCTCACCTCTATAATCTCTTCCCCCCCGCCCCACATATTTATTCTTGGTTTTAAACCCTCTACATTGACTTTTTTGAGGCAATAATAATTACCTTCATCATTAACTATACTGAGTGATAACCAATGTTAGTCATATTCAGGACATATCCTTTCAAACAGTAATTGAGTGGATATATCCTGAGTATGACTTGGTTGACTATCACCCACTGTAAGGATAGAAGATTGATGTAGTTAAATGTAGGGCCAAATGTCTATTAGTGAACTCACAAACCCTATTATCTAGTTTTCTTAAGTCAATATAAACTAGTCCCATTGATTTCTCAGGGACGGACCCCTTTCAGACTTTTTAAAAAGTGGATATTTTAAGTGGAGTTTACACACACACACACACACACACACACACACACACAGTGGTACCTCGGTTAAGTACTTAATTCGTTCCCGAGGTCTGTTCTTAACCTGAAACTGTTCTTAACCTGAAGCACCACTTTAGCTAATGGGGCCTCCTGCTGCTGCCACGCTCCACTATCTCTAGGTTAGTGGAGTCTGTACCCTGAAGCGTCTGTAACCTGAAGCATCTGTAACCTGAAGCGTCTGTAACCCAAGGTACCACTGTGTATAATATCACAGTCTGTATGTGCACTGTATTTGAATTGTGTATAGATGAAATTGTTTAAAATGTCATTTATTGTTGATATTGTTTATCACTTCAGGGTGTTTTATAGGAAGTGTTTCAAAAGTGGAAATATATAAATAATTACTGTGGAGTTTGAGTATCAAAGGCTCCAGGTCCTGAGATAATGCATCACTCTTGCTGCCTGAAAATTCATTTGATGCTATGACAGAGCTGCAAAAATCAAGCTCGTTCAGAACTGTTTGATTGGGAAACTATCATGGAAGCCTCCATTTCCATTTCACTTGAATCCTACCAATTCACAACCAGAAAAGTCAGAATATGTATGAGTTAAAACAGTTATCTGAATACGTATCAAATTGCTGAATAAATTGTAGAGTTTGTGGGAGTACACTTTGGTCCTGCAGATATTGCTGAACAATGACGTACCTCATCCTTGGTCATCTGCCATTCTTGCTAGGGCTGATGGGAGCTGTAGTTGCAGGGCCGGGTCATTTCAGTCATATTTATTCAGACCTGGCTAATCTTTCTTCTTATAGGTTTATACTGGTGTGCTCCCATTCATTTCAGAGTGTTTTTTTAAATAAACTATAATTAAATACAGCATATTCATACCTGTCCATAGTGAGCAGTCACCTACAGTGGTGCCTCGCAAGACGAAAAGAATCCGTTCCCCGAGTCTCTTCGTCTAGCGGTTTTTTCGTCTTGTGAAGCAACCCTACTGGCGGATTAGCGCTATTAGCGGTTTAGCGGCTATTAGCGGCTATT
Organism: Podarcis tiliguerta; assembly: GCF_965153285.1. Classification (NCBI taxonomy): domain Eukaryota; kingdom Metazoa; phylum Chordata; class Lepidosauria; order Squamata; family Lacertidae; genus Podarcis; species Podarcis tiliguerta. The sequence continues at coordinate 36,035,507 of NC_139542.1, read as the reverse complement.
AAAGGCTTAAGGGATTAGCGGATTAGCTGCTAAAAGGCTATTAGCAGCTTAGTGCCTTAGAAAAAGGGGGTGGGGAGCGGAAAAAAATCACAGCAACTCACAAGACATTTTCATCTTGCGAAGCAAGCCCATAGGAAATTTGTTTTGCGAAGCAACTCCAAAACGGAAAACCCCTTCGTCTAGCGGGTTTTCCGTCTTGCGAGGCATTCGTCTTGCGGGGCACCACTGTATTGTATTTTCAAAGCAGCTCAATATTGGTGGTGACTAAATATGGGTGGCTGGGTTCCCCCCCTCCAATTGTGTTATGTGGTTTCACCAGTGACTACATTATTGAAATTCAGATAGCTGTGGTGAATACTTTAGTCCTTTTAAGAGTGTGTTGAAGGTACAGGTTATTGGTTTGTTTGTTTTTTCAAAATTAAGAATGCCTAGTGAAAGTGTTATTTTTACTAACCCCTATTTTTATAACAGGCTCATAAAACTCAGTTTGCATCGCTTAAAAAAACTGAAATTACCTTTTCACAAAGTTAAAAGGCAAAAGTTCATACATTAGTAGAGAAGACATATTTTATTTCATATCCATGGATTTGTTATTTTAATGTTTGATGTCCAGTTGCCCCATTGAGTTTTCTCTGATTGGACACAAAGTGTTCCATGACTGACTTCGCCATAACATTGGTGAATTTTAAGATTAACAAGTCAGTATACTCTGTTTATGTATTTTGAACACAAACATTGTCCCATTGCACAGTTTTATGAACATGGAAGGTTGAGGCCAAGCTTTTCCTTTCCAGTGTTGTATCTCACTAATGCTACTCTTTCACAGGAAATTTTTTTTGTTGATAAATATTTGTTAAATGTGTTCATAGGCACTAGATTTTGCCTATGAGATTATTTGCACCTTTTTCATTGCAAAGAAACAGCTCACAGATGAAGAAATTGTACTTTATGATGCCATACAGCAATTTTCTCTAAAGGGGAGCCATATTCTCTTCCTGTCCTCTCTACATTGATTATTAGGAAAGCAAGTGCCTGGAAATAATCTAGCACATGTGCGTTATTCTTGGATATTGCTGGATTACAATCCCTATCATCCCTCACCACTGGTCCTGCTACCTAGGGATGATGGGAGTTGTAGTCCAACAACATCTGGGGACCAAAGGTTGAGAAAGGCTGGTCTAAATGTTAAGGCATACAGTGGTACCTTGGGTTAAGAACGTAATTCGTTCTGGAGGTCCATTCTTAACCTGAAACTGTTCTTAACCTGAAGCACCACTTTAGCTAATGGGGCCTCACGCTGCTACCGCGCCGCCACCGCACAATTTCTGTTCTCATCCTGAAGCAAAGTTCTTAACCCGAGGTACTATTTCAGGGTTAGCAGAGTCTGTAACCTGAAGCGTCTGTAACCTGAAGTGTCTGTAACCCGAGGTACCACTGTAGTACACATGAGTAGCTTAAACATACTAAAAAATGACACTACCATACTATATAAAAATATATATCCAGCATTAGAAGACATTACCCAGAATTACTCATCTTCCATATGTACCAGTGAACATTACATAACAACATAAATCCATTCCAATATAGATTTTTCTCTCTGTGTGTAAGTTTATGTGGTTATTACTTTTTAATGTTTGCCTCCGTCACTTCTAGTTTATGCCAGACGAGGCATCAAATTTGGCATATACCCTGTTCCACAGTGTTCAGGCTCCCCCCCCCAACCCTCTGGAGAGGCACAGGGGGCTGCAAGGGGAAGGAGGAGACTTTTCTTCTGTGAACTTTCTCAAGTGAATGTAACTTAAGATCCATATACAGTGGTACCTCGGGTTACAGACACTTCAGGTTACAGACTCCGCTAACCCAGAAATAGTACCTCGGGTTAAGAACTTTGCTTCAGGATGAGAACAGAACTCGTGCTCCGGCGGCGCAGTGGCAGCAGGAGGCCCCATTAGCTAAAGTGGTACCTCAGGTTAAGAACAGTTTCAGGTTAAGAATGGACCTCCGAAATGAATTAAGTACTTAACCCGAGGTACCACTGTAATTGTAATGCAATATTGGAGGTGAAACTACTTAAACATTGCTAATCACTACGTATATATTTGAGGAATGACTCCCAAATGTGATCCTGTGAAATTTTCAGATCCTTAAATATGAGAGCCAGCCAAAATGGTGTTTAATTTCCCTCACAGAAGTTGGACTGCTTGTGAATGTTCTTTTTGGAGTTATACTTTTGTAGCAGCTGTGAACATTCTTTGACATTTCAGTTAAAGGCCACCTCAGTATTTTAACATAGAATATTACAATATCAGTTTATTGCAATTATAGCCCATAGTTTTTTCTAGTAAATTTAGATATGCTGTGGCTAGTGCTGTGTACAGTCCCCTTCCTATCCAATTCATTCCAACCCAAAACAGCTTTGACCAGGGATAATCCGAACCCAGCTCAAACCCTAGATCCGGTTTACAATCTGGGGGGAAAAAACCCTTTGGATATTGGACTTGCATTAGGAAATCAAAATTTCCATAAATTTCTTTTCCCCCCATATAGGTGCATCAGATTTGAGTTAGTTACTTAGTCACTCATTAAAACCCTTTAGCCAAATTTCCCTTTTATTCTTTCCATCCTAGTTAAGCTTCTTTTGACCTTGTTGAAGCACAAGTTTGTCTTCTGCCAGTGCCCTGGAAATCTTCACTTCTGGTACTCCTAGCTGTCACCAGAGACCCACATCCCAAGTTCCTTCTTACTTCCCTCAGGACTGCAGACAGGTTCTCTTGTCTCTTCATTGATTCACCTATCCCCAGCAAGCCATTCCAGCTGCCTCTGAGGTCTTCCTTCTCCTTGCCTTCTGGATGATTCCATGAACACCAAGCATCAACAACTCCACCCCAACTCTCCTCTGCTGGACCAGCACCAAGCCACATACAGGCTTCTTCTATAGGCCCCTACTTCTGTAGGCCCCTCTAATCCAACCCCAGCCAATCACACTGTCTAACTGAAAATTCTAAACCTGCACCCACCAATTTGAAATGTACATAGCTTCTACTCTTCTTTATAGCATCAACCCTTCCTCACAGTTCTTAGTCAAGGTCCCTACGACAGTTAAACTAACTTTCACTGGTCCAGACAGAAATCTTTCCACATGAAATGCATTACCACGTACAATACAAATGTCAGAACACATTACACAATACTCATTAAAACTTAATTCAAATAAACAGGATTTCTTCACATATGGTGCTATAATTAATAATTGCAAAATGTAGGAGACAGCTTGTCTGGCTTTTTCGGAGACCATTCTGAGCGTTGGTTCGGCACATATTGCTGTAAATGTATTCTGGTCCACCTGACTGCAGCAATTTGTAGCTGCCTTGACCCAACGCAGATTCAGCCAAATTGATACAAATGGACCCAATTCGGTTTGGGATTCAGACAAATAAAACTGCATAGCTTTAGTTTTAGTCTCGTAATGTCCCTCTGAAGGATAGGCTGGCAGATACTGATTTTCCTACAATCACTCAGAGAGCTTCATAGCTGAGTGGTGATTCCAACCTAGGTTTCTTTCCTTTGTTGAAACCCAACAACAGCATCACAATGCTTCTTTCTAGGGATGCTGCTGTGTGAATTATGGAGGAACCATCCTTCCTAATGACTGATTCAATAAAGAAAAGGCTTGATGATGTGCCAGAGAACTGGGAGTGAACAATTTCAGAGTGCCTGGCCAGGTCACCCTGTTCTAAATGAAAAATTGGGAGTGATTGAAGCCAAGAAAACATCTAAAAAGATTTTTTTACACACACATGGACACACGCACAGTGAGAAGAGAGAAAAAGAGAGAGAGAGATGGGATCATGGACTGGAAGCTCAGATCTAAACCTTATGTATGACCTGAAGGAAAAAGCAAAGCACAGTACTTGCCAACCAACTGTATGGAGACATTTAATTATTATGGTTTTACAGTAGTTCAAAGAAGATGTAAATGCAGTACATCACTATGGGCCATATCTGACACCTTCTGGAAGGGGCACAATCTGCATATTACCCTCAGCTGCTCAAAAGTGTTAAGGTACTGCAACATCCAGATTGAAGTCCATATTAAGAAGCACACCCAAACTAAAATAATAATAATGTTGGACTTGATGGTACCCCTAACCTAGTCACTAATTTCTGGCAGCAATTCTTTATGGATAAACATAATGAAGAGATCTAATATACGTGTCAGATTTCTTTCCATTGAGCATAAATACTGTGAAAGCCATTGTTAAAGTGCATGCCAGATACTACACAACAGAGGTGAGATATGGGCTTTCTGCTGAACTTTGTGAGAAGTGAAAATCTGAGCTGGATTCCAGTTTCCACTATTCGGAGTGACACTAGATCCATCTCAGTGTCATTTCTCCTTGACAAAATTTTCCACCGAAGCAAAGAGAGAAGAGTTTGGATTTGATTTCCCACTTTATCACTACCTAAAGGAGTCTCAAAGTGGCTAACATTCTCCTTTCCCTTCCTCCCCCACAACAAACACTCTGTGAGGTGAGTGGGGCTGAGAGACTTCAGAGAAGTGTGACTAGGCTAAGGTCACCCAGCAGCTGCATGTGGAGGAGTGGGGAAACGAACCCGGTTCACCAGATTACGAGTCTACTGCTCTTAACCACTACACCACACTGGCTCCAAAAGTTTGAACACCTACATAGCCCTACAAGAATCCACCGACAGCATACGAACCAATCTGGCTAACCTGGTCAAAAAATCCACTCCCCCCCCCTCTCTCTCACACACAAAAATATCACTACAGCCAACCAAAGACAACCAACCACACTCCAGGCCACCCCAACCCCTCTCACTACCAAGGAAATATAACAAGTGAATAGTAAGACAACCCATACTAGTGACGCTGACACAAAACCCCACACATACACTAAATAGAAGAGAAGCATTGCCACCCTACCCTACCCCACTCACCATTCCCCCTCTTCCTCTTTCCCCTTCATTTCTTCCCAACCTAATACTGTATGCAACACTAATGTCTCACAAGAAATGAAAATGATCTGTAGAAAATACACCTTGAAAAAAGAGACAATGCATGAATTTTGTAAACTAATAAATCTTTAATAATAATAATAATAATATGCACTGCAGAACTTCCAACCATCGGCAGATGTTGGTGTTAGTTTAAATATTTTACAAAAGTTTTCTTACACTATTATACTAATTCAAGCTTTGGTAGCTGCCAGCATGCTTACATTTTAAAAAAAAACCAGTTATTGAATGAAGGGCTTCTAACAAGATATGCTACTACTGTCCTCCATTGTCTTGCATCTTAAACCAGTTTCAGATAGTACAATCAGCAGCAAGGAAAGAAAAAACAATTAACTAGCGAATCTCGGATCAAGATGGCGACGTGAACGGCAGCCTTGTCCCACGCCCGGTAAAGTTTTGTTTTGACTATCTGCCTTGACGGGTCCTAAAGGCTCTAAGATGCCTTAAGGCGTTTATTTTAGAAGTCTATGGTTTTATGGATCAGATTATCTTTACTTTTCTCATAAATTTTCAAGAAAACGCGGAAGTTAAAGACTGTTAAAGGGAGCAGGGCTCATTAACAGCACAACCTGCCCTGACCTGCAGTTCTGAGAAATTCCCTCCCTATTTTCTTGCTGATATGAGAGGGAAGAAACGCTGCAGGCAGCTTTCTAATGAAGCTACGAGTGCTGCCAAAAAACAGACAAATATCAGGGACTTCTTGCCTGACAATGACCTAAATGAGATCTGTAGAAATTTCCCTACAGCAAACAGTTATGAGGCTCTTGCTCCCAGTACTACTCATGAGGAGCCTGCCGGCATTGTGGATGGCCCACAACTAGCCTCGAGCCTGTGTATGAAGGAACAGAGGGAACAGACTCTTGAGTCCCTGCAAAAAACTTCACCTGAACTATCCCAGCCACCAGCCCAGTTAAATAAGGACCGTGAGGTACTGGAACTGCTAATTTGCCAGACTGAGCTGATAACACACACCATCACCAACTTATATAAAAGGCTGGATGGGATCGAAAAGAAGCTTGAAAATGTTTTTGGCTTGTTCCGCTGCCTCCCCTCACTTCCTCAGCTTAACAACACTGTAAACTCTGCACACCCCTGCCCAAGTGTGCAGGCCAACCTTGCACAAAAACAAGTGAGATGCCTGCCCAACCAAGTACAAAACTTAAGTTTGCAACTCCAGACCAGCAAACTTGCAGTACTGGTGGGAAACCACCCCTTGAATTATAATAAATGGGCGGATAAACATTCGGTCATAAATTCCCTGACCCAACTGCTGGGGCAGGCACTTCGCCGCGCAGATATCGCGGACATCACATGGCTGCCTTCTGGACCTTACATGAGACGTATGGTTATTAACTTTAGATCTGCCCATCTCGTTGCAAAGATTCTAAAACTAAGAAACCATACAAGGAAATGGCACATTTATTTCACAAGGGTATTCACTAACCTGACCCGTACACCACTACGCACCAGGACAGGTGCTGTCTGTGACGATGCTGGGCCTGTGCGCCACAAAGAACAAATAGACAGGGGAATGGAGCCGGGGACCCCAAATAAGGGCAAATCTATTACCCCACAGGGAGTGGCAAGCCTGCCCGCAAATGACTTAATTGATTTCCTACACCCCCCGCTTGGTACCTTGGCCTCTACGTGCAACGAGCCTGACATTGGACTACCCAAGCAAGACCAGTCTGAAATGCTCTCGACCTCATATGCCTCGATGCCGGAACTGGAGGCTTCCATTATTCCAAGCCCAATACGCAACCAAGATCCACAGCTTTTGTCAATTTTTGACCCACTAACAGTACCGACGCAAGATACAGCTGTTGACCTGCTACCTGTACAGACTATACGGGTCGGCAAAACCCTTGCTCTCCAAAAACCTGCTGAACATCATATCGGCAACGATGCCATCGAAGATCCTCTGGGACATATCAACCAACTGGCCCCTCGGTTAAAGCCATCACACTTACCTAGGGTCCAGCGACCTCAAACCTGGAACCACCAAGCAGGGCAGAAAGAGGAGGAGCCCAACTTAGGAGCCTCAAACCACCGGAAAAGAGATTGACTGCCACTATTTCCACCATCACCCTATTTCCACATTCTATCTTGGAATGTGGCGGGATGGCTATCTAAGCAGGGCGATGTCGACCTTCTGGATTTCCTTACAAAATTTCAGATCATATGTCTACAGGAGACGTGGTGTTTAGATCTCCATGCCCCTTCTCTACAGGGATACGAAGCCTTTGTTACCCCCGCGTTAAAATCAAATACCCGAGGCCGACCTAGTGGTGGTTTAGTCACTTTTATATCCACTAAGCTAAAGTGCAAGGCCCGGCAACAGCAGTGGGTGAAAAGTAACAATTTACAAATCTTACTTGTTTCTAGCAGGGAAGGAGGAGATTTTCTCTGCTTTAATTTATATATCCCTCCCATAGGCTCCCCTCCCCATTCGTTACAAATCTGGGAAGATTTAGAGCTATGTTTGGAGAAGGCTGAATTAGAACTCCCTGGCATGGATATCCTGCTGGCAGGTGATTTCAACGCTAGGATAGGAAATAACATTAATACGTACTGCTCTAAATCTCAGTTCCTGCCAGAGGCAGATTGGTTTATTCCCTGGTCCTCTGACGACAAGGTCTTGAATAAGGCAGGCATTACATTAATGGAGACTGCCTTCAAACATAATTTGTATAATTTGCATGGTACTCATATGGACAGGTCAGGGGGTTTCTTTTCTTTTCTTGGGCCTAGAGGTGCAATTAACTAGCACTTTTACTCCTCATGGTTTTTCCAAAGGTGAACCCAACTTTCATGGCCAAACGTGATGTGATGTTTCTTTAAAACAGCAGCTCTGTAGGGAGCTAATCTGATTTGGGACTGTGGCATAGAGGGGATGGGGGCTTTAACCATTTGCAGTGCTGTGTTCCTGATCCACATTGTACCCCCTGCCCAGCAGAGCTGGCCCAATACATTTTGGCACTTGTGGCAAACTCACAAAATGGCGCTCTCCCACCAGGGAAGAAAGGGTCTGTGAAGATCTGTGGCTGTAATTAATAATAATATTGAGATGAAGGTACATCAGTTAATAAAACCTTTTACATGTTGAAATATTTTGATCCACTTGGGGGAGAAATATTCTGGTTGCTCATGTCTCTATTGTACTTCAGCATTTATGTATATCATGGACTTTGGAAAACCTGTCTTTAAAAAGGTGTATTATTAGCTGTAGTATTCCACTCTCTGCCCTTAGAATGCAAAGCGAGCTCTTCAAAATTTACTATAATTTCTCAAGTTATTTTTGTACCAGTTTCTCTGGCAGCTAACCAGGTTTGCTCAGTAGCCTAACCAAATCCATCCTAGATTAATTCTGCTTCCCTAGAACTATTACTGGGGCTATGCTGCTGCAGGCCAGGTGGGAACACGTTTTATGCAATATTCAGAGGTTGAATAATAAGTAAAGGAGTCCAGGGCAGACTGAGAGTGATATAAGCAGTGGCTCATGACAATCATATATTCATCATTATTATGCATTGTTCTTTAAATGGGAGGAAAACTTTTAAGATTATTTTAGATTTGAAAAGTTTGAGAAGGTAAAGGTACAGGAGAGGCTGCCCACTTTTATATCTCTGCATTGCTTTGCAAACCGTAAGCACTCAGAAATAATAAACGATGTTGAGATTTCTATTTCAAATCTGTTTCATCTGCCTCTGGTTGTATTGATGTTTTTCTTCAGCACCCTCCCCCACCCCACTGCTGCAAACACCTGAAGGATGTTCAAGCCCCACACGCCCATTTGTTAAAAGCATCAGCCTTAATTTCTTTGACAGAAGCTTTGTGAAATACAGCGTTTCTCCAAAACAGTTGGAAGAAGTCTTTCTCCGTCCCTTGTTTTGTACTTGGTGATAGCAACTGAGCTCGGCAGCCCTGAGCAGCGAGTCCCTTGGGCCCCAGCTCTCACTTGGAGGGAAGCTGACCGCTTTGACCCAATCCAGATCTGATTCTCAGTTCTGGGGGTGTGGATTGGTATTAGCTTACAGCTCTGGCATGCCATTGTGTGAGTCAGCCTGCACCTTGCCCTCCCGCTAGTGCTATGAATAATAAACTGCGGGGAGAAGTAGCAAGCCAGTGAATGTGATGCTAGTGCAGGATGTTGGCTTCTCATGGCCGCCTCCTCCTCCTCCTCCTGCTCCTTCAGGATATCCAGAATCTGGTGTGGCTGGAAGCTAGGTACATCTGGAATGGGTTGGAGCAAAGAAGCAGAGCGGTAAATGAACAAAGAGGACCTAAGCCTACCCCACCCTGGAGTAAAGAAGCTTAGGTCACTAGAGGGGAGGGCATATCGCTGTGGTGGGAAAGTGGAGCAGGGGAAACAGAATCAAATGTTTGTTTAAGGATTGAGAAGATCGGCCCAGCCCTCCTGCCTTGCCAGCATTTATGTGCAGCACAGTAGAACTTAACTGTAACCTCTCATTATCTTTCCATTATATATCGCATTAGGCTTTGGCAGTGAAGACAACCTAAGCCAGTGGCCTTCCTGATTTGTGGTTTCTACTTGGCTTACCTTACTCAGTTGAAATTTATTTTGTTTTGTTAATGGCCAATGACAGAGCAGGCCTCCAAAGCAGAGCTGCTCTGGCTGAGAGTCAATATATAAACATGCTGTATTGCTGTGGGTTCTGGAAAACACAGTTGAGCAAATCATTTAAAGCACATATTAGGTCTTGACAAAGGCGATAAGGGACATTTTCCTCTTTTTTATCAAGCCATTATTGCCTAGCAGGGCTTCGGTGTCTAGGGTCTCCATGCTTCATGGTGCTGGAGGCCTCTGTCTCTGTGAGGTGGGGGATTAGTCCCCCCAACCCCTCAATATCCCTCCTGCTTCGGGGGTTGTTTATAGCCATATAGGATGATGAAGAAAAGTGACACCCAGCATATTGATGAGGATGGCAAACTGCATGTCTGCTACCCTCCTGAAGAGAGACAGAGGGGGATCAGCCCATCACTTCTGCTTTGCATGTAGACGGCCCTTGCAGACTGTAGAAAACCAGAGTCAGCCTGGGCTGCAGGAACCAACAGCCTGTCCAGGACAAAGCACCACACCCACTGCTGTACCTGCACCCAGGAAGGACCTCCTCCACTCCCACCAGCTGGCAGCAAGGACCGTTAGTGATGCTCACAATTTATGTAAGGTATTTCATAGAATCATCTATTAGCTTTATACCCTCCAAGGGGCTCAGTGTACATGGTCCCCTTCCATTATATCTTGTAAAGTAACTTTGGCTTGGAGATAGTGTCTGGCTCAAGGTCACCACATGAGCGTCATAGCTGAGTGAGGATTTGAACCTGCGTCTCCCCAGGTCTAGTCAAAACAACTGAACCACTACACCACATGGCTCTCTAAGCCATTGCCTTGTATTGTTCCCAGTGTTTATTGTCTAGATCAAAGCTCGGTTCGTAGCCACCTTGTTTATTTATTACACTTGCATCATCCTCCAGGCCTTTTCAAAATCAGGTACTGTTGGTGACATCCTTCCAACCTGATCCTAACTATTTCTACTTGTAGGAAAGGCTCATTGGGTTGCATCCAACAAAAGTTATACTCTAGAGTTGGACCCTTTGAAATTAATGGACCCAAGTTAGTTGTGTAGGAATAAAAATGGGCACAACCCATTGACAATTATGCCCCATTTCCCCATTACAGTTAGTATTCCAATTAGCAGCTGAATTTTATGCACAGTTTACATTTATGTTTTGCAATAGACTTTCTGTTTTCCCTGAAAGGTTTCATAAGAAGCTTAGCCACTATGTTTCCATGACATTTCAAAGTCACCTGAAGGTATATAATGCAGCCACCTTGCTGAAGCTAAGGAGGTCTGGGACTGGGAAGTGGCTGGAGACCCAGATAGATAGATAGACAGACAGACAGACAGATATAGATATAGATATAGATATAGATATAGATATAGATATAGATATAGATATAGATATAGATATAGATATAGATATAGATATATAGATAGATGATAGATAGATGATAGATAGATAGATAGATAGATAGATAGATAGATAGATGATAGATAGATAGATAGATAGAAAAAAATTGTCCGGTAGCACCTTAGAGACCAACTAAGCTTGTTCTTGGTATAAGCTTTTGTGTGCATGCACACTTCTTCAGATACATGCATGCACATGAAAACTTATACAGTACCAAGAAAAAACTTAGTTGGTCTCTAAAGTGCTACTGGGCATTTTTTAAATGTTTTAAAAAATATTTTGACTGCATCAGACCAACACAGCTACCTACCTGAAGACAGATAGATAGATAGCCTTGTGCTCCTGGGAAGAAGGGTGGGATTTAAGTGTAATAAACTAATGAATAAACCCTGAGCTAATCTTGAAAATGGGCATTTGGAAGAGTCAAGACTTCTCACAAAAGGTGTAAGCCACTTTGGAAGTTTCTGCTGATGAACGTTACTGTATAGCACAGGAGTGGGGAATCTGTAGCTGCCCAGATCTTGCACGACTACAGCTCCTATCATCTGTGACCATGGACTATGTTGGCTGGGGTTGATGGCAGTTGGAATCCAACATCTGGAAGGTTGCAGGTTCCCCATCATGGGCAGTCTTCAGGAATGTGTGATAAATTATACCTGAAAACTGGTGTGTGTGTGTAAGTGTAAGGAAATAATGCAGAGGTTCAGGAAAGGATACAGGGAAAGGGTAACTAACAACATCTGGAATCTGACTGGAAAGAAGGAATAACTGAAAGTGCAACTCGTAAGGGAAAACAGAATGCAGATTGCAACCAATTAGCAAAGATCAAAAGTTCCCGTGGAAAGATGCTGCGGTTGAAAGCAGCATAAAGTATTACAAAAGACAAACGTAGTTGTTTCTTCTTACTTGGAAAGCTTTATTGGAGCTTCCTCTCACACTGAAGATCTTCATATTTAGCTCAGCTTGATATTTGGGCTGCAGCAAATCCACTGAAGTCAGAGGCATGGTTTCCAAGTGGCAGGGCAAAATAAATAGCAACTTGCGTGGCTCTGCATTCAGAGCTTGTATTAACATTTCACAGACTTCTTTCCCAACCCACACAGCAAAAGGCTCATGATTTCATTATTATCTTAGGAAAGGCAGCCACACAACTATCTTGTGTAATTTGCCACAACGTATCATTGGCTATATATGTTACACTGCATTGGTGCTCATAAATCATGTTATCATCACCTTTTCCGGTCACATGGAGCCAATCATAACTGCCACTCTCCATTTCATGCAGAAGGCAAACTTCAAAGCAACCCTGGGACACCTCCAGCATCAATTTTTCTGTCTCAATCCATGGACTACAGCCCAACGCCTTCTCTTTCGGAGAAGCCTTGTGCCACCACTGAAAGACCATCTGACGAGGAAGCATTGTGAAATATCTGACATCTCCAGAAAGGCTTTGTGTCTGCCCTGTAATAGGTTGCAGGGGTGGGGAGGAGTCACTCCAGCTTGGAAATGTAGGACTTTCCTGACCATTGTACCAGATTCTTTTCTCTCCCCTTTATTCTTCTCCCTAAGTCATCCATTGGTCTTGTGGGCCACAACTGTGCAGCGAAAAAACCCTATAGGCCTACAGGGAAACTTAAATGCAAACTACAGCTGCTCATTGAGTCGAGGTTTTTAGTTGATTACCTAATCAATTTTCAGACAAATTATTAATCCATAAAACTTAAATAAATGTGTATATTACCAACACCTCAAAACTGGTACCTCTTAGGAATATTGAAGGAAGCTCAAGGTGACTTACATTTTAATAATCACAATTTTAATAAAAACAAAACACCATCTGGATATTTTTCCTTTGCATTTCCTGCCTTAGTAATGGTCCAAACATAGTTTTAAAGATATAAAATATGCCCTTCAACAATTAAAACCTTCCCCTACCAACCTCTCACTGTTCACTCACATTCTCTAGCGCTACAATGAAGATCTTGTACAATTAAACAATGCCATTCACTCTTGAAGGCTAACCTTGTCCACTTTTGGAAAATGGGGGAATAGAGTATCTCCCTGCAGGTGGGTAGTCAAAACCTGTGGTTTTGCCACAGGAGGAGCCATCAATCTAGAAACACCCTTAAAATCTCTAAATCATATGACAGCTGCTTGGATTACAAATGTGGGGATTGCTTTATTTGCTTGGTGTGTGTGTGTGTGTGCGCGCGCGCGTGTGTGTGTGTGTGTGAGAGAGAGAGAGAGAGATTCCACTCATGCAACAGAACTTCCCCTTGCTTTCCAATCCAGGCACCCCCACAAACATCTGCTCTGGAGAGTCCCCCAGTCCTCTGCAACAGATTTTGAAGGTGTGTGGGGAAATACAGGGGAAAGCAGAAGAGGGGAAATTCCATTGCGCAAGTAGGTTGCATGAGTGGAACAGCTGCACTAGAATACAACCCATTTTGGAAGTATTTTCAACCCTGACAAAGTGCAACAACATCCGTGTTACATTGTAATAATCACTACCCTCTGGAAACTTACAGCATTGTATGACCATGAACCACTGGTGAGCCACTTCTTCTTCTTCTTCTTCTTATTCCACACATCTGACAGGGTTGACCCAGCCACTCTTGGTGGCTTCTAACTCTAACAAATTATTAAAGCACAGTAAAACATCAAACATGAAAAACTTCCCTATATAGGGAATACTGATGTTCTGTTTGTTCTGCTATATGGTTAATATGACAAAGAATGGTCATGTTGGATGAAACTCATTTTCTATAATTCTGTTTGCACCATGCACATAACAGGCATGTATCAAGTTCTCGAAAATAAAATAAAATGATGCTGAGCTGTTTTACTCATCAGTAATACATAAAAATGATCAAGTTACTTTTGTTGCATCACTGACAAAGCAGCTGCCTGCAAGGAGCGGATCTTTGAAGGGAACATCCTGACATTCTTCCTCTCTTCTGTTCTGCCCATTTGAAAAACTTGCTGTGGTTCACCCTTCTTGCTCCTCTTCATGCTCCAAGCGCATGCAGCGCAGCTGTTTCTACAGCTTCATCGCTTCTTAGGTGTTGTTGTTTAGCCGTTTCTCTTGCCTTCCTCAATGCCTCTTTCATTGAGACACAGAGAGATTGTCAGGAAGAGCAATATTGGAAAGCCATTATACGCGGTTTCTGCCAACAACTAGACCAAAAAAAATGCTATAGTTCATTTAACTTATTCAGATGTTATCTGTATCCCATCCTCAAATGCTACTTAGCAATGTAGAGAGAGAATAATTTGCAGAGAGCTGAATTTTAGCTTTAAAAAAATTAAATTTGTTTGATTCTGTGAAGATAAGCCTTTATTTCTGGATGGCAGATTCTTGACATTTGAGTTGTTGTTATTGTGTGTGTGTGTGTGTGTGTGTGTGTGTGGTTTTTACGAACAGCATTTGTTTTTTAAACTGGACTTCTATTGGACAACTTGTTTGGCTTATTTGTGTATTGCAGTTTATTTGTGGGGCATATCAGCATACATTTGCAATCACCACATGGACAAAATATCGGATGAGTTTAAAGTAGAGTTAAAAAAGGATGTTGACAAGACTAGTGAAATTAAGCCAGGTGGAGGAGTCAGCTCTGCATGTTCAAATTTCACTTTGACAGGTCATCAGGAGGTGATTTTACATTAGTCTTATGAATGTAACATCACATAAGTTCATTTGCTGTCCGGGAAGAGGGAATCAACCCTGAGGGTCATCTAGTCCAACCTGCTGCAATGCAGGAATTTGCAGCTGTCCCATACAAGAATCAAACCTGCAACCTTGGTATTATCATAGGGGGAGCATTGGAACAGGCTGATGCTCACCCCCATGTCTCCTATGCATGTTGTGATCCCTGTCATAGCTCAATGGTAGAGCACATTGTGACTCAACAGGGCTAGAGTGACATCAGGCATTACTATGTTAGGACAGAAGAAATGCTAGCCAGGATCCGTGAAATGGTGAATGCCAATCTTCATCAAGATCAGACGATTTTCCTTTGTCAAAAGTAACATGCAGAGTGACCCTCCTTTGTTGTAACTTGGATTTTACTGAATTAGTGCTTTTCAGTCCAACCCTAACCATGTAAGTAAGTCAGAAGAAAGTCCTGTTGAATTAAAGGGGGGCAGGGTTACTCTCAGGTAAGTGGAGGTAGGATTGCAGGCTCATCATCCCAATCTATTTTCACTCAAATAATAAAAACAGATGAATTGTTTATTGAGTATCCATCTTGATTTATGTGGAAGGTATACAGCAAGGAGTATTCATTCCGATTTCATTGCAATTTGGATGATGGTTGTACATCTGTCCATGAATCAGTTGTTTATCCCACATCTACTTGTGCACTTCACTGTCACTTTCCTAACCACATTTTTTTTTTTTAAAAAAAAAGTGAATTTGTTGTTCCAGAGCAGTTTAATCGACTTTAATTGTGCAAATCTGAATTTCCATCATGTGATTGAATCCCTCCTGGAAAATACTGACATTCTGAAGGTGACTAACAACAACAAACAGCCAAACAGCAAGAGAGAGGTTAGGCTGAGATAGTGATCTGCCAAAAAGGCACCCAGGGAGCTTTTGTGGCTGTGGAGAACAAAGCCCAGGCCCCCTGCATTCAAATTTTAGCTCATTGAAATAATATTTAGAAGCACAGAGATGTCTGTGCATAAACCAACTTCCTAAAGAGATTTTAAGCATTAAGTATAATGCTGTTGGGTTCAATTCAAAGCCAGATAATGGCTTTGAAATGCAGAATATTCAGCAGTCAGATGCAAAAAGAGCCAACAGATGGAAAAATGAAATGTGCTCTCAATCTGCTTGGGAAGTTTGACTTGTCTGTAGATGTAGATGTTGATGAGAGATCTCAGGATTAAGTTACCTTAAAGAAGTGAATGGGTGGTCTTAACAAAAATTAATATTTGAGATAAAAATCAAAGTGGAAGGGTACAGAGAGAGGGATAAATTGTTAACCTCTCTGTTTAGACAGGGATTCAGTTTCAGTAGAAACTCATTTTTTAAAAACATGACAGCTTTGGCTTTCTTAGCAGGGAAATAGTTTGTGGGCAGAGGTATGACAAACTTCCACAGCTGCTCAGAAAACATTTTTTGGTTCACCTGAGGTTTTGCATTTAACTTGATGTGAAATGGTAAAGGACAGCTGTATGTATGCATGCAAGCAAGGGGTAAATAGCTTTTTTTAAAAAAATGTTAATTTATTTTAACCAGAAGAGTAATAACGCAATTTAGTTGTGTTCTGAGAAACCCATTAAAAGATTTTCCAGAGGGATAGTCATGTTGGTCTGTTGTAGCAAAAAGTGCCAAGACCTTAAAGTCCTAAGAAACCTGTTATGGCATATGTTTTATGGACCACTGGAATCTCTACTTCATCAGATGTATGAAGTGCAATCTTCAATTGGAAATCAAATACATTGTAAAAATGGGGAGGTTGGCATTAAATGGCAATGAAATGCAAAAAAATACAGTCAGTGGTGATTCAACTGGATCTTGAATGCATGCAGTAGAAGCATAGTGGGAGTAATAGATGCTTAACAGAAATAGGATCTGAGTGCAAAAGCAATTCCAAGCAGCTGGTATCCAGAGGCATATTGCCTCCAACAGAGGAGGTAGAGCATAGCTGATTATAAACTGATTGTAATTTTTGTTTCTATGGTGCAGTTGTGCATTAAATGTATGGAAACTTGCAGTCAAACCTAACAATGCTAGTTAGTATATGAAGGGGTTAAGGACCACAGAGTTCTAAATTGCTAGAGGGTCACATCCCCCCTCTTCTCCTGACTGTGACCTTGGATTAAGTAAGTAAAGCATTTTTTAATTTACTTCAGTGTGGCCTATTTCATTGCATGTGAGTAGAAGGCGGCCAGCTGCCTCAAGCAGCTGGAATGGAATTAAAAGAAGGTTTAATAGTCTATGCCTATGCTTCTTTAATCTGCCTAACAATAGGATTTAAACTGCTACCAGGACTCTTTATGTGATAGCTCTGTGTTTTTAGAAACGGGCACCAGCCATTTCCCCTTTGTTAGTTAACCCACAGACACACGTGGGTCCATAGAGGATTTAATATAATTAATATATCTTCTTACCAATACCCATCATAATGC
This sequence comes from Podarcis tiliguerta, assembly GCF_965153285.1. NCBI lineage: Eukaryota > Metazoa > Chordata > Lepidosauria > Squamata > Lacertidae > Podarcis > Podarcis tiliguerta. The sequence continues at coordinate 36,018,338 of NC_139542.1, read as the reverse complement.
ATTAGCCCTCCTTTTTAGAATGATAGGCAAAGTCCCACAGTTATGATGGGACTGCATCACATCAGAATTCAGGTAGGAGACTGTATTCTAGAGCTCATACAGTCACATGAGAGGGTTATATATTATACCTGCCTTGTATGCTTACATTAGTTCTAAGGTTGGATTAACATGTTTATTTTACCAATGGTAACATTTGTACTCGACAAAATTCCATTGTTTTGTTTTGGGTTTTTTTTTGCACTGGTTCCATTTCATACAAATGCCCCCCGTCATGCTTCACCCATAGTCTGATGTGGCATAATCCTACATTAACAGCCATGAGCCTTATACCATCTTAAAGACTAACATTTATTATTTGCATTGACTTTTAAATTCCACGTGTCTTCCAAGAACTCAAGGCAGTGCCCAGTTTTATTTTGGCACAAGTTTTTATGGACTGGAATCCACTCTAGCGCTCCTACAATATGATCATCAGTTTATATAGATCAGGCCTAAAACTTCTACACCAATCACTGTTATTTCCATTTTTAAGGCTGAGGAGATGGAGGAATTCGTCAAGGCAAAACAAAGCAGGCCTAAAGCCAAGATCCTGCCAACTGGACCATACTAGCCTAATTGGAACAAAACATTGAAAGGGTTGCAAGACCCTTGGCAAAAGGAGGCATGACATTTCCCTTCTCCTTCCATCCAACTGAATTTTTCTGGAGTGATGTCCAGTTCCCAGTCCCCACCCAGGCAGCATTGCATGAGGTAAGGGAGCCCTCCATGTAGCCCCACCACTGGGTGCTGCGTTACGCTTTCCCTGCTTGGAAGTCTCTCATAACTACCTCACACCTGGCTATATTTCAAAGATTAATGAGCAGCATCTTGTCAGGTTTAATATATCACCCTGCTTAAGTTTACTTTGACGATGTAATCATAAATTCCCTGACTTGTGGACTACTCCTTCAGGATTTGCATGCAAATTCTAAGGAGAAAGGAGGGAAAATACAGAAAGGATCATAAAATAGAATAAGTGCCAGTTTGGAGAAAAGGAACTGTTATTTTTATTAATTTTTTTTAAATGTTGGGTTTTCTCTCTCAAGGATTACATGCAGACTAAACAGAGTTGAAGCCATAAAAATTTAAAGACACCAGAAAACATAATAAAAATAAAATCCTTTTTAGGTATGAGGAAAATTTATACCCAATTATACCACCCAAGCAGAGCTGTTAATTAACCTAATGAGAAAATATGTTCCATTTCCATGCTCCAAAAGCATCTGATCCTTCTCAAAGCAACATTTATTCATTATGCTGAAGACACATCCCAAAAATGGTACCTAGAAGCAAGTTCTCAGGCAAAACAGAGAGGACAAAAGAAAATTCCCTGTTAATGATATGTGTAAAACACTAACAGGTAAAGCTAATCTCTTTGCAGCTATGGAAGCCTCAATTAAACTCATAGCATAGAACATAGGACTGCTGAAGAAGTCTTTTCTGTTGATTTCTATGAAAAGTGATGGTGTAAGGTCAATGTGACTCCTCTGCATTGGACTATGTTCTGTGTGTGTTGTTGGAGCTCCCAAAGCAAATAGTTGATCTCACCCATACAACATTATTATTGATGCTAGCTTTCAGATATATCTTCCTTGTAAAAAAACAAGGTGCAACATTTGAAATGAATGTGTGGAATATCCATGTATGGCGATGTGATGAACCTACTAATAAAGAAGAAGAACTCATGGCTAGTGCTCTTGTAAAATTCACCATCCGACATACTGGTTAAGATAAACCCATGGGACAATGCTTACATTGCGAGTCCTTAAATTATCACAATGTGACAAGCTTCACATCATTCAAACAATGCCTTAGTCAATGCCTGGGATTGGCACTATGTGACCCTAGGTACTCTGATGCTACAGCAGACGGAAGGAATCTTCACCTTGGATCACTTTGGGAAATGGTAGAATATTGGCCTTGCATAAAGAAGGTCCTGGGTGCAATTCCCAATATCTCTATGTAGGGCTGGGAATACACCCAATCCGAAACCCTGCTGCCAGTCCGTGTTGATACTGAGCTAGATAGACCAATAGTCCAGCTCAGTATAAGGCAAACTTTTCATAAAGCAAAGGAAATATGGAAGGAGGCAGGTGAGAGCCACACAAGGGAGAACTTACATTCATCACATTACATTTTTGTAGAGTGGTAGCTGTATCTACAGCAGGATTAACATCGAAGAGTCTTGATCTTCATGGACCACAGTCCACTTCCTTAGCTGTTGCAGAGAATATGCATCTGCTGCACTGCTGCTGCTGCTGCTGCTCCTTTTCTCCTCACTGCTAACATGGCAGTGATGCTGCCAATCGTTTCCCGGAGATGGTGCTCCACTTTTCACTGGTAGGCTGTGCCTTCAAGCAGGTTCCTCCTAACTTTTGGGTACTTGCCTGCTTTAGGTGGCAGTTAAAGGAGAAGGGACAAGAGGACTGGTGGTGAAACAGAGTGGGAAGGCTGTGCAATGTCCGCAGCTTGTTTTCTGGGATGGTTCCAATTTTGGGAAAGCCCGGGTAGAGCACCCCCTGGTGTATGCCCTCCTTCTGGTAGTGTTTGTGGCCAGCAGTCGAGTAACACCAGGAAGCTAAGTCTACCCACTATTTAAAATTTCCCCTGGAGTGGGGCAGAGCTGCAGAGCCACCCATCTCTACTGGCATCCCTACAACATACCTGGATGGTAATGGGGCAGGGTGGGTTGGCAAGGTTGGGGCTGTGCAGGTGAACTAGTGGAGCCAAACCAGTTAAGCCTCCTTCTGGCTCATTCATGCAGCTCTAACCTGAACACCATTCTGTCCCATCCCTGTGCCATCCAGATACAGCAATGCTGGTATCAGAAGGGTGATTCTTCAGCTCCGTCCTACCAGAGGGGATACTATAGAGGTTGACACAGGTCCTGCATGTTAGGTGCCCTGGAGTAGTTAAAACCTGTAGGCACTTTTTTGAGGGGGGGAGCCCTGACAGCCGAAAGCTTTTGCCACGTAACCTCACAAATATCATTCATACCATATACGTGGTTCATCAAAGTAAGCAATGTTTTACAGACTTTAATTAGCAAATATATAAATGTCAGTTTGAACAGTAAAGTGGAGACATTTAAAGCCAAAGAAACAGAAGAAATGAGAGCAGCATGTTGATTCCTGAATCTTTAAGTTAGATACCCACCTCCAATTAGATCCCCTAAGTCAGTAGCTGTCATAACAGTGCAATTGATGGAGCTAATGTTAGTGTTAGCTTGAGCTGGTGGCATATGCCCAGATATGGTTACAGTCCTCCTGGCCTTCCTTTTTTGCAGTCCTAAATGTATTTGAGCTGCTGGATCCCTGTAAACGTCAATGAAACTTCACTGGCACAAGTGCATTTGTGATCACAGCCAGGATAAGCAATTGGTGTTTTTGAATTGCAAGATGACACAGTTCATAAATAACTCTCAGGGTGGGTCTGACCTCACAGTAATCCACCAGCATTCAAGGGATGCATGAGTCCCAATGTGCTGAACTACATTTTCTCTCACTTTTGTAAATTTCAGACTTTATTGAATATAAATGTAACATGTTATACTTCTTTATTTTTTTAAATCCATTTCCTTTCCTCCTGAGTAATGGAGCCATCAAAGCCTTCTGTGACCATTACAAACTGCAGCTGCAGCAATAATATTACGTTTCCTAGCAGGTGTAATCTCCACCCATTCGTTTGTAATATTGTGAGGAGGTGGGGTCCCAAATGCAAATCCTTTGATTCCAAGCTGATCAGGTGACTCCACCCTTCCTGGCAACTGGCGATGAGCGTCCAGACAGCATAACACCTGAAACGCTCCCATGAGACAGATTGGTTTTTTTTACAAAAAATCCTAAATACAATTCTACTGAAAAAGAAAAATATAACCCAGATGTTGTTTGGAGGTGTTGATGGAATGAAAGACTCATTATTCCAAATGGACACCATCCTGAAATCACATCCTGGCACGTCTCTCATTTCAATGAGATTACTTAAAGGCAGTGGCTTGCAGGATGGAGGCCAGCTGAGCATTCCCAGGACTTGAGGTAAAACCCATGTGCAAAGTTCTTCAAAACAAAAATGAAAGGTCAGGTGCATATTAATTACAAGACGTATAAATATGTCAGCAGGTTTTTGTAACTTCTTAATAAATCACCAAAGCAAGCAAAGCCAGCTCATGATGGCAGGACCATATGCTGAGTAATTAGGGCCTGAGCCTTACGGAGTTCTTTTCTGTGCAACAGAGCCTATCAAGTGTAACACATTTTTTTTTTTTGGTCCTCCCTCTGATATTATAATAACCAGGCGCAACTGGATGGAAGCAGAGGTGCACCTCTCTCCATAACCATGGTGGAAAAGCTGCAGCTGTCATGCAGCTGCTATGGGCACAGCCAGGAAAAATAAAACACTGCAACAGAAGGGAAAGGGGTACCTGATTTGTGCCAGCTCAGGCTCTTGCCTGCTTAGCTTAGCTTGGCCTTATTTGTCATGGGTAGCAGCAATTCAGGGTCACATGTAGAATCTTTCATATTGCCTGCTACCTGATCCTTTTAGCTGGAGGAGCCAGGGATTAAAGCTGGGACCTTCTGTCTGCAGATCATGTGATCCACCACTGAGCTACAGCTGACTATAGCAAAAGTTGGTTGCAATGTGCTTTCATTGAGTCAGCAGCATGTGGGTTAATTACATTAAGGCTGGGGTCCTGTGCACACTTACCTAAGCGTCAATACCACTGAATTCAATGGGAATTACCTCTGAGTAGACGTGCCTAGGCTGCTGTTGCTAAATCCCATTTCACTGCTTTTTATTTTCTTGCATTTATATCCCACTTTTCTCCCAACATGGAACCCAAGGTGGCATACCTGTTCCCAGGTAGTCTTCCATTTGAGCACTGACCAGGCCCAGATCTGCTTAGTTTGAAACATGGGACTAATAACTGGGCTTCAGTTGCAACCCTAGGCAAATGTACTGAATTTCATCCTTCTCCTTCAAGAGTCATCCCCCCAACCAAAAAAATTCTAAATGTATTTTGTGGAGTGGGGAGGGATATAGCAGACATACTTGGAGAGATTAAAAAGTAGATGTTTTATTGTTATATAAGCAAGCAGACAATGTTTGAAAAGTTGAAGGAGAAATACAAATATGTAATATACTAAACTTCATTAACAATATGTAGGCTTTGTTGTGTAGCATTGGAAACCAAGACTTCAGCTATGGCTCCTTTTTTCCTTGTTCAAACACACGTCTCCCATGTTTTAGCTGATAACATTATGATGTCTATATACACTAGTGTGATAAAGATATGCTACATATAGAATGAGGATATCTATAATCATGTGTGATCTGAAATCAGTGTTAGAGCTGCACTTATTTTAAAATAATTGAAAACTTTTAAATCGTAAAAATGCCATAAAAAGCCATCCCTTACTCCTTGTAAATGCAATCCTGCAAATTATCATGTTACAGGGAAGTTGTGCTGAGCAAGATCTGCAGGCTTGGTACAGGAATGGACCTATGAACATCACTGCTTGTTACTCCAGAGGCATGGGAACAGATATAGGATTGCCGCCTTCATTTGTTCAGACCTCCTCCTAACTGGACTAGCCACATATCTCTGCATGTATCCTGTTGTACTGGTGCTTTGTTTTCAAAACAGTAAGAGTTACTCTTTGTTCTGCTTGACAGATTAATCATTAGGCTAGGAATGCTAAAGAGCTGAAACCAAGAAAAGCAGAGCCCTGTTTTAGTGTGATGAAGAACATAAGAGGAGTCTGCTGGATCAGACCAAAGGCCCATCTAGTTCAGCATCCTGTTTCCGCAGCGGCCAACCAGTTGCTTGTGGGAAATTACTAAGCAGGATTTGAGCACAATAACACTCTCCTCTCCTGTGGTTCCCAGCAACTGGTATTCCGAAGCATTACTGCCTCCGAACATAAGGGAACCTCAGCCTTGCTGTTTCCTTAACATTCCACACAGATGACGCTGTCTTGTGATAAGGAATGATGAGGAAAACCAAAACACTGCATTGTCTAGCTTATCACAAAGGGCAGAACCACTGCTCTCTGTATGCCATTATAGGTGCCAGTTGAGAGTGGGGCAGGAATGGGTTTTGTTTTGCTCTTGTCTACATGATTTCCTCACTATGCAGTCAGGTACTGAAGGGCATAAGCACCAGAGAGGCGTGGAGTGAGACCCAGATAATTTATCCACCCAGCACAGGACCAGCATATTCAGACCCTGCTATTATGAAGTGTACTGACATCATCCCACCCAGCATCAGTGTAGGAAGCTGAGCCCTGAAAATCTAGCATGCTTGGAACGTAAGGGTTCAGCAGCCCTCTGCAGTTCTGGACACAGTTATTTTGAGCAGTCATAGATAAAGGAAATAAATGGAAATAGAGTTGCCCATGTTTTGCTTACCAGTACTTAATTCTATGATAATTCCATTGATAGCCTGGGCCTTTCTACGTCCATAGATTTCTCTTACCTTTGACTGTACCAACTGATCTCTGCACCTTCAGTGGTACAACTTTAGCCCTTAAGGCTGCAACCCTGTCCCCAATTATCTAGGAATATGGAACATGGTGCGATATAAATCCCAGACAACATACATAGACATGCCCCAAATTTCATGCAGTTCCTTTAACGTGGACTTTGTTGAGTGCCAGTCTGTGGCTTTTGGCCTAATCGTATGCCCTGGACATGCAACATAATAGTCAGCTGACGGAAGAAAATATACAGGCCTGCTATAACTAATTAGAGAATAGCTTAATGATGGCACCTTAATATCACAAGAACTGTGACATTTCTGTCACATATCCAGGCTCTCAAGAGTCATGTAATGGCAGACCAGTGGGTCTACACACAAATATTAGCTTGTCACTGATTAATGGTTGCTATAGTTATTTATACATGATTAGTTAAATATTTTTCATAAGAGCTTTCTTGTTTGCATTGTTCTTTAAAGGTGAGAGATAAAATTATTGAAATCCATTCAACTTCGTAAGTAGATATACGCATATGCAGAGTTTTTTACGCACGAGAGCACTTTCTACCTCAAAATATCATTGCTGTGGAAACAAAGACAATATTTCAAAAAAACCTCATTAGAATTGCAGACCAGGAGAGGCTGATGAAAGAAAAGCTTGAGCCCAAGTACAAAAGTCATATGCTCTTCTTTGAGCCTATTAACTGATTGCCCCACCGACCTTAATTTTTACTGGGGGCAAAAGTTTCATTGTAAACTTCATTTTTAGGGTCGCATTGTGAGTTGCCATGGTGTGAGCTTAATTAGCAATGAAATTGTCACAGAAATAATTTACATATTTTTGCATGCCATTACTCAAGGTAATTACTATATTCTGCTAAGCCTCTTTTTAAGGCTTAAAGGGCAGTTTTTAGAAATAAGGCTTGAAGTCATCCACTGACTTCTTCAATAATTGTGGTGCTTTTCATAAATATGCAGCTTAGTTTTTCAGTGAATTTACTGAAAACAATTTATTTCCATCAGGGAGTTCTCATGCTATATTATACACTTGTAGGAGACATTCACAGAAACACATCCCTTTCCATATTATTCCAATTCAATATTTTAATTGTGTAGTTTGGGCTGTTTCAATTGCTACTCCAGTTCAATATTATAAAACAGACTTTGTGTCATTGCCACTTGCACTGCAATTAGTTATTGCAAATTGGCAAGAGGTTTTTTGTGTTTTTTTGTATAATCACTAACAAAATAATGCCATGATTTCAGTTATTATATATCCCTGTGTTTTTTTATGAACCAACGTGTGTGGTTGACATATTTACTCACTTCAAGATTTTAACCTTCTATAAGAATGCAGCCTTGAGCTCTTGTTACCACAGTTTACCTTCTATTGTTTAAATTGCTTGAAAAACATAGGAACCAAACATATTTGCTTGTCATAGATGAAGTTTTGCTAGCTATGAAAAAAACCCTCTCTTTCTCCCTCACCCAGGTCTGCATGGAAATACCAGCTATTTGAATCATCTAAATGTGAGTTGCTTGTAAACGTTGCAGTAACTTCACTCTTACTTTGGCAAAGCTATGTGAACAGTGTAATGTGTAATAAAACAGCACGATTTGATAGATTTAGACAGCTGCCTCATTCTCTAGAAGTTCACATTTTGTTAATGCCACCCCCACGTTGAATAAAAGAAGATTAGAAGGTAAGGTCAATGTACAAAAATGGTTGCCAGGACATTTTTTTTTAATTGTAAAACTTTTTGTGATGTGATTCAGTAAAAAGACTATAGGGAGAAAGCAATGGAGACAAAGGGCTGCTATTAACCTACAGATGCAGGCTATTGCAGGGTTCATTGCGAGATTTGTCACACTGCTTAGCCAATGACGTGCTAGCAGGACTGGAAGAGACCACCCTTTTCTGGGTAATTTGGTCTCCATGCTCATTTAATCCTGAACCTTCTCTGAATAGAGTGTCAGTTGGATCTACATTGTGCAAAATTATGCATGCACTTTTTAATGCTGCCCCATTGTTCACTAAGCACTCGACCAAGATTTCTCAACCAATTTCCATTTGTCAGGAGGTCACTTGAAACCCAAGAGGAATCATAGGTGGATGGCAAGTGCAGGCGCTGCTTCCTTCTGCTGTCTCTAAAACAGATGTTTGGACACCAACAGCTTACCTATTGCGTTTTGCTTACAAATTGCAGCAGTACTAAAATTTATGAAGAAATATGGCTTGATTTCATTTAGTGACTGAAGAACTCACTCTTATAAATGCGTTCCCTCTCCTACAGATACCATTGTCAAGGAGGCTGGGGATGTTTGGTCAAAGTGTCAGGCTACATTGCTTAAAACATTGCACACTGTTGGTGTAGGAGGAACAGGTGTTTGATGAACTGTGGGACGAAGGGCACCCTTGCTCTTCCCTTCTCTCTGTGTGGGAAGACTTCTCTGCAAAAACAATAGCACAAAGAGAAATTGATATACACCGCAAGTATGAACACACAGACTACAGCACAAGTATTGCAGGAATAAGCATTTTAAATTCTGAGGGTGATCCTATAGTTCCAATATTAATCAATACTTTAACAATTCTGAATACAGCATGTACATCAAATTTATTGATACATTTACAAAAAGGAAACAGCATTATGTTAACTCTCCAAGAAACATTTACATTTTGAACCATATTTGGCAATAATCATAATTTTAATGATTTGTACAAGTGTCCTCTTAACACAGGCAAGACTTTAGCTAAAGTGAGCTCCCATCCAGTGAAGTTCCATTCAATGTGAATTCTGCAATAAATTCATATACCATATAAAAATGGGCCAGTCCTGATATAGTGGAAAGAACTCTATCAACATTTGCAGCGACTGGTTGATTGGCTGCAGCTGTTTCTCCGTCGATTACGAACAAAGGCTGACACAAGGATACATTTCTACATTATGTCCACAACACATTAAAGAGTGTGTTTGCTCTTTCGCTCCCCGTCATTCCAATTAATTTGGAGAAAAATGTAACTTTAGTATTTGACAGGACATGGCAAAGCTGTTCATCTAGATGATGTCTATATTATAAAAAATTAAAATAAAATAATATAAATATGTAACACAAACCCAGTGCCCATTGTTAAATAAGATATTCAGTAAAAAAAATCCAAAAAAACAAAAAACAAAAAAACAGACCTTCTACAATGACTGGTTTTAAAATATGCAGATATAATTTAATTATGAAGAACTTGAAACAGTGTGGAAATTAAGCTGCGATAGCCAGATTTTTGCATCTATGCCAGATAAAGTAGTTAAGTGCATAACAGTCTGTTACATTGATAGAAGTGTAGATTACAATCTTACAATGAATTGCCTATATAAGAATGCATTCAGGAGTTCCGAAACATTGTCTTAAAACGGTGGGGTAGATTCACATGGTCATGTTTTTGATATGGTAACTGCAATTTTAACGTCATAATTTGTTCATTTGAAGATTCCAGTGGATAATAGCTCTTACTACAATACCCTTCTCCCATCCTGGAGAACAGCTTTTAATGGAAGGGGAAAAAATTACCAATGTGTTTATTGTTACATGAATTGGATGGCAATTGGTCATTTGAATCCACCTGCCAAATATATTAACCATGGTTAAAATCAAAATTTAATAATGGCCAACAGTTTCAAAACTCCTTTTCTGATTGCTATACTCAGATAGTTATACACAAAAAATGGTGGGATATCAAATAATTCATATTGACACCATTGGAAATTATTTGTGGTAACAGTGGCATTTCTGTGTAAACTACTTCACATGAGGAAATATAATTTTGGAATTCCACTAGTTATGCAACCAGATGTTTGTGCGTGAATTGTACGTTTTTGCTTCTCTGAAAAGGTAAAAAGGCAGATCTACAAACCCAGTGGAATCACTGGAGTTTCAAAGCAGGACAAGAGTCTTTTGGTGGGGGGAGAGAGAGAGAGAGAAGAGAAGAGAAGATTTGAAAAACAAATGCCCATTGAAAATGTGGTATCCAAATAAGTCCCAGACACTATACAATGTAGCTGGTTAGATCCAGCAAATAGGATGTCATGTCTATGATCTGATCAAGAATACCTGCCCTTGTCACTCTTCGGATGTTTCTATCCACTTGCTCACACTGAAGACCAAGATATCCTTTTTTACACATGCATTTATTTGGTCGTATGCAGACACCCCCGTGTCGACAGGCTGGTTCACATTTTGCTGTAAAAAAAACACACACAAAAAATCTCTTATGTAGAGGCTTTCCCAAGAATCAGGAAAAAAATCCATATGTACAAAATGGGAACTATTTCTCTATCATAATGGCAGCAGTATGGATTTATTTAGTTATTTCCCAAAAAATGAACCATGTGCTTTTGTCTGTTTCTCAGAATATAAAATAGGCCGTGATACATTATGGGATGGGAAAAGAAACTTGGATAAAAATATAACAGAAATATGTAAAAGAATACCTTGCTCATGAAAATATCTCTCTGATTTAGGGAGTCTTCCACATTCTTATCAACTGTTATTCTGCATATGGTCTGCAATTGTATTTTTCTTTGGTAAAGAAATTCCTTGAGCTGCAAGGAATTCTAACCATCAAGAGCTCCATTTTAAAATTAAGTTTTGTTTTTTTTAATAAAAAATATGGCTGTGAAATGTACAAATTAATCTAAAAATGATGTTTTATTTTGCTCCAACTCATTCAGAGTGAGCATTGGGAGGGTCAACAGAGACTCTTGGACAGGGTACATCTTACATCCATAGACACTGTTATAACTCACTAGGAACCCTTCCTGGAGTGCATTGCCCTTAGCTGGCCAGGTGGTGGTGGTCAGAATATCTCCTTTGAACAGAATGACCTTAGGAAATTCCTTCTGGTCTTTGAACAGTATGGTGAGACAGATGACCCTCAAGGAGTCTATGGTTGCATGCTTCAGAGGTTTCCTTGCCTCACTCATTCTCCCCATTTAACCTGTATCGCACTTCCATTTTCTCATCTCCAGGTCTATTTCCACAGCTTAGCTCCTCTTGTATGCCCAGATAAATTGACTGAAGGCATGGAGAAGCATTTGAAGGATGGCAAATGAATGTTTATGTTTGGTGACAGTGTTAGTCCCCAGATGTGTGTCGTTTCATTCCAGTGGTCCCAAACAGACTACATATGAGCAACATCCAGGATAGCTTTGGCACAGTTTATCAAATGCACACATGTCATTTGATGAAAGCAAATTTCCGAGTCTCTTGCTCTTTGTGATTTCCCTTCCCCTCCCACCCATTCATTGCTTGCTGATAGAAGCTTCAGTAAATGAGGAATTTAAAATATATGGATTAAACCCCCCCCCCCAACTTTTGTCAGAAGTTGATGGAAGCTTGCTATTTCCATGAATTATTGTGAACGGAATACTAACCAATTCTGCAGAACTCGCCTTCCCAGCCTTGATTACAGCAGCATTTTCCCGTGGGAGTGCAGTGCCCATTTCGACAATGCCTTGAGCATTCAGATGTCAATATCTGGGCAGGAAGAGCTGTTCTTTTGCATTCTTCTGGGACTAAAGGCCTGTAGAAAAATATACAGGCAACATACGTATTTAAAAGTCAGGGTCAAAGAGAAATTGTTTACACATAGACTGGATTCATTTTTTTTCCTCCCAAAGAAAGCTGTTTAAAATGGTCCATGCAACAGTTTATGAAGTTGTGGAAAATTATATCTTGCATACATTTTAAGAGTTTTTAGGATGATGAAATCCACTGTTTTAGAACAATATCCTATTCAGCAAACGTTATAGCCAGCAACAATATTTTCATAGAAGCCTGGTCACACTGCTTTACAGTTCAATAGCTCCTCCTAAGTCCTCTTGGACATTCTGCTATCTTGGTAAAAACAGAACTTTTAAAAATTAGTTTAGGTGCTAATAAGAATGAAGTTGCCATCCTTTTTTAAAATCTCATTTCAAGCACACCAGTATCAGCAGTTAATGATAATGGTGTTACTGATTTTTGAAGTTCTTACTAATATTTTTACCGGAGATATATATGTAGGACTAAAATGGCATGCACATATCCAACCTACCTACCTACCTACCTACCAGTGTATAGAACTACACACATCATAAGAATAATCATTAACTCATAGAGTTGGAAGGGGCCATGAGAATAATCTAGTTCAAACCCCTGTAATGCAGTAACTTTTTGCCCAATGCAGGGCTCGAACCCATGACCCACTATAGTTAGAGTAGTTAGAGGGAGAAAGAACGAAGTATGTGTAGGTGGAAGGTGGAGAGACCTGGGATTGAGGAACTAGAGTAATGAAGCAAGCACAGAACAGGAGAACCAGGAGGGACAACTGGACCTGGGGTCAGAACTGAACTTGAGGCAACTGGAGGTTACCTGTGTTTGCAGGCTAATAGACAATTTCACATAAGAACCAATAGTTTTGTACATGTTGCTTTTTCTTTCCCCTGTGTTTGCTGTAGCTTAATTAATCTTATTTTTAACATGTACGTTTGAACTTGTCTGATCGCTGCTTGGTTCAGATGGTGAAAAGATAACAACAGCGGACTCCAGTTTAAACAGAGTGGGAGAATCTCTGCTGGAGAAAGTTGGGAGCACATAAAACAAAATCTCATAAAAATTCCCATGTAAGCTACCATCTATTCATATAGCCCAGAAGCCGAAACTGACACAGATTATTATAGATTCAAGCATTCAGAATGTCTGTTGGCAATCATATATCCCAGTACCATACACTCACACATTAGGATTGCAGCTCTGTAATATACCACAAAGGACCTAGAGAAGCAATCAAGTTTTCATGAATACCGTGTAATGAAATAAACAGAGGACCTTGTCTTATGATAGTGTCACACAATAATAAACCTTCAGGTGCTGAAGCTGCTGAAATTCCAAGGTATGGAATTCTCCCTTGCTAGAGGTTTGTAAGCATAGACTGGATGGCCAACTCTCAGGAATGTTCTGGTGGTGGACTTCCTGCATTGCCACTGAGCTAGATGAGCTGAGATCCCTTCCAGCTCTGTAATTCTATGCTTCTATTACTGTATGCTTCTATTACCATGAGCATCAGAAATGCATTATTGGATACTTTGGGTCATGTTACACTTGTATCATTTTTTTTAATTGAAAGCATTTTGCCCCACATTTTGGCTAAAAAGAGTTCCTGAGCAGCACAGAGCAGCCCACAGCCCTCAGGCTTACTATCTTGAAGAAACAACATAAAAGGAAAAAGGGCAGGAGGAGGAAGGGGCTAAAAAAACTTAGACACCAGCTCTTAAAGCTACAGTTCTTACAATGACAAGTTGGGCTAGAAACAGTTCAGGTAGATTGAGGGAATGTGCATTACTGGGTGACAGATGAGAGGAGAAAAGAAGGGCCACAGGCAGCTTGTCTTTCAGCACCGATGGAATAGCCCTGCTTCCATTCTCTCCCTCTGCTGGAGCCTGATGGAATGGCTGCTGTGAGGTGACACTTGAAGGAAAGCCAAAGGCAGCTGGCCTCTCAGCAGAGCCAACAGAATGATAAGTGAAGCCGGAGTCATGGACAAGTCGGGGGAGCAAACCACTTCATGAGTTCCAGAGACTTAAGCTGATCTTCATACTTAGGAGTCTCAATCGATGTGATCTGGCAGCCCTGTGTTCAACATAATCTGTCACTGTACATTACATATAATGGCGCATGTGTGTGCCTGCCTGCAGTTTCATGCTGACATGTACATTTCTTCCTGAAAGCCCTGTCCATGGGATCTTTTTTTCTTTTGGTTTCAATTCCAAGCCCAGAAGCAGTAAGCTGCAACATATGCTGATGACACACAGTTCTACTTCTCCTTTACATCTACAGGTGTGGCAGCGGACGTGCTGGACCCTTGTCTTGCCTTGGTAATGGACTGGATGGGAACCAACAAACTGAAGCTCAATCCAGAGAAGACTGAGACACTGGTAGTAGGCAGTTCTCTAGACTGCATGGATGAGAGGCTGCATGCTCTTGATGGGATTACACCCCCTCTGAAGGAGTGGGTACATAGCTTGGGGGTAATTCCTGGATCCTTTGCTGTCACTTGAGGGTCAGTTTGTCTTAATGGTGTGGAGTGTCTTCCATCAGCTTCAGCTGGTGGCCCAGCTGTGCCCCTATCTGGACATGGATAGTCTAAGGCCTGTTGCCTATGCTCTAGTAACCTCTAGGTTAGATTACTGCAATGCATTATACATAAGGCTGCCTTTGAAGATGCTTTGGAAACTTCAGCTGTGTAATGGTTCTAGGGGTTGCTCGTGCGTAAGCCGGTGCAAACACCTGGCTGGGTTGCCTGAGTGAACCTTTGCTGTCCGGACAGCCACTCACCCGTGGCTGTCTCAATCGCTGGCAGAATCTGTCAGTGGGCGTTTCTTAAACTTCTTCCAGCAAAGAAGCTCTTTGACGCCTAGTCTCCTCCTACTCTCTCTGCGCGAAAGCCTTCTGCACAAGGAGGGTGTAGGCAGCGGAGGACCCCTACTCTCCCCGCTGGTCCCCGGCAAGGAGTCATGGGACCGCCTCGCCGCTTCCCCTATCTGCCCCCCTTCTCCACTGGTGCTATGCTGATTCTTTTCCCGGGACGCTCTCTGGAATCCCTCTGGATCTTGCTCTCTCCCGCCGGCACTGATGGCAGTTCCCTGACAAGCTGGTGCAGAATTTTGGGGCCAGGTTGCTCACTAGGGTAAGATGGTTTGAGCATTTTACATTGATCCTGGCCCAACTGCTCTCCCAATGTAAACCCACCCAGACCCTGCAATCATAATCTGAGTGATTTCATTGTGTGCCACCCCCACAAGCAGTCTGGAGGGTGGCAACATGGGAACATGCCTTTTCTGCAGTGGCCCCCCATTTGTGGAATACTCTCCCCAGGGAGGCTCACCTGGTGCCCGCATTATATATCTTTAGGTACCAGGCGTAAGCATTTCTCTATAAGCAGGTCTTTGGTTGATAACAGTCTATACACCCTTTTAAATGTGTTTGTGGGAGAAGGGTTTATTTTTTCTTGTTGTTCTTACTTTTATCATGTATGGGTTTTCATTTTGTATTTTTATGTTGTGAACCTCTCTGTGATCTTCAGATGAAGGGTGGTATACAAATGAACAACAACAACAGGTTTACACAAACATGCATTCAAATGCACAAGCACCAGCAATGTCAAAGGCTATCTTTACAACAACAATTAGAGATTTGAGGGGACGTTATGAAATTAACCCCATTCCCCTGTCAGTGGCAGAAATCCCACCTAAAATTGTCTTTATCCAGGTGTGATGGAAGAGGAAGTGGGACCAAAGGAAAGAATCAAAAATTTTCTTCAGAGGACAGCAATGCAAACATTTTCTAATTAATTTCTCCTTAGGCCTAATCACCAACAGAGGCTTCATCACTCTTGATTTTAAAGAAAACCCTGGATATGTCCCCCCCCCCCAGTCTGTATTTGGTTAATCAGCTGCATAAAAATAATGTTTAGCAGCTAATGCTTTTGTTTTGAATATAATGGATTTTAATTTAATGGTATGTTTGCTATTACTGTATTTTATTTTATTTAATTACAAACTGCCTTGTGAGAGCAGTGTACCCTAAAAGGCAGGTTAAAAATTCTTTAAATAAAACAAATAAGTAACTACTTCTCTAGCATAAACACAGCACCCCTTCAGGTATGATTTTTCAGTACATTTGCTTTCAGTGCTGGGAGGCATGCCAAGAGCTCATTACTTGATTTACTACAAGGGAATGATGTGGGGAGGAAGAAAAAGAGCCTTCCCTGCTTTCAGATTTTTAAACCCAGCAGCATATCAAATTTATTCTTATATGGTATACTTGTTCATGACCTCTAGTCTTTAAGAAATTCTGTCATATTTGAAAACTAGTCCCCAGCGGAGCCAGTATCAGTGTTAATAGCTGTGAGGTCAATGCAACTGCTAAACAGTTTGTATTACTGTCAGGGTGGTCATGAAAACAACACCTGCTGCATGAGGCCTTGGCAGCTGGGTCAACAGGCACTGTGGGAATTTATCAATTTAGGGGGCCACTTGCATAGCACTTTGACGGATGAATCGGGAAAGAAACTGGCTTACGGGGCTAAAGCTGCTCAATTATGTATTACATTCTTTACGGCAGCAGAGAAAGCAGCTCCGTGCATGCATCCGAAAACAGGCAAAATATAAACCGAAGAGGTATTTTTTTGCCTTATAAAATGAAGTACACAAAGAGGTCCTTAACAGCCAATGTTAGAAAGGAAGGGAGGGGGAATGGAAGTGCTCTGTGCATGGATTAAGATGTGACTTTAAAAATAATACCCCCCCCCCATAACTGATGTTACAAAGTTTAAAGTCTTTGGGTTTACAAATTCAAAGAACATTAATGTGCATGTTTCACCTACAAGGAAGGCAGCTGCATGTAGATAGGAAAATGAGCTGATTATGTTATTCTAAATATACATATGTATTTTGAAGCACTCGTTCTGGGCTTCTACAACTGCGAATGACTTTAAGGATTAGGTACATTTTGAATTCAAGGGACTCTCCTGGTCCACTTGGGTGGATTCCCTGGTCAACTGCTGTTTGCTGACAGCTTTATATTACATAGTTCCACAGTATTATTTAAAGGCAATCGGGCATAAGAAGATAATTGTAGAGAAGAGGTTTTCATTCTGCGTGTTTTACGGAATCATAGGGTTGTAAAAGGGTCTGAAATCATCCTGAGGAACCACTACCTTAAAGTAGGGTGCCCCCCCCCCAAAAGTTATATAGATTGCAGTTTTATGCTCTTTATTCTTAATTCATATCTTCTAAGGTAAAGTGCTCCTCGCAAATGAAACAGAACTGAATGATGTTATTTGTGCCAGAAGTGTTTGTACAGTGCATAGAAAAACTACTCCAAAAGTACAAGAAAAGTGAGCTAAATGTCATTGGCGCTCATTTATACAGGAGAGGGTAAATAAAGTATTCTGCAGCAGTTCTTATCTCATTCCTCAAACATGTTCCTCAGATTTGGCTGAAATATCATTATTTGTCTAAGGCAGTGGTGTCCAAACTTTTTTCAAAGAGGGCCAGATTTGATGAAGAGAAGGGCCATAAGGGCCAACCAAATTTGTTGACCTTTTTTAGGATTGAAGTTGTTGAGATTTCTTTCAGGATTTTAGCCCAGGAAATAAACTGCCACAAGGGCCAGATTAGGCCCCCGAAACGGACTTTGGACATGCCTGGTCTAAGGCTAGCCAGGTAAGACATAACTGAACCACCACCAGCACAGTTTCATGTTTCTTTCCATTGCCCCAAGTTAGTTTGCTCATTTTCCATATACATACATGCTTCTGGCTCTCAGATTTGTTTCTTTGTGGGTTTCTTTTGCTCATGACTATTTACAGCTTCATGTGTACTAATGCAACATTCAAAAAATAAATCCCTCCAAAAGGGAGGGAGGGAGAGAAGCTAGGTATGTCTGCAAGGCATTTGTTGTGCTCTCCCTGCAAAGAAATTCGGAGAAGAAGTGGAGCAAGAAGGTAAATAAGGAAATGTTGCTTTTAAAACTTTATAAAATGTGGGAAATGCCCTCACTGTGGATGAAGGCGAGAATGAATGTACAAACAGGAGCAAATTAAGCTTCAATTAAAAGAAGACAAAACAATGGAACAGGGTTAATGTTTCATGGCACCCCTATTTAAATACCTGCCTGTGCCCTTGAGCAGGGCTAATATTAAGGGAGTTCAAAAGACCAACAATATGTTGAAAAGATGGCTGAGGGGGACTGTAGGAACATGTGGCCTGCACTCCTTCCCCACAATCTGTGCATTTGGTTGGTGTCGAAAGGGATTTTATACAAGGACTGTAGAGTTTCCTTACATAGTGATTGAACATGCAGATGTGTGTGGCCACAGTGTGTGTCAGCAATGGTGGTCAGCCTGCTCTTTGCAGCTCTGCAGGCTCCATCTGAGTTCTTCCAAAGCATATGGAGAGCACCTGAAACCCCCTTATTATGATGAAAGTTGTTCCTTGAAGTGTTGTTGCCTTACTTCAGGCAGCTTGGCAATGAAGACTTTCCTCATCTCTATGAAGGCTGAGCACTAATATGACTAATGACGTGTGGAAAACTTCTGCTGTACAGGAGAAGCCAATAGCAATTTATTTTACGATATCTCAATGCTGCTTTTCAGGCAAACCTTACAAAGTGGTTTACATTAAAAAAAAAAAAAAGATCAAGAATCATGAATGCGTCTCTAGAATGAAACAGTAGCAGCAAATTGGAGGGTGAGGAAACTTCTGGAAAGCTGTATTTGTCCTCCTTTCAAGGCAAGATGGTTCATGAGTAGCCCTGTAGTAGCAGTTGGGGGCAAGAGGGAGGAGTCACCTCTCCTGGAACACTAGGAGGTATGTGGTGGACAGCTCTCAAGGCTCATCACCTTTCTCTTCTCCCCACAAGTGCAATGCAGTTGTAAAGGTGACAGAAGCAGTGTTCAGGGTTTGGTTTGTTGATTCTTTGAAGTGACGGATTGTGTATCATGCATATGAATTTCAGAAAATGATTTTATTGACTTTCATCACTGGCCACTCTATCAAATGTGAGGCAGTTCATGGAGCGGACAATTCCAACCCAGTGGCTTCCAAAAGCACATTGGGCCACTGACAGCCCCATACAATGACCTATTATCACCTGAAAGGCTTGACTTTCGCTTGACTTGTATTTTGATTGTATTGTATTGTTAATTCCCCTGGGTCTCAGAGCTTTACTTATTGTGAAAATGCCATCTTACCCACTTGAAGCTCAGTTAAGCAAAATTTCTTCAGTTTTTCTGTGAATCTGATAAGATCCAGTTTTTAAGATAAATGTCAGTTCTTATTGACTAGACATCTAGCAGGTCTGTTCTATTTATTCTAGGAAGAAATGCTTGGTGTATTTAAAGGTTGTTAGGAAATGTTTTAATCCAGTAATCCTCTTCCACATGTACTTGGGATGCTGCAAGTACAGAAGAACAGTTTTTCATGTTCTATCCCTATGGGATCCTGCTGCTTGCATCAGACAAGAGCAGAGCTATTGCTCTGCCTTCCACTTAAGAAACTGGTGTGGAATCCTACTGCAGAGAAGTAACAAGGGACTGGCAGGGAAAGCCCACTGGTATATTTCCATCTGTACTAAGCACTGCACATACATGAGAGAACAGTACTATGGCGATGCTGTGCAAAGAGCCATGTGGCCTTAGTTGTACAGAGCACTTTTCTATGTGTGCTTTAGATCTAGCCATTTCATTCAAAAGCTTGCAATTTTGCCCACATGCCAAAACACCCGTAAAAGAAATCTTGTGAAATCCTTTAGTGCTGCTATCTTAACAAAATATTTCCTGGCTTTCCATTTTTTAAATCAGTTTCATTTCGAATCTATGCCAGAGTACATAGTGTCATTAGCACAGTGTATTTCCCCCTCTTGTCTTATTCTAGCCAGATGCATTACCCTCTGCCACACATTAAATAGCTAACCAGGAACTCTGCATTGGGAGGTCTGGCCTTTCAGGTATGTCATTTTGAGACCACCCTAATCGCCGAGGCAACAGGAGCACAAAGCCAAGGTCAAACAAAGCAACCCCCTTGTAATTAGATACTAATAGTGGATTAAAGGTGTAAAATTCGCCTAAATCCACACACCAACAGACTAAACAATCCAAATGAAGCCAGCAAGATTTGTTTTGCAAAAATACTTTTCCACCTAGAATTCATAAATAAAACAAATATAGTATGCTTGATTGACTGCAGTAACATCTGCTTCTTAATTAATAACATTTCAGAGGCAGATACATGACAAAGTAATGGAACTTTCCTATATGTTATTAATTTACTGTTAGGTTGTTCAAAATTCTGAATCACTTATACCCCTCTGTCAAAGCAGAGCCCTCTTATTTCAGCTTCCCTGCCACTTTGCCATTTCCTGCACATCTCAATAGTCTACACATCCAAGTATTGATGGAGTACCCTGCCTCCACAATACTCCACAGTACCTTCTCCACTTCCAATAAAAAAGCTGTTGTTTGTATTTTACTCATGATTTTGAAAGCTTATTCATTTGAATGACAAATCCGATCGAGCTTTAAAGAGTGGGTTTTCATGGGGAAGGCTCTGGAGAGAGAGAAAAACGGGTGGGCGGGAGCTTGGACATGGAGATTTAAAGTGCGGACTGTGCCTGGAAATAACAGAGGAAAGGTAAGTGTGGATAAGCCCTTTTTCTCTCTGTTTAGCTGTGTGACTCTTGGCAGTGCTGTTTTTCTAAAAAAAAAAGGTACCAGAACTCACCACGGATACCTCCCTTGTTCTCTTATAATGCCAATGGTGCCCACCTGAGTGGTGCCGGAACTGAGTTCTGGTGAGTTCTGGCTGAAAAAAAGGCCTCCTTGTGGCAGGTGAGCCGCTGCTGCTTACTGGGAGGAAGAGGGGAGGGGGAGGGTAGTGTGGTGCAAAGGAGCCAGTGTGGTGCAGTGGTTAAGAGCGGTAGTCTCATAATCTGGGGAACCGGGTTTGATTCCCCGCTCCTCCACATGCAGCTGCTGGGTGACCTTGGGCTAGTCACACTTCTCTGAAGTCTCTCAGCCCCACTCACCTCACAGAGTGTTTGTTGTGGGGGAGGAAGGGAAAGGAGAATGTTAGCCGCTTTGAGACTCCTTAGGGTAGTGATAAAGCGGGATATCAAATCCAAACGTTGCTTCTGCTTCTGCTTCTTCAAATGCACAGGAAGGAGTGCTGGATTGGTTCCACCTATGTGCTTACACAATGTCAACCTCACCACTGCCTCTCCTCTAGGTAAATGGCACCAACTCACTCACTCACTCACTAAAGCATCTCTTACCTTTTGGGGTCAACAATTTTGTAGAGCTTCCCATTGTGAGAGTGTGTCATGCTTTTACTGCTTGCTAAGATGTAGACCTCACCTGTTAAGAAAACGCATACCATAAATGATTAGTGGTATCCACTAAAAAACTGAAAAGTTAATGTACAATTTGTGGCTCTTTTTTTGTGTGCGGCAAGGATATTGCAATAATTATTTAATTCTGCTTTACATTAGGTATTTCCGGTTTCTTTGTTTTTGTTTTTTAAAAAGCAAACAGAACTGAGAAAGAACAACCTGGCTGATAAAGCCCCAAAGATTCACAGCAGGGCATGGAAACTGAACCCGGAACCCCCTGGTCAAAGTCTAAAGATCCGAAGATACATTCTGTGCTCGAGTCTCAGTATCTGACCTCAGTCTCAGTCCTTGTTGTGCATTTATGTGAATATATTTCTCCTAAAGCCCCTGGCACAAAAGAGGCATATAAACTTTGCTGGCAATTTCTCTTTGCTTCTCTTTCTGTCACAGTGTGAAAAAGGACTAAAGGAGCAATCCTATCTAACCTCCTACAGTCTGCTGGGGCTTTATGGGTGGTGGGGCCAAAGCTATATCCAAAGCTTTGTGGCTGGGACAGAGGGTAGTGGGCAGGCGAATGGCTGTGCCAGCCGAGATCTGACTCAGCCTCACCATAAGAAAACTGTGTTTGGGGTCTTTCTGCTGGCTTCTGCTGCCAGGGTCCCTACTGGGAGCACTTCTGCCTGCTCACATATTTGCAGGTGGAAGAGGGAGTTTCACACCAGTAGTCAATGGGAGACTCAAAGCATCAATGTGGTTTCAATTGCTCTTGTAGCATGAGCAGGGCAATTTGGGAAAACATTTCGCAGAGTTTTGTTAGTTTAGAATAATGAAGAATCAATCATTCTGCAGATATGATGCAATTGATATACCCAGTACACTGCGCATTACGGAGATAGCTTGTCCATGTTCTGGAAACCTCCTGTTTAGATATATTCTGGAGCTGTTATTGAGAATATATCTTGCCTGTGCTTATGTAGCTCCATTGGCTTTTGTTCTAGTACTATTCCAAGTGCCAGTGCTTACTTTTAAGGCTCTGCACAGATTAGGATGTAGATATCAGAAGAAAGTCCGCTTCTATCTTTGGAGCCCCTTTTTGAGCATCCACAGTACCTCAAGTTTTTATTTATTTAAACACATTTATAAATTGCTTAATATATAAAAAATCTCTAATTGAGGCAAGAAGTGACAGGGCCTTCTTGGTATCGGCCCGTTTATGGTATTCTCTCTCTAGGAAGGCTCTCCTGGTGCCTACACTAAGTTATAATAATAATATCCTAAAGAAGCTGTTATTGTCTTACCTACTTCATCTTCACCAAATCCCAAGATATGTCCTGAAAAGAAACCTCTACATGAACCACTGTTACCCAGACAAAGTGGTTTCTCTTGCCACTGTTTGGTCACGGGGCTCTGTTGCAGCGTTAAAAAATTTCTGTAAACACAAATAAAAAAGGGACAAAATGTTACACAGTGTGCTTTGCACCAATAAAATCTAGAACTATAATGGACACATGTAAAATGGAGTCCTTTAAAATCTGAGCCATAAAGCCTACAATCCAGATTATACTTTGTGCCTCTGAGCACTGATAAATTCTCATGAAATATAACACAATGTTTTGATGAATCCAGACCTGTTCTGCTTTGGTCACTGAGAGCTACTTGAGGTGCTCTACAAGGCCTTCCATGTGATTGGTGGCAGTGGCGGATCAAGCTGATCGGGTGCCTGGGGCGGTGCATGTGATCTGCGCCCAGGGGCTGGGCCAGCCGCGTGCGGGGGTGGGGCCAGCCAGGGCAGGATGCTCTGCGGGGTCTCCAAGGAGTCTGCCTGCCTCCTTCAGCTCAGCCGCCCTATAGCTGGGGAGGAGGAGGTGGGCGGACCAGGAGAGACGCATGGCTCAGGTGCGCTGCATGCCTCATGGTGAGTGCCGCCTGCCATTTTGTCACCCCGGTCAGTGGTGACACCCGGGGCGGACCGTCCCCACCATACCCCCTTCCTCTGCCCCTGATTGGTGGGGCTTTTGATTCCACCCTCTCTTGGGAACAACAACGGATCTACCACTCACCAAAAGATGTGGAGCCCTCAAATATCCCACAGTACCTACACAAAATGCATTTCACTCCTCGTACCATGTGTTTTCTTCAACACGAAGTCCCAGATTCAATGTAGTAATTTCGACCAGATATTTTCTAACAAGCAAACACCCATACATGTGCAACACCCATTAACTGAACATAACCTTCCCTAATTGAACAAACTAACTGGCAGGCTTGCTCTTAAGATGTTCATCTTAAACATAGAGTAGCATATATCAGCATGGGATGTGTGCACAAAGGGGACTGCAGACTAGGATAGAGAAGAAGGCATGGGTGTGATCTATGCGCAAAATGGGTGTGATCTATGCGCAAGGGACAGTTGAGATAAAGTAAGGGGGCAGGGAGAAAAAGGGGTGGTTGCAGAAAAGGCGGGAGGAGGAGGAATGTGAATGTAGGTGAAGATGAAAGCAGAGGCATGAAACAGTCTACAGCATCAGAGGAAATGGTGACTTCATAAATGGGTGAAAAGGGTGCTTAGTAGTTGCCATGTGTGGGAGGAAGAAGATGCAGCAGCTTACTATGAGGGGGGCTACATCTGTATTGCTTTTGTGTGAGTTTTAAAGAAACTTACCCGTTACGGTCTGCAAATATATAACTTCCGTAAAGTCTTTCAGACTGGCAGCCTCTGTATACAAATCCACCAACCAATGACCCACTACTGAATGGCTTGAATTCCAAAAGTGAAGGCTCGCTTTCTAAAAAGGAACTACCATAGTGTTAGATTAAATGCAATTTCATT
The DNA here is from genome assembly GCF_965153285.1 of Podarcis tiliguerta. Taxonomy (NCBI): domain Eukaryota; kingdom Metazoa; phylum Chordata; class Lepidosauria; order Squamata; family Lacertidae; genus Podarcis; species Podarcis tiliguerta. The sequence continues at coordinate 35,994,069 of NC_139542.1, read as the reverse complement.
TGTTAAATACATGTTTTAATTGAAAGAGGAGAGTAAAAAATCAGGATATTTGTATTTCAACAACCCCAGTGCTGCAAACCAGAAAATGCAAGGTAGAATTTAGGCTAAAATAACATTACAGTTTCTTTAGTCAGCAACATTTGTCCAGCATTAGATCTTATGCAGCACAATCCTATGCATGCTTTAATTGAATTTTCACAGTCTACTTTTTGTATTTCATTACCATTTGACTGCATCTTGCACGACTGTTTTCTCTCTCCACTTCACGCCTCAGATGAAGTGGATTCTAGTCTACAAAATCTTACATTTTCATTACTCGTTAAGATGCCACAAGATTCTTCCTTGTTTTCCCGAAATATATACTTTTTAAATGATTGGCACAGACATGATTTTGTTTGCTAGACTCTAGCCAGCTGGAGACTACTGCACTTACTTTTTCCTTAATTTTTGGAAAATGAATTTGCATGTTAAGCTTTTAGGGTAAGCAAGACAATATTATGCAATCTGATAAATTATTCTTTTAAGCAAGGGACCACAGTACTTTACTCTAATTGCATTCTTCCCTGGGTGGTCATAATTTTGCATCACAAAATTGCTTTGTTTCATCTTCATTAGAATCACCCAGAATTCCACTGGAACTGTGGCTTAATAAATCCCTTTTCAAACCACATCACTCTTTAGTATGGCATTTATAAAATGTACCCACAAATATGTGCAATAGCTAAAGCTGAAATCTAGAAGAGGGCTAGTATGCTCTCAGGTTCCACTGATTTCAATGGGTCCTAAGTGCTCATAACTCTGTTCTGGGTTGTAGATAATGCTGCAACATTTTAAAATCATGTATCTGTAACTATGAGACTAGAAATACTTTAATTTGAAAGGAGTGTAATGGTAAAAATATTTTTTAAATCTTCCTTTTGCTCCCTTTCACATATAACATATTAGATATGCCTGTAGGGCTGTACTCACTATCCTACACATTCTTGGAAGGCTATCTAAATATACTGTACGTATTATAGGACTTACCATAATCTTTTCCCTTTATTATCTGAAGGATTCTTGCTGAGGACCTGTTCTTCCCATTGGAGTCTGAACAAAGTATTGTTAAATTAATATTTACATCAGTTGGCTGACGATCCACGGCACACCTGTTCAACAGCATGTTAAAAGAGAGATGAAACAGCAAACCTTCTGTCATTTACCACTTTGCTTCTATACCAGAATACAAAAAATGCTTTCCATGCTGAAATGCTGATCCCCAAGTGCATGTAAATGACCATTCTTATAAGGTTTGTTTACTATGCAAGTTGGAAACCTTAGCCTGGGAGCTGAATATGGCCTTCTGGACCTCCAGACAATCCTTTAGCCACCCCACCCCAGACCACAACTCGTTCTGGCTTCACCCCTAACACTCCTTTAATGCTTTTGCCTGGCTGGAATGTGTCTTTGAACTGTCATAATGTCTTTTGCTGGAAAGATGGAGCGGTGTGTGGGTGTAGTTGCAGAAATCTTTTGACTTTGTGGCTGGGCTATAACCTACTGTTGTCATGTTGTTGGATTTGCTATTGATGATGCATGCAGTAGCCACTGTTGTGGCACATGAATGAGTTAATTGCTGACGCAGGCGGGGAAATTGCTGCAGCATTACGATGTACTACTTATTTATAATTTTATATAAATTATTCAGCTGGTTTGAGTTACTGAGTGGAAATCTATAATACTTTATACTGGGATTGTGGTGAAACTAAGGGGTAAACATGCATTTGGAACCTGGGGCATGTGTTAGTGTTGAGTGGAGAAGGGATTTGGAGTGGAGAAACTGGAACAGGAAGCACAGGCTCTCCTTCTGCAGCTTCTCTCACCGTCGGATTCACCCCTTCTGAATATGTTTCTCTTTTGCTGTGGGTTAAACCACAGAGCCTAGGACTTGCCGATCAGAAGGTCGGCGGTTCGAATCCCCACGATGGGGTGAGCTCCCGTTGCTCGGTCCCTGCTCCTGCCAACCTAGCAGTTCGAAAGCACGTCAAAGTGCAAGTAGATAAATAGGTACCGCTCCAGCGGGAAGGTAAACGGCATTTCCGTGCGCTGCTCTGGTTCGCCAGAAGTGGCTTAGTCATGCTGGCCACATGACCTGGAAGCTGTACGCCAGCTCCCTCGGCCAATAAAGCAAGATGAGCACCGCAACCCGAGTCGGCCATGACTGGACCTAATGGTCAGGGGTCCCTTTACCTTTACCTTACTGTTACATGTATACTGTAATATGTAGCTAACCACTTAGTTTCACTAAAGTCAGGGTATCAAACATTTGCAATTCATAAGTTACATTGAGGCAGTGATGGCCACCAGTCTAGATGGCTTTATGAGAGAATTAGACAGATCCACAGAGAGGGCTACTCATGACAACTAGTCATGATGGCTATGCTATGCCTTCAAGGTTGGAGGCAGTAAAAATTCTGAATACCAGTTGCTCAGAACTGCAGGAGGGGAGGGTGCTCTTATGGTCAGATCCTGCTTGCAGGTTTCCCAGGGGCATCTTGGTTGGCCATTGTGAGAGCAGGATGCTGGACTAGTTAAGCCATTGGTTGGATCCAGTAGGCTCTTCTTGTGTTCGTTAAGGACTACCTGAATATTTTATACTAAATTAGAAAAACAAGCCCTTTGACAGAAACAAAAACCCATTTTGAAAATTCCTGGACCAGAGTGTTTGTTTCTGATTTGTGCAAAAACCAAAAGAAATTCATACAACTTGATGCTCGGCATCCGCCTGTCTTGGGAAACAATGGAAGAGTGTGCCTTTGGGGGTGAAGTCAAGTCATTGGAGAGTTACAGCGCCTGATGGCTGTAGAGATCAATAAGGAAGAGAATGTTTTGTTGCAGCTGGGGCAGATGAAAGCATCCAGTTGTGCTGCTGCAGAGACACCATGGTGTTTCTTCTTTCTGTGCTCTTCCCAGTGGTCATTCCTGCTGTGGTCACTGCTATGGATACACAACCTCACTGGTTGTCTCCAGACACTCCAGTCGTTTGCAAGGGATTTCCACACAGCAGGGTTGATGCTGCCAGCCTTCATGTCTCATTTGTAGACATCTTTCTAGTGAAGAGTTGGTCTTCTAACAGGCCTGGTGCCTGAAGCCAGCTCCCCATAGAGCCAGTGTGGTGTAGTGGTTAAGAGCGGTAGTCACGTAATCTGGGTAACCGGGTTCGCGTCTCTGCTCCTCCACATGCAGCTGCTGGGTGACCTTGGGCCAGTCACAGTCTCTCAGCCCCACTCACCTCACAGAGTGTTTGTTGTGGGGGAGGAAGGGAAAAGAGAATGTTAGCCGCTTTGAGACTCCTTAAAGGGAGTGAAAGGCGGGATATCAAATCCAAACTCTTCTTCTTCTTCTTCTTGTGCTTAGATGTATGGCTGGCAAAGTGATTTAAACTCTAATCTCCCTATGGCAACACCAGTTCACCACAGGGTATTTGTTTAGTAGACTGGAATGTAATGTACATACTAATACAGTATTTCCGAACGAACACATGGATCTTCTTTCACAGTTGTAAGACCTTGTTCCAAATATACATCCCCATGAAGAACATACACACACACACACACACACACACACACACACACACCCTTTCGGTTAAATTATTTTCTTGTCTTTTTCCTCCCTTTCCCTATGAAGGATTGTCTCTGAATGTTCAATTTTTTAAAAGTGTGTTTATCTCTTTGTTAGTTTATGCTCATGTTGAAAAAGAAATATAACCTACTTACCTGCCTGGATTGTGGAGTCCATGGGCAAAAATTTCAGGAGGCTGATTGGTGCTGTTAAAGTGTGGGTTGCTCCGTGGTATGGAATAAGGCACATGGCAGAAATCAGTATCTACATCCAGGCGTAACACAGAACCTGTAAAATCACTGAGAAAGTTGGAGGATAACACAATTGATTTTTAAAAGGATTTTTACTGGGCAGCATTCATTTAAATTGTAGTGCGATAAACACAGGAAATTACCCAACAAAAGAGTAATCTCTGTGGGTTTAATGCAGCATACTGTACATAGCTCTAGATTGCCTCCACTTGTTAAGTCTCAGTTTGGCCTCTTCAGGAGACAGAAATGACATGCTGCATGCACCTATGATTTTCACTGGACACATTTGCTCAAATGAGTTCCTCCATTTTGGAGGACTGGTACTTGTGTTTAGCTATATCGAGTGGGGAGCAGTATAAACAGAGCAGTATGGATAAAATATATTTTCCTCCATTAAGCATTAATGCTTCTATGGTGGTCTGCATCTTGTTATTCTAATTCATTCACTGATCAGCACATGAATTGTATAAATATAGTGAGTGAGGGGTATTGGCACATGTTTTCAATGATGAAGATTATATTACTGATCTGTATTGGACATCTAAATGGTAGAATTATTTTAGAGGGTGTGGTGCTGAAAAAGAAACAATAAATAAGAAAGATTTTATCCACTGGTAATTATTATACCTCAAACCATCCATTTCCTCCATATCATCTATAGTGATCATCCCATCACCAAGGAATGTGTATAAAAACCCATCAGGGCCAAAAAGCAGCTGTCCTCCAAGGTGTTTTCTGTGTAGCTCTGCAACTTCTAGAAAACCTCTTGCTGTTCTCGTATCAACCTGATGCGGATTTTTCCTGTAGCACAGAAAAAGGATTGCGGAATTAATCTCAATAATATATTTCCATTAAATTTATGTTTAAAATGTTTCTTCTCTGCCCCAGAACCATCCTTGCATTAGTTCAGAATGGCAGGGACATATGGTTTTTGAAGTAAAGCTTTGTCCTAGGTCCTTTTAAACATGGGTGAGGCATGATAGCTTCCACTCAATTGGCCTGGGGGCCAATGATTCCTTAGTGGACTGTGACTGGCCATCAAACAGTGTGTGGGGTTTTCTTTTTGGATTGTTTTGTTCCTTTGCTTGCCATGTGGCAAAGGTTTTGCATCCTGAATGTATCTCAGGTTTTTGTTGCTGATATTAAGAGGCAACCAGTGTGGTATAATAGAGAAGGGTTAGGGAACCTGTGGCACCCCAGATATTGGATGTTATTGCTGAACGCTAGTAACACTGCCTGTGCCTGATGTGAGTTGGAGTCCAACAACATATGAACAGCCACGGGTTCCTCCTCCCTGAGTTAGTCTTAGACTAGGGCTGGGGTGACTCAGTCATAAGATGACCATGGACCAGACACTATTCTCTTAATAGGGTTGCTGTGAGGATAAATTTGGGGAAAATGTGTATGCCACCCCAAGGTCCTTGGAAAAAGGGTGGGACATATGGAAATAAATAAACAAATGCTATTCAGCACAGTTGTAGGTGGTGAGGACATAGATTGATAGTGGATTTTAAGGATCGTTAGAGAGAGGTACAGCTGAACCACTCTCCAAAGGGATCTCATTAAAGAGCATTCTGAGGCATACCAGTAACTAGTCAGTCACATGTAGTATGGCTGCCAACTCAGTTTGAGGCTAACATTCCTCATTCCTTCATGTCCAGGAAAAAAGGAAGTGGGTATGGTCAGTTTAAGCCATATTAAGACTTGAGAAACCACCATCAAGATGAATTTTGTTGCTCAAATGCCACTAATAAGCTAGAGTAGTAGGTTAGCATAGCATTGTCCTGCATGGAGTCAGACGTTGTTGCAGATTCCTCAGTCAATAGTCAACCTTCTTAATTCCAAAAATAGTGATGTGTCAGATCTTTCCAAAAGACTAGAATTTTGTATCAAAGACAAAAAATATGCATTACTAACTGTTTTGTTTTTTTTAAAATTATTTGGGATATACATTTGAATAAAGATTGGTTCGGCTGATTATATTTCTATGCCGCTTTTCATTCAGGTAAATATCCCATGGTGGCTTACAAACAATTAATAACAATAACATGATAGAACATAATACAGCACTAATCATTATAGAATAAAGAGGATTTATTGAAGAGAGCAAGGCACTGCACTTTGCTGCTTGCCTGAGTAGCGTTTGATTGAAATCTGTCACGGATGTTTACTGACAGTATCTAGATGGATCTTATGTAAATGAGGGGCAACCTGTTTAAAAGCAAGGCATGCAAAAGCAGAAAAACTGGGCTTGGGGACTGACAGATTCCCAGCATATGACACAACTAAGCTGAAGTACACTGTATATGGGGACTTGCTGCTGAAGCTGTTTACAAAATTCGTACCTGGACACGGTGTATTCTACAACCCTAAGAATATGGTCATGTGGCCCAATGGCCCATCGTTCTTGGTTGGTGGTATAGGACACATACAGCTTTCCATTTTTTTTGTAATTGGGATGGAATGCAAGGCTTAAGAGCCCTCTTTCATCTCCACCCTGCAGTCAAATGGGGAAAAAAGCAAAACAAAGAATTGTGAAGTTAATTATGTTCTTTATTGTGTTGAAGAGGGACCCCCCCCCTTAAAAAAAGTTTCTTTCTTTCTTGTGAGTAATCTTTGCCTGCCTCCTTTCTTCTTTTCTTTCTTCCTTTTCTAACTATGGCACAAAAAAGGATTATAAAACATTTCATCCGGTTTGGGGAATTGGGGGGGGGGCAGCGGTTGTTGCTCCTTGAGAGTCGGAAGAGAACAATTGTTTTGTGTAGCTATTGGTATACAAGCCTCCTCACTCCTTTTCTATGGAGAGATCTTTGGGAAGCCATGAAGACAAGTTTAAGTGCTGCAGAGAATTCTTTCCTGGATTACTAGGTTGCTTGTTATAAGCAGAAGGCAAATTAGGAAAAAGGTCTATAATCAGCAGTCACTTCAAATCCAAGTATCCAAGCCCTGAAACACAGTGCCAACTCCCACTGTCTTGGCAATATGTTTAGAAAACAGTTAAATTGCTTGTGTAATATGTAAACCTTTGTTTTACCCTGGAGGCAACTACATCACTTGTCACAACGATGGTGGTCTGTTCATCATTGCTAGCATACTGTAGGTAATAAGCAGCCTCCATTCTCACTGCATGAAAGCATCATTCTGTACGGGGGTCCATAGCGCAAAGGATTTTATTATTTCAAAAAACAAAAATAAAAAATGCCCAAACATCTTTCTTTCATTATTTATGTATGCCACACAGATTAGTACTGTTATATGTTTAGCATCAGTTTCATGTACTGTGACAATACAAATGCCAGCAACAAAATGCAGCAAAACACACACACACACACACACAAAAAAAACCCCAACCCCAAAAAGGGAGGGGTGGGAGGGAAATCTTTCAGAGCTCTGAAGTGCAGAATGCAAAAGAGCACCCTCCAAGCATACTAGCATAAATGTATTTTTCTACAGAAAATATCTAATTAATAAGTATTGATACAAACAGAGATTCAAAAATACACAGAATGGGGTATGATCAGAAAAGAATTTCCTGAACATAATGAATATTTCACACATAAGTTAAATATGCTATTGTTTATGAGGTGCTTCTTAGGCCGTCTCACTCTAGTTATTCCTGCAGCATGATATACTTAAGGCTGCAATCCTATACTCTCTTACCAAGGAGTAAGTTCCATTGAAGTCAATGGGGTTTACGTCTGAGTAGGCGTGCACCATAATGATTGTTATCGGTGAGCTTATTCTTTCCTTTAGTGATCTTGATATATTGTCATTCATTTTCTTCTTCTTCTTTGCTACTTGTACTTAAAGAATAATTTTGAAATGCAGTTCCTTAAAATGACAAATCATCCATGATAAAATATGATAGAATGTACTTCTGTATGTGGAGACTGTGCTTGTATATCATTTATATTATCATTTATAATAGGACATGAAGACTTTGTATATGAATATTTTTACACTATTCTGTTTCAGGGTGCTTTTTCTTGTTTGTACAATGGGCCAGAATACAAGCTTTCATTTTGGCAAACAAAATTGTACAATCTGCATAACTTGAAATTCGTTTTTATGCCCTTTAAAATAAATACAGGTTAACTTATAGATTGTAGGTTGTGAAATTCTATAATGATTTCAAGAAGAAAAGCTACAGCATGAAAACATAATTTTCATTAATGGCACAATTACATCAGTTCTTTACTCTTGAATTGGAGCTAGACTCTTGCCTCAACTAGACCCATTTAAATCAATTGGCTGAAACATGCCTTATCCTGTGTCAGATTGTGACCTCTGAGGTGAAATTCTGTTATTATTGCTGACTTAGCAATATCAGTACATTTCAGAGTTTCTGCAACTTTGGGTTGGATCCAGACTTGGCTATGCATAGAATATCCCCACTGAAATCAATGGGGCTAAAGCTTATAAAGACATAACTTAAATCCCACTGATATCAATGGGTCTACTTTAGGCATAACCAACTCCAATCTGTTATATGCAACTGGGTGCAAAAATGGACTTAAATGCAAAGTTAATGCAAAGTTAAGCTCCTTCAACTCCCATTGAAATCAAAGACATGGGTCAAGATCAAGAAAACCCATTAGGAACATGCAGGACCTCCTTGCAAGTACCAGTGGGCCATGGAACCCCTTGTTTCCCCCATTATTTCCCCCTCTTTATGTTAAATTAGAGGCCACCATCAGAGACCATTGTTGGACTTCCACTGGGTTTTGGTTGCTGGTTTTTGTTTTTTTTTTAGTAACGTGGAGCGCTGCTTTCAGAAAGTCCCCACTGCATTCCCAGTATGGTTCTTTGGATCCCAGCAACAGTTAATTACATTGCACTTTCAATGGCCTCATAAGTGCTCATTCAATTAGCAGCATCTAGGATGAAAGGTTTGGTAAACCATCCATCCTCTTTCTAAGTTCATAAACAAAAACAATCCGCAGCTGCTGCCAAGTTGCCATGATATGTTGCTTTCAGTATCCTTACGCAAAGTATAATGGAACACCAGTTATCTGAACTGTGATTATCCTGAACCTAATATCTGAGGTCACTGCCGTGTATTCCATTTGAACTCATATTTGCACATTATGTTTATACAATACATGCATTTCATTCATTCCTTGTGATCTCCAGCCCTGCCAATTTCCCCAAATGGCGTCATGAAGAGCTGCTATAGTCTGAAGATCTAATTTGCATTAAAGTGCATTGATGCCCAGTTTTAGCAACATTGGTTTAATGATGTTATAGCAACATGGGATAATGATGGCTATTTAATAAGCTAGCCACTACTGACCATCTAAGAACCTTTTGACTTTAGCTTTTCATAACACTACTGTTTGAAAAAATAGGGGGAAAAAATACTGCCAATTCCCAGGTGAATGTTTATATCTTAAACTTTTCTATAGTGAAAATAGCCACCTGTTATGCAGTCTGCGTGTTCTCAACAGCCAATGCATAATTCAAATAGCTATGTTGAGAATATTTAAGCTGCAATTGCTTCATCATGTTCCCAACTCAAAATTCAACCTATATTTGCTATGCAACAGATAAGCATCTGTTCTATGGATGTGATCTTTTGGGCCAACATCAAACATGCTTCTTCACAACAAATTCAAGAGGAATTGGTTGTTGACACTCTGTAGCAAAGTTGCTTTTCAAGTGGTTGTGATCAAGTGGAAGAAGCTCAGTGTGCTGAGATTCACCCAGGGAGCCACTGTTTACATAACCAAGTGAGATCATCCGGAGGAGCAGTGATAGTTATCCCCCATGTTAAAGATGCCAAATGAACTTAACCAAGAATCGACCACTTAGTGTCGCCAGTCCCATGCTATGAGACACACTTCCAGCAGAGATTCAGCAGGCAACATCCCTTTTGGCATTCAAGTGAACCTTGAAGATAGGCTTATGTAGCTGTTTGAAATTTTCTTGAGTAGCTAGTCATTTTAAGAATTGTTTTGTACTGCTTTTAATTTTTATTTAATGCTTTTAAATTGATGTACACTGCCCTGATATTTTATGAGATGGCAGTATATAAACACTCTTATATAAAATGAATGCATGAATGAAGCTGGAAGTCACTATGGCCCATAAAAAGCTGCCATGTCTTTTGGCACACATTGCTGCAGCATGAAAAATGCAGGTTGAGTTGCAAGTCTGGGATAAGAGCAACCTGGATGGATGCACAATGTACTTTTGTGGATAATGCCTCGTGGGATGCTACTCCAGAGGGTTCATTGTCCTAATTTGGGGAGAGCGTTTTAGGGGCAAAGGGAGCTGCTGTTAGAAATGGGCGGGGAGAGAACTGAAAAATCTCTGGCGCATGTTTGGAAATAGCAGGCAGAACTTTGCATCATGCCCATTGTAAAGCCATCATATGGTCATTTTTACCACTTATATGGATCCACTCCGCCCATATTTTCAATAAACCTATTTGTGGCAACCTCAACCCTGCCGTGTGGGGTCATCACCCTTGCAGATGAGACAGACAGACAGGAGACAGCCTGGAGACAGACAGACAGGTTGTATATCCACAGTAGTGAGCAGAAGAGAAACAACCACAGAGAGAAGAAACACCCTGGTGCATCTGCAGCAGCGCAACCAAATACCTTCACCTGCCTTCATCTACTCCACACTACATCTGCCTGCAACACCTGTAAAATTTCCTGCAGCAGAAGTGTCATATCATGTTTTGTACAACCCAAAGTGTTTTTTCTGGGTACCACCGGTCCTAGCGTCAGGCTGTTCTATATATTTCTATGATCCAAGAGCAGGAAAACATGCCACAATGATTGCTCTCTTTTTGTTACACACCCTCATATTTTGATGCAGGCAGGCAGGCAGGCAGGCAGACAGTCAGGAAGGAGATACTGAAATGGTTGGGGGATTTTACCAACCAAATATTACTAATGATGAGAATGCTTGGCTGGAGTAAAAAATACGTGGTTTCTGACTCCTTGTTTCCATAAAGATTATTTTATGGTCTGTAGCTAATATAGTGGTCATGCAGCTAAAGGCATTATCTTCGCATCATTAGAATGAAACATAACACTGGAAATCCCTGACTTCATTGCTTGAGGTTTCATTGGTATCTGAGATTTTATATTTCCCATTGTAAATCTAAATAAGAACTTGTGCTGACCTTTATTAGAGCAAACATTAAACATTAAACAATTTAGTAAGATTACTACTATGAAAGGGAACTTTTTAAAATGTGTTTTGGACCACCAAGAAACAACCATAAATTTAAGGAAATATGAGGTTACGACCATGTGACTTCCCTTGCCGAGTTATGTAACAGATTGTTGTGACTTAAAGGTCATACTTTTTTTTTTAAGACACATTTTAAAGAGATTTATAAAATTTCTATTTATACAATGTTCATATCAACAATTTAAAAGGTATAAGTTACTAGAATAACATATAAAGTTCAATTCCTATGACCCCCTTTACAAAAGACAGAATACTGGGCCAATAGTAAATTATATAATCTAGAGCTCTATTAAACACATATCTTTTAATGGACAGGCAAATGGTTCATAATGATCAAATTTTAGTTAATGCTGAGGAAATGCCAGTCTGCTTATATGCTAATTTTAAAAACTGAGAATTGATATCTTTACTTCATTTACACCCTACCCTAAATGTAAAATTGAGAGTGGGGAAAAATAGAATAATAACTGAAATTAGTTGCACCAGTCCAGCAAAAGCAATATCCATGGTTTGCCCTTCTGTATATCTACTTCTTACACATGCAGCTATGAAGAAAGGACTGGGAAGTACAACTAGGGCAGAACCACATAGGCTGGATCCATGGGGGGTGGGCAGGGGCTTGGGCAAGCTGTCAGAACTCCAACTTGCTGCCTCCCAAGTTGTAAGTCAGTAAGAAAACAACAACCCACCAATCCTCACCCCCTAAATGTCAAGAGACTTCATTCATCTCCAACAGAACATCTTGTTTGTCCCTTGGCTTAGATCACATCCTGCTTTCCATGACAAATCATTTAACTGTATATCAAAATTGAGTTACATGAAAGCTAATGGCAAGAATAACAGAGCTAGTGATATCAACTGTATGTTTTGTATAAACAATCTTCACAACAAAGATAAGAGGGACAGAATTTTTAAGGCTGCTTCTTCCCTTTATAACAATTTACAATCTAGGAATGAATGAGAGCAAGGGAGAGCGAGCATTAATAAAAGTCAGTCATCATTATGATGTCACTCTCCTAATTTCCCCTGAAATAAACTAGCAGGTACAAATAATATTTACAATAAGTGACATCATCAATGTATCTTTCCATTGCTCAGACCTTGTGTTATATATAGCAGTGTTTCCTGTTTGTTGTAAAGAACACCTTCTGGGTGGAATGGATTCCATTAACAAAAATCTGTCTTATGTTAAGCCATCTTTGTTAAAACATACGTACACACACCAGACCAGGAATGATACAGATACAATGTAGCAATTTATAAAAACTTAATCATGTGTTACAAATTAAGGACTCCATCCTGTGTTAAAGTAATCCATAGCTACATAAAGAAAACAGAGTCCAGATAATATGAATAAAGCTCATTTCCTAGGAAATTCATCATATCTAAACAAAAAAATTCCCATACACAATGCTTGATCACAATTATGGGCCTAACTACAAAATACTGATGTAACCAAGCTTATCGGAGGTATGCTGTGGCGTACAATTTTTTAAATTATTTTTTAGAATCTGATAGAGAATAAGTCATGATTGTACATTTTGACTCAAGAAAACCACCATTTCATAGTTCAAATCAGGGAAATAAAATACAGTAAATGGACAAAAGTACAAAGATTCACAAAATGTTTAGGGATATGCGTACCCCTGCGAACCCCCAGAAAAAAAGCACTAAATAATGCCAAGGAGAAAAAGTGCATTGCCTTCCAATGCACTACCCAAGAGACAAGAGTCACAAGAGCCAGTGTGTACCCGGGCTATCTGTATCTGGGAGAAGATATGGCACTTGGAGACAGTCACCACATCACCCTAAATAAATGTTGACTTAGTATGATCTGCTCTCCCCAACTGAGCAGAACATTTGTCAGACCTGGTGAGGATTAGACCACAGAGGAGGTCAGAGGAGGTGGGTGTGGCAGTAGTTTGGAGTGGACAGTGAGAGCAGAAGACCAATAAGCTGGGACAAACATCAAAGGTATGGTGGCCAGAGATGGGTCCTTCAGGACACTGGACAGATCCATTTTTCAAGTCAAAGATGGCCAGTTCCCATTCAGATATTTTGGCTATTACAGAGGGCTCGTGTGGGGAAGTGGTTATATTGCCTGACTTAGCTTGGGAAGACCCTGGTTCAAATCTCTGCTTGTTCCCAGTGTTTACAATGCTTGAGGCCAGTTAGCATCACTTAGCTTAACCTAGGCTTGTTGTGAGGATAAATTTGGGGGGCAGGAATCATGTCCTATACTGGAAGCCCTCTTGGAAGTGGGCAGGATTAACAAGAACAGCAATTTTGCTTGACCACAAGGCAGACATGTTACAAAGTACTAAACTTGAAAAATAACTTAAGGGGAAAGGAAGAGGAATAACAGTTTCTATAAATACAAACAACAATAGCTACTTTTTAAAATAGTAGGTAATATATATATAAACAACTAATTTAATTGTAACCAGGGGACCATGTCTGAAACTGCCTAAGCATTCATTAAAAAGCAATATAATAACTTCCTCTGTTTATAACTGCAGAAATACTCCTTCACATTTCACATGTTCTTAAAACTGATAAACCAAGGCGGGAAGGGGGGGGGGGACTGAACTGGCTCCAAAGAACGATGAGTGGAAAGAAAATTAGTGCAGTTCCACAAATATATGACAAAAGGTTTACACAGTGCTCTAATTGGCAGGTTTTATAATAGTACTCACATTTCCACTGGTGCAAGAGATTACACAAGCATAATAATATCCTTTGAGATTCATTTAATTTGTTTCACACAGTGGGAAGCACTGCATCTATGAGTGGAACATACTTTCCACATGCAGAAGGGCACCTTTAGATGTAACAGCACATGCAGAATATAGAAAAATCGAATGTATGCCATAATGATTGAAGCAAATGATTTATTTATGTTATTTATTAAATTTCCATACTGCCATTCATTCGAGGGTCACAGGGCAGTCTACAATATAAGAACACAAAAATACATAACACAGTAACAAACAAAAGCAATAACGCCTCCCATATATTGTTTAATGTTTTTATTTATTATATTAAACCATTCCATTGGCCAGAAAAACCAAAGGTTTTCTTCAGTCCCTTATGATTTATCTACATGCTGCCCTGATCTTCATTATGTATATGTATGTGTATATCGGCATAATGAATGGTTATATGGCTGAAATCTGATAACAGTTGGGAAGTCTTCACTAGGGAATGAGGGAGAAATCCACTCCAGTAAACTCAAGCATGGATTCCTTGCCTTGTGAGGCTTGGTCTCCTTCAAACAAGCACCAGTGTTTTTCACTGTTGTTTTTTTCTTAAAGAGGTCAGTGAACTTTATAACATCATTAATTAAATAAGGTCAGTTGTAACATTTGTTTCATTTCATGTTAACTTCTCTGGGCGTCTGTCGCATTGGCACTTTGGCAAATCCAATAAATGAAATAATAAAAGAACAGTGTTGTTTAGAAGTCTGATGCCTGAAGCAAACTGTATGACCACTCAAAACTATTACATACTCAGAATAAGAGAAACTTACATAAAAATTAACCAAATGTTCATCTGTGTTGATGGACTGCATCCAGCCATAGTGAAGATTTCTTGAGGTTTTCAGTATTGCTGCTACTACTGCTATTATTACTATTGATACTGCTATTATTTGGCTTAGCCCTATGGTTGATTAGAACCTGAGTTTCCCACGGTCAAAGTTAGCACTGTAGCTAAGCATACCACACTAGTTCTCACTTTGTTGTTGTTTAGTTGTTTAGTTGTGTCCGACTCTTCGTGACCCCATGGACCAGAGCACACCAGGCACTCCTGTCTTCCACTGCCTCCCGCAGTTTGGTCAAACTCATGTTGGTAGCTTAACCTTACAACCTTAATGTTATAAGATTCAGGACAGATAAAATGCTTCTTCATGCAGTGCATAGTCAGACTGTGGAACTTGCTGCCCAGGAGGCAGCGATGGCCATCAACTTGGATTGCTTTAAAAAAAAGGATTAGACAAATTCATGGAGGAAAGGGCTATCATTCACTAGACATGATGGTTATGTTCTACCTCCACAGCTACAGGCAATAATGCTTCTGAATACCAGTTGCTCATGTTCTGTTTGCTGGTTTCCCATTGGCATCTGGTTGGTCACCGTGAGAACGGGTTGCTTGGATAGATGGGCCATTGGCCTGATCCAGTAGGCTATTCTTATGCTCTTAACCCTAACTACATCCCACTGGTTGTGAATATGTACCTCATCTTGCTGTGTTCTAGCATGTAGAGTGGTACCTCGGGTTAAGAACTTAATTCCTTCTGGAGGTCCATTCTTAACCTGAAACTGTTCTTAACCCGAGGTACCACTTTAGCTAATGGGGCCTCACGCTGCCGCCGTGCCGCCGCCATGCGATTTCTGTTCTTATCCTGAAGCAAAGTTCTTAACCCGAGGTACTATTTCTGGGTTAGCAGAGTCTGTAACCTGAAGCGTATGTAACCCGAGGTACCACTGTATAATGTAAAATGACTGTGCTCTAGTCATTATACCAATTGTTAGTTATTTGACCCTTTCCCTTTTTTTTAAATCGTCAAGTATATAACTTTACTTTCAACATTGCAAGCTAGTTCAATGCAGTACAATATTGCTGATACATTTTACAATAGGTTTACAGCCTAATTATGAATTAAAATGGTTTTCCAGATACAATGTGTTCAGTCTTAATAATCTCATCCACCTTGCTGTAACACCTTTTTATTTTATTCACATTCCAGAAATTTTCATACTTGAGTGGGTATCTTTAAGCAGCCTCTGTTCTGATCATATAGATTTTAATTTCCTAACTTTCCCCTTTAGGCTATTTCTGGTTTCCGTGTTATTAAAAAAATGAAGTTTCCTGTGAAATTATTGGTTTATGTTATGATCCCCATGGGAGGATGCCAAGTTTAATTACATTATGGTCATTGCTACCAAGTGGCTGAACCACACATTTCCTGAATCGGACATGATTTTTGTCAAGAGCAATTTCTTTCCTTGAGTCTTCCAGAAGCAGCTTATGAGCAATATGTTTTTTTGCTGCACATATCCTCAGAAGGAAAACAATTTAGTGGATAAGACTAGTGGAAGAACATCGCCTCCCCCATATTAACAAGCAGCTTAGGGTTGATTTATACAAGTATTAGCTCACGACACACAGCCAATTCACAGCTGACCATGTACTGAAATAGTTTATGCCCCAAACTTGAATCTTTGCATCCAGGAATTGTCCATTTTAAATATTTTTTGCACCAACAAGCTTTACTCTTAAGCTTGATTGTTACGTTTACATTGTAGGTACCCTGCCCTGGAACCAATTGGTGAAGTGGGAGTTATAAATAGAATTAATAAATAATAGGCCAAAGTCCAATAACAGACATGGCCTCAGTTGGCTGAAAAGCACTCAAGAAGAGAGGCTGAAGAGGTAAGTGGCAGGTGTGGGGCAGCAAATACTTATTCAACGAACTTGGTAAAGTTCAGATACTGGGAAACACAAGCTGCCCAGCTTTGTTACACTCTTCAAGGAGTATTACTATTTAACAGAGACTTCACCAGTTTTAAACTGCTTCTCAGGCTGCTTACTGGAAATGTAAATTCTTTGAAGAAAGCAGTATGGAACCTGTTTTCAGAGTTGGTTGTGGAATTCAAAAACTATTTATCTGATGGGAACCAGAGCTTTGCTATATGCACAATAGATCCCAGTTGCTAATCAAATAATTCTTTCTCTTTTCTGTGAATAGCCATCCTTTTTTTGTTTTTGTTTTTACAAAGAGAACAATAAATGAATACATCAGAAGGAGGTTTCTAGGTTTCTTCATAGTTAATGAATAAATGAGAAATGCAATACATGGATAAATAAAATTTGAATTGTTGCAATATATGAAGTAGAATTTAGTTTATAAAGATAACTGTAAATGTTACTCCATTCAGGTGATATTACTGAATGTTTAGGCTCTGCATTGCAAATTCATTTATCTGTATTCCTGCGCATATTTCCAAACTATTCACATATGAAGGACGTTTTCTTTAAAAGAACTGATATTTACATATGGTTGTGCATGGTATACAGTGTAGTAGCTGAAAGGGGTATACAGTGAATCTGAAATACCAGGAGTCTTTTCTGTCATATGTACAGTATGGCCAAACTATAAAACTAACAAAATGTGGAAGAAAATACAGTTTGAACAAGTGTTATGGCCACAGTCTAGTGCCCATTCATTGAATGGGGCCACTCTAGTTGTGGAAAATGGAACACTTGGTGCTTTTATTGCTCCCTTAGCTGTTTGTGAAGAATAAATGCACTGGCCAACATTTTGACCAAATATGGGTGAATTAGCAAATGTGTGGGTTCCTAGAATGAAGATTGCAGCTGAAGCACTCATCCCCCAGTACTGCTGTAGCTCCAGACAAACCAATAGCTGTAATAAAGGTTTGCTCTTGGAGGAGAAAAACCATGAGCCCAGCTTCAGATATACTGCTAAGCCCAACAGTGGCGAAGCTCCAGGTTATGCGGCAATAACAGCACTGGGGGCGGACTGCAACCATGATCTTCACTCCATGAAGATCAAATAATTCCACATTTGCTTGCTTGTGCTAAGTCACAGTTTGGCTTAGTGTTATGCTGAATCTCTTTGCCACCATTTCTTTCTTCTTTTCTTGTTCTGACTCACTTAATGCCTTGGGATGATGAGCTGCTCTGATGTCAGAGTGGGCTTCTGATACTCTTGCAGGTAAGTCAGCAAGGCCTTCAAGGTTCTCTGTGACATCAAAGAGCCTTTTGCAGATCCAAGCTGTCATAGCCTTTGATTGCCACTCCTTTAGTTTTTCTGAAGTCACAGAGGACTCTGCAAGTCTTGGGCCAGACAGAAGCAATAGAAAAACCACCAATTATGAATTTGGAGGACCACGGACAACTTTGAGCTAAATTATTTGGGGAATTCATGAATGTACGTATGGTATGGGCTTTCAAATGATGCCATATTTCTGATAAGTCCAGTAGTTCTAGTCTATCCTTTAACTAGACTCAGAGAGAAAACTCTGACTTGGTGCTAATAAGTCAGGATGTAATGGTTATCTTTTTGCTCCGGGTCTATTTCATGCTTCTGATTAAATGCAGGAATTATATTTTTTTTGTGGGGCCTGTTGAACACTGGGACCAAATCCTGCACTCTTTATCCAAATGGAAAATATGGATTACCTTTGCTACACAAACCACGGAAAATCTTAAGTATTCACTATATATATAGAGAGAGAGAGAGAGAGAGAGGGAGGACTTATTCACCATGAAAAGAAGTTGCATGAGTGGACTGTTATGTAACAAAAGGTTAATGCTGCAAGCAGAAGTCTCTCTATCCCATTTTTCCAGACATTTGACCTGGTCCTTGAATATGTTTGTCTACTGGTCATAATTTTGTGCTGTTCCATAGTAAGTTTGTTAACAATCTTTTATTATTTTGTGTAATCTCTTGGGTGGCTTGTATTTGAAGTTTAAGGCTTGTTTACACACACTTTAAAGAGCTTAAGTTTATGAGAAAACAGATGCTAAAGAATGATTGTAGCAACACTAACCGTCTCTCCAAATGCATATTGCAGATAAAGTTTAGGGGCAAAAAAATGAACCATAGAAGCTAATCAAATTAGATTTCTCTGAATTTGAACAAATCTAAAAGATTTTTTCCTTACCAGTCCTTTAAAAGTGTCCAAGGTTTAGTCTGTGTGCCTACCGGTAAACACTATCTGAAACTGGACAGGGAAGTTCAGAAGATTATGGCTGTATCCTGAAAAATGCTTCACATGCACACACTGTTAAAAATCATATCTCACATTTCACATCCTAATTGCTAAAGGGAAACCATGTATATGCTACTACTACTACTACTACTACTACTACTACTATTATTATTATTCTAATATTTGGCAAAGAAGGAAGGAATACAGGAAGCCACCTCATACAGACTCAGACTATTGGTGCATTTAACTCAGCACCTATGCTGTCTGGGAAAAGCTCTCTGGGGTTTTAGAGAGGACTCAGCCCATTGTGGAGATGCCACAGGCTGAATGGATCTGGGAACTTTTACATGCATGGCATGTGCTCAACCAATGAGCATTTCAGAGAATTAAGTGCTGTCCTTTAACAACAAGGTCACTGGTTTTCCTTGTAGCAAGGAGTCTTTAATAATAGCACCTGTCACTGAACACATCACAGACCTAGAAGTACAATCTTCATCCTTAGAAAGAAATAATCTGGTCTTGTAGGCTGGCTTGAGTTGCAGTGATGTAAGCTGCAGTGCTCCAGCTGAAGCTCAAATATTATACTTGGGAAGCAGGATGGAAGTGGCTAGCTCCATCACACTTCTTAAAAAAGTATTTGGCTAATGTAACTGCTTTGCTTTGCTTTCCATTCCTCCAATGCAGCAAAAGGCCAAAGGATGCCACACAAGCTGAAGGAAGAGATCCTCCATTCTCTCTTCCACTGTTGAATAGAAAGTGTATGGCACTGTGTGCCATGAAGAGAACATAATAAGAGCCTTGTTGGATCAGGCCATCTAGTTCTCACGGTGGCCAACCAGATGTCTATGGGAAGTCCACAAACAGGACCTGAGGTTTAGCAGTGGTACATGGAAAACCAATGGTATAAAGCACCAAAGGTAGCTCATGTGCCAATTTTTTATTTTTATATATTTAAAGCACTTGCATCCAGCTTTCTTCCGCCATGGAAATTAAGACTGCAGACAGTTGGTCCCCAGATGGTCTTCCATCAAGGCATTACCCACACCCAGAAATATGTTGCTTTGACAAGACAGCTGCATCATGTGCCACCAAACAAAGCTTTGGGACAGATTCTAAAAGTCACCACATCCTGTGAGTGACTACCTCAGGGCAGTGGTTCGTAGCTTTTTCTGACTTAACTAAGGCTAGTCAATATGATCAAGTGGGTGAGGGAATGCCTTAAAACTGACCAGAAATGGGTTCCTCTGTTGGTGAACCATTCACCTAAAGATGCTCATCACTCAGAACCTCTAATTTTAATCACACCAGCCACCTAAATGTGACTTGTGAAATGGTAAAAGTTCTAGGTTCTGAAAGGGGAGTGCCCATACCACATGATCAGCTTTCAACATGGGACAACATTCATTAAGTCAGATTTCATAAATAGGAGGAATTCCTTCTATCTGGCAAGATGGTAGTACAAAGTATTTTGTTGACTGCACCTTATAGTACTGACATCCCTAAAGCACGTCATAGCTCTTTTCAGATATTCCCTCTGTGTAATTATAATTCCATGGTGGTGGGGCAGCACTCTGCCCCTGCATCCCTTTCCAGGCCCAGATCTTGCCTTCTTTTGAGGGGTGACATCTGGAAAAGGTTGGGAATACTGCATGATGAGCATTCTCAGCCAGGAGGAGACCATATCCTTTCTAGAGGATTTCTTCAATGAATGGTTTGGGAAGGGGGAAGAAAGGGATGTGAAAGGCACAATGGTGGAACAACCTCATTCTGACCCTCCAAGTGATTACAACTACATGGAACAAATGCCTGACATACCGTAATTCCTGCGTGACACACACTGGGGTATGATAGGCCATCTGGACCACCTTTAGTATGACCATGGTTTGGTCTTCATCCCTTTCCTAGGTTCTCCTCCACCTTTTTCCAGATTTGCCATGAAAACTGCACATATTTTGATATTATTGTTGACTTCAGTGCCCCTTGTATCTCTTGCACAATATATGTCAATGGAAGTATACTAGCTGTATCCTCGTTTTGTCAGGACTTGGGAATTGCTTAGAGCAATTGCTATTTGCTTCAGATGGTTGAAGCATAAAGCATACCATCACCATTGTGACTTTTGTGGGGCATAGCTGAAAACATGCCAGCTGAAAGCCCACCAAAGTGCACAACTTGTACATCAAGAAGAAACATTTCCCTATGATTACATCAAGTACAGAGGCCCATACAAGGAAAAGCAAACACATCTGTGCTTAGCACTATGATGGCTAGCACATTATAAATACCTAAGAAAGTAAATTCAGGGACCTGATCTTCCTAGATTAGATAAACCTCTGTGTTGTCATAACAGACCTCCCTGATGCTAAAACTATGAAATGTCTGAAGTAATTCGATCACTGAATGTTGGTGCTTCACTTGAAGAAGAAAAACACCCACAGAAGTACAGTGCTCTTTTTCTGAACTTATCTACTTTATATATTATTTTATAACCTTGTCACCTCATGTAGGCCAGCTCCTCATAAACATAACAAAAACTTGACAAGCAGCTCTGGATTAGGCCAAATGCATATCAAGTCCAGTATTCTGTCTCCTGCAGTGGCTCCCAGATACCTCTTGAGAAGCTAACATGCCCTTGCCTTTCTTCCTTTTATGTCAAGGTCTCCCCCTTTGCTTTCAGAACTGCTGCTTTTATCTCAGGAAGAGTCCTGGTTCTTGCTTCCTGTTGAGAACATCAGTACAATAAAGCAGAGTTATTCAACCCTGGGATACCTAAGCTTGGGATACTTCCATACTATGGTAACATAATCAAACCATGTGTCTCTCTTCAATTCACATCCTTGGCTGATGCTGGGGTTGTGGATGGGATGCCGGAGAAATGTTTCTCACAATACGATCCTTGTCAAAAGAGGGGAAGCCTGACTTGCCTTTTTGGGCAGGGATCCCACATTCATTGTTATGCCTAGTTCAGACCACAGGTTATGGAAATGAAGTCCATAATCTTGAACAGAATTCAAGCAGAAGTTCAGCAGAAATTTGTATCATAAGGATTCAACCTTTGTAAGAGGTCTGCTGCACAGATATATTTAGTTTTCTGATTGTCATTTGTTCTCTGTGTGCTGCATAACACTGACAGGCTTGGCACACTTAATCATATGTCAAAATATGGTTTGAATAACACATGCATAGAATGGAACATGACAAGATCCTCAAGGATGTGCTCTACAAGGAGCTGGCTTCAGGCACTAGGCCTGTTGGCAGATCAATTCTACGTTACAAAGTTGTCTGCAAACGTGACATGAAGGCTGGCAATATTAACCCCACCATATGGGAATCCCTTGCAAACAAGTGCAGTGCTTGGAGACAGACAGTCAGGCCGTGTATCCATAGCAGTGACCAGGGGAACAATGACCAGAGGAGCAATGACCACTGGGAGGAGCGCACAGAGAAGAAACTCCATGGTGCACCTATAGTTGCGAAACCAGATGCCTTCATCTACCCCAGCTGCAATAAAACATGTCTCACCCGTATCAGTCTCTACAGCCACAGCAGGCACTGTGACTCTCCAACAGTGTGACTTTATCCCCAAAGGTGCACTCTTCCACTGTCTAGCATTTGTGCAGCTTTCAGGATGGGGTAGAGTGATGGTGAAAATAGGACTGCAGGGCTGCACTTGTGAAGGCAACACAGCGATTTTGATAATACTTCAGTGTACCCATCACCCTGACCCCATCAAAGTAAGCTGCAACCTCCTAGTGTCAGGAAGGCACCTCTACCCCACAACAACATCTACTATTGGAAAGGAGGCAATGCTATGGTCACTTGCCATGTAAGTATGTTCCACTTTCAAGGTTACAGAACTGTGGCCCTTCTTGTGTGATATTTCCACTCAGGCATTATCAGCAGTGGCACCACCCCACCCCGTGACATAAAATGAATCCAGGAGATCAGACATACAGCAACATAGACAGAAAGCACAAATACATAACTGGATTCCTTCACCAACTCCTGATTGGCTGGCTTGGTGGGAGTAATTTGGCAACTATCCCCTGCTGGCTCTTCTTCCAGAACTTACTGCTGATTGAAATTATTTTAAAGGTGGATTGTGTTCCTTCTATTCTTACTGAGGCCTTTTGGTTAGTATCATTAAAAAAAAAACCCCTGCATTTCAGCTTCTGAATTTTATTTCAGTCTGAACAACTTCTATTTTAAATCAAAAACAAATGGGCAACCAGATCCCACAGATCATATACCCACTTTTCCAAATTAAATATAATAGCCAATATTGGTTTAATGGCAATTTATTTATTTTCAAGTAGGAAAAATGTGAGTTTTAGCTGGCAAATTACACATGTGCTGTTGACGAAACAGCTTCAGCTTCTCCTTGGCACTTATTTATTTATTTATTTATTTATTTCAACTATAGGAGAAGAATGCAATCTTCCCTTTAAAAGATTCTATGGAAACGAAGACCAGATTCATATGATATAAGGTAGAAATGATGAGCAGAAAGGTAAACCATCTGTCAGCAGGTTTCGCCTTTCAAAAATCATGTTATATCCTGCTAGAGCTCTGCCTGTGAATTAGGAGGAAAAGATTGGAGCTGGAAATGTAATAACTTATCACACTGTGTATAACTTAATCACACTAAGTAAGCTAGGTGTCTGACCCCTTCACATGTAACCTCAGAGATATGGGAGCTGGTCATCATCCTTTGGTGGTATGTTTGGTGGCTATTAGTGAAGGGTGCATCTGAGTAGTAAACCTTGCAGAATGTCCATGATTCAAACCCCGGCACCTTCAGGTAAGGCTTGGAATGTCCCCTTTCAAAACCCTGGAGAGCCACTGCCAATCAACATGGACAGTACTGAGTTAGATGGACCAATGGACCGACTTGTTATAAGGCAGCTTCCAATGTTCCAGTGATATAGTTCCGCAAAATCTGGAGAGCTACAATTTCCCCCACTCACACCTTAGATAAAGTTCATTTGTCCTGATATCTGAGGACATCAGCTGGGGTGGAAAAGGGCGTATTCTTTTAAGATGCTTCAAAGAAACACACTGGGGAAATGGTTTAGTGAGATCTTTATGCCTCATGATCCTGATGTTTTGTTTTGATTTATTTATTTAAGTATAAGCCCGTTCTTCACTGATAGCCCCAAGGCATATTACATATAATAATATTTATTTATTCAGTTTATAACCTGCCCTTCCTACCAGAGGAGCCCAGGGCAGCAAACACATCAATAGCAATACCATTAAAAACATTCCCCAAACAGTTATATTCTAAAAACCCTCACATTCCCTGTGTCAATAATTTTAGGGTTGCTAGCAACAGTTTACCCATTAAATTCCTGGGTAAACAGGATTGTTTTTAAATTCCCCCTGAAAGTCAACAATGAAGGAGACAGATCAGGGGGAGGCATTCCCACAAAAGGGGAACCATCACTCAGAAGGCCCTGCCATGTGTCAATGTCAACCAGGCAGCCTCCGGTAACCTAAGCATGAATTAAAACACTAAAAATGATATAAAACTGGATCCTAACCAATGTTATATCAAAGCTTTCATCAAAACTAGAATGGAAACAGTAAAATCTAATACACAGCTAGCATATCCTTAAAAAAAAAAATGAACTTCTTCAAAATGCTTGCACAGAGAGGCAGGTCTTCAGCTGCCTATGGAATGGCATCAGCACTGATGCCAAATGTACCTCTGGTAGTAAGTCATTCCAGAGTTGGGGTGCTGTCACAGAGAAAGCCCTTTTTTTTTGCATTCACTCCCTGTACCTCAACTGTGGGTGGGACCATCAAGAAAGCCCCTCATAGAGATTTTAAGGCCAGGGCAGGTTGATATCAGAGGAGGTGCTCCTTCACATCATTTAGGCCCAAGTCATCTAGGCCTTTATAAGTTAACATCAACACCCTAAATTTGACTCAGAAGCTGATCAAGAACCAGTGTGGTTTCTGGAAAACTAGCACTATAGGGGCCCACCTCCTGATACCAGTTAGCATCCTGACCACTGCATTCTGCACAGGTTGTAGCTTCCAAATTATCTTCAAGGGCCACTCCACACAGAGCCTGTTACAGCAATCCAGTCAGGAGGTTACCAGAGCATAGGTAACTGCGGCTAGTCTTTCCTTTCTTTGTGGCTCCATTGCTTGTACTGACTTTCAACAAAGGACCTCAGGATGTGGCTAATCTCTCTCTCTCTCTCTCTCTCTCTCTCTCTCTCTCTCTCTCACACACACACACACACAGTCAACCTCCTTTCTTTAATTACATTTTCTAAATAACATCTCTTTTAGTTGGTTTTGAAAATTTCTAAATAGAATATTCCTTTGCTTACAACAAATGACATGCCAGAAGAAGACTTTTTAAACACTTTTTAAAATTGTTGAATGCTCTAAAATGAGTTGTACACATAGCAAAATTGAAACACAAATTATCTAGCACTGTGTGTGGGATGCGGCTCTAATTCATACACTGCATGGAAAAGAAGCTGGCAGTCTTCACCCTACTGCACACATCTCCATAATAGCAGGGTATAAGGCATACAATTTCAAGGAACACCCACAATGAAAACTATATTTTCCAAACAGAGCCTTGTTTTGGAACAAGTTCAGTTAATTGACACCATGGGATTCCTCTTGAGGAAACACAGAGCATTAAAGCTACACACGTTCATGGAAAATGATAAAGTATCATCCTCATCTAGGTTCTTCTAACCTAGGACACTGGGCCCAAAATCAACAAAGGCCACAATGTATTTAGTGTAAAACAGACTGCCCAAATATTACTGCAGTGTTCCACAACTGCAAGCAAAAGCTAATAGTTATCTTGTTCAGAGCTACAGGTCTCTATAGCACTTGGGTGCATTCCATATTTTTCATCTTATTCCAACAAAAATGGAAAAGGAAGTGAAGGATGCTGGAGTTCACATTTTCATTTGTTGTCAGGAATGGAAATCAGTGAAGCAAAAATGATCAGTATTCATTCACATCATCTCTTTTTATATATATATATAAAAGTCTGCAAATGGTGTGTAATTCATGGCTTTAAAAAACATTGTTTTGACATTTCCTTTACATTGAGATGAATGTAAGTTATGTAAATGGTTACGTAGTTTATGTAAGTTGCATAACTTACATTAAATAGCAGGGAGGAGAATGGCATAGTATTTGGCAGAAACTAAACTACAGTGGAATGGAAACGGCGTTGATTGTGAAGAACACAGGTTGTGAAATCGCTGCCTTCCTACATTCCTGTTCAGAAAACACCAAGCTGTATTTAATCCTTACAAAATGTCAACAACACATCCTTCTTTAGCAAACTATCAGCACGATCCATTTCCTTCTCTTTTAAGATCTAGTAACAGTGCTGCCACACCAGTGGGAGATATGGTTCATATGAAAGAAAAGAGAACATTCAAAACACTTTGTTCTGCTCCTCATCACAGTTCTGAAAGGGAGAGGATAAAAAAAATGTTTTCCTCTCCAATGCAGTGTTGGATAGAAGACTCTAATCCTACCTCTGCCCTGCAGTGGGGGCCAAAAGGACTGGAATCCGCTCTGCTGTAACTCTGCCTGTTTGCTTGAATATTTGAATGTAAGGGGAACATGTTTTTTTCTGTTCAGGGCCACATTCTCTCAGGAGTAATTAGTCAGCGACTGCATGCAAGTGGTGAGCAGGGGCCAAAGTCAATGGTGGGCAGGGGCACTGCAGTTTTGTTTTCTTTCAGTCACCCTCTTTTCTCTTTCTCTCTCTGCCACTCCCTTCCCCCCGATTTTCCCTCCTAGCATCTTGCATGGAATCCAGGTTCCCTGACCCACATATTGGGGTCCCCAAATAAATGCATTTATGATCAGAATTTAGGGCAAGTATTTTCCATTTATAGGGCCGCCATTCAACCCGCTTGTGTCGCTTTCAGTGGTTTAAGCTTGCATAACTTCGTGCAAGATTGTGGCTACAAGGCTGTTCAGGCAAGGGTTCTCTTGCCAAGACACTCTTGTGATGTAAATCATAATATGGAAAGTGTTGGTGTCTAGATCTTCTTGTGAGGCAAAGAGGAGTACAGTAAAAATGTAGGAACAGCTCGGTTCACCTGTGTCTGACCTGAGCACATATCCCTTCAGATTTCTACAAAGGCAAAAGGTTCCTAGCTCTCTCTGCATTTGGTATACTAGAAATAAACAGCAGAAGCAGCCGCAAGAGCAAGTTAAGGAAAGCCAGATCTTGCAGAACAGGAATGGAGAATCTGTGGCCCTCAGGTTGATGAACTTCAACTCCCATCAGCCCCAGTAAGGACAGCCATCATCATCATCATTATCATTTTTAAATTTATTACCCACCCTTCACCAGCAGGTCCTAGGGTTGGTTACAACAGTTTAAAATTCGTAATTAAAAATAGAACAGAGTGCAGTCATGGTAACAGTGTGGGGCCCTGACACATCCCAGGTGTCAAAGGCCAGGTTGTTGTTTCTTTCCAATCAAGAGGCACATATATTTCATGAAATAAATAAAATAAAAATAAAAATGAGGATGTGTGTCTTCAGCATTTATTGAAAGCTGTATAGTGAAGAAGCCAGACATACAACTTAGGGCCTGCCGTGGAGAATACTCTCTCCTGGGCCACCCCAATGAACCTCTGAGGGAGGTGGAAATGCCAAGACGGCCCCCTCTACTGATCACAACAGCTGGAGGGTCTGTAGGGAAGGAGATGGTATTTCAGATATTTGGGGTCTAAATAATTTAGGACTTTAAACACTAGCATGATTGCTTTGAATTGGACCTGAAAACAAACTGGCAGCCAATTCAGCTGTTGTATGAGAGTTGTAGTTCAGCGACATCTGGAGGGCTTGTCACTCTGTGTAGAAAGAGGGGTTTCTGAACCCCTTCACATAGAAATCATCTCTATAGTGACAATTTTGGTATATTAAATAGTGGCGTCACTGCACAAAAAAAAAAAAAAATAAGCTTGAGATGCTGCCCCATGTCACAGCCAGTGCATAAGTATGTCTATAGACAAATATGTTGATGCTCTCACAAATGTTGTACAATGGTACCTCGGGTTAAGTACTTAATTCGTTCTGGAGGTCCGTTCTTAACCTGAAACTGTTCTTAACCTGAAGCACCACTTTAGCTAATGGGGCCTCCTGCTGCCGCCGCACCGCCGGAGCACAATTTCTGTTCTCATCCTGAAGCAAAGTTCTTAACCTGAGGTACTATTTCTGGGTTAGCGGAGTCTGTAACCTGAAGCGTATGTAACCTGAAGCGTATGTAACCTGAGGTACTACTGTAATGTTCAATGCCAGTGATAGAGGGGAAACTGCTGCATAAAGTGTGAAATGCACCTTATTCGTAGAAACTCCATAGAATCTATGAAAGCCTCAATAATGAACAGAAACTGTTTGAAGTTTGCTGCTTTGGGAAGGAGTGCATGCGCAAATGCCAGCGCTTGTGAAAAAATCAGTTGGCAGGCAATCGACTTAAGAACTCAATATGCATAGCTGAAATACCTTTACGTTTATCTGTAATACACTGTGATTGTGGCAAACTGTGAACTTTCAAAATTATTCCTAAAGGAATTATATAAGAATATTTTACTCCCTCCGCCCTGCAACAAAAAATATATATGGAAACACTGAAGTATGTATAGTTGGCCTCGCTGAGGGATTTGGCTGCGGAAAGAAACAAAGAAGCAGATGTGGTTCGAGATTTAGGGAAACTTTCTATTAAAATTTAAGCCATAGTGACAAGCAAAAACAGTTCATAGCCTGGAGGGGAGCAGAAGGTGGCTGAGGTCAAGGAGTCTAGCTCATATATTCTTAAGAGCCTATCTTCAGTATCATTTCCCTGACATATGTTTTCTCTTTCACGGGGGTTCTTTCATTCTCTTCAGAGGCTTTGTGCTTTTATCATGTTGTTTTCATTAGATTTATTATTAAAACACTACTATCATTACTTAAACGGTTGATCTCAATACAATAGAACTTTGATACAATAGCCTTGTAAGTTTCAAAGGGACACGTTTTGTTCCATAGTCTGCTGCTCAAGCTGTCTAAAAGAAAAACAGGGGAAGTTTGTCTTATAGCAGCCTTTGCCAACTTGGTGCCCTCCAGATGTTTTGGATTGCAACTCCCATAGCCGTGCTGGCTGGGGCTGATGAGAATTGTAGACCAGAACAGCTGGAAGGCACCAGGTTGGCAAATACTGTCTTATAAGATCTGCAAAAGGACTATATTATGACTCTATACCCTCATATAATTAAGTTACCAAAACAGTATATTGTTATTACTGTATTATTATAATTAATTAAATTTGCATACCGCCCCCTGTCCAAAGATCACAGGGCATTTCACAACATAAAAATACAAAATGAGAACACAAAATATGTAATAAAACACAAGGAAACCAATAACCCCCTTCCCACAAACACGTTTAAAAGACCATAGAATGTTAAACTCTTAGAAATCATTTAGACATTTACTGAAAACTGTGTTATTCAGACAATGTGTCATGCTTTAAAAATATGTTATTGCTGTTGCTTTGAAATTAGTGGTGTTGATGGAATACAAAATAATAAAATACCAGCTTTAATAACAGAAATATGAAAATGTGAATTAAAAAGTACAAGGTTTTTCCTCAGACTTCTCAGTTCTTATCCACTGAAACTAGTAAAACCTTTCTTAGTCAATTTTGTCTTTTGACAGTTCTTTTCCCACAATAGTAGTGCTGTGGAAGCATTCTCTGATTAATCTAGGTTTGCTATACCTTCATACTAACAGAATAAGACACGCAACAGGTCAATGAATATCTGTCTTTATAATATATATTTTCCCACAGAGGTGCACACTTGAAATTTATTCTGTGGACACTTTGGTATTATGGGTCAATCAATTTCCTAATGGACAATTAGCACAGTCCTATACATGTCTACTCAGAAGTAAGTCCCACTGAGGTCAGTGACGCTGGCTCCTAAGCAGGTGTGTGCCATACGGATGGAGAACCTGTAGCCCTCCAGATGTTGTTGGACTCCAAATTCCATCATGCTTGACCACTTGGCCATGCTGGTTGGTGCTGATGGAAAATGAAGTCCAATAACACCTGGAGGACCACAGGTTCCCCCACTCTTGCAGACTAAAATACATTGAGAGCATTTTCCAGAGGTTCCCACGTGCATGGTATCTGTACACCCATTTCAATAAATTTTCTTGAAATAACTTTGCTCACCAAATCCCTAAACTCTAGGAACTGCCATGATTTTTATTTATTTTTTTGGAATTGGTGTGAAAATTACTGAAATGAAAAAGCAGGCACATGGTAGACAAAAAGTCATTTCTCCCTAAAGTAGTTTTTCACACCAAACTCCCAAACGTCTTTGGAAAAAAGGTGGACAATCAGACCATGGGAGGTACTTTAAAGGATACAAGGAAAATATGCATACATGTTTTTGAATTGCAGAGTAATTCTTACCGGTATTCACTCAAAAGTACGAGTTCAATAAGACTTAACTCCTAAGTAAGTGTTATAGAGTTGCAGCATATGTATTTCCCATGAATGTTATAGTTGAAATTGTAATCAGCATGTAATTTTCATTCATTGTAAGTGCCAACGTCAAGAACATGCTCAATTCTCACCTGTTAGGTCTAGTGACAACAGTACCATCCTATGTGTGTCTACTCAGAAATAATGAAACATACTTCCAAGTTAAGTGTCCATAGGATTGCAACCTGAAATGATTTTGATATATTATGTGTGTTTCTGCCCTTGTGTGTTTTTAAAAAAAGTTTTATGATTTTATTGTTGTTATTTTTTTATGTTAGTCACTTTGGTTGTTTCTTATGAGGCAAGTTAATACATACGGAAAATGGGACAGATTAATACCACCTTTGAAATATGTCAATATCCCTCACTGCCCAGAAAGATAGACCAACTGGATTTTTTTTAATAGAAAAGAGACGTTCTCATTAGGTCATATGTAGTATGCATTGCTACAAGATTTGAATTGTACATAGCTAGATAATCACAGAAGATGACAACAGATTCCTCTTCAGTAATGTAATTTTCTATAGCAATTCTCACTACAAAACGTAAATGACATTTTCTGTATAAAGCAGTAATAAAATAAGGGAAACTTGCACCTCAGATGAGCAAAACAAAAAAGAGAACAGCTTCTGGTGTTCAATGATGCAATACTTTTTTATTTTAACTTGCTGCATTTAGGAGCAAAACACATTCCAGGAGGTTGAAAAGCTTGCAGGTTACTCAAAATCCAATCAATTCAAGAAGAAGGAGAACAGAGCATAGTTGCATCTTATCATGCACTGAAAAGGCCAAGGAAGAGCCATCCTCTCAAGTAGCTGATGCAGTGAGAGCTCCCCCTTCTGTATTCAGCAATGAGAATGGCTAGCCACATTAGGTGTCAAGAAACAAATAGCTAAAGGATCAAAACTGTTTCCACAGAAATCAACTATAAAGAACCACATTCTTGAGTGGAATAATTTGTGACCTGGATTCAAATTATTTCACTGTAGTCATAATATTATGCACACAATTATGTGATAAGGAACAAATATTTAAATAGAAAGGTTTAAGTTATAGGTGTCAATGGAGCTGAGCATTTTACTATATGAAGCCTTATGCTAAATCATGCCTTTTCCTCTGGCTGGTGGCAGCCTTCTAAGCATTCAGGGACAGGGATTTCTCCAACCCTGCCACATGAGCTCCTTTACTAACTGGCAGTGCTGAAGGCTGAACTCAGAACCATAGACATACAAAGCATATGCCCTACTACTGTAACTATATTGCTGTTGAGCCTATTGAATTAGCTGGCCAGTATAAGTCTAAATGAATGAATCTTAAGCATAATGAATGTTCATTGGGTTGGAACTATGAAGAGAAAGAGGAGAGATGTTTTATTATGAGACCAATTAGCTGGCACTCTCCTTTTAAAATATTTGCATACTGTTTTATCTTTTAAAATCAAAGGTGGCAAAAGCTGAAGCTGCAGAAAAAGTAATGTAGTGAGCATATAAAAAAGCAAATAGGCAGGCAATGGTAAATAAAAAGAATTCTAACCTTTAGTCCACTTTGAACAAGCTTGTGAATGTCCAGAAATGGCTCCTTGATTAAATCCCCTTCAGGTGTGAAAATCTTTACATATCCCTCTTTCTCCAGGATGAACAGGCGCTGTGATCCATCTCCACAATGTGTTGCTCCAACAGGCTGCCTCAGCCCACTTGCAACCTCATGGATGCAAAAGCAGTTGTGTTTATGCTTCCTTAAAAAAAGTAATAAAACACCATTTTTGTTATACCTATAGATTACTACCTCCCTATTTAAAATTTCCTGCAAGAAAAGCAATATGCAAGAAATCAGAACATGTGCTACAACAGGCAATGTCTTGCTCCTACTATTCACAAGGTCAGCTGTATTCAGCAAGGCAAGCAAAGGCAATGTTTGGTATCACATATTTCAATCTGAAGGTGAGGTAGCTTTCAATCTGACAGGAAGTGACTGAGGGAGATGTGACAACATGCCTCAGCTGCTGGCTGCCCAGTCCCTTGTAAGCCAAATTGCTCACCAATAGTCCAGGACTGCTATGGGAGCTAACAACAGGACTAAGGTCTCCTGATATCTGAGAATCTCTCTCAACTATTTGGACACAGGTACTACCTACAGGTAGGTGACATCACTCCAGGTGAAGGAAGGAGGTAGAGGACAGCTACAAGTGGGGGGGGGGGGTTGAATAGAGAGGTAGGGAGGGAGCATTTAGAGGTTTGGGTTGGAGATTTTGGCCTAAATTAACTAGAATTGAGGAGGGGAACTGCCACCTGTTGAATGTGTGGCTTATTTGTATTTGTTGTGCTCTGCTTCTGTGTTCGCACACATAGGATTGTGGTGCACACAATGGTAAGTGGAAAGTAATGGACAGATGCATAACTGACCCATAATCTTACTTAAATGCAACATGCGCTTAATTTCTAAATGCCAACATATTCAAACTTAAATTAAAAACAGCACACTATTTGAAAAAGGACTAAGACTAACTTTTGGAATTGTTACAATTAACAGTAATTATAAACAGAACAAAGCCCAATAGCTTGTAGAGATAATATATACAACAGAATGTATAATACATAACATATTATTATTAAATTGTGTGCATTATATAATACACTAGATATTACAGGATAATATAATACACACCTGCATAAATACTGTTTACAGATTTTTTTTCCAGAATTGGAGGAATTAGGGGCAAATATACTTTTATCTGGATTTTAACCTTTTTTTTTATAAAAAAAAAAGCACGAAGTATTAACCCAAGGGGTCAATTGGCCATCATGGGGTAGTATAGATGTTAGAATTAAAACTGAACTTGGAAAAAAGAAGAGAGAGACTGAAGCAAATTTATGAAAAATGAGACTGTCCTTTCAACTCCAAACTCATGCTGACCCTAATCTCTCTGTGTTCAAAACACAGGTTAAATTTCCCATTACCCTGTGATGAGTACTAAATACTGAACACATAAGAACCCTTCAGCCTGTGGGGGAATATTTGCTGTACTAAACTTAAATGATGGAAATCCATTTTTGGTCATAAGTGGATAATGTAGAAGAGGGGCAAAACAACAACCAGGAGTGGTTAACTGATAAGAAATCAGAGGGGAAAATCAAATTACCAACAATTAAATTTAGATAACATTTCAGATAACACATCTGCAATGTATTTGATCCAGAATGAAGTCAATGAATCATTAGTAAAGTACGTATTACACAAGAATTCAATACATTATAAAGAATGGACTGCTAACAACAGCAAGAGAAGGCAACATCTGGATGACACAGCTGGGAAGCAAAAGCAAAGACTGACTCAACTCAATGTCAACTACAAAGATTTGTCAGATTTTTTAGATTAAGCAGTATTTATCTTTATGAACCTGCTGATATCTTCTACTCTGCCATATTCGTCCATCTGGTCCAAATAGTTAGAAGCTGGTCCTCGAACTTGTTTTCTTGGAAAATCTGGAAAGCACAAGCCACCATCTTTTCTTGTATAATAGAAGCAAAAATCATCCGCTGTAGTTTGGAGGAAACCTTTAAAAGTGAAGGAAAAAATGTTTAGCTTATTAATGAATATGGATATTTTGTTCTTAAATATACAAATAGCCTTTGTATAGACTAAAAAGGAGAATTTTTAAAACATGCCTCTCGTCTTGCAAAAGACTCTCTTTAACATGGACAAATAAAAACAAACAAATCTTCTTGTGGCTTATGATCAGAAAGTTCAGGAGTACAATGAATGATCTCAAATACTTGAGAAATTAACAGAGAAATGAATGAATTGTATTTAAAGCTAGTCCTACTCAGAGTAAACCTACTGAAATTAATGGGTCTAAGTTAGTCATGTCTATTAATTACAATGGGTCAACTCTGGGTATCAATAATCCAATGTTTCCATTTTAGGAATTACACCGATCAAGGAATCTACAAACATAAACTTAAAAAAATTATTGCATGTGAGCATCTTATATACCGTTATTGTGGTTTTTTTTTAAAAAAAGAATGTAATATTGATTTTCATTTGTATTTTCATTCTGCTACCTATTTTACAAATGATTGTTGCAAAAGGCCCATCAGTGTAAAAACCAAGGGTAAACAGCAAGAGAATTTATGATACATTAAAACGTCATGGCATATGAATGCCTTAGCAATTCTTAAAGCCACTTAGATAACACCAATGAAGATAATAGAGCCATTTACAGCAGTTACTAAAATCCCTAACTATTGCTCTATGAAATAACACTCTCTTGTGAACACTTGCCATTTCTCCACTAGCTCCACCTTTAAATTCCAAAACACTCCACCAGTAGATAACAGAGAAGCAGAGCACCTGGGCAGCCACAACAATTACAGACTCTGGTCTAGTCACTATCTCATAGCCTAACAGTGCAATCCTAACCATGCCTGTAAAAGAAGTAAATCCTACTGAATTCAGTGGGGCTTACTCCCAAGAAGCTATGGTTAGGCTTGCAGCCTAATTACCTCACTTTATTTTGAGGATAAAAGAGAGGGCTAGTATGCCACCCTAAAAACTTTGGTGGTAAAGTGGGTAAAATGTATTT
The DNA here is from genome assembly GCF_965153285.1 of Podarcis tiliguerta. Taxonomy (NCBI): domain Eukaryota; kingdom Metazoa; phylum Chordata; class Lepidosauria; order Squamata; family Lacertidae; genus Podarcis; species Podarcis tiliguerta. Next base: position 35,959,146 of record NC_139542.1, on the reverse strand, counting down.
TTTTTAAAAAAATAACCTGCTAAACATTTAGCTGAAAGCATTTAATATGCATGGGTTTTGTCAAACATTTGTTACAAGTTTATTTTTCTTGATTGGTGACTGCATATTTGCAGTGAAACACCATCTCATGAATAAATAGATCAAGAAAGAATCTGATTAGAAGACATGCCAAAAAACTCAGCATTAGAGTCAACAATGAATAAAGCACACCACAGTGCTAATGTATTTACAAAAATAATTTACAGAAACAATTAATGGCAGGATATCCAATATCAAAACAACAATAAGGCACAGTCAGTGTGGTCTCATAATACAACTGACTGCCTGAGATGGAGTTATACTTCTACCCAGTTTGCTGAATGACAACTTTATATGGATGCATTATGTTTCAGTTTTTTGGCCCATCTATGGTTTCTCATTTGCCATTCCTAGGAATCTAATCCAGATGAATTTTCATTTTACCCAATAATACCAAGCTCGATCCCCCTGCAGAACTCATATTTCCATCTACCTATGTGGAAATTGTTTGCCCCTTAATGTTCTCCTCTCTTCATCTCCCTTTCATTATGAACATGTAATTCTGAACTGCATCTATATGGCCAATGAATTCTGTGTTTGAGGTGATCCCTCTTCAGCAGCAAGTCACATCCTCCCCATACACATAAAATAAAAGGCTTTCCCTCATGAATCCTTGCAACTGTACTTTGTTAACGGTGCTGGGAATTGTAGTTCTGAAACTACAGTTCCCAGGATTCTTTGTGGGAAGCCATGTCCTTTGGATATATGGTTTGGATGTGACCTCACAGACAGAAACTGAGGTGAATTGTCCACCTGTCCAATGCTTATCCACCTGTTTCTATAGATTCCCCTTGTCAATCTCAGGGTCCATCCAGTGTCACAGGAAGTCACAAAGCCCCATAGCCACTATAGCACAGTGATTAGAGTGTTAGACTAGGACCTGGGCAAAACCAGGGTTCAAATCCCCTGGGGTGACTTTGGGCCAGTCAATATTTTATAGCCTAACTTCCCTCATAGGGTTGTTGTGAGATAAACATGGAGCTGGGAACTATGTATGCCACCTTGAGCTTCTTGGAGGAAAGTTGGCATAAAAATACAATAATAAAGAAGCAAAGCCTACTGCCTTTTCAAGATCTTGACTCCCTCACTCTTAGATTTCTGCTTCTACTACTTCTTCTGCTCACAATCCCTCTAGCGTCACAAAACAGATCAGCCAAGCACAGACAAAGGCTCTTCCTAGTACCCTGTTCCACTGTTACATTAAGGGAGTTCATCCAGTAATTGCTAGAGACTTCACCAAGACACCACTTCCAGCACTAAAGTCCCCTAGTGCTTGAGAGATAAGGATGCTTAGGCTTCACTCACTGATATGGATATCCAAATATTTGAGGTACTTCATCACAGATAGAACCATGAAAATGTGGTGCAGACAAAGTCCAGGGCACCCTGTCTGGAAGGTGGCCATGTTTATGCCTCTTATCCCAGAGGCACAATACAACATCTACTCTTCTTCATAAGAAAAACAAACATGATAATAGACAGCAAACCAAGCCACAGCTCTGAGGAAACACGAGGATTTATATACACTAAAACCAGTCTTGAAATGAAATTGACAGAGGGTGGCATCCAATGAAGTGTGTCCGCTAGTGTAAGGACTTTGGAAAATGCAGTTGAACTTTTGCTCCCTCTCGTCTCCCAGTATGCTCCCTAAATCTGCTATGGGTTTACCCATAACCCTCTAGAGCAGATCTGGGGAGGGCACAGGGGCACATGGGGAAAGGAGCGGAAAGGAAGTTCATTGTGCAAACAGAAATACTAGGAAAAAGTACTTAGTTATGCACCACTAGAGTTTCCAAAGGCATTCAGGATTGTATCTTCACTTGCAGAATGCAACTGGTACTCTGCAGTACTAAGGTAGGCTTATAATTGAACTGTGATGAACTCCATCTCCTCTCACTGGGTTAACTTTTCTACTGCCACTGGACAGTGATGCATTCCCATAAGTGCTTGTCAACAATTTTTATTTTTATCCATATTTTCTAGCTCAACTAGAAAAGAAGGGTTTAAATGTGTATTGCTTATGCATTTGGAACATGTAGGGAAGAGGGGGCACCTGCGAGTATAGGGAATAAAAGAACAAACTACATTCCCTTGATTCACCCAGTTTTTTAAAAAAATGCCTACATTTAAAAATGGGAATGTTAACATAACTTTATCGGTAGCAAAAACAAATATACAAAATTAAAATGGCATTCCAACCCCTCTTCCAAGTAATTTTCCACTGAAAATTGAATCTGAACCTGAGTTCAAAGGACTTTTTTTTTTTTACCTTTTCTGGTGATAATGCATTTTTATGACAAATATTTGTTTGTGACTGGTAGAATCAGTTGTGGGGTGCTTTGATCCTTTGCACTCTAATTTAATGTCCTTTATAAGCCTATTTATTCCTGGTTAATGTTTCTAAGTTATTCTCAAAGCCTGCCATGATTTTGTGACATTTTGGTTGGTCCTGTTGCCCAATTATGAAGTTTGGATTTTCCTCTTCTCATGGGCCAACACAGCTACATTTCCATTTTGAGATATAACAGGCTGTTGTAGAATTTCCTTTTGTTTCCCATTCTCAGGAAAGCAATAAATGTCAGCTGAATAAAGCCAGGTACTAAAAATATTCTTTATACATATTTCTTATGGATTCAGCTGTTAGGAAACAACACCAAAGAGTCCCATGACAGCTTAAAGGTGAACAGGCCTAAGCTTTTGCTCACTAGAGATTTTAGGTTACAATCCTAACCTTACATGGTAAAAAGCCCCAGGAATTCAATAGGACTTACTTGTGAGTAGACAAGGTTTGCTGCCTTAAGGCAATGGAAGTTTATGCCATAATCAATTTGTTACTCTTGTTGTCTTTGCTGAAGAAGACTACTCCTCTGGCAATTGTTACAGATCTTAGAAAGGGATGCAAAGATCAAATAAACTGAAATCTATATGTGTTTTCTGTTAAAAATTGCTCCCCTCCTTGGTTTTAATATCACAGAACTATAGAATTGAGCCATCAGTTATTTGTCCCAGAAACAGAAACCAAACCTCAGCACACCACTTTCAGGAACCATTGAATGATCACTCTGCCAAACAAATCAGTTAACTTGGTTGGACATGGGTGTATTTTTTTATTTATTTATTGTCCTTGTGGCCCACTTTCAGAACAAGTCTTTATAATGATTATTAGCATCTGATTGATGTAGGAAAAATCCTACTCTAGCTGATGCTACAGCATGTAAGCCATTTCCTCCAAAGCCCAGTGCTTAAAAGTTATGTTTTCATCTGGTTATCTTTCAAGGCAACCTGGGTGGTCACAAAAAGCACTTGACATCTTGATGCACTTCAGCAGTTTTACATATACACAAGCTCTGTAGGAAAATAAATTTGTCATTCGTCACCACATATGTTGATCTAGGGAGTGAGGCTCTTTCGACTCCAGCTCCTGTGCAGCTCAGATCGCTCTCTCTCCACTTCCTTTAGCATTTAGCATCTTATTCTTTTCATAGCGTGAAAGAAAATTTTCCTCAAAAACAATGACTTTTGTACACACACACACACACACACACACACACAATGTTAAAGTTTAGCAGGATGTGCTTCTCATATGTGATAATTATTATTTTTATTTAAATAGTATTAAAAATAAATAAAAAGAAAAAGAAATTCTTCTTAGTGGCCTTCAGCATGAGCCAAACATTTAATCTAATCTGTTATCGCTGCTCAGCAGGCAGTCTTGGCAACTCTGATCTATTCTGCTTTGCTTTGGGGAATGCAATAAAGAGCAAAGAACAGCTGCTTTAGGAAAGTCTTAGAAACGTCTCTGTAGTTTACAAAGACAATAATAATATTTTCATATTTGAATGAGTTTAGATACATGTTAAACCACACCAAAGGGGAAAATCAAGCCTTTTCAAAATGTTTTCTCAAGTCAAAGAACACTACAAAAATGTTCTGCATCCCTGAGAGTTAAAAGAAATCAAGAACATTGTACACAAATATTCTTTTGAAAAGCCTTTTTTCCAAAAGTGCTTCACATTCGCCTATGCCTTGTTTTAACTCTTACTATTTATGCAACTTTTTTAAAAAGCTGCACAAATTTCATAAATAATTATTATACAAGTTAAGGTGTGATAGAGTTGCACCCGCTAATTTCTTCTACTCTTCACATTACAGTGATTGCATTCAGATGAAATACCAAACCATAGTTTGGCTATAGATAGATGGGCAGAGCTAAGGAGAGTCGAGAATCAAGCTTGAGCTATCCTCCCTCATGTGCTAAGGATTTTAAAGTTGATTTCCTGTTTGTCAACAAACCATCGTTTCCCATTGTGTCCAAGTGCAGTGTACTATGGTTTGCTCCAATGACAGTTTGCTCTTAAACCAAGATCCCAAATCACAGTTTGATCCTAGTTTAAGAGCAAACTATGATTTGAGCAAAATATATTCATTGCTTTTGGATCTAAGAGGAAGTCACTTAAGAATCCTCAGAGGAAGGATGGAGAACACAAGGCTGAGACTCAGTTTTACACAGTTCTGCTTGTGCACATTAGTGCCAAACCATGGCATTAAGAGTCTTACTGCCTCAGCTTTCTTATACAACAACATAATTTACACTTTTAAGGTAAACATGGAAAGAGATAATGCAAGGAAAAACAGCTTTGCAATTATATAGTCACAACTTTGTATTTCAAAAGGTGGTACAATATCAGAGAGCAGGACACAGTTCATTTTGTTGATAGAGATAGACAGAAACATTTTAAAAAGCAACAAGTAGTGTCTGTGGCCCAGGCAAATTAATTCTCATAAATTTAAATGGAAGGCATTTAAGCACTGTGGAACAATCACAGTGGGAATTAAAAGTGTCTGTCTTTGGCTGCACTGTGCTCATAATCCTTTGCTAGGGGACAGTAGCATATATGTAAAGTAAACAAAAAAAGCAGAATAATTTATGATAATTAGGTTAAAGTTGGAGCAGCTGGAGGATAAGACACCCTGTACAAAACATTTGATAGTACAGAGAAAGGTGATAGTAGACTACAGGGACAATCCAGAGAAAGTTGAGTGTTCCCAAAACCCATTGGTGTCAAATGACTTAAGCACAATGTAAATTTATCTGGATTGTGTCCCATGTATGGTCACCATAGATCTCATGGCCTAGATTCTCTTCTCTATTACATAATACATTAAGAATAACATTTACTATGCTGTGGTCTCATATGTTTATCAAACGCCACTATTTTGCCCAATGTGTTTAGCAACACCATGGAACTGGTCCAAATCCTACAAATATGTTGAAGGTTTGCTTTAGTCCTCTAGATATGTTTAACTTCTATTACAACAAAATCAGCTTTCTTAAAAGGACAACAAACTTTCTAAAAAATGAAGTAGACATCTCATGTAGTCTTCTGAGTCCATATTTGTATTTCAATATTTCAAGTGAATATTTCTTGTAAACATTTCTGAGGCATCAGGCATTTTGGGGCTCCTCGCTGACTATTCCACCTGAGGCTGCCTGTGACCTCTGATATGGCCCTTTTAGCACAGTGCTTCAAAGAGGACAGGACATCAACTTCCTTTATTGCTACCTGGCACTCTCCTGTTTCTTTGCTTGCCTTTCCTTTGATCCTCTATTTGGACTGAGGGGTTTTCCCTGGTCTTCCATTTCTCCCTATGGCTGGGATTACTTTCCTCTGTGACTTCGTTTGAAACATTCCTGAAAACCCAACCTTTTTTATTGGTCTTCCTCCCTTACTGCTTTTCTGGGTGTGTCTTTGTTGTTGTTTGTTTTTTACAATTTTTTAAAGTATGATAATAATACTAAACTTACATCAACAGTTTCTCCCATATACCATTTCAACATTTTGCATATTTTTTCTATGTCCCCTTCCCCAATGGCTTGTCAATATTTAGGCTGAATGTCTTTGGGCAGCTTTCAATTGCAACTAAATGCTTAGTTTATTTTAAGTGCTATACAAAATAATAAATGTTGTGATGATGATGATGATAACTCCACTTTGAATCCAAATTATAGTGTCGAATCGAAAGAACCATGAGTAAAAAATAAAAAATCCACTAATGCTATTTTGTAAACAGTGCTGTAGTTGGTTAGGTTCGATAGCAGTTCCCATTCTTCTGCTTGTGCACAAGAATATAGGAAGATGTCTTATAATGAGTCAGATCTCTGGCCCATTCAGCTCAGTATGGTCTGCACTAAGTAGTGACAGCTCCTCAGGGTTTCAGTCAGGAGTCTTTCCCAGCCCTACCAGAAGATTGAACCTGGAACCTTTTGCATGCAAAACATTAAGCAGTGACCCTTTTATAGTATCTGCAGATGCAGGAGAATAGTTTCAGATTTAGTTCCACTTTTCTGACACACAACACTCCAGCGAAAGGTATAAATCAGGCCTCTTCTCCATGAGAGATCCTCAGAAGAGAAATAATAATGCACATTCTGAGGCTGTTCATTTGCACACAGGTGTGATGCTTCAAGCCGGAAGCAAGTTGTAAGTTAGGTGCTGGTCTCTGCCTTCTCTGGGAACACCCACTGGGAGCTCTCCCAGGTCCTGCAGAGCCTGTGCTCAATCCTGATTTACCAGAGTTTGCACTCTGGACCTGTTGCCTCGAGACTAAGCAACTGGATAAAGGGCAGTGCCCAAGAGTTATGGCTTAGCGTCCCATGGGGAGAACAGGACAAACTGTACACTATGCCAAGTTAACATAATGAATTTTAAGGAAAAAAAACACTTAACTGTAGATGATCTGATTATCTAAATCAAATTGTAAGACCCCTGAACAGCATTTTCTGAATAAAACACATTAGGATACACATAGGATGCTTTGCACAATGTGTTAGCAATAAAAGGTATACACAATTATAATACGTTACTATTTACAATGTTGATTTACCTGGTATGTGACCTCTGCAAGTGTAATAGAATTCTTTACAATAGTCCTTGCACAGGAAAGGAAGGACTAGTTCTCTTCCCAATGCCTCCTTCTCAGTTGAGTGGAACAGATTCTGAGCATTCGGCGAACAGTGTGCACATTTGATTTCCTGCAGCATCTTCACACATTCTGTGTTGTTGGTAACTGAAAAGATCTGCAAGCCACAAACCAGAGAAATATAAGCTTTCCCGCCTCCTGCAAAAAGGCCTGTGAACTAATGCAAATATCTGATGCCAGTTTAAGCAGGGCAGTTATACAGGAATACATGTAAAAGCAGCAATGTCACAGGCAAACACACATAAGTCTAAGCGACCGAGCACCCATAATTCACCAGTATTTTTAGCACGAGTCTGTGCAGTTTTTCTGCAGCCCTGAAAGCCAATCGGTTTAGTCAAAAGCCAACTCATTGCCAGCTCTAGAATGGGATTGCTTAATTATCACTGGCCCCATATCATCTTATGAAGTTGATCTACAGCACAGTAGAAACCACATTCATCAACAAAAATATGAGTATTTTTGCTTTTAACATTTGGAACACTATCTGAATGAATGCACAATGTATAATGAAAAGTCACTGAAACTTGTCATAATTAAATTCATAGTTGAATAGAAATAGAGAACCTCAGTCTTAATGACTAAACTTTCCCTTTTGCCAGCAACACATCCATAGAACTGGCCACATCCTGCTTTGGTTTTCATTCCAATCTGATCAACGTCGGGATACTAAACAGAGAAGCTCATGAAGGTGGTAGTGGTAGCTGGCTACTGCGTTTCTGGTAAGTACAACAGCTGTTGGCTTATATGGTTTAGATTGTTTGGCATAGTGATTTCACCAAATCTCATATTTCCTGTCCCGTCAGTATGAAACTTGGGGGCTCATAATGTTTCAAATATGGAAACATAATTTTTCTCCAGTTTAGTTTTCAATACAAACTGGTGAACAATTTAGTTTATTTTCACCTTTCCATGGTCATCTAAATCCTCTCTCCCGTCCCTCCCTCTCCCATGCATGAAAGTCCTCTGTGATATACTTACACGACACACTCCATACCAGGGATGGTCAACAGGAAGCCCTCAGTCTATGTTAAGATCTATTAATCTAGTCAACAGATTTTTCTAAAAGAGGATTGTAAAATATTGCCAGCAGTTGCATTTGAAATGAAAAGAGTTATCAAAAGGTCTTTCCTTGTGTTTTTGTGTGTGTGTGTGTGTGTGTGAGAGAGAGAGAGAGAGAGAGAGAGAGAGAGAGTGAGTGAGTGCATGAATGTGATTCCAGACTTTAATGTTCCAACACTCTTTGGATTTTGTGTGTGCCATAACAGGGAAATCCTTCCTCCTAGATGACACCAACTTTATTAAATGACCCCATCCCTCATAAGAGAGATTTTCCGCCTGTAGGCCACTATCTGGAGAATATTATGGCTCCCCCAAGAATATAGAAATTGGCCAGTAAACCCTTTTGCATTGAAAAGCCCTACAGTCAAAAAGCAACTGCATTTATACGTATATAAAAAAGACATGACAATATTTCACTCCTTGCATGTTCCCATTTATTTGTAACTTACTACCTGAAAGTCAAATGCAATATTTATTTCAGCATGCATATGGATGTCTTTTTATATTTTTTTCCAGATTTTTAAAAATATAATATGGATAATCTCCCAGCCACATTCTGCATTCTGGGAGATTTTACAACCTAGAATCAATTTGATATTCAACACTTAACAATGTTATTCAGACCATGGAGTATGTGGGATATGTGGTGTTTCAGTCTCTGTAACGTCATACTGAGCAGTTCTTTTGGAAAGAGTACAGTAATTTTTCGCTACATTGCTCCATTCATTCTGCTTGAATTAAACATTTTCTATGCCAAATCCAGCTCTATTACTTAATTCAATTTGGAGTCAGCCCATAATTAGTGTATATTGTATCATGGCTCTTCTGAGACACCACAGTACTGTAAAAAAGTTTGGAGTCATCACATTTATTGGCTTGGTGGCAATCACATAAAACTTGGGAGTCAAATTAGATCAGAGAGAGTGTTTCATCGTGCTAAGTGATCTGTCAGTGGTTTCATTACACTTGTGCCAGTGAAATGCACTCAATTCACTGGAACTGTCTTAGCAAAAAAACCCACCTAAATTTAACCATATGATATTTTAAACGACCTGCAAGCATATTTTTCAAGATAGCCTGCACTTGTGAAGCACTGACAATTCAGAAAATTGTACAGTACTCTCCTTTAGCTCTATTATACACTGTTAATTGTTTAAATCCCCCCGTGTGGCAACTGTCTCAGCACTAGATTTTGGCATCTCAAAGCGAAGATGGACCTTCATTCTTAAGGTCTTAAAGGGTATGTCCAAATGGAAGCTTTCTGCACTTCCAATTCAGCAGCACAGTACACAACTTCTTTTCCTGCTTGGCAGGGGGTTGGACTCGATGGCCCTTGTGGTCTATTCAAACTCTATGATTCTATTCTATGATTCCTGGGACAAATGACTGCTACATCTTCCATGGAGGTGGAGGTGGCACCACTGCCAATGAAAGAACTGGAAGTGATGGAAGCAGCCCAGATAAGGGATAAAGAGCATGATGAGGAGAAGGTAGCACTGAGTTGTTGGTAACTGCCTGAATGCATCACCTGATGTCACCAGGCCTGAAAAGAAGCCGCAGCTTGGAAAAAGGAAGCTAAAACTGTTTGAGTCTAGCAGGAAGCCATAACCAGGAGAAAGACACATAGTATGCTGAGATGAAGGGGTACAGATTTTTTTATGTTAGTTTGACCACAGAGAAAAGAAAAATGCAGACTAGGCCAGGCAAAAGAAGTCCACAAATAAAACTCAAAAGATGGACAACTTATTACTCATTAATTAAGAGATTGCCTTATCCCTTATATACCCAGTAGATCATTGCAGTCTGTGGGAGAGATTCTCTTTCAAGTTCCAACGATCTTAGAAGCCTTTTCCACAGTAAGTCAGAACAGGGGTTTTTGTGTGTGGCTCCCCTATTCTGTGGAACAGTGTTCCTCTCAAGAGGAGGCACTCATTATCTGCATTTGCAGACAACTGAATTTGTTTATCCGATAAACTTTCCCAGCTTGGATGAAAATGCCTCTGCCATGGGTCTCTACTTATGTAGATATAAACTTTTAGATTTATATCCAGTTATTTACTGTGTTGTTTTTGGCTGTGTTTTATTGCATTTTGTACATCATGTTAGGATGTGTATGTATGTGTAGAATATGATTAATAAATTATAAAATTAACATTACACATAGTTTCCTGATGGGCTGTGCATAGCTCAAGTTTTACCAAGAGGTAACTGCTGTGTTTTCTTCTAGGCAGCTGCAAGATTTAAGCAGCTGTTGGAGGTAATTCAGTAGAATATTCAAGCTCTGAGCTAATTCTCATGGAACTCCCCTCCTAGGGTAATTCTAACAGCCTCCCTTCTGATTTCTGCAGACAAGTAAAAACACTGTTGTTTAAAAAACAACAAAGAACATTGTGGTACCTTAGAGGCTAACAAATTTATTAAGGCATAAACCTTTGTAGATTACAGTCCACTTTATCAGGTGCCTGAATTTACAGGTATATACATACACAGGGAGAGGATACTGTAAACAGGGAAATGAAATGCAGAAAAAGAATACAGACAGTGATAATTACATAATAAAGAGTGGTAATTCACAAAGCAGTTGTTAATAACACAGACATCCTAACTTTGGTAAGACAATTATCACATACAATGCACTAAAATATTTTGCTTCAAAGGAAATTTGATCAATCTGATGAAGTGGGCTGTAGCCCATGGAATATTGTGCTGTAACAGATCTGTTAGTCATTAAGGTGCCACAATAAATAGCATTGGCAATTAAATTGACCACTGCAGTATCCCTCATAGGAAGGACCATGGGGTTAAACAACATCCCCAAGCACCAGTCTCTGAAGATGACCATCCATGAAGGACTGAAACCACTGTAAAGTGGTACCACCCACTTCCAACTCAGACAAATGCTCCAGAAGGATACTATGGACAATGATATCAAAAGTCTCTGGGATATCAAGGAGAATAAATAGCATCATACTCTGCCTGTCTCTCAACATACAGGGCAACCAAGGCAGTTTGCATGCTAAAGCCAGGCCTAAACTCCAATTGAAATGGATCCAGACAACCAGTCTCACCCAATAGAGCCTGGATCTGGTTAGCAGCAACTTACTCAATGTTGCTCAAGAAGGGGACAGTAGCAGTCAATAGTTGTTTAAATTCTCTGAATCCTGGGAGCATTTCTTAAGTCTAATGTCTTCCTTTAAGCAGTTAGGGATAACTCCCTCCTACGCAGAGATGCTAATCACCTCCCTGGCTGAGCTAGCCACCCACTCTTTACTTAGTTTTCATTAGCCATGAAGGGCAAGGGTCAAGAGCAAATGTGGTCACCTATGCAGATCCAACAATTTTGTCCATATTCTCAAGCCATATCAGCTTAACAAAACAGGACATGATAGCGTTCTGGATATCTGTTGAGAGTCGCCTGCTGCAGTGAAAGGCATGGTGGATACAAGGGACAGGGACATGGTTGGCGCTGTGGTCTGAACCACGAAGCTTCTTGGGCTTGCCGATCATAAGGTTGGCAGTTTGAATCCACGTGATGGAGTGAGCTCCTGCTTTGTCCCAGCTCCTGCCAACCTAGCAGATTGAAAGCATACCAGAGCGAGTAGATAAATAGGTACTGCTGTGGCAGGAAGGTAAACAGTGTTTCTGTGTGCTCTGGCGTTTGTCACGGTGTTTTGTGACCCAGAAAGCTGTCTGTGGACAAACGCTGGCTCCCTTAGCCTGAAAGTGGAGAAGAATGCTGCACCCCATGTTGAATTTGACTGGATTTAACCATGCAGGGATACTTTACCTTACTTGGATACAAGGGATTTTATCCCCAAAATGCTTTACAAAAGTCACGATGAATCACATTGGTTCATCCACCTCCTTTGGGCTGAGTATAAAAGGCTCCATGCTACCCAAAAAGCTCTGTTGTGTGGCATAGTGAGGATGCAATGGAGGCAGCAAAGTGCTTCTTCATTATATTCACTGCTATTGAGGAGACTCAATAATGAACACTCACTAGCGTTCAGTTGCATTCATCTGGATTTTTCTTCTACGTGTACTCAAGCTGTTTCATTGCTCTAAGCTCTGGTGATACCAAGAAGTCAATTTGGCTCTACCAAACAGGACAGGGTGCTCAAGGGCAACCATAGTTCACATCATCCACCTAGTCCACAGGTTAACCAGGATTTTGACAGCAGTATCTCCCAGAGTAGCCTGGAACCCAATTGGATTCATCAGCCTCTAAATGGCAGACGATTCTAATAGGTCTCCAGCTGCTGAAGAGGGAGAAAGCAGCTGAATACCTAAATCTGAACAGAAAATTATAAGACTATGACAAGCAACTGAAGTTAAACCCCCCCCCCCACTTTCAGATCACCCTCTTCCCAGCTGGTGGACCAGATCCAGAGTGTGGTCTGCCATATGCATTAGGCTGATAGCACCCCATGGTTATTGTGACCATAGAAGTTCTGAGGCATCCAAGATTTAGTGGCCTCAACATGAATGTTGAAGTCCCCTAGGATCAACAGCCCGGGGTGGGGGTGGGACAACACTACTTCCAAGACCGCTTCTGTTAGCTCAGGCAGAAAGACTGCTGGGCGGCAACCTGGATGGTAAACTAGAAGAATCCCTAATCTGTTCCAATTGCCCAATAAAAGGCACAGACACACTAGATTCCCACTCAAGAAAACAGGAAGCCTGGAGAGAGAGAGATCCAATTTCTACTGTCACAGCAACCCCTCTTCCCTGACCCCCAAGTTTGCCCTGACACTGTACCAAGAACCCAGGTAAGCAAAGGTGGGTAAGATCAGTTAAACTCAGCAAGTACTGGTAATACAAGCCAGGTCAGCTTCACCATTCACAATTTGTGAATGAGGGAGATTTTACAGTGGTACTTAATTTGTTCCGGAGGTCCGTTCCTAATCTGAATCTGTTCTTAACCTGAAGCACCACTTTAGCTAATGGGGCCTCCTGCTGCCACTGCGCTGCTGGAGCACAATTTCTGTTCTCATCCTGAAGCAAAGTTCTTAACCCGAGGTAATATTTCTGGGTTAGCAGAGTCTGTAACCTGAAGCAGTGGTACCTGAGGTACCACTGTATTTAAAACTGACCTGGTACTTAATAATAGCATCTGAGGGCTGGCTGATAAGAACAACCACAATTACTCTGGCAAGAGAAGAAGCTGGCACAGCCACCAACTCTCTGTGTCAAGTGCCCCTTACTTGGCATGACCCTTCTCTCACACCATACTTCGTCACTGCAACTGGGGCCTGCTGAGCTCTCCCCAACTGATCCTACTGCAGACACATATCAAAAATCATCAACCCAAGACTCAAAAGAAAAATAAGACCCCAGACTGTGCTTTTAAATTTTAACTGGGCAAAACAGCCAATGTCACAGAATAAAAGGCCCACATAAAGCCCCTCATTCAGTAGATTAATACCTACTGGTGGTGCCCCTTGCCCTTGAGTCCTCCCCAAAGTGGTGCCACCCACATCTGCCCAGCTCTTGCACTCCCAGCTCGCAGAACTCAAGCCCAAGCAGGGCTTCCAACCAAAGCAGCAAGGGATGGCCTGACAGTGGAAGGCCAACATTGTTGAGCATGAGAGAGAGGAGAAGCAGAGCAGCTACAGAGCAGCGGTTGGGCAAGGAAGGCCCACAAGCAATTTGGTAGTTGCAGCTGCTGCGTCCTGCAAAAATTCGGACTACTGTACTGCACATAAAATGAACAAAAGCTGACTAGGATGTAATTTTTGTGTCCTCTTTTTAAATATCTCTCACTACATTACTTTCTTCCCTTTTTACTACAGTATTTAAGGCTCTTGGGACACTGGGATTCCTCTCTCACAGGCCTTGAGCTGCTAAGCTGCCCCTGTTTGCCTCCTCCAAAAGCACAGGAAGCAGCTCTGTAGTGGGCACCCCTGGAATTTGACACTCCAGATTTGCCTAGTTTGCCTTTATGGTTGGATTGGCCCTATGAAATACACATTAAGGACACACTCACACAGGGACTTCCCTCACCTATGGTGGCACACACACACACACACACAGCATCAAAGGTGTGCCCAGAGAAACAGGCCTAATGGGGTGTGAGGAAGTCTCTATGTGAACATGCCCTACATGATCTTGTCTCTGTGTGGTATGTTACTTCATACTGCTCTCGTATTGCAGACTTAGCCTACTTTGCAATATATGAGTTCTGGTACACAGGAAATAGGCTTATACCAACTCAGCTTTATGCCAACCCAATACTGCCTACTCTTGAGTGGCAAGCTGCTCTTAGCCTGAGGCCATTCACATAATCTGTTACCTAATTCTTTTGACTAGGACCTTCTGCATGCCAAGCAGGTGTTCTACCACTGAGCCATGATTCCTTCTCAGATTACAGATCAGTTGCCTGAGATCCTGTTAACTGATGATGTCAGGGACCGGGACTTTCTGCATGCATCAGTTCCTATAGACCCTGTTTCACTCACTGGCAAAACTGTCATGGGCATGGCAAATGTGGATTAATCTGAATAAATGTGCCCCTCCCCCCAAATGTAAAATGTATCTTTAAGAATGAGCATACATTTTTAAAAAAAAATCAGATTTGTTATACTCAAATTAGTTTGCTGTTTCCAAAAGCCATATGTAGAACCATGAAATTATAGTGGCTTAAGTTTACAGTATGCTTACTAATTATTATGCCTACTGACTGATTCATAACATATGTTAACTCATCCTTTAATCTCTACCCAGGAAGCTGAAGCCAGGAGAAGACAGGTGAGATAAATATGCAGGGACTTGTAGTTTACAAAGTTGGGTTGGCACTATTAAGCTAAAGGTAAAAGGGAGCATAATTTCTTCTGATATAGGAGCATAATTTCTTCTGATTTTACAAGAGAATCTGGCCAACACAACTTGTACCATTTCACATGGGTGCAAGGAGGCAAGTCAGCAGAAAAATCATAGCATTCAGTTCTGATGTTAATATGAAGCAGTATTTGGTATAAAAGTAATTATTCCTGCGAACAGAATGCTTTCAAGATGGTTCAGCTGCTAGTTTCAGCATATGCTTCATTTGGTACTATAGTACTAGATTATGTCATTAAGGAGTTCAGTTTCAATTTTAGGACAATATGTAAATAGATCATTGTACCAAGGCAGCTGTTACAGGGACCCCAAGATGAGTTATTTGTTTAGTTGGATGTGTTCAACAATAGCTTTTGTTGAAGAAAGAGCCAGAGCAAACAAATGATTGTAAAAGGGCACACTTGAAAACAATTACTTTTCACCCATTCCCTGACAGCCTTGGCTGCGAAACCAACTAAGGTAGAGAAGATCACTGTGTTTGACAGCCTGTAAGAAAACTTAAAAAACAACAACAATGTACAAAACTTTAATATGTCATTATTTGCTTATGAATTTAGAAAATCAAATGGTAAACGGAGAATAATCCAGAGCACTAGAAGGTAGGGATAAAATGTCAATGACATCATGCAAACAAACAAAAAAAAAACCCCCAACAAAATAAAGATGATAAAGGGAGACTGTAATTTCATGTGTCTGTGCATTTTCTGTTGCAGCTTCGCACTACTTAAGAGGCTGGCAGCATTTCATTAGAAATACAGATCAATAATTTGATCATTAAATTGCCAGAAGGTTGACAAATGTAGTCTTAAACCAAGAGGCTTTTTGTGATTAGAAATGACTGCTGAGTGTGCTTCATTACTTTTAAAAACTGCTGAAACACTTCTTTCTTATCACGCTTACCCTTGTCTGTGGGTGAGTATATCATAAGTGCAGTGTCACAGCACAGCCATAGGGACGTACTTCCTGGAGCATTTCCAGAGCACCCTGTTCAGAGTCTGCTATCACTAAATCTACTAGACACATTTTGCATGGAAAGTCATCCATTATGTGTCACGTGAATCAGAAGTGGCAAACTTTCCAAGCACACTTACCTGAGAGTAAATCCCATTGAAATCAATGGGACTTGATTCTGAGTAAGCATGAATAGGCTTGCACTGCACATGAAAATGGGGGAAAAAAGCATATTTTTGTCCATCTGGTACACAGACGTGCAAAAATGTTTATTGCCAAGTTTTGTTTAAATGAATGATATGATATATATGGATATGACATAGCCTGAAATGATAGGTTGAGATGTACATTAAATCATGTCCTTCCAGTTAAAAGTGTTTTTAGATGTCACCAGCCACAAAAGAAAGAGTGCTAAGAAATCAAGTTCTGTAGCTGGGTAGAAATGCAACTATTGTGTAAAGTCTGTCTCACCTTTAATCCACCACAGAGAGCTTATTTATTACAGGGAGATTTCAGAGAGTCCATGCAGCAGATGCTGCTGCTCATTTCTAGATGTTACTAACAGGATAAACTAAGGACACCCCCCCCCTCCACGCTTGACTCTGGCATTTGTGGGTTTCAGTTAGAGACTTTAGGAGGTTATCTGAATGTAGTTAGTGTGTAGTTTAATGTGATTACCACACAGGAGCTTTGCTGACACTACCTCTGGCCAAACATGCGGAGAAAATATTCAACCAAACTCCTGCTGCATCTGGTAAGAATAGAGTTTCCTTTGCTGAAATCCCTGCAGCAAAGACAGCTCTCGCTCATCTGGGAACAGAGGCGATAGGACAAATGCTCTCTCAAAAGGCATGAGCATTTGGACAGAGCTGGGGACTGAAGGAGAATGATGTTCTCCAGTTTCACCCATTAGCGAACCAACCAACAAATACAATGGTGTTGTTGTTATTCTTTTGCCATAAGCAACAGGACTCTGTGTGTGGGCAGCAGTTTAGTGGGGAGGAGGATAAGTCGACCCCTTTTTGTCCTATTGATTTTTTCCCTATTTGCATGACTTGAGCAAATTAAATGATGCAATATGGCTTTTTGTTACAAAACAAAGTGAGAGATACCACCCAGACACATATGTTGATTCGTAGAAGCTGTTTACATGAGAATGGAGTGAAATCTACCGTGAACTGAGCATAAAAATTCGATTCAGGCTGGGTATTTTTTTTTTATTATGCTTGGGCCAGAAAGACTGAAACACAAGTTTTCCAAGACGCTCTCAGACCTTGACAACTGCAGTGTTGTAACGGAGGAATTCTTAATTAAACCTAAAAGCTGGAAGGGGGAGCAGGGGGAAAGAGGGGGCAGTGAGAAAGACACCTGATTGTTTATTTCACGTGCAGTGATTCTCAATGACATTTATTCATCACGTTTCCCTCCCTAGATCCAGCATTACACATTGCCCTTCTGATCGAAACAATAGCCTGAAAAACTTAGAGAACACCAACACGCTGGAACGCTGAAGAACAGCAGACCCCTGAACAGGCGCCCTTCTTATTCCAGGATGCCCAGGATTTTTCATTCATCCTCAGAATGCCATCAAGTCTAATGACGTTAAAACTGTCATGCTGCAAAAAAAGCAAATTCTCTCTCTCCCTCTCTCTTTCCACACACACACACAGTCCAGTAGATACCCTCCTTTTATCCCGTTTGAGAAAGATCCATTTGCAACGGCTCCAGTTTGTCGAGGAACAACTTCAGGGAATCCTCTCCCCCCCCCCTCCCCTTTTCTCTCCCCAGAGCAAGGGACCGACCTAATCGGTGGAAGAGCTCGTAAAAAGTTTGCAGCGTCCTGGCATCATCTGCTCTCCCAATCACCATCTGCTACCCGAAGTTTCCTGACCAAACATGTGGAGAGAATCGTACACACTTTTCTACCCTCAGAAAAAATAAACGGGGAAACCACCGCCACCTTAATTTACAGTCCCACGGCTGCCAGGGAGCGTTGACTGACTCCAAGAAAACCCTCCAGACTTTATTGGCAGCATCTCTGCCCCCCCCCCATCCCGTCCCATGTCTCATCCAGACCGGGACGAAAGTCTACCTGTTTTCTAACTCAGCTTCTTTCTGCTGTCTTCTAGATGGGACCACCTGACAATTGGGGCTTCCAGGGGCTGCAGCATCCCTTCAGTGTACAGTATAACACAAAATTTCCCAATTTTACCCCCCCCCCCAATAAATTGCTATCCTAGATTGTTAACCTGCGGTCAAGGTTTGGGTTTTTTTTGTACAAACTAATTATCTGCCCCGCGTCCAGATTTTGACATCGCCACTCTCTGAAGACCCAGCATCAGCGACCAACCAAAACCTTGTAACAAGTTTTCCAAGGACTGTTGTGCTTGAGGTACAACAGAAACCTGCAGGAACCAACACACCCACACACACACACCCGTGCTCCTGAAATTAGCACCCCATCCTAGAAGAGACGGAAAGGAAACAAGGGCACAACAGTATCAAAGGTGCCAGTATCCAAGAGGAACAACAGCGCTATCTTTCCTACACGTTTATGCACAAAACTAAGTCAAACTATACTTAATGGGGCTTACAGTGCGAGCCAATGGAAGTTCCCTTGCAAGAAAGTTCAACGGAGTTTATTCCCGGGCAAAAGTCCGTTTGGGATTGCAGCCCTCTCTCCTTTGCTAAGCCTGAGTTTGGGTTGATGAAAAAGATATGGGCTCCTTGGCCAACAGAAATCAGTCCAGGTGAAGATATCTACCTACCCCCCCCCTTTCTCCTCTACTGCTTCGTGCATCTGATGAAGCACCCAAGCTCAGGCCACCTTTGACACCTCCCCAGAGCTGCTGGCCTTCTCACCACCTTTGCAAGCCTGCTGAAGAGGAGAGAGACAAGACAGATACAGACCCACCTCTCCTTGGTTCTCCCCAAGGAGTCTCCTTCCACCCTCCCAGATCACGAGGAGGACCCCCCCAAAAAATCCTCCTCCTGCTGCTGCTGCTGCTCCTCAGGTGAGCCCCGGAGTGTGCAGCCCTCCCACCCGCAGCCGCGCGCCTCACCTTGTTCTCCACGTGCAGCGAGCCCTGGCTGTCCGCCCTGGGGCAGCAGGAGAGGCGAGGGTAGAAACCCCGGCACATGAGTTCCCCTCCGAGGGGCGGCTCCAGCAGCATCAGCCTCCTGTCTCGCTTCTTGAGGCGCCTGGGGGGGCTGCCGTTCAGGCACCTTCTCCTCTTGGCCCCCCCGCTCTCCCCAAAGCGGGCCTCCCCCTCGAAGAAGCAGAGGACCACGGCCACCAAGAGCAGCTTGAGCGGGAGCATCTTCAGAGCGACCATGCCTCCGCGAGCTTCGCTGGCAAATCCCAAGGCAAATCCAAGAGCGAGAGCTTTCCGTGTGGTGTGCGTGTGTGGGGGAAACCCCTTAGATCTGGGGGTGGAGGGGGGGGGGAGAGAAAGAGACAGAGATGATGGGGGGGGCGGAGGCCTCCAAGGAAGGAGCGAGTGATGTCTGAGGGACCAAAAAAAGAGCGGGGGGAGAGCGCACGTCGCGTGTGGTGTAAGGGGGGGGGGCGGCGGCGAGTGAAAGGTGCCGCGCAGTTTGCGCGGGGAAGTTTGCGCGAGGGCCGGTTTAGTTGGCGCGGCTGAGGCGTCGAAATTGCCGGCGCGAAGGGCTCCCGCGTTGGCGCGCGAAAGAGAAGACGAGGAGGAGGTGGTGGTGGTCGTGGCGGTGGCGGCGGCGGCAGCAGCAGCAGCAGCAAGTCCCTTCTGGTCGTTCCATAGAAAGGCGGCCGCAATTCAGCGAGGACAGCCTGGCTGGGGTGATGCCTCCTCTGCTGCTGCCGGCGGGAGCTGGAGCTCACTAGGGCTCTCATGTTTCGCTCCCTCTTTTCTTCTTATTTTTAAGCAGCGCGCGGGGAGGTGCTGCCACCGCGCGCCCCTTCACGTCACCGAAAAGAGGGACTAGCGGGGAGAAGAGCGAGAGAGCGTGTGCGTGCGTGTGTGGCCGTGCGCGCGCGCTGGGGAGAGAGGGGAAGCGGACGGTCACGGGGCGCGAGCGCGCGGGGAAGGCGCGCGCGCACGGACGAGGCGACTGGCGGGCCGGCTGGCTGACTGGTCGGCGCGCTCGCGCGCGCTGGTCCGAACTGCCTGAGGGAGCAGAGAAAGAGAGTGGCGGGTTTTGGGGGGTGGGCACATAAGCAGCAGTCACCGTTGGCTGGGAGGAAGGTCCGGCAGCGACAATAGCAGCAGCCGCTGTGAGGAGGGACAGGAAAGAGGCGAGTGAGGAAACTTGAGGGAATAGCCAGCCCGTGGCCCCAGGGGCCCTTCTTGAGCAGGACTCAAGAATAGAAGGACCCCCCACCACCTCGTCAAAAGATTTGTGCATTGCAAGGGGTTGGATTAGATTACCCTCTTGGCCTGGTCTAACTCTGCAGTGCCTTCAGACCTCCTGTGCTTTCAATTAATTCAGTATAGTGTGAGGTAGCCCACTTGGCCGCTCTGCAGAACTGGCACAGTTACAGGTGCCGCATAATACTCCTCCTGCATTTGCAAGATCTTTTCATGTGGCAGAAGCTACACTTTGCAACTCCCTGCCGGTTGGCATCAGGCAGGCGCCTTCTCCATACTCTTTTTTTTTTTTTTTTTGGCACCTGCTAAGAACATTTTTGCTGAGGCAGGCCTATTGGATCTTGACGTGTAGTTGTTGAGGTGTCTGTTAATTTTAATATTAACAGTAATACAGTGGTACCTTGGGTTACATATGCTTCAGGTTACAGACTCCGCCAACCCAGAAATAGTGCTTCAGGTTAAGAACTTTGCTTCAGGATGAGAACAGAAATCCTGCTCCGGCGGCGTGGCGGCAGCAGGAGGCCCCATTAGCTAAAGTGGTGCTTCAGGTTAAGAACAGCTTTAGGTTAAGAACGGACCTCTGGAACGAATTAAGTACTTAACCCGAGGTACCACTGTAATGTGATTTTAATATTTCCTGTAAACCTGCTTAGAGGTATTATTACAATCAAGTAGTGTATAAATTTTGTTAAACAAATTAATAAATTAAATGTCCTCTCCTGGAAGCCCTCACCTTCAGAGATTTGGTGGACAGCTACTAGAGAGAGGAAAAACTCTGGGGTTGTGTCTGTCTTTCTGTGCTTAATAATAATAATAATAATAATAATAATAATAAATCTCCTTCCCAAAGGAGACCCACCTACTGCCTCTCCAGCTATTCTTTAGGCACCAGGCCAAGTCTATCCTATTTATTTGATTTGCTCCATATGGTTTTGCATCCCCAATGGATGTTGTCTTTAACACTACTAGGGTGTTTTTTCTTTTTTCTTTGTTTCTCTTTTAATTATGTGATTGTATATAATGATGCATGTCTTTGGACTTTAATTGTTCATTGCCTTGGATATCAACAACAGGAGATCCATAATTTTCAAATAAGTAAATAATGTTTTTGTACATATTTTATCGCCTTTCTTTATCCCTGTGAGATGGAAGGGGCCTAGCATGGACTGAAGCACCCAGAAAGTGGCTCCACGGAAGCAGTACATGGGTTACTTCAATTAGCTAGCAGCCTAATTGCAGTTTTTAATGGTTCAGCCCACCATCGATGAAAACCTGTTCCTTGATCTTAGGAACCATCATCCTCAAAATTTGGTTAAGATATTTTAAGAGATGTCCACATCCACTGCAAACAGAATAACAACTTTCCAAAATACACTCTGTTTTGTATATGTTATTAACATGTCTTAAAGTCATCTTAGGGACGCAAGTGGCGCTGTGGGTTAAACCACAGAGCCTAGGACTTGCCGATCAGAACATCGGTGGTTTGAATCCCCGCCATGGGGTGAGCTCCCGTTGCTCGGTCCCTACTCCCAACCTAGCAGTTCGAAAGCACGTCAAAGTGCAAGTAGATAAATAGGTACCACTCCGGTGGGAAGGTAAACGGCGTTTCCATGCGCTGCTCTGGTTTGCCAGAAGCGGCTTAGTCATGCTGGCCACATGACCCGGAAGCTGTACACTGGCTTCCTCGGCCAATAAAGCGAGATGAGCACCGCAACCCCAGAGTCGGCCACGACTGGACCTAAAGGTCAGGGGTCCCTTTACCCTTTATCTTTTAAAGTCAGCTTGAAGGTTGCATTCTGTGATCTTCTTGATGGCACTGGCTCCTTGGAAGTTGTGACAGGGTCAGTAGAACAAGTATGTGCAGAATGTATACATACCTGTGCAAGCATGTATATGCATGGTCTTAATTCTTTATATCTTTTTCTGTGCATGCAGCTTCTGTGCACTGGGGAAAAGGCACCACTGGTTTTACAGGTGAGAAGGAGCAGAGGGATATCTTTTTTCTTAGGTTTAATGTAAAATAGGCTGCAAAACTGATTATTCTTTCTCATTTTATGAGTTTTTCTGATGTTAACTGGATGCTTCTATGATATACACGTATACTACTAGATGATCAGAAGAATCAGAGCTCACTAGGTGGGTTCCATAAATCTTCCCTTTGCAACATGTGCTATCAGTTTAAGGCTGGTGCTGTGGAAACTGTGAGGCTGACACAAACACAGCTTTTCAAATTTGCAAATCAAATGCATTCGTTTCCTTTTGGCAACAGCTAGAAATTGCACCATGTGGATCTGTGAAATTTGTTGAGCTCAAGGCTCACTCTGAATGTTATTGCCAGCAACATCTTGTGCTTTGCAACATCTTGAGATGTTAAGAAAGAAAAAGGTAATGCAGGAGTACATAAAAACCTTATCAGCCGCACACCTCCCAGTTTAACTAAGTGAGAAGGAAGCAGTAAAATATAAGCCACATTGAAATTGAAATGTGGTCTGTATAACTTATGCAGGGCTAGCCCAGTAGCTGGATGACTAATGAACAGATAAAAATTATTTCCTTTCCCTTTAGTGTCATGCTAAATTAAGTATTTATCAGGGTTTATGAGCAGCTGTGCCTGCAACCTCTCATGGCATCCAGTTCATAAACATAATTCTTACATCAGATGTACATGAGGATAAAACATGGATTGTTTATTCTCAACTGAAAAGGAAGTATCAATCATATTGTAAAGTCTTCCCATTCGTGTTCTGTGGCCTAGTTGAACAAAAAGTTCCCTTTTTAATACAAAGTGTTCTGTCTCCATCATTCCTGCCACCAAATTGATCCATTGTGTGTTCTAAGGGTTCACAATATTTGCACCCTGTCTTCTGAGTTATGGTTTTCTTGTCAATAATTTATTTACTAGTGTTGGCATGCTATGACAGGGTGCCAAATTAGTCTGGATTCTCTACTTCATTGTGGCAAAGTGGGTAAATTGGAAGATGGTGGTTTTTGCTCTCCATTAAGTTCAGTCAGTGGAGTTTGACTTACTCCATAACTTGCCAGTGTTGGAGGTAGGATCTGAGGAAGCACACGACCTGACAACTTCCTATCATGGTCCCATTTCCACGTAGCTTGGGACGTCCCTTCACTGGTGAAGTTGTATCAGCAATACAAATATGCCAACCTGGACTTGTGCTGATGTATCTGCAAAATTATGCTTATAGATCTTTACTGGTGGACTGTGCACATCTTGAAGTTGGACTGCTGTATAATAATACCCCCATCCCATCCTGCAGCCGGCATATCTCAAGAATGGGGTTGCATCCAGAGTCTGACAGGTGCTAAGTCACCAAAGTTTATCCGCTGACATTAAACCTCTTAAATATATTCTGAGAAGAAATACTCACCTTCCTGGATTATTCTACATGTGCTACAAATACTCCAGATGTTAGTGTCACAGCTGTTTCTAGGTAAATATGTGAATTAAGATTTTAGATTGTTATTTTTTAAAATATTTGTTCTAAGAGAAAATGTAAGCAGGTTGATGCAGTCACTTAGATCAAATTCAGATGCCAATTTGTTCAGGAATTTCGGATATGAGAATAAAACTACTTTATCCCTAAAGAATTCTACCAAAGGCACATCAAGCCCTTATGAACTCTGACTGAACTTATGGCAGAACCAACCATATTTCAAAATAATAATAGTAAATAAATACATAGCCCAAGATGTGAGAAGGGTTTACAGATGTTGAAACCATTTGCTCTAGGCGCTTTCTGATTAAAATATATATACATATGTACTTTACTACACAGGTGTTGCTTCCCTTGTACAAAACTAGGTTGAAAATGGGGTCCCATGTATACTAGTGAATCCAGATATATTCAGAGCCCCAATACTAATGGAAAAGAAACAAATTGAACTGAAGTTTGTCTCTTTAAGAAAAACACCTCAACTTAGGCCTTTTAAGCATCTGCCTGCTTTGCTTTTGCTTTAAAGATTATCATTTTTAAAGTTAATTTATGAATTGTTTCATACGAGGCATCCCAAAGAAATTTACATTATAAAACAGATAGAAGATTTATAACCCAGGTAACAAATCTTCCCAGCACAACCAGTTTGTACTATTAAACTTTCCATTAAATTATGTTATTAATTAATACACTTGGTATTACTGAGATTTTAGGGACGCGGGTGGCGCTGTGGGTAAAAGCCTCAGCGCCTAGGGCTTGCCGATCGAAAGGTCGGCGGTTCGAATCCCCGCGGCGGGGTGCGCTCCCGTTGTTCGGTCCCAGTGCCTGCCAACCTAGCAGTTCGAAAGCACTCCCGGGTGCAAGTAGATAAATAGGGACCGCTTACTAGCGGGAAGGTAAATGGCGTTTCCGTGTGCGGCTCTGGCTCGCCAGAGCAGCTTTGTCACGCTGGCCACGTGACCCGGAAGTGTCTCCGGACAGCGCTGGCCTCCGGCCTCTTGAGTGAGATGGGCGCACAACCCTAGAGTCTGTCAAGACTGGCCCGTATGGGCAGGGGTACCTTTACCTTTATTACTGAGATTATTCAGCACATTACATCCCTGTACCTTGTGCCTATAGCTCCCAAATCTACTGTAGCTCATAAGGTATTCCAATTAATAGTGTATGATGGCTGACCTATATTATCTCTGAAATTGCTGTCATTGGAGATTTAATAACATCCTTAACATCCTCCATCCTCTCATCTAGCCTGTTTATGAAAATCACTAGGCAGTTTGTTGGCCCAAGACTAATTGTAGTACCATATCTACTGTACAATGGACCACACATTGCAAGTTTTAGCAGTCGCAGCAACATAACTGATCACATCGTCTTCACTCCTTTTCAGCTAGGATGGTAACTTCGCCTACTTTTGTAACCCACACCCACTTTCACCCACTGTTGTAACAAGTACCGTATTTTGCGCTCTATAAGACGCACCAGACCACAAGACGCACCTAGTTTTTGGAGGAGGAAAACAGGAAAAAACATATTCTGAATCTCAGAAGCCAGAACAGCAAGAGGGATCGCTGCGCAGTGAAAGCAGCAATCCCTCTTGCTGTTCTGGCTTCTGGGATAGCTGCGCAGTTTGCATTTGCTCTATAAGACGCACAAACATTCCCCTTACTTTTTAGGAGGGAAAAAGTGAGTCTTATAGAGCGAAAAATACGGTAGTTAAAATTGGTTTTGATTACTTGTTTAGCGCTGGTGTCAATCTTATGAGAAATCAGGTATGGTGGAGATGTTGATCAGGTTTGAAGAATAATTCCTGGTATTATTTTTCAGCAAGAAATTCCCGTGCACCTTTTTTAACATACATATTGCGGCACAGGAATAAATCTAGTGCAAATCATGGAAACAGTCCACTCTTTCCCCCTTCTATATATTGTTTATTTCACCATGTATTAATGAACTGTAACCCAGGCTGTGTTCCAGCCTGCTTAGTGCCTTTCCCATAGCCAATATTTCTCTCTCTCAAGCTCTGTTAAGTATTGTGCTTTAAACTCATACTACATTAGCATAATTTATGTCATGACAGATCCATAAAACAACATTTTCCAGATTACTGAACACATAGCTTCATATAACCCTGTCTGTGCCAATTATGAGTTCATCTACTAACAGTTTTGGACTTTAAAAAATTCAGGCAGGGATGAACTGAACAACCGGCCTTCTTTTGTCTTATTCATGTCAAAGAGCACTTCCTGTTTTTGGCAACTTTGGCCACTTGTGAACACATTCATGTTGTGTCCATGCCAGCAATGTTAAGTAATGACTGTGCTAAATTTTGTTCTTTATCTGCATGTCCGTCACATTTTGAAGCGTGGTGGACGCACCTTCAACTCAAGCATTCTTAGTCTTGACTTTTATAAACAAAGGGATTTGTCTTTTGGGCACTAGGTGGCAACAATATCAATATATCTTACTCAAGTTAGGCTGCAGTCTTACCTCACTTTTTGATGGGCTCTGTGTGTCTTGTCTGTGTGGATTGGGTGGCCGTATCCCTCCACTCAGAGCTGGTCCACCTATGAGGCAGGATGGGGCAGCTGCCTAAGGTGGCAGAACCTAAAGAGGTGGCGGTGAAGCAGCAGCAGCTTCTGGCAAGATATCGCAAAAATCTTGTGAGATTTCACAAGAGCTCCGTGAGATTTTACCAGAACCTGTTAACATTGCTCCTTTTTGGGCACTGCCATTTGACCTAGGTAAAGAAAGCTTCAGCGGTGTGTGTGTAGAGCTTTTGCGGGGGTGGGGAGGCACCTTCCTGTTTTGCCTCAGACGGCGATTCAGGATGGGCCACCCCTCTCTCTACCCATCCTTCCCAATCTCCACCTGTGGTGTTACACTCTGGCAAATATTGCCATTTCGGCATCCTTTTTGCACCCATTTTGACTGGTTCCAGGTATTTTAAACGTCCTCAAGAAAATTCATCAGCATCTTAGCACGAATTTCTCCTAATTTACACATTTTTGGATGCCATTTTGCCTAATACACAAACTTTTGCAAAGCAATTATCCCTAATATAATTTCCTTTTTATATGTTTGTCAGAGGCTTAATGCTGCCCAGCTGGCCATAGATAAGACCCCGGGCTCCCAGCCAGTTTGATTTATTTGACAAAGTTCAAACGTACATCTCCAGCATTTCAATTAGCGTCCTTCCCCTTGTGCGCAGTTGCTGCCTCTAATCTTTCTTCTTCCTTTTCCGCATCCAGCATGCAAGTCTGCGAAAACTCCTCCCCTTACTTCCTCTGTGTACCAACTGACTTGTGCCAGGCTCATCCTCCTCCCCCTCTACAGCAGACCCACTTTCAGATGACAAGCTGCTGATAATCTCTTTAGGCTCTCTATAACTGCTGGTTTCTGTCCTTTCATCTTTTCCCGTTTGCCTCTCCCTGACAATGTTCTTTTCACAAAATATGCTTTTCTATGCACACATATTGTAGTATACGTATTTTTATACACATTCCTTGACTGGAGAACTGTATTGCAAAATCTGGAGAAGTATAAATTTTGAAGGATGGCTGTGTTTCAGTTCTCAGGTTTCCCTCCCAGAAAGTGTGATTTAGGGAGGTTCATCTTTAAATGTCAACTGAATCAGATTTCTCATTAATCCCTAATCATTCCCTGAATATCATCTGACTAAGGATAGCAATCAGTTTACAACTAGACAGTTGCCCAGTAGCTGTAACAACACATTTTATAAAGTTACTGCAGGCTCAAAATGTGACGACAGCAACTCTTCCTTGAAAGTAAAGAAAATATCTTTGTTAAGGCCAATAGCTCAGCAGCAAGCACAAGGACCAGAAGTCAAAATTCCATGGGACACGAGCAGGGCAAGAGGTTTGTAACTGAATGGAAGGTACAAAGATGTCCTAACAGTTGACACAACCATCCTTCAACAGGATGAGATCACTTACAAAACTCTCCCCCTCTACAGTTCCTCTGCACATGCACATACCATCTTGGGGAGGGGAGTGTATCTAAAGGTGTTGCCTGGTTGTCAGCAAGAAGACTATATTTACCCCTCTGCCTTCAGCTTTGCCATCACTTCATCCTGTTCTGTCCTTCCCTCTAGTTGGTTGAAGGATCTTCCCTTTCCTGCTTCCACAGGAGGGGTGTTGGGGAGAGCTAGCAGGTCTGCTTTCTCTCTGATGTCTAGAGTCCTTCAGCCCTTCCATTCTCCACATCTGCACCTGTTCCTTCCTCCTCAGTCTTTTGCATCTGGGGCTGTCGAACCATGCCAGATCCTGATGGAGCTGAGGGGTAAATGACAGTCACAGTGTTGTCTACTGAAACATTTAATTTTAATTGGGGTGGGGTTTTTTTGTGTATTTTTGTTTTGTTTTAGGAATTCCTATCCCACTTTTGGCATTTTCCTCACGGTGGTTAACAACATTGTTTTGTTCATTAAAAACAATATAAATATGCTTTGTTCATGGAATATAACAAAATGTGTAATTTGTGATTTATGCAGATACTTTCCCCGAGTTATATAACCGTACTGCCTAGTTCGCAGACTGGTAACATTGTTGTTTACTTCATGGAATAAGCAAAGTCTTTCCTGAATTAGGCAGAACATTTCATCACTGACATAATGAATCGGTCAATTGCATAAATTATTACGCAGAAACTTCGTTTCATTAATGAATCAACTGTCATCATTGGCTATTTTGAATTAGGCAGAAGCGTTTCCAATTTTCATTTAATTACACTGGGGATTTGTACTAGTGATGGATTAGATGTGGTTGCCCATTTTTCATATTTTCTTATCTGAACAATGAGGCAAGAGTTAAGACACCCATGTAAATCCGTTGTGCAATAATACACTACCTGTCATTAGCATAACTATCACTGCGGATTGTGAACCTCTCTCCAAGTACACATCCCAAGCGTTTGACATGTCTGCCCACAATTTCTACCTCTCCATCAGTCTTGTAGACAAATGCAATTTCACCATCCATTTAGCATATTTGTGTGCAACCACACACATTCAGGTTTGGAACAAACTCTGGTCTCACAAAAATGTTGGTATTTGTCAAATTAGTGTGCCTTTGCAAAAATCATCATTTTTTACTGTAACCCAAATGCTCCATGACTAGGAAAATCCATTCCACATGCTCCATGTTAAGTCCTAGCTTCAGCTGCAAGGAACCTTACTGTGAGGGATATGGGAAAGGTCAGTGCTGCATTCCTCTTTTAAACTGCTCAAAATGGTATCCTCATACCACACAGGAGAATGGGTGTAGCCAACATAAACCATTTTCTAACCACAGTGCATAAGGATTTAATTATAATAAATTGCACCAATAATTTTTCTTGCTAATGAACAAAATACTTCCATAACCTCAAGAGAGACACACAAGGTCTATGTGCAAATTATTATCCACTTAATTCATGTAATGTAAAGAGAGAAATTTCACATTCATGTGCGTTTGGGTCACAATCCAGAAAAAAAAAGGCAACTGAACCTTCATGTCTATACATGCGATCTGATACATGTTTACTCAGAAATGTACCATTGTGTTCAATGGAGTTTCTTCTCTATTAATTGAATTGAATAGAATTGCAGACTAAGCCACATTGATTTCAATGGGATGTTGCCATATTTATCTTCTGTTGGCTTTCACGTTTGTTCTTCTGTAGTGTCATTAGACATCCACTGGACCCTGCAAGTGAAGAGATGTGACATTTTTAGAAAAATAGGGCCAACTTGGAAGGTTCTTGCTCACAGTCCAAATATACCTTTCCTCTGCAGGGACTGAGCTCTGAAAAAAATGGTTCTGCAAATTTTCCAAAAGTTGGCTGAGGATGATAATATAAGGTACAAATACATGTGACACTCCGCCCACCTGCCCACAAAAGGCTGCCAGCTGCCAGAAGCATGTAAGAAAAAGAAAATCTCATGGCTGATGGAGCAATGGAGCATTCCATGTGCTGGCATGCACATCTGTCATTGGCAAAACCAGGAAGAAGTCAGGCTCAGGCTGTGACTCCGGAATTGACTTCAGGTACTTTGTTCATATTATATCTGTCTTCACTCCCAACAGAGTAGAGTGCTTGTAGACTGTAGTTCTGTATGAAACCTTATTTTATTGTTAAGTGTCATAACAAACGGAAAGGAGTTTGAAAGATAACAGTCAATGTTCTAAAAGAAAGCGATGGCGATGGCATCCAGAACCAGAATAATGAGTCACCATTTTGGTCTTAGGAATTTAAGTTATTGATTCCTAAATTATGCTGTACAGTATAATAGTGTATATTATAGTAATGGGGACTGGGGACCAATCTATGAAAGGAACAAACAGGTGGTAAAGAATGTGAGTCATCTTAATTTGTATGTCTTTGACATATTTTCTCCCTTTGTTCAGTCTTGAGAAAACTTTAAAGTATTAAACTTCACTTGATTTTTGTATTAAAAAGCTGCATAGAATTAAAACCAGATTTTATTGACTAGCAGCAGACTGTGAATCACTGACGCATAGACTTAATGGCCCGCCTGAGACCAGAGAAAGTTTTTTAAATGTTGAAATTGGCTAAAATAATTTAAAATTTGTAAGGGTGGTGAAAAATCTTTGGCTAATGCTGTACTTTTTTTGAGTACCCATTTAATATAAGTTTCTTGGTGTACTTGTTAACAGCATGTTCAGTCTTTTTAATTTCTGATCTAGTAGAACTGTTTGCATTTTTAAAAAAACATTGACCTTAAATGAAACCAATACAATAACTCAAAATATCTAGTAAGTGTTATTGCTTTTTAAAAAACATAGCAGTGAACTTCCACAAAACTCTGTTGAACCTAAATAAAATGGCTTTGTGGCTTGAGGTGCAAAAATAACACCATAGTTAGTTGTCATAAGTTATGCAGGCTATGGAAGTCTATGTTGCTTTGTTGGAAAGCTCATACTGACACAAATCCCATTATAGTGTGCAGAGGTTGCCATATATGGAGCGGTGGCTGATGCTAGGGTACAGGCAGAGAAGTTTTCTGAGTTTTACTGTGACCTGTGGTGGCACAGTTCCAACTCATTCTGGGACTCTGGCAGTGAGTCAGTTGACTTGGGCGGTGGGTTCTTCACAGGTTGCAGAGACAGCTAGTTTCCTCTGGTTTCTGAAAGGACACCTAGTAGGCTCGAGTGAGGATGGAGCAGCTGATTTAATTCCTCATGGGATAAAACTGGCTTCTGCATCTCACAAGGGTTTGGATTCAACCAAAGAAAATAACAAATGTGGCTGAGAAACAGAGGAGACAAGCACAAGAGCCAAGGGAAGGGAGCTAGCTGCAGCATCCATGGAGTCAGAGCAAGTTTGGAAAGGAGACACGTGGAGCTGTCCAGCGAGCATTAAGCCCATGAGACTGAATCTTGGAACAGTGTGATGATCTGCAAGATGTCCAGTTATAGAAAAGAAACTTCCTGATGGGCGTTCACTGTAACACCAAGGCTGATTACCTTAATGACAAGTCTTCATGGAAGGGAACTCTGAATGCTAATAGCCTCCTGCTGCAAAGTGGCAAGGAAGTTGTAAGGGGCTTTGGCAAAGCAGACGTTACAGCAAAGTAACTGAGGTTTCCCTCATGGAGAAAGGCAGTAACTATGCAGATTTAGGCTTAGTCTAATTACCAGTAGAATATATTTGCTGAAAGAAGCCTTTAGGACCAAATAAAGGTGTGTTTGCATGAGATATTGCAAGGGTTCTGAGGACAAATGAACCTTGCACCTACGTACGTTGCTTTCCATGTGACTGTTCAACTCCATGCATAGCTGCTGCTGTGAGATACTATCCTTAAACTAGCATTACCTTCTCTGTTACTTTGCAATGGCATCACATTCATTACCCAGAGCAAAGCCAAAAGAGAAACATGATCCTAGGGCCCGTGCAGAGTTCCAGCTGAAC
Source organism: Podarcis tiliguerta (assembly GCF_965153285.1). NCBI lineage: Eukaryota > Metazoa > Chordata > Lepidosauria > Squamata > Lacertidae > Podarcis > Podarcis tiliguerta. The sequence continues at coordinate 35,927,513 of NC_139542.1, read as the reverse complement.
CAAGCTTCTTAGTAACAGCAGGTTGCCTCTGGACTGCATTTTACCAATTCAGAGTGGTAAAACAGAAATAGCCTACCCTCAAGGATCTATGTCCTGTAACATCCAGAAGTAGATTACTGTAGTCTACCTGCGGGGCTGTTTCTGAAGATGGTTTTGTAATGGATATCAGCCCAAAATACCTCTGGAAGAGAACTAAGTTCACATTATACTTGTGTACCACCAAATGCACTGGAACTGAGTTCGTTTCCAGGCTCATCTTAGTGTTGTTTTTGACCTTTAAAGATATTCATGACTTGGGACCAGGGCACCTGAAGGACTCTTTGTCTTCATATGTGCCAGGTGCCAGCCCACACCCTGGGATTTTTAGTGGAGGACTTTCTTTAGTTGCCTGTACCATGTGAAATGTTGTGGAGAGTGACAAGGGAAATGATCAACTTTGTGGTATATCCCAGCTATGGAAAACGCTTTGCAGGGAGACTTGCCTGGTACCAAACTGGATGTCATTTTGAGAATAAGCCAATACTTTACCTTACCACCTTCTTCTTCTTCTTCTTCTTCTTCTTCTTCTTCTTCTTCTTCTTCTTCTTCCCCAGGGTTCTTAAGCCTCCACACATTACTTTTATATTGCTTTGTGTTTGTTTCTATCTATTGACAACTTTTCACTACTCTTTTATGTTACATATTTTTTACTCTGTTTTATTGAAATTTTGACTTGTTGAATTCTGTCCTGGAGCTTGTTGAGGGATGTGGTATGAACCTGTTAAGTCAGTCTTTGCCAAACTGGCACCCTCTAGATGTTTTAGACTACTTGTCTCTTCCCTAGCCACCACATGGCAAAGGAGGCTGCATTAAATAAACCAATAAATAAAAGTCCCTTTCCATCTGGAAAAGCCCTGTTGGATGAGACCATGCAGATGTATTGAGACGCAACATCATTTCTTCAGATGGTTCTAAGACACGTTAGGACAGCTTTGTACCAAGTTTTGCTCCACTTATGTTCAAGCCATCATCACAACTATATCATATCCTGCACTCTTCTATGAAAACCAAGGGAAGACCAGGGGTTTGGTGGCTAGGAAAGGATGTGTAATCACCACTGTGTCCGGCACTTGAGTCAAGTCCTTATTCCATGAAAGGACTAGGGCTAACTTTAGACAACTAATCCCCTAGAGTTGCCTGATTCAGATCTTTTGCATCAAAGACAGAGTAGAGACCAACTAGAGATGCAGCGGAATATTTTAAAGCACTTGTATTATTCGCTGACATGGATACTCTCAGACTTCAGATTCTTCAGAAAAGTTTTAAAAGGCAGGGTGGAGATCGAGATTGAGAAAACCCTTGATCAAGAGAACCTTTGTTTAGTTGATTTTGGGAAATAGTATTAAAGAAATGGAAGTGAACGATTTCTTAATCTCTGTAACATATTGTGTCTGACATAACTCTGTGACAGAGAGAACTTCATAGTGGCATTTACATTTTGATTGGAAAAAATCCACATTATTTTTCCTACAGAGATCTGCAATAACAATTGAGATGGGAGGTATTTCCTTGAGATTAATGGCTGGTTAAGAGGAGTTGATGGCCCAAGGCTCAACTGGGGGCCATTAAACACAGCCGGTCATTATTCTGCAGGAAATGCTCCAGGCTGAAGTCATTACAACTAGTATAAAATGGAAATGAAACAAGCCATAGGTGTGTGGATTATTATTATTTTGCAATAAAGCCATTTCTATTAGTATTAACAGGACATTTATAGGGATGTCTGTATTACAGAAACTCAATTGCTTGAATTAGCATCCATATTCCATTTATTCTGTGACATTTTATAGTTATAGGATTATTTATATTTGTATTAAAGTTGGGGTCACATTCACTATTGTATCTGTTTTGTTTTTTAAGCAAAATGGTCTTTAAAACTAGGCCCAAGTGAGAAATCCAGATTTACTGACTCAAAATTTCCAGGGAGGTCTAGCTTTAGGATCAGATTTTTACTTTCATGAAGATAACCCCTCCCCATGCATATTTTATAATGGTAGCGTTTCAATACTGTATACATTAAAATGTCAAAAAGTATATATGTGTGTAGTCTAAACACCTTTTTTCTTATGCACCTGGTTGCTAATTTTTTTCCATTTTGGATGGGGAAACTCATTGGATTCAAATGAGTTGGCATTTAAAGGTGAATCTATCAAATTTGTACTTTCCAAATCAGCCACCCTTCCAAATTCACACTCATCCAAATTTTTTGAAGCAGTTCTCCAACCAGTGTTTACAAAAATGAACTATACTAGGTAAAAGTGTGCAAAAACATAAATACATTAGTGAAAATAACATACAAAGATGCACTCTATTAGGAGAAAATACTTGCAGAAATGTGTACGTTGGTCAAAATTACCATATTTTTCGCTCTATAAGACGCTACATAAACATGTGTTTATTAGGGGAAATCTACTCTAAAACGCTGAAGAATTTTCACGAGGTTTTCTTTTTATAAAAAAATTGTAAATTGCTGCTGAAATGTAGGGAACTGAGTTTAAGATTGGAAAAATGAGAACCTGAGGGGTTCTACAAGCAAAGCTTCTAGAAAACGGAGATAGACAACAACAAAAGCTTTAGCAAGTGCCATATTTTCTGCTCATTTCAATTTCTTCAAACATGGAATTTATATGTTTGAATTTAGTCTGACTAAATTTTTCAAAGATGAGTGCATGATATAATTTGGGTCAAAACCATTTGCATCCAGAAATCCCCACCCAGAACATTAGCACAGAGCATCTGCAGGGCACCAACGTGGGCAAGGCTGCCTTACATTAATTAAGTGTTGGTTGCTTCCTTGATTTGGGGGAGTGCTCAACCAACAGTTTATGTAAAACAATTTCAATTACTTTAACCATACTTTGTGGATCACATTTAATAAATTTGGTTCTGTACAGTGCACGAATCAGCTATAATGTTCAGCATAGTTGCACATGTCTCCCCCTTGTAGAAAATGTGATCTGATGAGGTTATGTTTTATTGTAATTTCCATAAAAGAATACGTGGGGCGGTGGCTCCTAGCTGCTATGTTGGGAGCTTTATATAAAATGTGCAATGAGTACTTGCTAATTAAATAAAATGAATTATCCCATTTAGCTAAATCTCTTAAGCCTTTATCAATGATGACTGGAAATCCAGCACATAAAATATGTAAACATCTAATAAAAGCTGAAGCACATCATGAATACATGGCAGTAAAAGTCCAGAGAGCCATAGAATAAATTACTTACGTTCACTTTAGGTGTTCTGGAAACATAGCATCATTTTTCCAGTTTTGACTCATATCAAGACCACCCTGAAGAACAGCTTAATTGAACCAAATCCCCAAAGACTCTGTATTTATCATTTAGTTTATAAGTTTGGCAGCTAACTAGACATAACAAAATATGCAAATTAAATTACATCTGACGATTACACAAAAGCTCACGCTGTTTGCACCATAGAATAGCAGTGTTTTTAATTTGGTAGTAACAGCCAAACCTAGGGGTGGCAGGGGGAGAGGAAGAAAACTTTAAAATAATTGACAAAAAGATGTCACGCTTACCCAAGTGTGACCCAAATCACAACTGATCCTTACATGCCTGTCTAGTGAAATAGTTTGTGAGAGACTTAAATGTGCATGAGAGGATAATGATGTGCATCCTTTAGTTTTAGGAGCTACCAAGGGCAAAGGGTTTGGGGGAGTCATGTATAGCAATGTTTGCTAATAATGCTGAGTATAGTCAGGAATGCATCAATACGACAGAGGTTTTAGGGCAGAGGCCAAGAACCTGTGGTCCTTCAGATGTTCTTGGATTCCAACTCCCATTATCCCTGACCGCTGACTATGCTAACTGGGATGGGGGATGAAGAAATATCTGTAGGGCCGCAGGTTTTCCATCCCTATCTTTGGGAAATACTGGAAAGGTCTAAATACACAAACACCTCTGGGTCTTGCCCAGAATTTTCAAATAAAGGAATGCTGCAGTTAAACACATACACATTACTGGAGATATATCAATACAGGAATAAATAGCAAAGTTGCTCCACTGTTTCCTGTTCACAGATTCTGTTGGTAATGTGTGTGCGTGAGTGCACACACAAAAAAATTAGGAGAAAGCTGATATCGTGGCTTCCCAGTTTTTGCCGTTTTGACCCCAATAAAAGTCTAGAGAGTGAGGAAATTAATGTTCTTTACTGGCCAATGGACTCTTCTGCAATCCGCTATCAATATTCTTGTAGGATACTTGGCATCTGATTCTTTCATTACTTTATTACTTTATCCTTTTGTTTATCTTGATGAACAACCCCTTTAGGATTGAATAAAACTGCTTAAATCTTTCTTTTGGATATGCAGCCACAGTGTGTAGCAGGAGAAGCATCCATTGCATATTGAACTTTCCTGGCAGTATATCTGTTTTGCAAGGAGAATTTGCAGCCTTTATATACTCTGATGTACTATGACATATAGATTAACAGTGTGAATATGGCTCTAGTCAAAGACAGGAAGTTGAGTGGTTATTGCACTTAGCAAAAGCAGCACAGTCTCTGAGCCAAACCCGAAGAGTACAATGCCAGCATTTGACAAGCCAAATCAGTAATGCAGGATTAGACTGGAAGCCTGGAACCAAAGAACTAGCTGATAGGTTCAAATCTACGTGTGATATTCAGTTTTTCCACATCCACCCTTTTTTATTAGCTTCTTCGTGTTTCAGCCTCTTGTCTCTTGCTCTTTCTTATGAGCCTCCTTTCATTTACTTTCCCCTTTGGTCCGCACTTCTCAGTCTGTTGCCTACACTATATGTTTTCTTCAGCTACCTGTCTTCCAGCTTTCCCACCTCCCAGGATCTCTTTCCAGTCTTCTGCCTCCCCACAAAAGCTGCTGCTTGAAACACCCACACCACACATTTAAAGCACATTGCTGCCCCACAAAGAATCCTGGAAACTGAGTGTCTTGGGCCCTGTGATCTCAACTGGCTTGGGGCTAGAGTGGCAGTTGCTGTCAGGTGATCTCATGGACTGGTTGGATGCAGAGGAATGGTGGAAGGAACCAGCTGGAGAACCACTAAGGGAAGAAGGCTCAGAGCCCAGGGAGTAGTGGTGGGACAATGATGAGGGGTCAGAGGGAGAAGAAGACTGGGAGGAGGAGGTGTGTGGCCGAGAGAAGCCCAGTCTCAGAGCAAAAGCTGGAAAGGAGGGAAGCCAAGCCACAGAGATAAGTCAGGCAGAGTCATTGGTGTCTCCCCCTCCTGCTGTGGTTCTCTTCCCCAGAACCATAAGAGGCATGAGAAGGGCAGAGGAGAGGTTGGCTGCATGAAGGAGCAGTCACCATGTTGGAACTCTAGCGCTCTACTGCAGCCAGGGATGGTGTGTCCCATTTCACCACTCTGCCCTGCTGCTCCTGCCACCACTGTGTCTGCCACCACCTGCTCTGCCACCGCTGTGTACTCTGCCCTATCTGCCACTGATAGAGAAGTGCTACCGCCATTGGAACCAATTTCAAGTGAGATTGTGCCAATTTTGGGTTAGATCTCATAAAAAATGGACACAATCTCACCCAAAGTTGGCACCACTGGAAGATGCGGTGGGGCAGGCAGGGAGCCCGCGGGAGTGCCGCTTTGGGGGCTTCTGCTGTCCAAGGCAGTAGATTCACCCTGCCCAATGTCTGTGCTGCCGCTGACTACAGCTAAGCAAGACAGGGACTCACAAAAGACACGTTGGGTAGGGGGCACATCTGGCATATCCTGTACGCATGCCTATGCTTGGAATGCTCTGGAGCATTCCATGTCATCACAGCAGCCCAGCCACTCAGTGCTAGAGGCTTCATGGCCACAAATATAATGCAGTGTTAAAGAAATAGTATGGTGCAGGATACAGGACTGTATAATATCCTAACTATAGCTTGGAGGCGGCATCAAGAGCAGTAGTTATGAGTCATAATATATACACCTGACATAACAGCAATATACACACGACTTGATGAAATCCAGAGAACATTCCTAGGCATTCCTGTTACTATAACTACAGGTGCATGCTAGCAGAACACATGTTTATGGCAAATAATGCAGCTTTAGGAAAAATGCCTTAGCGGAAAATATAACAGCCTGGAAAAAGAGGAAGCTGAACTGAGTAGACAGTCCATTTTGTTCAAGTCTTAATCCTTCATTTCGAGTTTGTAGGATAGGGTTCTTCTGGATAATTTAAACCAGGGGTGGGAAGCCTGTAATCCTCCAGATGTAGTTGAACACTTAACTTTCATTAGCCCCAGCCATGCTGATGTTAACATCAGGCAGTAACAATCTGTAATCCCCACCTGCCTGCCTTCTTACAGCCAGTTCAATGGGTGGCCCTGTCAGCTTCCTCCTCCTAAGTCTCAGGGTTACCCTTCTAGAACTTGGAAGGTTGGGGATGGGGACAAAACTGGAATCAACTGGCTCTCCCAGTCATTGGCTGTGGCTCTACCTATCCTTGGTACACATTCACGCCATACATTGAAATCACTATGATACCACTTTAAACAGTCATGGCTTCCTCCAAATAATTATTGGAGCTAAAGTTTCTAAAGAGTACCACAAGTTGTACCCCTGTTGCCCTCCCAGAGCTACAATATTCAGAGTGGCTTCACTATCTGTCCCTCTTCACAGGGAACTCTGGAAATTGTAGCTCTGTGAGGGGGGAGTAGGGGGCCAAACAACTCTCAGCAACTTTGTTGTTGTTCTTTAGTCATTTAGTCGTGTCCGACTCTTCGTGACCCCATGGACCAGAGCACACCAGGCACTCCTGTCTTCCACTGCCGCCCGCAGTTTGGTCAAACTCATGCTGGTAGCTTCGAGAACACTATCCAACCATCTCGTCCTGCATCGTCCCCTTCTCCTTGTGCCCTCCATCTTTCCCAACATCAGGGTCTTTTCCAGGGAGTCTTCTCTTCTCATGAGGTGGCCAAAGTATTGGAGCCTCAGCTTCACGATCTGTCCTTCCAGTGAACACTCAGGGCTGATTTCCTTAAGAATGGATGCGTTTGATCTTCTTGCAGTCCATGGGACTCTCAAGAGTCTCAGCAACTTTAAGAAACCACAACTCCCAGAATTATTTGGGGGAAGCCATGCATGTTCAAAGTGGTATCATAGCCCTTTAAACGTATGGTGTGAATGTGGCCTTGGTCTTCCTGCCCTTCGTGTTTCAATGGTCATCATCGGTCACTGCTGCCAACGACCCTGTCTAATGGCAATTCTTTTGGTAATAGCATGTATGGAGCAAAAGCAGATGGGCAGAACGCTTTGTTCTTAAGGTACTTTGGTGCATACTCTTAGGTACAGCAGAAAAGGGAATCAAGAGCCTGATGTGGGGGATGTAGTCTAGTGAAGGATGAAGATATTCATTAAAACCCAGCACATCTTAGATTTCCATCTCATTTCTTCACTGTCCTATTCAGGTAGGTCATGGGCTGCCCATGGATGAGAGAAAGGCAGGGTGGTAGCAGCAACACAACAGCAGTTACTACCGCAGAGAGCTAGCTCAGCTTTCATTGCTAATGAAGCAGTTTTCATTTTCCATTGTTGTTTAGCAAAGAAAATAAAGTCCTAAATTAGAATTTTGGTTTTAGAAAGTAGAATGGGGTAATACCCTTCAGCTGGTTCTTTGTTAACATTCTGTTTCTTGTTACCTTGTTGGGCAGTAAATAAACGGAAAAACCCCAAATTAATTATTTCAGTGTCTTTAATATACCGATTTGCCTTCAAGCTACAGTCTTGGAAAATTCTAATTATAAAGCAATTCGGTTTGTTTATAACATGCTTTTGATTTTAATTTTACTGTATTCTACTGTTGGAAAATCCTTTTGACATCTGGTTTGGGGAAATCCTAGCAGCCAGCTTGTGTGTTATAATAGTACGCCTTGTTTTAGAGACAAGAAAAAGCTGAGCTCCAACTTAACGGTGAGATTTTTAAAAACAAACCACATTACCGTAACTTTGTTACCAATTATATCGGCCTCAGATTCACTGAACTGCAGCCCTGCAGCTACTTTTCAGTGGTAACTTTTTTTTTACTTTCACTGTGTTGATAGAAAGAAGAGGAAATTGGTGCTTTGGATGTGCACTTGCAGCTTGGGTAAGAGGCACCATGCACCCCCAAAACCACAGTCTTTTTGCACGGTAAATGCATATCTCAACTGCCTCCTGTAAACCAATTAAAAACGATAAATCAAGTAAAGTGATTATGTCAATCTCAACACAAAACAACCTGTAGCTGCATGGGACTTGAGACTGTGTTTATATATTTTTTTATGGTTGATGTTTTTTGTTTTTAAATTGCTGCAGGATGTTTTATGAGAAGTGATACACAAATGGAAAAGATATTTTTAAATAAATAAATACATAATTTCAACATATAACAACATCATACAGATAAATAATGAAATACCCCACCCTAATCCAGAAGCTGGTGTTCAGGCAAGGCTGAACAAAATAACAACCAAATAACTTAAGTTCTTATCCCCAAATACAATTTCTACAGAAGGCAATAAACAATTTAAGTTTTACGATGTGAACAAATGAAAAGGATAAATATAGAAATATATGTACAGTATTAGTCATATCCGTTATAGTTAACGTAGCTAAAATTTGGGCTAACGCCGAAAGCTAATGACTGGTACCTGAGTAATGCTGATGTTTGCTGTATTTATCAGAAGATCATATGACAACAATTCATCAACAGCAGCAATATTAGAGAGTTAAAAATATTGCCACAGCTGCTTCATAGAGCGCAATGCTACCTAAGATGGTTTTGATGTGTTCAGGAAATGGATGCCAGCTTCACTTCTTAAATGTGCCCCAACACATTTAGAAGATTTAGGGGGAGGTGTACTGAACCAAGGAAAAGGAATTACATTTCTTAATTTTCTTTCCTGTGCTCCCATTTTTGGTACAAACTTGTGCACAAATTATTGTGATATAGTTATATCACAATTCTGCACTGCATATTTTTTAGTTATATGCCTTCCAGGTGCATTTTATGTATTGCAATCTTATCCTTGATCTTGCATTTTTAAAGTTGTTCCTCACAGGCTTGTGATTGATGTGAAAGGCGGTATAGGTGAAAGGTAGCATAGAAATGTCTAAGACTCTAAGTAAATAAATCTGCCAGGAGACAAATCTGCTTGTTTTTAGGCCTTTGGAGAAATTATGGAGGAGTAGACTTGAGCTAGGTTCTAGTTAGTTCTGTTTCCACGCAAGCATATAGGAGTATAAACTGAGCATATATGATGTTGAAACATTTTCGGTAAATCACTGTATGCCATATTCAGAGAATGTACTTCCAGGTTTGGATGGAAGTCGCTGATGTACTATGATTACTCTTGCTTTCTGCTTTGAACTTGGGGAGGGGACATAGCTCAGTGGTAGAGCATCTGCCTTGGATGCAGAAGGTCCCAAGTTCAATCTATGGCATCCTATCTGAAACCCTAGAGAGCTGATGCTGCTCAGTACAGACAATGACTATTGAGCTAGATGGACTAATGGTCTCACTCAGTATCAGATAGTTTCCTACATTAGAGTGATGGACCCAGGAGACCAGAGTTCAAATCCCCACTCAGTCTCATTGTGTGACCCTAGGCCAGCTACAGTCTCTCAACCTAACCTACCTCATAGGATTCTTGTAGATATAATGGAGAGGGAGGAGAACTATGTACACTCTCTCAAGCTCCTTGTAGGAAAGATGGGATATAAATGTAGAAATACATACAATAAATATAATCCTGATGATATAAAGCCGCAGCCATCAATGCCAGACTCTGAAGATAATATGAGAAACATTTGGGTGCTATCCAGTGTTAGCCACACTCAGAGTAATGCGAAGGACTAGCAACTTAAGTCCATTGATTCTAACTAGTCCACTAGACTTAGTTGAATATTGTCCTTTACATCTAGCAGTTCAGACAGCAAAATCTCTCTCAACACCTCCATAATTTAGTGATGAAGAAATCGCCTCTGTAGAACAGAGCGTGCAGGAACAAGTTGCTTCAGAGCCATAGAGCAAAGGAACTTTTCCTCAGCATAGTTTCCATAAAATAGTGGTTAGAATTGTGCAGCTGTATTCCTGATGTACTGTAAGCAGCTGCCTTCGGAACCTTTTCTCCATTTGCCAATCCCACCACACGTTCCAAGGGAGAAATGAAACAATATCCTGCCTTCATATGTTGTGTCAGTTTAGTATGTGAATCGAAGACCTCACAAGAACACCTAAGGAGTGGTAATAAGAAGCATGTCAGGTGTCAAATCCTGCCATTTCTTGAACATAATAACAAAGGGGCAGTAGCTCAGGGATGGAGCACGTGGTTTTGGTGCAGAAGGTCCCAGGTCTATCCCTTGCATCTCCAGGTAGGGCTGGGAATGACCTCTGCCTGAAACCTTGGAGAGTCATTGCCTATCAATTGTCTGATGTGGTATAAGGCAGATTTCTATGTTCCTAGAATTGCCAAGACACTCAGATGAAGAACATCTTGAAGAAAATGAGATGCTCCCATTTGTATTTGTGTTCCGCAAGGCCCATTACTGCATAGAACATTTACGAAACAACAGGAGCAGAACAAGCAAAGGAAAAGTAGGCGATGCAGCCTCCCTGCCCATTGTGAATACAGTTTCCTGCTTTTTGAAAAAGCAGAATGTCTGAAGTGCTTTAAAAGTGTGTGACAGTTTAGCACTTGTATCTTCTGCTCAGAAGCATCTTTGTCATGAACTGATAGGGAGAAGGAAGAGGCAAGGGGTGTAGCTGGGACTGGGACATACCAGGGCAAGCAGGTGAAGGGGAAGGAAGTACTCACAGGGTGATGGAGGATGGCAGGGGAATGGGGGTTGATACACCAGAACCAGAGCAGCAGGACCCACCACCAGAGCCAGAGGGGCTTCTGTCTCCATGAATACGGTGCACTCTGAGGCATAGGGATCTTGGGATGCTTTAGGAGGCTGAGGCAGACAAGGGCCCACAGCCCAGCTCCCTAGGTGGCTAGGTGGTGCTTACTAGCTCTGGGAGGAGGGGTGTAATTCCTCAGCTGGAGTAGGCTTGGAACAGGTGACGGTCACATGCCTCGTCAAGCCCAGATGCTGCAATCAGCATGCAAAGTGCAAAAGGGAAACAGAGCTGAGGTGCTATCTCATGTTGTTGGACCTTGGCTTGGATGCACCTGGTGTTCTGTAGGGCTGTGCTTTGGGTTTGACTCTGGACTGTATCCTGACTCCTGGACTTCAAACTTGGCTACTTGGATTGACCCTGGACTGTGTTTCCTGGGCTTTGGATTTTCGACTGGGCATACTGACTTGCTGCCAGATAGGCCAGGGGTTCAGAACAATCTTGCATTAGGATAGCCATATTTGTTACTAAACATTAAACCTGATTGTGCCATGTCCATCAGTCTTTCCCACAGCAGTGGACATTGTACACAACACAAAAGCATCTAGAAACGCTGGGCCAACTGTACTTGATGCATAATTGACATTTTTGACATTTTGTTTTCTTGATCTGCACAAGGTAAAACTGGGGAAGGGCCAAAACTCAGGAGCAGAGTATGTGCTTTCTGCACAATCCTTTGGCAAGTCTAGTAAGGACTGAGAAAGATTCCTGTATGAAACCCTAAAGGGCCCTCAGGGGCAGATTTAGGGGAGTGTGACCAGTTCTACTGCACTGGGTGCCAAGCCTAGGGGATGCTGCAGGGTGTCACAACTATGCTTTCCGAATTGAGCAGAATGGAAGATGAGAGGTGGGGGTGGCGCTGAATTCAGGTCTCACAGAGGGTACTGCTGAAATTTGAAAGACCCAAGTCTGCTCCTGGGGCATTGCTGATCAGTGCCCCCAACAGCTAGATGGATCAGTGGTCTGAGCTGGTATGGGTTAAGTAAGGCAGCTTTGTAGGAGAAAGTGTCAGCCTCCAGCTGGAGGTCCTCACAGAAGGGGTGCATGGCTAGTGCCCCGCAATGCTATAGGGCCATTAATTTGCACTTGCAGAACATGCTTGCTAACAGGACAAGAGGGCTCCATTCTCAATACGTGTCCTACTCCAGTCTCAGTTGGATCTGGCATTGCTTATTTCCTGACATAAAAATCTAGGTTTCCCAAGCAGATGGTTATTGGAAACATTTGCCACATCCCACCCCAAAGATGGTTGCATTCAGTCATGGGTGGAGTTTTCTCTAGCTATAAAATGTATCCTCCTTCAACCATCAAGTACATTGCTTTGGGTGGCGTGTGGTGTGTATTATTAGCACTGTGGCAAGACTACTGTCTCATTGCAACTTGGTGATGTGCTGGCACAGAGATTCAGTGAGTATCGGCAAGTCCTTTACAGAAGCGTCATGCTGAACAGCAGGAGGCATAGGCATGACACGGAAGATGTTGGAGCTCAGGAGCATGCTTTGCATGTTGAAAGCCCCATGATTCAATCTCCAGCATCTCCAGTCAGAAAGAGATTGGGTGGCAGAACAGGGAAAGGCTTCTGCCTGACATCCTGGAGAGTCACTGTTGTCAGAATAGACAAGGCTGATTTAGATGGGCCAAAAGTCTGACTTGGTATAAGGCAATTTCCAATACTCATTTGAAGAGTTTTTTAGAATTGGAGCCTGTCTTGTGTGATTTCTGATACAGTGTGAAAAAAGGAATGGAAACGAGGCCCACGATTTCATCTCCGTAGAAGTCAGAATGGAGAAACTGTTCAGGGATGTTTCATTCTAGTGAAAATATTGCCTTTGTAATGTTGCCAGTTTTCTCTTTCATGAATCAGTTCTTTGCTCATCTGTGGTTGTTTTCTTCTCCATCCTTTCCCTCTTCCTCTTTGATTATTCAGACCAAAATAGTCCCCAGCAGCGGCCATTGCCCCATTTTTGCTGAGGCAGCTATCCATTCTGCAGGAACACTTTAGGAACAGCATTAGTCAGGGATACCATACTTTCTTCTCTGTACAGGACTCCGTCTTATTCCAGAACTTTATAGATCTAGGTCTGCTATCTGCAATGGGATATGCAAAGCCTCATAAAGATGTGAGTAATGTCAGGTCTACTTTGGTCCTCATTCTCCAGTACATACTTGTGTGATATAGATGTCAAGTGATGATGCACTGTCCTGCCAATGAATATTTTAAACATGACATAGGAGAGTGCGAAAAGTTGGCATGGCCAAGCAGTTGCTGGGGGAAAAATGGGTCAGTTAAGTCCAGTGAAACTTGGAATCAGGGAAATGCATGCTGCTGAACTGCAGTCCAATGAATGTGATCTGCAAGCAAAAACATATTTTTATTCCTAGATTTCCACTACAGAGAGTGCAAGGCTTGTTGTGGAAAGGGATGTGGACCCACAGGCAGCATCAATATGCTCCTACACGATGCAGCTTTTCCCAGACTGGTTCCCTTCAAGGGTTTTGGACTGCAATTCCCATCATCCCTGTCTATTGGCCATGCTGACTGGGTATGACAAGAATTGGAGTCCTACAACATCTGGAGAGCACCATGTTGTGGAAGGCTGTAATGCATGCACTACTGAACAGGTCTGTCAGCGGACAGCATTCATTGAGTAATTATTTCTTGGAGCAGGCTGGGGTGTTTTCTCCCTGCTGCTTCCTAACAGGTGATGGGTGCCATTAGAGACAGTATTGGGTGCACTCCTCCTTCTGCTTTGGGTTAAATAGCTTTGAACTGCCACCATCATCTTCAGTGTCTTGAGAAACAAAGCTGCTAAGAAATGTGCAAGGAAAACTCTCCCAGTTCTTGGGACTGAAAATATCATTCCAAAAAATCCAGACAAGTTTCTGTTTGTGGGTGGTAGGATGGAAGCTCAATTACACTGGCTTTCCACCCCGCAAACAGTTCCATGACATCCTTTACTCTCTCTGCTCTTTCGTTCTTGGCTTTGTACATTAGGACAACCTTCCCTTGGCTGAAAAAATGTGTAGCCTGTGTGTACTGAAAATGGCCTCATAGGGTTTTCCCACCCTATACGTCTCACTGTAAATTTGAATCACAGACATAAGGGTGGTGTTGCAAAGCCTGTATCAATTAAGAGTCGCTCTACATGAGCTAAGCATGAGGAATCACAGAGCGTGCCTCTTTTTTTCCATGGAAGGCATGCCATGCAAACTTTGCATAGATCTAATTCATGTGAAAAGCCCAAAGACAATGTTATTTCAGCTCCTCTGTTAATATCTATAACTCCCTCCCTTTATAAGTTCTGTAACTACTTATGAATTTATAAGTTCATTTGTAACTACTACTACTACTACAATATTTTCTCAGGCGAGAACAGCTCAGGGTAATTTGTGCATTAAGCTGCCCTGGGTTTTGGCAGCTTGGAGATGCATGAAATAACATGATCACACCAAAACTCTGAGCTCACAAGAATAAGGAACAGGTCCAAGTTCCCAATGATTTATAACCTGAATTAGGTATCGACTCCCTTTCCATGTGTGCTTGTGAATGAAGGGTCAATGCAAGGTGAAGTTCTAGATTGTTGAAATACAGACAAGTGCAACTGAACTTGTGGGTGTATCTTAAACATTTTACTTTATTTTTAAATTTCTTTTCACAATCTTTTTTTTAAAAAAAAACCTTATAATTAAAAACAGAACTTGTAGATTTTTCAAAACATATACACAAATTCTGCACTATATTTATAACAAGGCAAAAACATTGACAGGGTGGATATTCTCTTGATAGTTATCATTCCAGAACATAAAGAACAAAGACCACCTTTCCATAAATCAGTTTGGTTGGTGATCTTGTATTTTCCTACAGTATGACAAGTTAGTCAATATTAAGATGGACCAAATTTTGTTAAACAAATTCTGTTATTTGGGAGGCAGAGTATAACATAATGAATAAAATCTCAGGATTTGGACTGGGCGGGGTGTGTGGTTTTGAGTTCCAGGTAAATGCACTGTGAAGGAGCAGCTGAGTAATGAGATTAAGGGCCCTGCATAATGCTAATGTAAACAGTTTTTAAATTGTGGGAAATCTAAGTGATTTGCCGCTAAAACAAAACAAAAAATCTGATACTGCAGGAGCATGAGGTGAAGATCTTATAAAATTCATATTGGACATGTTTCTCCATCTTCACAGCCAGCACAACAACTTTTTGTTTGTGTCAATGACAGTAAAGCCAGTTTGCTTATATTTCAGAGGATATGGCTGGAAGTTAATAAAGAAAACACAATCAGAATGCCCATTTAACCTTTTTGATCTGTTATCAGGATCAAATGAAATTAGACACTCCCGAACTACAATACAGTGGTACCTCAGGTTACATACGCTTCAGGTTACATACCCTTCAGGTTACAGACTCCTCTAACCCAGAAATATTACCTCGGGTTAAGTACTTTGCTTCAGGATGAGAACAGAAATCGTGCTCCGGCGGCACGGCAGCAGCAGGAGGCCCCATTAGCTAAAGTGGTGCTTCAGGTTAAGAACAGTTTCAGGTTAAGAACGGACCTCCGGAACGAATTAAGTACTTAACCCGAGGTACCACTGTATACTTCCTGTGTTTCTCATGTATAACCAGCCATACAAGTTTTTATAACCTGGAAGAAGCCCTTAATTATGCATATTGTGAAAATCATTCCAAATATCAAGAGGGATGTTTGTATACTACACTGCGTCGCTGCTATCCATGATACATGGGCAGAAACCAAATATGAAATTAAATGTTGCATTAAGGTGATTGAAGGCAAATAGTGTAAAGGGGTGACACTTGATTGATGAGGAGTGGCACCACCCTGCTGGCCTGGCTGCTCATGTGTTGATGTAGATGTGCAGGCTGCTACTCAGGCATAGGTTTTGCCAGCTCAGATCTCCATGGACACAGGGTTGGTGTCAGCAGTCTCAGATTTAGGGTGGAGTGGGTGGTTCCCCCCCCCCCAGGGCACCAAGCTGCAGGGGTGCCACATTGAGAAGATAATAGAGAAGATCCATTTGGGGGTGCCAAATTTTGGCTTCACTCAGGGCATGGTATTACAAAAGATTACCAAAGTCGGCCCCTGGGTGTCAGAATTCTGGGGCCCTGGCATAGTCTGGCTGACAGGCCCTCTGCTGCCGATGGTTGACTGCCCCTCACCTTTGGGGTGGCAGCACCTCTTCCCCCTAACCCCCTATTCTTCTTCTGTATCTTCGCAGCTGAAACTGTGGGGACAGGTCTGGTATCTTCTTCACACCCTCCCTCAGCACCTGGCCTCTGAGAAAGGGCTAGGAGGGTCCTTCTCAAGAGTGAGGTGTTTTGCGGGAGGTGGCTCCACCAGTTTGCTGTGGTTGCTAGAAAAGCTTAAACTGAGTTTTAAATGCCTTGCCATGTTGCAGAGAGTGCCAGGCTCTGAAAAGAAAGATGTATTTGACTTTCTCAGAGCCCAGAGTAGTGGTGAGTGAGTGGGTAGTAGGCTAAGGGGCCCGCCTGAGTCCTGGGTCTCTCGGCCAGGGCCCCATCCAGCCAATCACCTGCATGGTCACTTGGGGGTGCAGGAAATGGGACCACCAGCAGGGTTCTGCTCTGCTCCACGGTAACTGTATGGCACCCGCTTTGCATGATTTATGGATGAAAGGAGATAAAGAAATATATTTTTTCTTGTGAAAGCAAATCACATACTGTATGGATAATACATATTTCCTTCCCCCAACTGGTTTTTTAGCTTCACATATAAGTAACGCAAAAATGGGAAAAAAATGTAAACATAAGAATAAAACCACCCTCGTAATGTAAACTCTCTGCCTCCAACTCCCCTGAAATTCTTGTAGTAATCAAAGTACAAATTGTGCAACATTTTATCTCTTAGGTTTTTATCCCTTGAAAGAAGCTCTACACTTTGGAAACCAAAATGACTTCATGTCATGGTATGGCTCAGACTTTGTCATCAAATAATTGATTAGGTTAATCAGTGAAAAACATTTTGTTTTTGGTAGGCTGAACATTTTTGGTAGGCTGAAAATTTGTGTCCTATTAATCAGTTATCAGATTAACACTCCATTATGAGCAAGGGGAGGCATCTCTTCTGGGATGATGCCTCCTGCTGCAAAGGTGGAGAACCTGTGGCTTTCCAGATGTTGTTGGACTCCAATACCCGTCATCCTTGTCCACTGGCCATGCTGGCTGGGGCTGATGGGAGTTGGAGTCCAACAACAACATCTGGAGAGCTGGATGGAACAGGTATTCCATCTCTTATTTTAAAAAACAGAGAGATTGTTTCTCTTTACAGCCCTCCCCCCCAATATGGTTAACAGATTAATCAACCAAAAGCCATATGATTGATCAACTAAGATTTCTTTACAAATTCCCCCTGCTTTTTAGCGAACTGGTTCTAAATATTTGCTGAGACATAAGTCTGTTTTATGCTCCCATGTCTGAGGCACATGATTTCCCATGATCTTTCTGGCCTCTCCATCACTCTGCTCTCCTTTTCGCCATATTCCCCTCTTACCCTAGTTAGATGTTCGCATATTCTGAAGTTAGGAAAACAGACTAGTAACCGTCTGTTCCTGCCATGAATGCCACTCAGTGAACCAGCCACTAGGTCATGCTCAAGTGCAATGCAATCTTGTTTTCCCTTACACAGAAATCTTGTTTCACCTCCACAATGCTTTCAGTTTTTGCCAGTCTGGCACTTAATATGAAAATACAAGCAACAAATCAAGCTTAATTAATAGCCTTTCGCTATTGAAGTTGACAAACTGAAGCTAGGGGAGCATTAGCTAGGTTTACTCATTCGGCCAGCTTTTATGGATTGCCCAGTCCTATGAATCAGCTTCAGTTGCCTGCTGGGCCGTAGAAAGCTGCAGGCAGCAAACAGAGTAGGCATCCCGCATGCACAGAATGAGCAGCCCACCCAGTTCTTTCAGGTGTTGCCTGTAAGATCAGGTTCTTAGATTTTTCAAAGTTTTTCAATGTGGCATCTGCAAGGATACTTTTTCTTCTGTCGTGAGTTCCTCTAGCAAGTTATCTGGCTGATACAAGTTCTTGCAGTGAGAAATTTATAGAAGTTAGAGAGCTACTGCAGAGTAGATCACAAAGTAATTATAAGGTCCTATCTGCACCATGCTTCAATTTTTTTAAATTTTTATTTATTTATTTGCATTTCAAATGCAATTCAATATTGTTATGTCTTTTATTACTTTCAAAGATGCAAACATTAGTGGACTTGCGCACCATACAGCTAAAGCACTCTTATCAGTGCTATTTTTCCTAGAAAAAGAGGAGCTAGAATTCACCATGAATGCCTCCCTTGTTCTCTTCAAAAGGCAATGGTGCCCACCTGAGAGGTGTCAAAACAGAGTTTCAGGCAGTTCCGGCTGAAAAAAGTCATATTATACCCTTTAACAGACGTGGCTACCCCCAGAGAATGCTGGGAAGTTTGTTAAGAGTGCTGAGAGTTGTTAGGAGGCCCTTATTTCCATCACAGAGCTACAATCCTGAGAGTTCTCTGGGAAGAGGGTTTGATTGTTAAAACCATTTTGGGAACTGTAGCTCTGTGGGGGGAATAGGGGTCTCCTAAGTGCTCCCCCCTTCCATAACAAACTACAGTTCCCAGCATTGTTTTTTTTTTGGGGGGGGGGGGACCATGACTGTTTAAAGGGATATGAGACTGCTTTAAGTGCAGATGGGGCCTAAGTCACATCATCATAGTGGATCATAATAATAATAATAATTTATTATTTGTACCCCGCCCATCTGGCTGGGTTTCCCCAGCCACCAACAAAGATGAAAAATACACTAAAATGTCACATATTAAAAACTTCCCTGAAGTTTGGATCATAATGACCAAGGTCATAATCACTGTGATTGTGATGACTAGGGCTGATGGGAGCAGTACTAAGGAGGGCACCAATTTGGACCCCTGGACTGTGAGATAGTGACTTCATGGTCAAGTGGACATCTGAAACAGGATCTAACCACTGCACAGCATTACATTATGTTCAGATCCCAATTAATGACAGGAAAGTAACAACAAAAAGCAAGGCAAGACTATGTGAATCCAGTGAGTATTCTACATTTGGGATTTGCTTCTGTATTGGAATTGGGTGTAGGATGTCTCAAGCAGGTGTCCTGTTATAGCCTGGGCCAAAATAAATAATACAGCAGCACTGTGGACTAGGGATATAAAAAGGCCTTGGGGTATTTTTGTTGCATCCTGTACTCATCGCATGCAGCATTGTTTCCATTCTGCTGCAGATCATCTTCTGCCCAGAACTACATTCTTTGTTTCACCGTCAACTGTGGTGAAATTTTGTAACTTAGATAATTAATTATGTAAATTCTATCACCGTTATGTTATTGCTCTCCATTCCTTTCAATGCAAATGTAATGCAATGCAAATGGAAGCAAGGGGAGTATAGTCAATTACATACTGTCTGCAAAATGAAAGCAACAATCACAATGAATACTGAACATGTTCGCAGGGTTGATTTCTGTTCCAGACATAGGGGAAAATAAGAAAAAACTGGCAATTTCTGCTCCTGTTTGCATTTTTGTCAGAATTCTGCAACATCCACATTGTGGACATAGTTGTCTACAGTGGTACCTCGGGTTACATATGCTTCAGGTTACATACACTTCAGGTTACAGACTCTGCTAACCCAGAAATAGTACCTCGGGTTAAGAACTTTGCTTCATGATGAGAACAGAAATCGTGCTCCAGCAGCGCGGCGGCAGCGGGAAGCCCCATAAGCTAAAGTGGTGCTTCAGGTTAAGAACAGTTTCAGGTTAAGAATGGACCTCCAGAACAAATTAAGTACTTAACCCGAGGTACCACTGTATTTGTAATGTAAATATCACTTTCATATATGAAATTTTACATTGGAACCCTATTACAGGATATTCCATTATCAATTTGCCCTCTCCTCAGTCTTCCATCTCCTCACCCCATAGACACACAGTGTTCTGTGGCTACTACTGAGCATGTGCAGCCATATATTTGTATACATATATGATCCACATATATATATACTTTATTAAATTTTAAACATACACAACTTGAACACTTAACCCTCCCTTCATGTTACATCATTGAAAGAAAATACAAATAACAAAGACCAGCTCATTGTGTCCACAGTCAAATCCTGTACATGCTTGTGGAGATCATGCTCTCTGAATAAACGTATACCAAATGAATTTAAAATCATATTTCTTTTTCTGTTCATGAGCAACTCTTAATTTTTGTGTTAACTTTTCAAGCAAAGCTATCTGTCATATCCACATTCACACTCCTCATTGGCCTTTATGTGTGGGTGTAGACATACATTTAACACACACACACTTTTGCAACCCTTGGTGTTCTCTTGAGCTGGCTGATACCTCCCTCTTTCCCCCCAAACATGCTCATTTTATCTCTAACCATGATGACGCACACCATCTGAACTCACTGTTAGAGGGCCTGATGATTCCAGTTTTCAAATTTATTTTCTCCTTCCTTACTCTTCCATATCCGTCTTTGGCTAATTACTGCTAAAACCTCCAAGCAAGAAACTATTGTGTTATAGCTATCATAACAACATCCAGGTTTGCTAAATTAAATCTACATTTGCAGCATTTGAGTGACATACAATAGGTCCTTTAGAAATAACAAATATACACAGAGGTCATTAAAAAAAACACCCACCCACATTAGGTTATGAATAAAACAGCTTACTCTAAACGTTTTTGGCAAAGAACAGGGGTGGGGAAGCTGGTCCTGAAAATACCATTAACGTTAATTATTTTAAAATCAACACTGTACTCCAGTTTCAGGCTTACGTCCAGTTTCAGCTGTGTATCTCAGATAACCCAGCTCACAAACACAAATGGCCCGCCTAAAATGTCTTTCCCCCACATAGTTGCTCTTTCCATTTAAGTTTTTTAAATAGGTGAAGGAAACACAGATCCAGGGGGGTGGGGGGGGGGAGCCCACTAAGGAATTTTATTTATTATGATTGGAAAGCTGAGGTTGGCCCTGTAAGGATCACTTTATATTTTATTTTGATTGGTGAGATGGGAGGAGGAGATATTTGTCCTGCCAACCACAATTCTTAAATGCTTCTCTTGCGCATGGGAGCCATGACCTTTTGCAACAGACAGAATGCCACAATACAAAGTGTTAATGCCTGGTGGGATTTTATTTTTATAGGAACCAAACGAGTCACTAATTTTCTTTTGCTGTCAGATTTCTTCCTTTGTTGGACTAACATTGCAAAAGCACAGTTGTATCCCACACCATGCTTTGCACATAGCTGGCTGCTTATTTCTTTCTACAGTCTTTCCTTCCCCTTGGAGATTGGGGAACAACTCAATTTATTAGGCACCTATTTGGAAGTGCTCCTTAGGGAGCACCTCAGTTCACTGCAAGGCTGCCTCCTTTCATTTTTATTATTTATTTATTTATAACCCCCCCCCCCCTTTCCTTCAAGAAAGTGAAGGCAATGTACATGGCTCCTCGTTCCTCATTTTTATCCTCTCTACATTTCTGTGAAGTCAGTTAGGTTAAGAGGTAGTGACTGACCCAAGGTTTTCCAGTATGCTTCTGGGCTGAGCTTCTTGAACCCAAGTCTTTCCATTCCTAATATGACATTCTAATGCAGAAATAGCCAGTTGCTGTTGGGCCCTAACTCCCATCCGCCCCTGCCAGCATAGTCAATGACCAAGGATGATGGAAATTGTAGTCCAACAACTGGAGGGCACCATGTTGACTATCCATGCTCTAACAAATACATTACATTAGTTCTTTTATCCAAGGTTATTGCAGAATAGTGGACTTAAAAAGCAATGGCCTTCTCCTTATTTGGGCAGTATTTTTATACTTGTGTATTTGTTTGGTCTCCTTAGCCTTCTGTACGTGAGCCATTTTGATGATCCAGCAGAGCTTCAAAAATAAAATTATTTATTTACTTATTACTTTTATATTCTGCCTTTTCTCTAATGAACTCAAGGCAGCATACATGGTTCTATCCCCTCACCTTTATCCTCACGACAACCCTGTGTGATAAGTTACAATGACCGTCAGTGGATGGCACAAAGTCAGCCAGTGAGCAGTGTGTTGAGTAGGGAACTGAACCTTGGTCTCCCTAGTCCTAGTCCAACACTATGACCACCATGCCACAATCACACACTGTATATATACATCAATGACCTTCCCCTTCAACAGTGACTTAGCAGTCTATACTAATACTGAATCAAAGGTGCTACAGACCCTCAAATTCAGATGTAGCCTAGTTTGAGAGGGGAGGAGATGTTAGACCCCTATGAGCAAGAAGACTCTGTGACATGCCTCTGCTCTGGAACTAGTGACTTTGACCACCCAAGTGGGCAGCCTGAATCTGTCAATGAGTAAGCAAGCTGAATGCCCTGAGGCTTCTTTCATCGTGTGTGATCCCTCACTTACTATGACAGATGATGAGACACCCAAAGGCTATTGAGGAGAGTAGGAACGCCAGGCCAGGCCCATTCAGTTAATTCCATTCTCCATGGAAGTGTAGGGCTTAGGCTGTCACCAAGGACAGCACCAGGACATGAAGCCCCTGTTTGTTGGGTTTATTATTTTTATTTACATACTGTCCTTCATCCCACATAATCCCAGGGCGGTGCACATGACAGAATAAAAACAATTTGCTTGCAAAATGTCAGTATGTAACATTAAACCACTAAATAGCAAGTGGCAAAATACCTCTGTTCATGGCATCCTTGATCATTCATAGACCTCTTTGAAACGCCTGAGGAGAAAACATGTGCTTTAAGCTGTCATCTATAAAACATCAGTGAGGGACACAGCCTTATTTCTAGAGGAAGGAAATTCCACAAGTAGGGGATCACCACAGAGAAGGCTCTATTCCATACACCCCAATAAGAGGCAACACTCATTTATGGGATTGTGAGAAGCGATCTGCAAGAAAGGCCCAGGTCCTGAGATATGTGGACAGGTGCTCTTGCATGTAGTTGAGTTCTGAGTCTTTAGTCCACTAGCAAATAGGCAGCCGGTGCATTTCCAGGTAGATCAGTGTAATATAATTTGTTTTTGCTGCACTGTTCACAGTTTTGAACAGTCTTCAAGAGTAACCCCATGTATAGCACATTACGGAAATCTAATCAGGAGATCACCAGGGCATGGATCACTGTTTGTTTCTTCATTTTGTTGAAGCAACTTTTCTCCTGCCTTGAAGCTTCCTGTGGTTTTACAAATCCTGATTCCAGCCTTTGTCAACCAAATGCCCTCCATCCTGCCATCTGTCCCCAGTGCCCAATAACAGTGTGTCTAGTTGGAACCTGTCATTGGTCGCTCACTTGTTCATACCCCACTAAAATGGCTTGGAACCCAACTTTCGTTGGGTATCAGATGGCGTGTTAGGTCAAATCTATCTATATGGTTAGGGAATGGGAAGTGAGGTTGGTTCATTGCATGGCCATAATGGCATTGCAACTTGCAGGATGTGCAAGGCTCCAATGAATTCAGCAGATCCTAGAATCATTGGAATCAAAGCCAATCCAATATCTATGTAGTATCAGCTGACGGTGCAGGTGATGTGTCCCCTTTCAAATGTGCTGCTGCAAATAAGAGTGGAGAAGAGGGGATCCCTATGTCCTATGGACCTTTTATGTCTACAGAGTTCAGAGGACTGTGCTGACCTAAGATCAGAATCTGGAATACATTTTGAAGGATGTTTGGACAAGATGCCTTTAGTGACTCATTCCTCTTTGGCTGTGCTCACCTCTTTCCTGTTATCATCACTTTCCATTTGCTTGCCCCTCCATAGGGAACTGAACAGTGACAGAAGCCAGGAGAAGGAGCTAGATTCAGACTTGGTATGCTTAGGACAGACTTAGTGAAATTAATGTAATTTATGTTCCGTCATAGCCTGATTAGATTTCTAATCTAAGGCTGTGCAAGCACACATTTGAAGTACATTCCCCCCCTCAAAGGATTCTGGGCACTGTAGTTTGTTAAGGGTTGCTTATAATTCTTTGAAGGGAGAAATGTGTTTTGAATGTGCTTTAAGGTTATACTGCACACCCAACCTTGGTCTGGATCCAGCCTTATATATTCAAAGTATTTAGCTACTTTCCAAGGCTCTTTCTATTATATACGTACCTGAAGCTCAACCTGTTTCTCAAACTGGCATCTGGATGGAGTTACAGTGCCGGCAAAGGCATATGCAGTATAGAAATGTAGACATAAGAATTCCATTTTTATTGGCCATATGCTTATAATTCTTCAAGTGCTGCAGAACATATGTTGCATCTTACTCCTGCCTATTTTAAGAGATTCTTTGCTATGGGATAATAAATAGAACTGGCACAACAAATGAGATTGCTAATGACATGCCAACATTTTTATAGCACAAATATTTGAGTCTAGGGTTGCCAGAAAAGTGTGATAAAGGGAATGTTGTGCAGTGGCTGGATTTCCAAAAGAGGGAAGGGGAGTTGCTGATGAAAGCCTTTCTCATCCACATACTCACTTTGAAGAGCCCATTTGCCATTGCCTTGTACGAAGTTGCCTCTAGCTGTTGTGTGTGGGCAAGGAAGTCTGTAGCTTAAGTAGCAAGTTATCTTGTCCATCTTGAGATTCAGAAATTGTCTTTTCCCAATCTATACACTTCTTAAATCTGATGTGAACTCTGATATCAGGCAGTAGAAGGAGAGGGTGTTTGGGAAAGCAGGTTATGAAAGAACACTCTGCACACCATGTCCAAAGGTATCCGCTCCCACCCCACCTTATTCCAGGAAGATAAAGTAAGTCTGATATATCCCTTATACTCTTCTAGGCCTTTTTGTCATCCAGCCTCTCCTACTTCCCACCCAACTATTCCTTCTTCCTGCCCAACACCTGCTTCTCCTTCCTGCCCAATGGACAGCTCTGGATTACTCTGGGTAGCCCAACCCAACCTGCAGTGATCCAGGGCTGCTTCCCGACTGCAGCAAAGCCTGCATTGCCTGCACCCCATAATTTGGCCCAATTCAGTTTCAGGATTCAGCCGAATCTGGTACACATCCCATTTTAAAACAAATCTTAATAGTATTGGAGGTGGGGAGAGGAAAAAATTGTCCCCTGGAAAACTAAACATTTATCAAGAAGACATTCTCTTAGTTAGCTAAATCTTTCTGTGCAGCTTTTGCCCTTTAGAGGATATTGAAAGCCAACTCCCATCAAACCAAGACAGTATGGCTAATGGCCAGCACTGATGGAAGCTGCAATCCTGCAGTATCTGGAGGGTCACAGGTTATCCACCCCGCTATAAAATGACCATGGAGATTATGACTGTGGCATGGAGAAAGCAGCTCAACTTGTTAACGGCAACACTAAATTGACATGTTTGTGTGTCAGAATCGGGCCAGGATTAAATGTGTATATGTCAGATTACTTTTGAAAGTCTGAATTGGAAAGGCTTTCTCAATACGAATGAGAAAATTTAGAGATTGTGTTTTGAGCTAATTTCTCCCCACCCCCATTACGTTTCTAAGATATACTCTCATCACTTCTGGCCTCTTGATTTAAAGTAATTGAGTTTTGGCAATTTGACTTGGACACTGGGCATTTGGCCTGTTCACATGGCTTATCCACTTGAGGTTAGCACAGTAGGTTATTTTGTTGCTTGATGCCTGAGCGTCAGGGGTGGCCAAACATTCTTGACATGTTGGCTGCGCAGTGATTTACAGCTTGAGGCTCCGGCTGCAATCATGCCAGCGAGGCCGCTGTTCTCTCTCGCTGACACATTGCACTTCTTGAAGCCACAGGCTCTTTCCCTGGCCACCCTACTCAGCCTCATTATAGTTATTATCCTACATTTCCTTTTGGCACAGAGTGCTGCATTATTTCTCCCTGGCACAAGGCTCCCCTCTTGACTCTTCCCCAGAGGACCTAGCAGAACTGGACAGGAATAAATACAAGCAGGTGATTATGGCAAAATGTTCTCTCTGTGCGTGTGTTTGTGTGGGATTGTGAAGACGTTTAATCTGCCTCCATCTCCTAGACTTGTCTTGAAGCACATTTCAGAACGTAGTTTAAAATACTGACGAAAGCCAAACAAAAATATATCAGCCTGATATTGTTTGTTATTCATTGGTTCATATTTCTGAGGCACCCCACCCCAAAACCTCAGGGTGGATAACCATAAGTTAAAATGATATATAAAAAGCCTCCAGTTACTAAAGCTAATACTTGCTCTTTGGATGCTAAATTGTACAAAGTATTCAGTATTTGAACTGCAACCCTCTATTTCAGGAGCAGCCAGAAGGGTGCTCTGCAGATGTTGCTGAACTACAACATCCATGTTTTTGGCCAAGCCTATGGGAGTTGTAGTCCAAAGTATTTAGAAGTCAACACATTTGCTATCCTCCTTTCTATTTTACTTAACTTGTGTTCAAAACCGTGTTGGTCTGTTGAAACCTTGAGCTCCGCAAGAGGGGAATTTGCCCCATTGGCACAGATTGTTGCGAGAGGGGTTGTAAAAGTTTTGAAAACTAGATTTGCATAGTAGGTGACAGCTTGCCAGGCTAATAAAAGAAAACTGTTTGTAAGGCAAGGAGAGGGCACAAACCACCACCACCACCAATTATTTGAGAACTGAGGGTGGGGGAAGATATTGATGGTTCACATTTTAAGGCAATGCAGCCAAATTTGCACTCCCCTCCCCAATACCTGAAATGAAATGCAGCCACCTGAATTTTGCACATCTCTGAATTGAAGTGAAGGCCCAAGACAGGTGTTGATCATCATGTGAGCTGCGCACAGGTGGGCTGAAGCGAGTTGTGGCCAGTCCTGTGGAGCCTCCTTTTATTGAGACAAATATGCAAGCTAGGCAGATACATTTTGGGCTGTGACCTTTATACATCTTCCGTCCCAAGATCGTGGGGTGGTACAAAGCTATTTTGGCACCTGTTCCACAGCGTCATTTTCCCCTTGCACAGTGTATGACGAAGGAGACAAAAGGTCTCAGGGGAAAAGGTTACAGACAGGACACCGCTAACTGCTGAGACCCCAAAAGGTCAGACATAGGGAACGATGTTCCAGACAGCTGTGGCTTGTCTGAGGGGGGGGGGGTTTTCCTGCACCCCAGGGTCACGCGTGCAGGCAGACTGTGGCTGCCTGCTGGTGGAGAGTGTGCTCCCTCCGGATCTCACTGTCCACTCTGCAATATCCCTACACTGATTTTTGCACTGCACTACTCCAAGCAGAAATGTATACCAGTATGCAAATATGAGGGAACAGAATGAGCAAAAATGCACAATGCTAAGGAAAATTGCTTGCAAACTTATCTATATTGGAGAGGAAATAATATTTAAAAGTGCATGGGTTTTCATTTTTTTAAGAAAAAATGCAAACTGATGCTGAAATGGGGTAAACTGAAGAATGAGAAACTGAGAGAAACTCAATTTGTTTATCTCCATCCCTAGTGAGAACTGACTTTCCTATTTACTAAGTGACTTTACACTTGGGGGTAGAATGAGTTTGCACAGTGAGCACTTCCAATCCATGATTAAAAAGGTAAAGGGACCCCTGACCATTAGGTCCAGTCGTGGCCGACTCTGGGGTTGCGGTGCTCATCTCACTTTATTGGCCGAGGGAGCCGGTGTACAGCTTCTGGGTCATGTGGCCCGCATGACTAAGCCGCTTCTGACAAACCAGAGCAGCGCACGGAAACACAGTTTACCTTCCCGCCAGAGCGGTACCTATTTATCTACTTGCACTTTTGACGCCCTTTCGAACTGCTAGGTTGGCAGGAACAGGGACCAAGCAACAGGAGCTCACCCCGTTGCGGGGATTCAAACTGCTGACCTTCTGATCGGCAAGTCCTAGGCTCTGTGGTTTAACCCACAGCGCCACCCGCGTCCCTCTAATCCATGATTGGGCATGTGCTAATGTAGGGAAAGGGAAATGTGAATGGGGTAGCACTTGACCCCAACTACAGAGCTCTCTGTGACCAGAGCAGCTGGAATGTGCTGCTGTGATCATATGAATTGATTATGAGCGCATCCTTATACAGCCCCCATGCTGTATTTTACATAATCCGAGGCATGCTCTTGGCCAGAAGGAGCTTAGTGCTGTTTGTGTATGGGATCTTCACAATGTGTGTTAGTCATAGCATTGTGCTGTGCCAAACATTTATTCTGCACACCCACCATTCTCCATCAATTAATGAGAAAAGAAGACCTATAGCTCCTTGGCAGAAATTCTGGTGCTCCTGCCAGTCAGTGTCAGTAGTACTGAGGCAAATGGAGCAATGGTCTGACAGTATAAGGCAACTTCCTTCATTAAGAAATTATCAGAGGGGAGATCAAATTTTAGTGAAATTCTCATGAGTGGGGCACAGGGCTTGTGATGTTGCTTATCCTACTTTCAAGGTGCCCAAGTATTATCAGCAAGCATCCATTGAATTATTTTACAGTGGTACCTTGGGTTACATACGCTTCAGGTTACAGACTCTGCTAACCCAGAAATAGTGCTTCAGGTTAAGAACTTTGCTTCAGGATGAGAACAGAAATCGTGCTCCAAAGGCGCGGCAGCAGCAGGAGGCCCCATTAGCTAAAGTGGTGCTTCAGGTTAAGAACAGTTTCAGGTTAAGAACGGACCTCCAGAACGAATTAAGTACTTAACCCGAGGTACCACTGTACATCTAATCTCTACACTCTGCTCTACACTCTTGTACATCTAATGCTCTACACTCTGCACCCTTCTCAGGTATCTGTTCTTCTTGAAAGCCCCATGGCTTCCTTAGATGGGCTTTCCTGTAAGATTTGGAAAGTGAGGAGGCTTCTTACTAACTATAGATCTGGCAGCTGTTTGTTGTTTTTATTTTTAAAAACAAAATCTTTTAATTTTTTTAGAGTCATCAGTGTTGGATTTTTTTTAAAAAAAGAGGTAACAGGAGGAACTTCCCTTAAAAACAATATTAGTGAACCTATGATCAGTAACTGGTTTCCCATGGTTCAACTGAAGCTGAGGGGAAGCTAAGGATGTGCAAACAGCTGGGAAGACACGGAAGTGTTGGGTGAAATGCTTAATGGAAAGGGAAGGGGAAACAAACTACCCATGCCTGCCTTGTAACAACAAGGTAAACTCAATCCCATGCTTGCCAAAAGTAAAAAGACATTCTAAAGTAGAAAGCTGGAAGCTCCTTTCACAGGGTAGGAATTATTATTATTTTTGAGAAATTTGAGAACAGGTTTCAGAACAGCATGAACTGCTGAGAGGGGCAAGCAGAACTAGAACCTATATTCTGCTAACTCTGCTTAAAATCTTGTGAAATGCAGTGAAGACTTGCTTTGCTTATCCTTTATCCTTTTGTTAGTTTGTTTAAAATAAAAATGCTAGCATCAATGATACGGGGAGGCACACAATAGAGAATTGGGGGGAGCTGCTCAACATGTGTACAAGATGTAAAATATTGATTCTGAGACAACTCCCTTCAGAAGTTTGTATCTTAAAAGTGAATTAAGGGAGAGTGAACTGATTTAGAAAAACAAACAAGGCAAATGTGCTGTTCTAAAATGTTTCCAGACCAAATCCAAGCCTTTCCCAAATGTTTTTGCATGAATTCAGGCTTGTTTCTTTATTTTGTTTTGTTCCATCCTCTGTTTGGTTGTCTTGTGCTTCTCTGGTGGTCTCATGTTGGTGGCATGAGACAATATTATATTTGCCACCAGGTCTGTCTCTGTCTCATACGTGCTCCTACTGGAGATATTTATGGACTCTTTCCCTCCTTTGTTTCAACAAAATACCAGAGAGGTTGCAGTGAACTCTTCCCATGTATTTAAACATCACCAAAAAGTATTGTCCAATATGAGATATATGAGATCCAGAAATAGTCTGTCTCTCATTGTATGGATTGGAAAAAAAATAATGAAAAAAATTAACTATTTGACGGAAGTAACTGAAGACTTGCTTTTCATGCAAGTTATAGTACAATACAGAGTTGGGTATCATGTCATCCAGATACTGTTGCACTCTAACTCCCATCAGCCCCAGCCAGCATGATGGGTGGTACAGTGCAACATCTGGAGGGCTACATGTTCTCCACCCCTACTAAAATATCAGCTGAATTTCATTTTTTCCTAATTCTTTTAAGGTGGATTTGTCTGGGCTTTGGGCCCCTGTGGAACTAGAAGGAATCTGTCAATCCCCTGGCAGCATATGACATCAGGTCACTGAAAATTCAAAGGAAGAGTATTCCTTTGCAGTCCTGGCTCTTTCTTTGCATACAAGGCTTGAAACACTACAGCAGGGATAGGGAACATCTGAACTGTGGGCCATATCTGGCCCACTAGGGGTTCAGATTTGGTCACTTCCCCCAAACCATGCCCACTTGCCCCACACCAGATGTCACGTGTGATTTCAGGTGTGTGGCAGGTTGAGATGCAGCTGTCAATGCATAGGAAGCCTTAAAATGCAGTCCCATTGGCAAGGGAAAGCAGACTTTGGCTCAATCATGCAGCCACTGAGAGCTGAAGCCTGCTAGATCAGGTGTGCTAGCAAGTTCTCCATTCTCACTCAGTCAATGCTTGCAGAAATCAGGCTTCATCTGTACCATCCATTAGCTGATGAGCAAAGCATAAGGCATTCTAAATCACCACACAGGGCTCTTTGCAAACCCTGCGTGATGTCCTGACTTTGTAACCTCAAAGTGCCAAATCACCTGACAACATTATGATGGAGGTGACTGACAGGTGCCCCCATCTGTCCAATTTGGCCAATAAGGCTAGATCTGATACGAATCAG
The DNA here is from genome assembly GCF_965153285.1 of Podarcis tiliguerta. Lineage (NCBI taxonomy): Eukaryota > Metazoa > Chordata > Lepidosauria > Squamata > Lacertidae > Podarcis > Podarcis tiliguerta. The sequence goes on along the minus strand of NC_139542.1, from coordinate 35,896,805 downwards.
GCCCACAGAGCCAAAAAAGTTCCCCATCCCTGTTCTACACTATAGAGCAAATGCTATTGTTGACAAGTTGCTCAGAGTGCAGTCATTGTTCTTGTTAGAAGATTTATTATTCATTCTTTACCATAAGTTCCCAAGGATGGTCACAACAATTTAAAATACAACACTGAAACAGCTATAAAACTCACTGGGTGACCTTAGGCCAGTTACTGCTTTTCAGCCTCTTCACAAGCTTTTTGTGGTGATTAAATGAGGAGTCGGAGTACCATGTAAACCGTATTGAGGTCCTTGAAGAAAAGGCAGAATATAAATGCAACAAACAAGAACAAAATAAATGCCCTCTCTAACATTGTGGAGCTCAGACATCTCCCTGGCATACTGGGGAACTAAAGGCTCTGAAGCAAGAAGGACAATGGCTAGAATGCGGGTGGCAAAAATTCCTGAATGAATCTGATTGAACATGAGTACGAGCACATCTTTGTGTCTTCCATGTAGCAGTGGTGATAGCAAATAAGGCTTCTTTCTCCACTACCATAGCATCCTCAAGTAGCAAATGTCTTCCTTCACATTGACTTGCCCATGTTCTAAGAGCAGCAGATGAGGCCCTCCTGGTGGTCCCTCCACAGGTGAGATCTAGGAAAAAGAATCTTCCAACCCAGCCTATTGCCAGCTTCAGAGAATGCTGAGCACATCACCGGCTTGGTATTTCCTCTTGAAATGAACGGTGGTATATAACAAACTAAATAAATAAAATCAGTTGAGGGCAGGCTTAAAAGCTAATTTGTAGATCCCCAAAAGGTAAAGAGCATGTTCAAAAAAGGTCACCACCAAAATAGCTTTCCAGAGATGGGATGCTTTAGATTTTCCTGGCTCAGCAAAAAGGCTTGGCCCATAGCTATGCTGTCAAAGAGGAGGTATGCAGCCCTGTTAGAACCATGTCACATTGTGACAAGAGGCATGCAATGGCAATTTTTCATCTCTCAACTTAAAACACAGAAACAAACAAGCAAACAAACAACTGCTGCTACTAAGAGAAACATTTCTGATGGCTAATGAATAAAGACTGAGATATACAGGTCCCACGAGGTCTTTAAATTTGTAACAGAAATACCAGAAAGACAGTAAACAAAGCTATAACAATAAAGGAATAGCAGTCTATGAGTTACAGCTAGTGAAAACAGAATGGATTTATAGGAGACAAATTTATTGTTAGGAATTATACTTGGAGGAAGGTCTGGCTTTGATGCAAAGCCAGAAGCCACCAATAAGATGCTTCAGATCCCTTGATGTGGGTACCTGGGCTGCAGACTGCAGAGCATTGTGTGGTTTCAGACCAATAGTTTTAAGGGGTCAAAACAGAGTATGAGTAATGGGCAAGGGTGGAAGAGAGATTCTTATCTATAAAATTAAATCACAGGCAGAAAAATAGAATAGTCTCAAATCTATATAACAAATAAACTCTAGTATGTTTTCTCATTTGGAAAAAAAAAAGAGAGAGCATGCCTTAGAAAGGCTCCCTTGAACTTTCCATTGCTTAAGGAAGGAGGGAAGAAATAACATAGCCTCTCAAAATGATATGTTAAAAGGGGGGGGGGGGTTCAGTCATCTTCTTTGTGTGTGGCCTACTTTTTACTGAGGTAACAAACCAGTATCTGGGGTGTATCTGCAGACTGCAGGTGGAGACTCTCATAGTTTAGAAGTTTCTCCATACAAAAGGAGGAAAAAAATCTTCCACATAGAGAACTAGCATGTCAGGAACAAGGCAAACCTGGGGTGGGCAGAAGGTGATCAGTATCTGTGTGATCTGAAGTAGATCGCCAAGGATTTCTGTCTCCCTATTTAGGAAATCCTCTTTGACAGGATTATGAACTCGGTTTTTGTACTGGAAAAAAATCATGACACCTAGTTCCTTCACTCTTCCATCGCCACCGCTATTTTTCAACCAGCCCCAGCTTTGTTCTAGTAAAAAGCAAGAAAATCTCTCAGTGCTGTTCATCCAATACAGTGGTACCTCGGGTTAAGTACTTAATTTGTTCCGGAGGTCCGTACTTAACCTGAAACTGTTCTTAACCTGAAGCACCACTTTAGCTAATGGGGTCTCCTGCTGCTGTCGGAGCATGATTTCTGTTCTCATCCTGAAGCAAAGTTCTTAACCCGAGGTACTATTTCTGGGTTAGCGGAGTCTGTAACCTGAAGCATCTGTAACCTGAAGCGTATGTAACCTGAAGCGTATGTAACCTGAAGTGTATGTAAGCTGAGGTACCACTGTACCCCTTTCCTTTTGCACCAAGTTTCCATATAGCCTCAGCTAGATGGCTAGTAGACAAATTCAGAAAAGGAGCTATCACAGAGTTCTGGAGAACATTAGTTCTTCAGTTATGACTGTAGAGGAGCCAGGAGCAGATTCCAGCATCGATGGGACTGAACTTTGGCCCAGTAGCCGGGACCTCACTTGCAAGCTACTAGAACCCTTGGAATTAGATAGTCCTAAGCCAAACAGCAACAAAAAACAAGCCTACATTGGACACACACTCCTCAAGAACTTCTATGCTCTCCATGGGAAACTTCATGACCTTCTACCCTCTGCCACCAGAGATGCTAGGAGACCCACTTTGAAAGAATGGGATGGCAACAAGGACTCCAAGCAAAGGGGCCGTCCATTCAAAAATGTCTAAGTGTGGGGCAGACCCTGGATTAGTAGTAGGGACAACAGGGATGTAAGGTCGGTCTGGTTCTGCAGAACAGTAGTAGGAACATCAGTATGGGTGGTGAAATTGTACTCTAGTCTCCCCCACAATGCAAACTCAGCTATAGGAAAGATTGAGCATAAGAACAGAAAAGCCTGGAAGATCAGGCTGGAGCTGCCCTGCCCAGTAAGGATTTACCTCTGCTTTATCTCTGTACAGCGACTTCCTGGGAGGTGGTGCTTATCTGGGAATCTGCTTTCAAAGGGTTTTAAGGACAGTGAAGAGGAGAAGGTGGGCCCACATACAGGATCTTGTCCAAGGCCTCCCCCAAACCTGGAGTCAACAGTGGTTGCTACTGGATCATGCTGTATCTCAGCTTCCAGGTATGCCTTGAGTTTGCCAAGGCTTAATTGATTACACTGAGAATGGTGGGTTGTCACATCACACTATCATGTCATTGTTAAATACCACTCCGTAGTTCATGGCTTTTATATATGGCTGGAGATCAAAGGCACAGGTATTTTCTCCAGATCCCTTAAGTCCGGTGAACTTAAACATAGTGAGGCTGCAGCACTAAACTAGAAAGCAAGCCCAGCTGATCCCATTGGGACTTCACTTCTGAGTAAATAGGGTTGCACTGTGACATAACTAATGGCCAGCAATTTAACATACAATTTAGCATATGACAAGTCAAGGCAGTCTGTGGCAAAGTTTTATGAGAATATTATAGACTGCTGAAATCAAAACACACTTGTAATAGAAGACAGGCCTCCTACAACCGTAAGTACCAAAGTATGGGCACACTTTTTCCACAGTAATCTTACTCCATACAGGTCATTTGTCAACATTTGTGTGTGCTGCATAATGGCAGTGCACAGCATGGTTGCCATTTGAGATAAATTCAGCTGCTGTACTCACTCCTTGACCCTTTGGATGAAATGTACAATAATTTGATTCAGAATGATTTGACTGAGCAACAGAAGACCCCACCTTCTTGACACAAGTGTTAATGTGATAGATCTGGTAGTTGCTGGTTTTTCTTAGTCATTTGATATTTCCACTTTTTGTCGAAGCAAGAGTGCATAAGACATAAATGTAAATTCTTTTGCTTCAATAAGCCCAAACTTCCAAACCTCAAAACCTGGGCTTTTGCCTTAGCTCAAGTTTCATTAGTATTAATTATTTTCATGCACATATTTTCAGCACTCAAACTCAGTACGTTGTGAGAAAGTTTTGGCATTGATTTGACTTTTTTTTTTTTAAAAGAAAAAGGCTTTACACAGATTGGTTAGTCACACCTAAAATGGGTGCACAGTTAGAAACTGTAAAGTGTAATATAACAAACACAGCATCATTATTTAGTTATTAGGTTTTAGATTTGTAAGCCATTGGAGGTGTGGGTTAGCTGTGGCTGTGGATTTGACTGAACTCACCTGCCAGTCACCTGGCATCACAATGATGTCGGCTGACGCTGGTTGGGACTTCAAAGCATTACACAAAGCTTGCAAAGAACTATGCACAGTGCTTCAATGCGCCACTGATCACCAGGCTTGAAGTAAATGCCCACCTGCTGGTGGGCAGCAACTTCAAGCCTGCATTCCGCTTGAACTGACTTCCCCACAGGGAAGTCGATTGCATAGCCAATCCTCCAGGCTTAAAGTCACCACTAAGCAACCAGCTTTCTCCAAGGATGTGGGAGGACTTAGTCACACAACCGTGTGTCTACCTGCCTCATCCCTGATGCCACATATGAGGTCATGAGCTAAGCTGGGACCCATGCCAGGTCAAATTTTAGTCACTAGAATCTTAAATCAATAGCTGGGTAAGGGCCAGAATGAAGCTAGGGCCAGAATGAAGCTATGTAGTGTGAGTTCTTCTTACTACTGATGCTGGTTACTATTATTTATGGAACCATATTTGTTTTGGCTCTACTAAAATAGACTTTAGAGTTCTGCAGATGTTAAATGCACACAAAAAAAGCAAGCTGAGGAGGGGGCTGCAGTGCATTGGTGGGCCCACCCCAATTTTGTTCCACTTCTGTCATATCTGAAGTAACACTTGTAAATATGACACGTTGCTTCAGTGGATAAGGTCAGTTGAGATGGATCCTGCTTTGACTACTGTATATCCAGTTTTCTAATTTTTATGGTCAATTGCCTTTTTACCACAACCCATAGGAGAGATATTTCATCATCAAATTGCCAGTTCAAAAACAGATGAAATTTTGCTGCTGTTTATTGTTATATATATATTCTCATAGTAATTAATTACTGCATTAAAAAACATTGTTATATATTTGTAATATTTGCTGGCCCTGGGGCCTAGCAGTTGATGGTGCAGGATATATATTTTACATAAATAAATGCATCTTGGTCAGCCTTGATTTGTATATTTCAACCAAAGACCACATTATGGAATGTTGATGGATTTTGGTGTCTCTGCTGGACTACATTCCTCAGGTTTTGCACAAGACAGTTGTCTGGTTATATATTGCTGGAAGAGGATTAAAATAGTCCACAGGGTAGAAGGAAGCCCATAAAATGACTTCTCCTCAAATCTACCATAAAGGCTTTGCTTTAACCCTGCTTTGTGTTTTGAAATCCATGAAAATTGTTAAAACCATGACAAATCGCAAACTTTGTAGGTGCTCTTCATTAAAAGCGCCATGAAGCAGTGCTAAGTGAATGAATTAACAAAAGACAATCCAGCAAGTTGCCCTTTCACCTTTTGACACTGCATATCCAGGTCACAAGGTGGTGTAGACTGAGGGTCAGACATTGTGATAATGTAAATTAGTAGCAGTGCTTTGATGTGAAAGGTGATGGCGAAATTTGCCCTTGCTGAATCACAGGGTACATCAAATACATAACATGAAAAAGTCAAAATAGTATAAATATTATATATATAATATAAATATTATTATTTAACAATACCCATGTTTCAGTTGCTACTAATCTATAATGAGCATTTCCAGGTGGTTTTTTTTAAAAAAAATTTCACTTCTTTCAAGTGAAGCTAGCATCTCTGCATAAATATGCCAGCATTATCCCCACTTTCAGCCTTCCTATGTTTTATCTCAAGTCTGGAGGAGGGGGTGTTGGCATTCATAGCCCAAATGAGACCAGGCACGCTGAGGACGGAGGGACTGGCATGCTTGGGGGAATGCCAATAAGTACAAGAGAAGCAGGAAAATTGCTTGTCGGGTGACAACCAGCCCAATGGGAACTGGGCATGCATTGAGTCAGCAGGATAACTGGGAGATGGGGAAATGAATTATGCCAATGAAGATGAGGATGTGGTTGAGGCAGTCCAGGAGGGAGCCTAGGGCCATAGCCCAGCTGAGAGAGAAGCCAAACAGTGGTGGAGGAAGCCTCTCGGGCACCTAGGGTGCCGTGCCCAGGGGTGGGGCGAACCGCCCATAGGGGCAGAGCACGATACCCATAGGGACGGAACAGGGCACTCAGCATCCTGTGCCATCGCTATGGATGCTGTGTGTGCCGTCGCATCCCATGCCCTCCCTATAGGCTCTGTAGCGTACCCCACCCCTATGAATGGTGCGCGCCCTGTGCCGTCCTGTGCCCTCCCTATGGGCACCATGTGCCACGGGGCACGCATCGCCCATAGGGACAAGACGGGGCACGCAGCACCCATAAGGGATAGGGTGTGTGGCATCCACAGGGATGGGGTGTGCAGTGGGGCCTCAGCCGCCCTACAGCTTGGGGGGAGGCAGTGGGCAGACAGCGCGGAGCCTGCAGGCACCGAGACGTGTGGCTCATGCACACTGCAGGTGATGAGTGCCGCCCCCCATTTTATCAGGGTGACACATGGGGCGGACCGCATCCCACGCACCCCTCTTCCTATGCCCCTGAAGCCAAGAAGCTAGGGTGGTGATGGAAATGAGGAGAGTTGAAGAGGAGAGCTCTACTTCAGTGTCTCTTCCTCTCCTGTCCTTCACTCCATTTATCTCCTCTTTCTTCCTCAGACAGAAATGAGCAGAAGATCGAGAAAGAGATACACACATATATTGAAGGTGCAGAGAAAACCACTCACAGTCTGGATAGGTTATTTATTGGTTTTCAGTGTTCCCAGGGTTGAAATTGAGAGCTGCCCATATACAGTACATCAGTAGAGAAATCCACAATTTTAACGTAGCTGTAGGACTGATAACAACTGTGTCCAACACAACTCTCAAGGTAGGAGCAAAAAAAAGTTGGGCAAGTTCCTGCTCTTTTAAACTTGAGTCTTATTTAGTGCGGGTCACTCTAAAAAACAAACAGGCTAACACAAATTCTGAAGGAAATGCTGTTTACTGTCTCCATTTTGCAGGTTGGAAGGGGCTGGGGCTGAGGTCCTTGTGGCAAACTGCAATATTCAGTGTGAATTACACTGCTGAACAGGTTGAGTGGTTCACAAGAGCCCTGCAGTGTCATCCAACAATATTTAGACCCCTATTTCACTTAATATTGCAGGTCAGGCTGATGCTAGTTTCAGTTTCTAATACCTGCCCGACCTCTCAGTTCTCAACAGTTCTCAAACTGCATGCAAAAGCCTAGTACTCCATTGACTTTCATTCAGAGTGGGTTGATTTTTAAACGATGTGTTCTAAAACTAAGCAAAATGAAATAAGAGCAGGGACTCCTGTCAGTCTGATGATAACTTGTTTCCCAAGCCCTCTCAGCCATAGACTCAGGTGACATACATGCACATTCACCTGGGGTGCTGCAGTGCATTTTGTTGCAGGCTCCCCTTCAGCTATCTCTATTTAAATCAATTCTTTCAGTGGTTTCTTACACATGTTTCATGCAGTTGCTGATTCTAATCAAGATTTTAAACCCTCTCTTGTTTCTAAGTGTGTTTGTTTTGCTTTTGGCAGAGTGATACTCAGACTGAATTTCTGAGCATCTTTCAGCTACTCTTGGTGCAGAGGTTGACCATTCTTGGGGAACAGTACCAGTCTGAGAACCACATGCATGCACCAATGTTGTGAGTCAGAGAAGAAAAAGAACTCCCATAAAACAGGCAGACTTTTTTCTCCCCCTCCTCAAGGCAAAGTCCAATACAATGGAGAACAAAGTGAATTGTTTCAAGCATCTGCATCTTTCCCCCTTCTCATGTATGGTTTGAACTTTCATCCCTAAAACATCTATGCTCGGCTTGTGTAATAGGATTTTGGTGGCAGTTGGCTGTGCATAACTGAGGGTAGAGTTTGGCCCAAAGTACATGGGAAAACAAAGAAAAGTATGTTGTATATTTTCTTGGGTTTTGCTGAACATTTTTACAAAGCCCAGCAGAGTCTCATTAAGTTTTTCTTATCCCTACTAAGGAGGGAACAATTCCTGTTCCCCTCCTTGTGGCAGCAGAGAACAGAGTTTAAGCTGAAAGCAAAAGTATACAGCCAGTGTGGTGTAGAGTGCTGGACTAGGACTTGGAGAAACTCGGGTTCAAATCCCCACTTAGCCATGTTTGAACTTGACATAGTCAGTACCTTTCTCAGACTAAGATAACAGGGTTTTTGTGCAGAAAAATGAATCAAGGGAGAGAACCAAGTATGCCACTTTGAGCTCCATGCAGAGAAGCCAGGATAAAAGTGCACTATACAGAAATAAACAACCCAGGATTTGAGGTGTATTGAATGTAAAATAACTTCATGGCTATACAAAAAAAACCCAGAGGACCTTGGTATGGCGTATTCATCCTGATTTGCTTGTGCAAAGCTTACACAGTAAGATTATATCTGGTCTTTATTTAGCATTCATTCTGATTTGTTTGCGGGGTAGTCATATGACAATGAACATTCCTCCTGCATTCACCCTCATTTGTTTGCAGGATGTTTATACATCTTCCCATTAGTCATTCACTCATCCCACACTTTTCAATGCATTCCCCCGTCACTTTTCAAACCACAAATAGCCCAGTTCTTTTTAAAGTGGATTTGATATGCTAGGGCAACAGGGCCCTTTATTCCACTTTAATTGCCGAAACCTAAAATTAACGGTATGCGTTTAAATCCCTTCCACAAAATAGAGCACTCCCAAGAAATGTTTGGAAGAAATAAGGTATGGGCATAACTGAAATGTCACCTTTCTGTTATACTTCAGTTTTACACCTTTCCATGATCTCTCCCTCCCCCCCCCCCAGTGGACTCACAGTCTTAGATTTTTTTCTGCACGTCCAAAGCCTCAGCAACTGAATATGGGTCTTAAACTGTAAACATTTTGAGGGAGTGGTTAGTGTTTCCTTTATTTCCAAAGGATCATATTTTCTACCCCTTATGCATGTCATAGTATAGCCTTATGCCAACGAAGCCTTGCATAAGACCCAAATTGGTCCAAACCTCAAATTATGGTCTTAGGTACCCCAAACTGCTGGCTCTTTTTGTGCTGTAGCAAGCAGCCATACTTTTGTTCCGAAGCTGAAAAATAAGTAGTAGTCTTTGACCATGTACCACGGAGTGGCTCTGCCTAATGATGAGTTGAATTTTTTGTGTTGGATTGAACAAGATCCTAACCTCAGGTGCAGAATTACAGTCATAAAAGATGTGGATTGGGACTGTGGCATGGGGCAGAAGGGGTTTAGCATTTGCACTGATTGCACTTCTTATTCAGAATAACCACCCCACCCCACTTGCTATTTGATTGGATTGGGGGGCCTCCATTTGCACCTCTTGGTGAGATAAGCCTGTGGCTCTTGTGGAGTAGGAAGACATTTCTGAACTGAAATCTTCCTAAGGCAAAGAGAAGTGGGAAAGTTTTGGAGAATAGAAGCCTCCCCAGGAAGCCCACCTCATGCTTACATTGCTGTCTTTTTGGCATATGGGCTGGATCTAGGCACATCAAAGAAGCATTTCAGTTTAAAGCACTGTAAATTTAAACAGGGAAAACAGGTAGAGAAAAACGGGACTCCACATCGCCATCTGGTGGCACAATATAACATTGCACATACAATGCATATAAGTCACTTTTTCTTTACCCGTCTAGCTGAGTCCCTGGTTAATACCTTTCTGTTATTTCAAGTCTTAAGATCTGATCCAAACCCCTTTGGTGTAGTTGGTGGTAATCTGGTGGTTGTTTTCGTTCTGTGCTGTATGTAGTCTTTTATCGTGCTGGCTTTTCTAATTTGAGTCTTTATGCTGGCCGCCTCAAGTCAATTGCGGTTTTTGTTGCCGTATGATTTTTATTGCTATATTTTTATTCTCTTTATTTATATGGCGCCTAGAACAATTATTTTATGAGACATCTCGTAAATATAAATAATGTACTTGGAAGAAGCTAGTTGTGTTATGCACTGCCTCGTCTGAGATATGTTATGATGCCTTTTTCTTGGTGACCCTTTAAAACAGTTGCTACTTTAGCAGCTGCTCTAAGAGTATTGGAGCACATTTCCCACCAGCTTCTCAAACAGATGTAACAGAGAACAAGGCTGTATAGAAGCTGGAATGTCGACATATGGATCTTTCCTCATTGTCAGGCACTAGCTCTGTTCAGGTCAGCTATCCATGTAGAATCAGTGTAGGTGAAGGGGGATGGGATTGTCTGATGTCTCCACCTCTGCATTTTGGACAGAGTTTGGGCATGCTCAACAAGGGATGGGTGAACCTGCCAATTTTGATTTCTCTCAGTTTCTCCCAATCTTCAGTTCAGTTCTCCACACTTCCACATCCGTTTAAGGCTTTTTAAAATTCCTCATGAAAACTCACCAGCATTTTAGTGAAAATTTCTCCAGATATGCACATTTTGGTATATAAATTTTCCTAATACACATAATTTTGCAAAGCAGTTGTGTCCAATGTGCTGCTGTTTGGTGTATTATTTCTACTAATTTAAGCATTTTATGCATACTTCGCCTTGCAAAGAGTGGAGAAGCGTTAATTCTGAATAATGGTTGTGTTTCAGTTTTTGTATTGATTTAGAGAATGTGAATTTGGTAGATTGGTTTTTAAATGTGAACGGAATCAACTTTGTTCCCCAGCTTTACACACAAGCAGATTAGGGATGGAGCCAAGACACTAACCGCCTTGCACCAGTGTTACTGCATGTACTGGGAGGGGTAAGGTGGTGGAGAGATGAGGTTTGAGCAGACACACTGGTGAAAGTGGCAGATGTGGCCTGACCTTGCAGCTGCCTCCCACCTCCGTGGTACATGGCAGCAACATTGATGCCAGAAGGGTTTTGCTTTGGCTCTACCACAGCATATGACTGTGCATTCAGAAGTTATGAGGATTGAACGGAGACTGAGTGTGAGGAGTGCAATCCTAATGCTCCATGCATTGACTATACACATATTTGAAAAAGACGCCTGCTTCTTGGGAGAAAAGCAATGGCAAACCTAGACAGCATCTTAAAAAGCAGAGACATCACCTTGCCAACAAAGGTCCGTATAGTTAAAGCTATGGTTTTCCCAGTAGTGATGTATGGAAGTGAGAGCTGGACCATAAAGAAGGCTGATCGCCGAAGAATTGATGCTTTTGAATTATGGTGCTGGAGGAGACTCTTGAGAGTCCCATGGACTGCAAGAAGATCAAACCTATTCTATTCTTAAGGAAATCAGCCCTGAGTGCTCACTGGAAGGACAGATCCTGAAGCTGAGACTCCAGTACTTTGGCCACCTCATGAGAAGAGAAGACTCCCTGGAAAAGACCCTGATGTTGGGAAAGATGGAGGGCACAAGGAGAAGGGGACGACAGAGGATGAGATGGTTGGATAGTGTTCTCGAAGCTACCAGCATGAGTTTGACCAAACTGCAGGAGGCAGTGGAAGACAGGAGTGCCTGGCGTGCTCTGGTCTATGGGGTCACGAAGAGTCGGACACGACTAAACGACTAAACAACAACAACTATGGCAATCTTGCACCTGATTAAATTCCTTGTCTGAAATTATTCGAGTTATTATAGGAGCCATGCCTTCTATTTTATGCGATGCCCTGCACTCAAGCAAGCTACCATGTTCATTCTCTCTGTTCATTCTCACACAGTTCCTCCCCCACTCCGCTTAAACTAGCAACACAGGTACAAATACTGGCACCATAAACTGCCCCCAAATTTGACCCAATGAACATCTTGGCTAAACAGGAGCACTCTGAGGGACTACACAGGGAGAAAAGTGATGGTTGATGTACTTACTACAGCTTCCCATCTTCAGTCATTAAAGGTTTCCTCAAGCATAACCACAATACTGAAAATCATTCAGCAGAGGTTCTCCTTCCATGCTGGCAATGATCACTTCAGTAATGTTCCAGTAAACACTGAATTACAGTCAGTGTCTCCTAAAAGACTCCCTCTTAAGATGATACCTTGTGTGATGAATATCTTTCTGCCTTCTTGGGTTATTACTCTCCAAGCTTGCGTTAACATTTGTTTGTTTTAACTGGTTCCTGTATGCCACACAGGCTTCTTAAATTGCCACAAAAACAGGGTTTTATTGCACTAGGCAAATATTTGGAACCTGCTAATAGCTGTGGCGTTTGCATTCCCTGCGCTCTCTCACTGTAAAGAAAAACAGCAGCTAACAGTATAAGACAATTGTTAAAATGCCTGAGTAGCCAAGAATAGTTTTATAATACAAAAACACATGTCCCCTTACAAGGCAGGCTGCGGGCTGATGAATCAAAACAACATACCTTCTGAAATGCTGGATGCAATTCTCACTCCATCTGTTATGGGTGAATCCCAAACCTTGGGAACATCTGGGTATCACATGCTCCAATTTCCCCAAGCTTTATCAGCAATGGTCCCATTTTGTCCCTGCTTTTAATCTTTCTTTTCTTGTTTTGGAGAGGGGCGAGATTTTGTCGAAAAAGAGACACTGGGATCCCACAAGTCTGCAATCTGAAATGGTTCCCATTGGGATCAAGGATGAGAAAATAGGCAAAGAAACTTAACATTTAATGCAGTGTGTGGTCCAAGAAAATCTGAAAGGGAAAGGTTACAACTCTGTTTTGCCACCTTATCCTACAAATGAAGTTTTGAAATAAAGCAGCAGTTGGCCAGGAAATCAACAGCTGAACTGTCTGAGATACTGCAACTTTGTTTGTCAAGCATGCCACATTTGTTTGCACTTTAAAACTAACTTTTGTGTAACATCCAACATTCCAAAGAAGGGTTGTTGTTTTTTTTTAATGAGAAGTAAACCACTTTGTACTAATGTTTATTATTGCTCTCACTGTGGCATCATTATAAACCTGTTGCTAATGAAAGTGATGCTTAGCATGTTTACTCCTCAGTGGTGGCAGTTCATGCTCCAAACAGTAAGACAGTAAGAGCTTTGGCAATGGAATGGACAGGCTTGGGAGGTGGTGGACTCTCCTTCCTTGGAGGTGGTTAAGCAGAGGTTGGATGGCCATCTGTCATGGATGCTTTAGTTGAGATCCCTGCATCACAGGACTAGATGATGCTCGGGATCTCTTCCAACTCTGCAATTCTGTGTCTATGATTCAAGTATCTGATGGGGTGCAGAGGCTGCATTTGCCGGCCACATACTTGTCTTTCTCTGTTAAGACTATAATATCAGCTCTGCCTGTACCCAAGCCAGTTCATCTGCAAGGGAAGATCAGCTTAGCCTCAGCTGGATATAAATCCCAGTTTGCAACTCATCACTTTCTTCTTAAAGCTGATCTTCCTCTACTCTCCTTTTGTGTCTCTTGTCTTCTTAGTTTTTAAGCCTGAGGGTAGAGCCCCCACTCTCTTTTAACGTGGGTGGTGCTGTGGGTTAAACCACAGAGCCTAGGACTTGCTGATCAGAAGATCAGCGGTTCGAAACCCCGAGACGGGGTGAGCTCCCGTTGCTTGGTCCCTGCTCCTGCCAACCTAGCAGTTCGAAAGCACGTCAAAGTGCAAGTAGATAAATAGGTACCGCTCTGGCGGGAAGGTAAATGGCGTTTCCGTGCGCTGCTCTGGTTCGCCAGAAGCGGCTTAGTCATGCTGGCCACATGACCCAGAAGCTGTACGCCTGCGGACAAACGCCGGCTCCCTCGGCCAATAAAGCGAGATGACTGCTGCAACCCCAGAGTCGGTCACAACTGGACCTAATGGTCAGGGGTCCCTTTACCTTTACCTTTTTAAGCTGACGTGGGAGAAAATATTTGTCTGACGTGTGAGATGAAAATATAGTTGAATGACATAATATGTACATGAGACTGGCATTCTAACTCTATGTAACTGGGACCTTCAGTGGGGCTTACTTCTGAATAGACATGGGGCTTATCCATACTTACCTTTCCTCCGCTCTTTCCAGGCACAGCCTGCACTTTCAAGCTCCATGTCCAAGTGCTCTTTTTCTTTGCTCCTGAACTTTCCCCATGAAAAGCGGCTCTTTAAAGCTCAATTGGAGCAAATGGCAAACCCAGGAAAACCCAAATTGATGTTTGCTCTGATTAAGTGCTAAAGGGCAGGGCAAAAGGTAAGTATAGATAAGCCTCTGGTTAGGATGGTAGCCATAGTCCTATCAAAATGATTCTTCAAGGTTTAGCTCCTAAAGTCACCAAATGCTGCGTCTAAAACCCTCCAGTCAAGTTCCAGCCCTCTAAACCAGCTCCTGTCCAAACCCGTCATCCTCATTATGTGCCTCAGGGCTATATTTCCAATTACTGTATTAGAATCATAGAGGTCCCCTTATTCTACTACTGGATGCATATGTTGGGGAAATCTTTTAGGATTTTCAGATATGAAGTTCTTTTCAACAGTTTGTTGCCTTAATGCTTACATACTTTTACATGGCAAAAAGGTACTGTTCCACACACAATTTAATTCCATATGTTTTCTTTACATATGTGAGAAATAAGTGGTAATATGACAAAACAAGCAATGAGTGCAAGGATGCAAACACTCATTCTGCATGAAATTGGGGGAGTCCTCCTAGCTATATTCCTTTCGCATGCTCCCTGTTGTGTACTTACCATGTGATTATCAATCCTGATTGTTGTGGATTTCCTTAAATCTAGTTCAACCATATAAAAATGCTCTAAGAGGTGCCCTCCTGGAGAAGGGACCACAAAAGATTATAAGATCCGTTTATACTTCCTGGTGTAACAAGTTTCACTTGCCTTTTTCTGGGTCCCCCCCCCCCAATTCTTTTATTTCAAATAGTCATCTAGCATAGCAAAGTTGTTAGCGATTATTTGTCAGCTCTGAAAATGTGCGACCACTTGCACCATATAATTCCAGTCCATGCTTTTCAAATACCTTTCCCAACAGCTATGGATGGTGGGGGATTGTTGTTGTTGGTTTGTTTTGCTTAGCAAGCATCCTAGGCAGGAAAGGAATTCTCTATGCATTGTGAATTCCTCTTAAAATTTAGTAGAGGACCTTATGGGAAAATACCACAGATTCCAGAAGACATCATAAATGGGGACTGGTGGAGCCTTTTCCTCCATATTTTGCTGGTCATCCAAAGGTCATATACCAGATGTAAAATTGACTATTTGAAGCATGGACTGCTGTACCCTCATTGATCTGCATACATGCCAGTGTCATGCATGACAGGGCTCTGCATTTTTACAGAGTTAGCAGCTCATGCCTTCTGCATATTTGTGTATGGATTTGGATCAACTCGAATTAGTGTTGTATGGCACATACCATGCAGATCATTTATATAGCGTCATCAATGTATATGATGAGACAGAACTGCTCAATGCCCACTTTGCCTCTGTCTTCACCCAAAAGGAAAGCAGAGCCCAACCTGGTGATAACAGAACAAACAATGCAAGGAGGGAGCTGCAGCCCAAGATGTGAAAAAAGGTGATAAGGGAACACCTAGTGACTTCAAAGGAATTCAAATATGAGCTGCACTCAGGGGTACTAAAGCACCTTACTGATGTAATCTCAGAGTATTTGAGAATTATTGGAGGTCCCTGCAGATGTCCCCATCTTCAAAAAGGTGACAGGGAGAAGGGAGGGAGAAGACCCAGACAACTACTGTTAGGTCAGCTTGACGTCAATAAGTCCGAGAACAGATAATTAAACAGTTGGTCTGTGAGTACTTAGAAAAGGATGCTGTGATTGCTAAAACCCAGCATGGATTTCTCATAAGCAAGTGATGCCAAGCAAATCTAATTTCTCTTTTTTGCAAAGTTGCAAGTTTGGTAGATCAGGGGGATGCTGTAGACAAAGTATATCTTGATTTCAGTAAAGCTTTTGACAAAGTACTCCATGGTATTCTTGTGGAGAAGCAGGTAAAATGTGGGTGGGATGAAGTAAGTATTAGGTGGATTTATAGCTGGTTGACTGACCCAACCCAAAGTGTGCTAACTAATGGTTTCTTGTCATCCTGGAATAAGTACCAAGTGGGGTGCTGCAGGGTTCTGTCCCGGACCCGCTGTTGTTCAACATCTTTATAAATGATTTGGATGAATGAATTGAGGAATTGCTCCTCAAATTTGCAGATGACACTAAATTGGGAAACAGAATTGGGATTTAAGATGACCCTGACAGATTGGAGAACTGGACCAAAACTGACAATATGAATTTCAGTAGGAATAAATATAAGGTTCTACACTTAGGTAGGAAGAACCAGATGCACAGATGTAAGACGAGGGACACTGACTTGCCAGTAGTACATGTGAAAAGAATCTAGGGGTCTTAGTAGACTATAGGCTTAACACGAGTCAACGAGTGTGATGCAGCAGTAAAAAACCCTAATGCTATTCTAGGTATAGTGTCTAGTTCAAGGGAAGTAATAGTCCCACTCTATTCTGCCTTGGTCAGGCCACACCTGAAGTACTGTGTCCAGTTCTGTGTGCCACAATTTAAGAAGGAAGTTTACAATGTGTGGGGGACGATGGCCAAGATCACCAGGGCCTGGAAACCAAGCCTTCTGAGGAACAATTGAGGGAGTTGCGTATGTTTAGCCTGGAACAAAGGAGATTGGGAGGAGATATGATAGCCAACTTCAAATATCTAAAGGACCGTCACATGGAAGATGGAGCAAGCTTGTTTTTTTCCTTCTCCAGAGGGCACGACTCAAACCAATGGCTTCAAGTTACAAGAAAGGAGATTCTGAGTAAACATCAGGAAGAACATTCTGACAATAAGAGATGTTTGACAGTGGGATGAACTCCCTCAGGAGGTAGTGGACTCTCCTCCCTTGGAGGTTTTTAATCAGAAGTTGTATGGCTATCTGTTGTGGATGCTTTAGTTGAGAATCCTGCATTGCAAGGGGTTGGGCTAGATGACCCTCAGAGCCCTTTCCAACTCTATAATTCTATGATCCTGTAACTTCTCGTTGCAGCTGTTCTGGATAGGAGGAGGAGCCCAATACTTGCTGAGGCTCATTCTCGTGATTTTCCACTATGATTAGCATCATGTCCAAACCAGCCATAAGATCACCAGCAGTTTTGCAGCCATTCCACCTAGTCCACACCATGCCCCACATATGACCTGTACTGGAAATAGATGTCATAATAGGATTAAAGTGAGCTCTTCAGAGACCCTGGAAATTTCAGATAAATGGCATAAACAGGATATAGTTTTATTTTTAAAAATAAGGAAGTACTTCCTTGGCTGCCCAACCTGGTCTAGTTTCTGCTCAGTGCTTTTTTGTTGGTTTGGCAGGGGGTTAAAACTTCAGGGCTTGATAAATTTTGGCTGCTTCTTCAAGCAATGCTGGAGCTGCAATAAGAAGAACCTGCCCAGTGCTGTGCCTCAGAATGATCCAATGTGAATGATACTGCATGGTGAAGTGACATCACTGCAAGGGACATTTTTCATGAAAAAAAGATGGCCGCTCACACTGGATAGGGGTCAAGGTGCAACTAACATAGTCCGGATCCAATGCAGTGTTTGATTTTGACATTATTTTGACATTAGGAGAAGCTGTATCTAATTTTGAGAAGTAGTTTCTAGTAAATAACTTTACAATTGTTATTATACAGCCTATTACGTTTACGTGTTTTTTCAAGTGTTTCTAAATGTTTCAGAAATTAAAGGTTTCCCAATAAGTCATTTATTAAGGCCCCAAGAGTGTGTGTGCATTTTTAAACTCAGTAAAGTTTGGCTTTTAAAAGTGTGCAGTGTTATAATATTAAGATATATCAAACTATTACATCCATTTACAGTTTTTCTTTGGACCCCCCAGGCATGTGGGTCTCCAATCAGAGGATTACTGAGCAACCTCAGATATATAACAAAGTCTATGTTCTAGTAAATATTTGTAAAGCAAAAGCCTGGGAAGAACCCACAGTATATTTTACTGCTGATAATTTAATAAATCTGTGGCATGTCTGAAATTTGTATTGTAAATGTTGGAATGTGTGAAATGATGTTGCATTTAGAAGTTAGCTGGCAAAGATGAGGTGTGTGAATGATGTTTGTAATTCCAAAATGTGTAACTTAAATCTATATATTGAGAATGATTGTCTTCCTCTCTCTGAAGGTTGCAGTGTAAATACCTAATGGAACAAATAGGTGAAATATACTCAGAGTCCTGGGTCTCTACAAAAAAGAGCTGGGACACTCAGAATTATAGCTTGAAATCAGGGGTTGCACAATTACATCATAATCAGCCACATGCAGCTTGTGAACCGGGATATTGCTGGCTCCTTTGTTAAAATATCTTATGTAGAGAACTCCTCAAAAGGAAGGAGCAGAAGAAAATAATTTTACACAATTTGGCAATATCAGAGCAAAGAGAAACTTTAAACTTTAAAAACATGCATTTTAACTGACACTGTACTAAGAAACTTATTCATGGAATAAGCCAGAAAAGGCATGATCCCACCCACCTCTAAGCATTTCTATAGTTCAGCTGCTGCTTGTTTTAATGGGCAGTAACCAGAACAGAGCTCAGTGGCACCCAAGGCTTCATGTATCTGAAATTCTTGCTATTATAGACAACAGACAGTTGTGTAAACAGCTGATTACATCCGCGGAATGTTTGCTCCCTGTGTTTAACCGATGGCATACTCTCAGTCACAGTAGTTTGTTTGCCCTGAAATTAAGCAATAATGATTGAGATGCAGAGCATTTCCTGGGGATTAATGACCAGTTGGGAGTAGTACTTGGCCTGAAGTGTAGCCTTTGGCCATTAACCCCAGCTGGCCATTAAATCTAAAGGAAATGCCATGTCTTGAGCTCTTGCTTGTTATAACACAAGCATATAGAGGACGCACACACACACACACACACACACACAGAGACATATCTGCAGGTATTTGTTTGCTATCAGTGGTTATGTTTCATATGGAGGTTTACCTGCCACTGCTGTCTTAACATAATGCAAAAGGAGTGTCCGAAAGAAAAGATATTGGGTTGCAACAAGTGAGGGATTTGCCTCTGTAAAAAGCCCTTCTCGCAGGTTGGGATCCCTGTTTCTCACTAATCCCTCATATCCAAAAATAGTTTCTAAATTTTGGGGAACCCTCTGGACTTGGTTGAGATACAGTGCCTGAGACTGCAATCGGTAACAAGTATCAGCAAAAATCAGATGCCCTGACTGAGGATCATCTAGTCCCACCCCCTGAAGTGCAGGAATATACAGCTGTCTCATACGGGAATCAAACCTACAACATTGGTATTATCAGCACCACACTCTAACCAGCTAAGCTACCCAGGCTCTGCACAAGAGTAGGCACTTTCCGTTAAGGCAAGACCACTGTGGTTAACAATAAAATCTACCCGGTGTACTTTTGAGTGCCAAATTTATATAGAGGCAGAATTACCACCTAGCCCTTATAATATATGGTTTTCTTTCTGAAAACAGTAAGCACCTGGGACAGAAAAGATTCCACAAAGATTTATTGGGATTCCCACCACCATTGGTGTGCTTCATTGTCTCAGCGACTGTTAATGTATTGGGGTAAAAATTGTCCTATGTGGATTTTCAAGCAAAAGGGAAAGTAGATAAATGCCCTTCTTCTGACACAACACAAGCAGAGTGTTAAGTGTAGGCTGTAAAGAGGTAAATCTGACACTCAGCTCAAGCATGTTAACTGAGGACCCGAAGCAAGTTGTTTTCTCTCAGCCTCAGTTGTGCATCTCTAAAGTGGGAACAATAATGTCTTACCTCACCAGGTTGTGGGTATAAATAAGCAATGGAGATGTTATCACCCCATACTTAAGGACAGGCTATAAATCTAAAAATAAATTGGTATCATAGACCTTCAGAGCTGGCAGAACAGCTTTTGTCTTTTAGCTTTATTCATTTGCTTTGGTGCAATGTAAAACTATGTTTGACACTGATGTGATTTAAGTATGACTCTCTTGTAGTAAATGTATACTTTTAAATAAATATCTTTAAGTACCTTGCATCATGCAATGTCTGGGCTTGGAAATTTAAAGTCAGTAATGGCAACACACCAAAATTTGATGTAGTTGTGGCTTTTGCTACAGTTAAATACTTTTGGTTTCCTTTATCACTGAGGCTGCAATCCCAGCCCCACTTATCAGGGAGTACATCTGACTGAATTCAATAGGACTTACTTCTGAGTAGCCGTGGTTATAATTTTGCTTTGATAAGCTAATTTATATGTATGGGTGCATTTTTAGAAATCCCTATAATTTATGGGTGAGGAACTCACGGCTCTCCATATATTTTTGGACTACAACTTGGCTATGGGCTATGCTGGCTGGGGTTGATGGGAATTGGAGTCCCACGACATCTGGCTGGCCACGGGTTCCCTACCTCTGCTTTGGTTAAGTAGTTATACAGTTAACCTCATCATAGTAGGGAAGACTGTGACTAGATGACCTGTGTGCCTGCTCAGTCTGCTGTTGTGGTGCTAACCGTAAATGGGTAACTTCAAGAGGGGGAAGGGAAGAGTGGGGGAGGAACAAATTCAGGTACTAGTTCTTAAAATTCTTAAAATTACTTACGAGTTTAAATCTTAAAATTACTTTAAGATTTAAACTCTTAAAGGTGGCCTCTAAATATTGAAAGTAAGTAAACCGAATAAATGATGGAAACAGTTCAGGGAGAAAGGAGCCAAATGGGAATACCTTTTCAACAGAGCCAGTAGAAATGGAATAGCCCTGCTTTCCATCTTCATCTGCTGCAGCCTGATGGAATACAATTCCAAAATTAATTTTTAAAACGCTAGAAATTAAATGAGCATTCAGATGAAGAACCCACACAACTGGGGGAATCCTCTCCTCAGATTCCCTCTCTGGATAGGCCAATCACTGTCTCCCAGGCCAATTCACCTCTCAGGATTATTGTGAGGATAAAAGGTGCGGAATCATATACAAGCACAACCTCCTTGGAGGGGTGAGATAAAATAATGTAAGAAATACAATGGTACCTCGGGTTACATATGCTTCAGGTTACAGACTCCGCTAACCCAGAAATAGTACCTTGGGTGAAGAACTTTGCTTTAGGATAAGAACAGAAATCGGGCTCTGGTGGCGTGGCAGCAGCAGGAGGCACCATTAGCTAAAGTGGTGCTTCAGGTTAAGAACAGTTTCAGGTTAAGAACGGAGCTCTGGAACGAATTAAGTACTTAACCAGAGGTACCACTGTAGTTGTTATAATGTGGCCAGAAGAAACCATTGGTGGCCATATACACATCCCATAGTGTGGTTAATTGTCTGCTTGTGTTCCTACACATGCTTTTTTCATTAGGATAGATGGGGTTGGGGTTCTGTGTAGCTCTTGTGTAGATCCGTATTGTGAAGAAAGTAATGATGTACTTGCAGCGAAGAGGGCCTTCACCGCTCAGCTGCTGATACTAAACAGCAACTCAGGAGTGGTGTGGGCTTGCTAATATTCTAGTTGCCTACATCAGCCTTCACCAACCTGGTGCCTCCAAATGTTTTGGACTACAACTCCCATCAGCCCCAGTAAGCACTGCGGACACCAGGTTGGCAAAGGCTAGCTTACATATTGATGGTGGCAGAGAGGGTTTGCTGGGAAGTGCAGGTGCTTTCATGGTGTGCCTACACTGTTATCCTGGGAGACCAGCATGAGCTTGAATTGTCATGAAGCAGTCCCCTGCCTTTGATGGCTGCTCTGTGACAGTAACTCAGCTGTGCAGCCTGCATGCCCATTTTTGTGTATTGCCAACTCAGGGTATGGCTCATGCAAAATCCAAGCCAATCCGTTCTCCATCACTCTGGCATAGCAGTTTCTTTTTTAACTATATGGCTGGGAGACCATTTCTCTTAGAATACAGGTGTAGCAGAGATGGGTTGTAGCCATCAACAAGAGATATTTTAACCTCACAAATCTGTGCACATCTACTTGGTTAAATGCATATTGGGTTCAATGGGACTTATTCCCAGGTAAGAATATATAGGACTGCAGCTTTAATTCTTCTGAATGCCTTGTCTTAAGTTGAAGTCCTGAGTTCCAACACTTGCATTGTTTTAAAGAACTCATTTGTCTAATGAAAAGTTCACCTGTCCTGCAGGCCACAATCAACAAACAAAAGAGTTAAGTCTGCTGAAATGAATGTCTGTGTTGGATTCTGGCCATAGGTCTATTCGCTGGAAAGTAGATACCATGGCGTGCCAAGAGGAAGAAGCATTGCAGGCAGCATCAGTGTGAAGCTTGCAAAGTCTCACTTTGTTTTCAGTATGAACTGGCTCATGGAATATCAGCAGTGGCATTCTGTGCCTCTTGTTTACTCGTGGAAAGGTCAAAGATATACCTTGCACAGCTACCATATATGGCTAGAGGGCCATTAGTTCGTGGGCATATTTCCCCCTCCCTGTAGCTTTTGTGTTTGTGTAAAACATCAAAGCACTAAAATATGCATCCTCATTGAGTTCATTGACGTTGATATGCAGGGTGGTCTGTAAATACTTTAAAGCTTTGCGTATTGTATAAAGTTACAAGGGTGCTCTCTCTGGCATCACTTGCATTTGGATATAAGTCCCTTTTATTTGAAATGAAGTCAGCATTTTCTGAAAATAGATAAGGCATTTATTCCACAGGGAATAGGAAGGGGTTTTTTTGGAGCAAATTGAAAAGGAATTCCTTAGGTTGCTCCAGCTCTATAGAAAGTGATGTGAACTGCATACAGTATGCAAATTAAATGCTTTCTTTCCTCTCTCTCTCTGTCTCTCTCTCTCCAAACAACAGTAATCTAGGACACTCTGTTTTATAGCCTAGTCTCATGAGCCAAAGCTGTCACAAAGAAGGAAGGGCGTGGCAGGGGAAGGCTTAGGGGGATTTGCTCATGCCCCATTCTGTGAGCTTTTTGGAACAGGACACAGTCCCAGCTGATTTTGCATGCTGAAATGTATAGTGTTGTTGTTTTGAAAAGAGCAACAGTTCGCCAAAAGCTATTTCCAATTGGGTTGTTCACACCTTACATTCAACAACTGCAATATCTGTACACACAAATTGTTGACTGTATACTCATACAGTTATTTCATGTAACATTCAGTGACTGTCTATTCAGTGTATCTGTGTCGTTGAGCTGTACACATCAAGTGCATACTCTCTCACACAAACACTTGTACATGTGTAGAGACAGCTTGTGCCTGCTTACATTGCAACATGTGAAAAGGCCCAATGTTCCATTTATTTAGGTCAAGTGGCTAACCATTTTTCCAAAAATACTGCAAGTCAAATTCAAAGCATCTCTTGTGCTTAGGTGAAACCCTCGTCCCTCGGGATGGTTTTGTTGTTGTTTAGTCGTTTAGTCGCATCTGACTCTTCGTGACCCCATGGACCAGAGCACACCAGGCACTCCTGTCTTCCACTGCCTCCCTTTGGTCAAACTCAGTTTGGACAGCTTCGAGAACACTGTCCAACCATCTCATCCTCTGTCATCCCCTTTATGGAGGGGGGCTTGTGCCCTCCATCTTTCCCAACATCAGGGTCTTTTCCAGGGAGTCTTCTCTTCTCATGAGGTGGCCAAAGTATTGGAGCCTCAGCTTCAGGATCTGTCCTTCCAGTGAGCACTCAGGGCTGATTTCCTTAAGAATGGATTGGTTTGATCTTCTTGCAGTCCATGGGACTCTCAAGAGTCTCCTCCAGCACCATAATTCAAAAGCATCAAGTCTCTAGTCTAGAGGATTAGATAAATTCATGGAGGATAAGGCTGTCAGTGGCTGCTAGACAAAGTGGACGTTCTCTGCCTCCACAGTTGGAAGCAGTATGCTTCCCAATACCAGTTGCTGGAAGCTGTAGATGTTGCACTCAAGTCCTGCTTGCGGGCTTCCCATGGGCATCTGGTTGATCATGGTGAGAATAGGAAACTGAACTAAATGGCCTGATTCAGCAGAGCTATTAATATCTTCTTAAGACAGGGAACCTGTGGTCCTCTGATTTTGTTGGATAGCAACTCTCAGCATCCCTGATGGTCATATTGGTCAGGGCTGATAAGCATTGAGGTGCAGCAACATCTGGAGGCCACACATTTTCCAACTACGCTGTAATCTGCTAAGTAAGGAACCTGCACCAGCACTGGAAGGGAAGGTAGACATGTAGATCTAGCTGTGATTTACACAGGCTACTTGCCCTCTGGCTCCTACATAAATGTGATGTAGCCTTGTGTATCTGTGCCACATGCTGGCTTGTGTTTTGCACATATGAGAATCATTTCTTGATATATATTCCCTGGAGCAATGTAACATATAATTCTGAGCTGATAACTCACAGATCTCAGGTGTGGCACTTCCAGTGGTTCAGATGCATGGTTCAAGCCATCCAAGAACACAGCATGTATAGTACTGAACCACCTGAACCACCCCTACAATAAGCTGTCATTTACATGCCCAATGAGAGTTGGATTTTTTTTTTTATTCTCAAGTAAATATTATTTATTATTATTAAATAGATAAGCATTTAAGTAACAGGAACTCCTTTTTCTTTTTTGATTCAGCAAATATTTGACTGCCTTGAACTATTTTCCCACAAGAAAGAGATGACTGCAAATTTGGGAAAGGGAGGACTATCCATTTCTCATTATTTTAATAAATTTGATTTGTTTAAAAATGACATCAATTTCTTCGTGGGATAAGATTATAATTGCATTTCAAAGTAGTTCTCTTGAAACATTCTAGAACAGATTATGTTCTTAAAAACTCAGTTCTTTACTTTACAATGTTTTAACACCATTAAACCTGTGTTTGAAGTTACTAGGATTTGTTAAAAATTTGATAATGCCTAAGCAGATAAGAGATTATATGCTTTATGTATATATTTGAAGGGTTTATTCCAGCTTGGGCACTGTGCATTAATTGGCCACCTACAGTGAGCAATGTTTAATATTTGGAACTTTTTTTTTCCATGCTGGAATCTAGGCAGAAGACTCTGTAAGTATTACTTTAACTAAATTTGCTAACTTTCTGAAAAACATTTAAACACTGGTGTGCTACTAGTGTGTGTCATATTACATTAATCTCACTTCTAAGGACAGGTTGTATACATCTGTAATAAATACCCCTTCAGGGGATCACATGGAGATTAACTGAGAGAAATGTGCACTAAGTAATATAGAATATATCAGTAAACATTGGGGTGGGGGTGGGGACTTGCCTCAAGAGAACAGGTTAACAGTACCTTAGCTCATGATTGTAGAATGTTAAACTATCCAGTGGAAAGTTGTAACCATTTCAAATAGCTACCTGGTGTTTCACAATGTGATGAGCATAATAATATATATTTACGCCATTTTGATGGGACAGAAATAATTTAAGGCATGAGTTTTTCGGAGTCACTATACCGTATGAGAGAACCTAGGCAGGATATTTGCTTTACTGGTAGAAGCTTTATTAAAACAATCTTTAAGCCACACATGGGCAGACATGGTCCTTTTTGGGGGGGCGGGGAGTCTTCATCATGGCCTGCATGGGTTTCCAAGCTGCCTCACTCTGACTTGCCCCTCCCAAATTTTGCTGTGACTCACCCAGGGCTGGCCTTACTATTAGGCACATTAAAGCAGCTGCCTCAGGAGGCAGAGACTAGGAGGCAGGGAATGGTAGTGAGATGCTTGAGGTGAGAAGTGCATGTGTGCCATGTGGCCTTCCCTGTGTCACTGTTACCTTCAGGAGCAGTGGACAATGCTTTCCTGGTGCCAGTGCTGAAGTAAGATTCAGCTGCCGGTCTCGTCAGCTTCTGTACATGGAATAGGTGCCACCATCTTGTCCTTTGCCTCATTCAGCAAAATACACTGAGTGGCCAACCTAGATTTCCATTCACAGCTGGCTCCCCACCCCCAGTTTCTGGCTTGAGGGGACTGAGAAATAAGGAAGCATTTACTTCCCCAACTAACAAAAGATATGCCCCAAACCTTTTTTACTGACCATTAAGGCAGTCTCCAGCAGAATGTCTGGCTCCATTTACTCTCGCTGTGCAAACCCCCAGTCTTGCAATGATATATTATGTAATGACCATAGACTACTGCAGGGTTTTCCTAAAACAGTAGCCTTCAAGGTAGCAGCTGCTTTGCAACAATAGGGATAATGTGGCTCTCTGACCTTCTTAACTAATGTTTTTGAATCAACACTGTGTAAAGTATTTTATTGCCATTATAACACAAACGAAACAGAAACATCTATATATTGAAATCAGCTGTTCCAATATGCTTTATGTGACCATTTCTGCAAAACAGTCCAGGGTTTTTGCTGTCCAGAAAATACTAGTCCTATGTATATTTACTCACAAGTAGGCCCCACTAAATTCTATACTACTTACTTCCAAGTAAGTGCATAATCGGATTGCAGCCTTGCTCATTAGTTGTATCCAATGGATACTTGAACTGTTGATTGAGCTCCAGCCAAACCACCAGTTTAATTTACAAGAGGAAACATGGAGTGTTTCCTATCTGTTTCAAATGCCAGTTTTGCAAGTCCTTTTAATGGGAATCAAATAAAAACAGCTCACATGATTTTGGCTTAATGTTGTAGCTGTTTCTGGAATGCTGCTATCATATCTTACTTTTATGCTCTAGTCAGATCCCAGGTGAAATAGTAGTCTAAGTCATTAGAAACACACACATCAAAACATTTTCAGTGCAAACCTGACTAAAACATTAACGGGATGTATGCTACTAATTTTTATTCAGCGTAGACCCATTGAAATGAATGGCCATGACTAAGTTAGGCCCATTAATTTCAGTGGATCAACTCTGAGTAAAAGTAGGTTGAATCTATTGAGTTCAATTCCTGACATTAGTTTGAGACTGACAACACCATGATTACATCATTTGGAATTAAACTATTCTGCCTGCATCATAGTGTACCATAGCTAAAGAAGATAGTTGTTGTGTTAGGTGCATGCATTTCTTATTAAAAGTAAGAAAAATGGAAAAGGCAAAGAAAGAAAAAATGTAATTCAGATTGCCTTTGATAGATTCTCCTCCTATCCCGCAGTTATGATAAAATGTTCTCCTTTTCTTGTTATCATCTCACTCTTTTGGCATTTGCTAATAGAATTCTTTCTCCTTTCTTATTTTCCTCTTAATAACCATATATGTCTTTTCTCAAACACACCAGCTTTTGACCCTCCTTGTTTATCCAGATTCACTAGGCTAGCTTAGTCTGTCTTTTCCTGTCCAACAAGCTCTCTCCTATTCCTTCTTTGCAGCACCTTCCTCCTAGATCACCAGAAAGCTCTCCTACTAACAGAAAAGCTGTTCTGGGGACTTTCAGCTTCACCCCACTTCCTGCTCCATTTCTGTTTCTTAGAAAACATTAAGTATAGCTTATTAAATGTGTAGCAAAAAAGTAACTTATGATTCTGGTACATGAACTCCTGCTAAAATCTCTTAAGGCTATATCTGCAGTGGTGAAATTTCGTAGTTTTATGCTCTTGCAGCCTTCTTTAGTTACCTCAAAATGTGGTTAAGCCAGGCCTGCTATATTTGAGGTCCCTCCTGTTCATTTGTCCAGTCGGGTCCTTGATTTCTGCTTCAAAGTCTGGCCCTGACAGCACCACTGTAGAAGAAGAAGAAGAAGAGTTTGGATTTGATATCCCGCCTTTCACTCCCCTTCAGGAGTCTCAAAGCGGCTAACATTCTCCTTTCCCTTCCTCCCCCACAACAAACACTCTGTGAGGTGAGTGGGGCTGAGAGACTTCAGAGAAGTGTGACTGGCCCAAGGTCACCCAGCAGCTGCATGTGGAGGAGCGGAGACGCGAACCCGGTTCCCCAGATTACGAGACTACCGCTCTTAACCACTACATCACACTGGCTCTCTACTGTAGCTATGTGCATCTTTCATGCTGAGACCAAAGACAATGTTCAGTTATCCTTTATCACGCCAGTGTTGCAAATGGTTACAAGGAAATCATTGCCAAGGGGTTAGTGGTTCCAAACTTAATGGAATAGATGTGTGTGTGTGTGTTTGTGTGTGTGTCTTTATCTATATATCTATATCTATATATCTATATCTATCTATATATAGGACTGACTTGTATAAAAATAATAATAGAATAAAGTGGAAGCCACTGCAACGTCAAGCGTTATGTGGACACAATCCTTGTTACTTTAACGTAAGATATAAATCCAGAGATTTCTCATGCCATCATTTTGTAAATAATTACAGTTCTGCTGAATCTGTTGTATAAAGTTTACATGGGAGGTTCACTGCACCCTCGCTCTTGTTTAGAACATTCGGAACCACCAGAGAAATGTTGACATATGGCTGCACTGTTTTAGTGCACAAGACATCTACTACATGGGAACATAATAAACAGGAGCATAAAGACAGGTTTGTGCAAGCAGTTTGGATTGACCTTTCTGGCAGATGAAATCCATCTTGAATCCATGGTGCTGATTTGGACAGAGATGTAAAATTATTCTTGTTACTACAACTACTAGTTCTACAAATATACCCACACGTCCCCAAAAGTACAGCACTCTCAGCAAAGTGATTTTAAGCAAGCCATACCTAAGTCGCATCACATTAATATAATACTCTCAAAATTGCTAAATGACTAATACAGATTCTACTGCCAGTGCTTTTTTTCCTTAAAAAATATTTAGGGGTACTCTCATTTTCCTACTCATATTGAAAATACTGCCCCTCAATGAGGCCAAACTTAAATTCACAAAATGTTTAGGGGTATGCATCCCCCTGCGTCCCCCCAGAAAAAAGCACTGTCTATTGCTATTTATGTGATTGTCTCTTTAAGCCTCAAAGTTTAAGGTTAGGCGTGATTCATTTACACTGAGAAGGTGCTACAGATGTTTACTTCATGACTGGTTTACTTTATTTTAGGTGGACAATAATCAATTTAGAAACTGGCGGGCTGTTGCCTACGTCTCTAACTCAAACCTACATTCCCAACTTAAGGGGGGGGGAACCTATCACATAATTCTGAATATCTGAAAGAGCAGATGCTACAACTGTGAAAAAATTAATGTGAAAGACCCTTAGAAACTGAGGTTTTGGGGGATGCAACCTAATCTGAATTAAGATTAGCTCACCCAGCATATTTATTGCTCATATGTGCCTTCACAACTATCTTGTAGTTTGCCTGTACACAGTCTAAGAACATAGATATTTCTCAGGTCCCAGATGTTCTATGCATTTTTATTTTTTCATTCATTCATTTTTTCATTCATAAATAATATTTATATTGCCTTTTGCCATATTTATGCAAAGCAGCTCATATAGCCACTTTGCCACCTGAATGCCTTAAAAGAAAGCTTTTTAAAATTTTAAACCCTAAGTAATTACATATAGTAGAACATCAAATTATAAAATAGTGCATATAACACAGTAGCAATTGGTGTGCTGAGATGGAGTAAGCCTCCCATCATCAGTGTTACTGCAGCTTAGTTGGATGAGTCTGGGGTGGGGAAGGGCAGTAGCAGGGTTGGGGTTGTGCAGACCCACCAGCAGAAATGCCAGGTTGCTTCTGCCAGGGCATCTACTCAGCCCCAACCTTGCTACCATCCTGCACCAGCTTGGTCTAGATAAGCTGCAGCAGTGCTGGGGACAGAAGGACATCTCCATGGCCATGCTCCACCACACTAGACACTACTTAAGGTAAAGGGTAAAGGAACCCCTGACCATTAGGTCCAGTCGCGGACGACTCGGGTTGCGGCACTCATCTCGCTTTATTGGCCGAGGGAGCCAGCGTACAGCTTCCGGGTCATGTGGCCAGCATGACAAAGCCGCTTCTGGCGAACCAGAGCAGCGTACGGAAACACCATTTACCTTCCCGCCGGAGTGGTACCTATTTATCTACTTGCACTTTGATGTGCTTTTGAACTGCTAGGTTGGCAGGAACAGGGATCGAGCAACGGGAGCTCACCCCGTTGTGGGGATTCGAACCGCCGACCTACTGATCGGCAAGTCCTAGGCTCTGTGGTTTAACCCACAACGCCACCCGCATCCCTAGACACTACTTATATAGCACCAATATAATAATCCCAATTACCAAGGACAATCAGACCAGCATGAAAATACTAGCACCAACAAAAATACCAGAAAATCACTACCGCTCAAGTAAATGCCTAGGAAAACAGAATGGTTTTTACTTTGTGCCTGAAGGATAATGATGCTGGTGTGTGAAATGGACATCTCTGGAGAGGTGCCACTACAGAGAAAGACCTATCTCTACTTGCCACCTGGGTAATCTTTGAAGGTAGGGGTACTGGCTTCTGATGTCCTAGCACCAACATAGCCAAGATAGTGCCTTCCAGATATTGTGGGCTGCCACTTCCATCAGCCCTAGGCAGAATGACCAATGGTCGTTGCTGGTGGGAGTTGTAATCCGGAATATTTGGAGGATGCCATGTTGGCTGTCCCTGGTGAATGAATGGGGAGATTCTTAAAGGAAAAGAGCCGAGCCTTTTAAGATTCCATGGGTCAAAACAAGCATATTGAACTGCTGGAAGCCAATACAGATATTTCAACGCAGGTGAGATTTGTTCGTTGTGGTAGATTCCTTTAATGACTTCATCAAAGTACAGATAACTGCCTTGAGAATGTTTAATAAATTTCCCACTAACAAATATGGACAAAAAGTGTCCAAAATGTTAAGAGGCTGGGTGCAGGGCAGAGAGGAGAGAACAAAACCATGTACAATACTGTTAACAGTGCTGTATAAATAATGAATGGCTTAGTGCTACAACATTTATCCAATAATTTCTGCTTCCTAGAATTGAGATTTCATACATTCAGTAGCATAATTTTCAGAAAGATTTCCCTAGTTTGGTAAAGACCAGTTAAATAAGGGTGCTATGTTTTGGTATGTCTACAAGCACAGGGGTGTCTTTTGTAAAGTTTGCACATATTTCTTCTACCTGAATTGTTGAACCAGAAATGAAGCTAAAGTAAGTGGTTTCAGTCTACTCCCTCAGCGAGCACTTGTTCACATTAAAAAGCCACCCTGTAATTTATCTCAATCCTACCTGATTATTTGCTTTTCCTCAGAAGCAGTGAAAATGTGAAGGGGTTGAGGGGGGATATAATTTCACATAGACCGTCGCAGCAGCAGAGCAGAGTGGTTGGGTGGGAAGGTTTGCATAATGTCAACTCCTATCAGTCTTTCCCCCATCAAACTGCTGAATGAACTAATAAGAAGGAGACTAAAGTTTAGTGCACGGTGTTTAAATATAGCCTTTGGTTTTTGATGGAATCTTCCTCCTCTCTCAGACAGTTTTCAAAAACACATCCAAGCATGCCACATGCCATCACAAGTAGAACAAAACATATTGTACCCTCCAACATTTATCAGATGAAAATAGGGACGTCCCATTCCATAATCATAATTTTACTATTTATACCCTGCACATCTTACTGGGTTACCCCAGTCACTCTGGGCAACTTGCAAAGTATATAAAAACATAATAAAACATCAAACATTATAAAAACTTCCATATACAGGATTGCCTTCAGATGGCCCAGGGGTCAGATAACTCCATATCCTCCAACATTTCTCCAATGAAAATAGGGGCATACTAAGGAAAAGTGGGATATTCCGGAATCAAATCAGAAACTGGGATGGCTTCTCTAAATCAGGGATGTCCATGGAAAATAGGGACATTTGGAGGCTCTTACATAGTCATGTGATGGGTGGGTGTGTCTTTAAAAGTTTTCCTTCCACGCACTCTCTATTTTTACATACAATCTAGGTTCTCCTCATGCTAGTCAAGCTGTGATATAAATCCTTTTTAAAAAAAGTTCAGTACCCTTTGGGGAGAAATATTGTTATTATTTGCCTTTGCTATAGAACATGCGTAAAGAAATGCTTAGGAAAGGCTGCTTAGTATAATGAGCCGAGTATGTGTCTCCTCTGTGTGATAACACTTGCATGTTAATGGCTATGTTTAAAATTCCTACTTCTTATCTCATTTCCTGATTGATGGGAACTTGAACTAACCTCTAGACTTCCAGACCTCACTCTGTTAACTACGT
Organism: Podarcis tiliguerta; assembly: GCF_965153285.1. Taxonomy (NCBI): domain Eukaryota; kingdom Metazoa; phylum Chordata; class Lepidosauria; order Squamata; family Lacertidae; genus Podarcis; species Podarcis tiliguerta. The sequence continues at coordinate 35,864,877 of NC_139542.1, read as the reverse complement.
TGGTGGAATGAATCATACAATGTGAAAAATAACTAGACACGATTTTTGTTCATGTCTGATCCTAAAATGACATATGGGCTAGGAAGTCACAGAATTATATCTGATTTGGATCACATCAAGATGTGCTATAACATACTTTTGTGGGGGGGGGGGCGGGGAACGGGGCGGAATAGTAGTTATTATTATTCATATACCTTCAGGGATGTTTTTCACCTCATATTTTGCTACGTATGATATAACAAGAGATGCACGCTGCATTTCCAAGCAAATGTTTAATACCATTCTTCTCTGAGGTAGCATTATAATAATATAAGTCTCTATGTTTCCTCAGAGATACCAGATTAAAACAACAAAATCAAATAACGGGCCTACAGCTTGCCTGTTTTGCTGTATTTCAACCCCCACCCCCAATTTTCTTTCCCTTTCTTTCCCTTTCCTTTTCTTCGCCTGAAAAGAAAAGCAGGCTGTAAGCAGCACCGACTGTGGCTTGCTGCTCGCCTTGCTTCTTGTGTGGTCCATGCAGACTTTATGATTTATTCAGCTAATGGGAAAGGAGCATGACCCCCTGTGGCCACAGAAAGAGAGCTGCATGTGGGTTTAATGCTTTCACCACAAAAATGTCTGCTATGACTAAGCTGTGTGGCTGAAGTCACTGTCGGAATGGTGCTAAAAAGGAACTTAGGCATTAAGTGTGCACTATTTACTATAGATTGGCTCTTGGGATTAGGCCAAGGGTTTCTTACTCAGTTTCAAAGAATAGCATGGAAGCTGCTAAGAAAATTAGAGCTGAGCAATTTATTTTTACCAGTGTCCCCAGTGAGTTCTTCGGTGAAGCGTTTGCCTCATAACCCTATTCCCAACCCCCCACCAGCCCCAACATCAGTTACCAAAGGGCAGCACAAAATGTGCCCATTGGTTTGTTTCTGAGCTTCAGAGGGCTTATTGATTTCATTTCCCCTCGTTTTGTCTTACTTCGCCTCATGTGGAAAGCAAGATGTCACAACTGTGGGTTTTCTTAAAAGGCAACAAAAGTCTCCTGAGGAAAAACAAGCACTGGTCATGCTGTTGTATATATGATATTATGGGTGGAATTAGCACTTATTTCATGTGCTGGTGTCACATTCCAGCCACCCCCACTCTAATATATAAAAACAACCCTGAGGTTATAATATCTGACATCACTCTCCCTCTCCTCCCCTGAACAGTTCCACCCCACATAATGCCCTACTGTATTTTTTTTTTTAAATGGTGTCTGTTTGTGCTGGTAACCCAGGTCACCCAAACACTCCGACGATACCATGGCAGCAACACATGGCTGTTGGTAGGGTGGCCTTTATAGAGGACAGCCCTCTGTTTCAAGGGCTGCCAGAAGACAGTCCTCTATTTGACTGTCCAAGTCTGGTCTAAAGGCTATCAGTGGCTACTAGCCACAATGACTCTGCTCTGCCTCTGCAGTCAGAGGTGATATGCTCCTGAATACCATCTGCAGGAAATCAGATGGCTTCTCATAGACATCTGGTTGGCCACTGTGAGAATAAGATGCTTGACTAGGTTGGGAGCCATAAGAAGAGAGAGCTGGAGACTTGAAATAGCCCAGTTAGCACCTGAATAGGAGAACAGGTGCATGGATTACCTGGGCACAGTCTTCCTCACAATAATGAGATGTGTTTCTATTTGACTTGTAATGATTTATTTCTAAATTTGCATATAGACATATAAATTAGCCCATATACATTTAATGATGCATTTCATCTTTTTTTGTGGGGAGGGAAGCTATGCTTAAGTATCCATTCTAGCTGTCGGTCGCCTTTCCTCCTCTCTCAGCTGTGTCTGATGCTGCTGAAATGCTTTGGCCCAGTATCCTTTCACTACAGCAGTAGCAGGGAAGTGACAACCACAGTTAAGGATTTGTGGTTCTTTTGCCATTATCCTTTGTACAAAAAAATAGCAAACCCTCAGGGAAATGGGAAGTACCAAAGTGGGGAGGGAGAGCTTGAAATGGCTTTTCTAAAATGTAGTTAACGGCCAACGTATTTCAGTGGAAGCTTTTCTCACGGGACAATCATGCAATTTGTTGAGTTACGGTGTGAGGCAAGGTATCGTTTGAAAGATATTGTGTTGCTAGAAATTGAATTTGTGTGCCCCTGAGGAAGATTTCTACTGAAACACATTGGACAATTTCACTATTTTATTAAAGTTCTCTACATTTTTCAACCCTGCTTTGAGGTTTGCCCCTTCCGTATTTGGTGCAGCCATCTTTTTCTCTTTCTTAGCCCTTTGAGCAGATGGTTGCATTATAGATCTGACTCATTGAGTGAGTGCTGTTAAAGGTCAAAATATGGTGTATGGATCCGGGATACAGTATGTCAAAAAGAACCCAGATTAGAATTTAGGATGGAACCTTCATCAACTTTCAATCTGATCAGAATTAAAGCTGTGATATCCCTTAGTGCAGGGTTGAAAAGCAAATCCCACCAGCCCCAGGGAGCACTGTTGATGGCTAGGGATGATGGGAGTTGTAGTCCAGCAACATCTGCATGGCCACAGGTCTCCCTGTCTCCTTGCTTTTTGGAACATCTTCTGTGATGGAACAGGTTTCTGACGTTTGAGTTGGGCAGTGAATGAGAAGAACAGAAAGGAATAACAGGACAGGAATGAAAACACGATGCAAAATTTTCCTTATACAATCACTTCTAATATATTACTTTACTGTTGTAAACTAGGTTGGGATTTATTTTCAAATGAAAAGTGGTACAGAAATTATTTTAAATAAGACAGGATAAATAAATATATTGCTTCCCACCTACTTTTCGAAGGGGAGTGGAGGTGGGAACAGGAATGGAAATGTACCTGAATCCCATTGTGGATGTTCTGTGCCTCAGTCAAACATGCTGGCATGCAGGCATGAACTAGGCTGCTTTCCATATGGATCAGCAACAAGTGCTGTACATCTGTGCATGGCATGAGCTGTATGCAGGTGTTTCAGCTGGTGTTTGCTGCCCACAGTTGCAAACAGAACTACGGTTTCTCAAGGAAGGGAGAGGGGATCACCCAGACTGCTTCCTGGATCTGTACCAAAAGCCAAGGAGGGTGTCAGCCCACCCACTGTCGATACACAGTCTGTCTTCTTGTTTGGCCTTACTCTACAAGATTTAGATCTGATAGTTTCTCATAGTTCTGGGTATCACAACACTGTTTAACCACATATCTATTTCTAGTTCAAAAAGGCAAAAACTTGCTGGAGATCTCTGCGCCCCTGCTCCAATTATTGTTTTCTGCTGGGCCTCAACAAACGGAAAAGAGTGAAATCCCCCAAAGTGAAATCTTAGTATTCTTAAATTATCTTGTGGTTCTTACCACAGAGTAAAAGACACCATAACACTGACTTTTCTTCTTCTGTGTTTTAAAGAATAGATCTGTATCTCTGCAGTAAAAGCAATGTGTGTTTTTTTGTTGTTGGTTTTTTTGGGTGGTGGGGAATAGGCAGCACTGTGTGTATCACATTTTTTTGAAAAAAAAATCTACGCCAAAGTCACCCAAATTAAATGTAAAAAAGATTTTGCTTGGCTTAAGTTATTTTATTTTGTGTTGTTTGCATAATGACACTATTGCCAGCCATGAGGAAGGAAGAGAGATATTTAAGCTGCAGTCTCATAATTTCTTAACTTGCAATGATCTCTCACTGAACTCAATGAGACCTATGTCTGGGTAGATTTAAAGCACATTTAATGAGCATTTAAAACACATGGTCCTGGGAAATGTAGTTCTTAAGGGTGCTTGGAATTGTAACTGTGAAGGACAAACTATAATTACCAAGATTCATTTGGGGAAACCATGTGCATTAAAAGTACTTTACATGTATGGTACGGATGTAACTGAACATTGTACATCTTACTCAACCTTCACCTTCAGAGATTTCACCACAGATTGCCCATACATTGTCAAAGCTATATTTGCAGCTATATGGACTAGAAACTTGCTTTTTAATTTAATTGATGCAGCCAGAGATTGCCAGGAGTAGTGTTTACTGTTATTTCCTATTGCATTTCAGAGCCAGAACCTAGAATTGAAGCAAATTTTGGTCTGGGTGAGTCCCCAGATCAAACTAAGCCCTACTCGGGCTGACGGTTTGAGAAGCTCAACTGCCTACCTAACATTTGCTAAATCCATTGCATGTGCAAATAAGCAGCAACCTATTACTCTGTTGCCTCTTCAGGCCAATTGAAATGCTGTTTCTGGGCCAAAAGTTAACTTCAGCTTGATGGAAATTCTTTTGAGCTGGATGAATTTCTACTTGAGAGAGATGTGTGTGGTCTCAGATGAAGGTTATGATGTCAAATGGCAATGATCTCAGAGGAGATCCTGCAGTGGCAACTGAATGGAGAACATGTCTCTCCACTGCACACAACCCCATGTATTTTTCCAGTAGGCAATAAGTTGTTCTCTGTAGCAAAGCCATCTTTATACAGTAAGCAAACAGCAGTAGAATTGTACCTCACAAAGAACTGGGTAAATTCTTCTTACTGTGAAATACGTCAGTAAATGGAATAATCATCACCCTTTTGATATCTCCCCTCTGGTGCAAAATAGGATAAAGGGATAAGCATACAGATGCATCCTTTGAGTAGAAGGATGATGATTTTAAGCATTAGTCAAAATGTCTTTTTTTCCTCCCAAAAAAGAAAGAAAGAAGTGTAAACATTAGGTTTTCACACTGTGGGTTTACTATTAATTTTCTTTCCCGTTTTAGGTGTTTGAAGACTGTTTCTTTCAACATCATCCAATTTTCTCTGTTTTACTGAAAGACAAGAATGAGACTTATTTTTCCTACAAACTTGGAAATCCCACTGTTCATGTTTTGAAAGCCGTTGACAGGCTCTGACATGCACAGGACCTTTGAATGTGTAGGAATAGTCCAGTCAGCTGTCTCATTTGCTTATTTGTAGGTGACACTTTGTGTGCACTGGCCTGGCAATCTCTAAACCAATGAAAGCTTTGCCAAGGGCGAATATAAATGGCACCTAAATATTATGCCTAAAATGGTGGGAGCAGTATTATTCATTGGTCATATTTTTGATGTGCAATGTGTTTTAACAATCCTTCGGAGTCAATTTCCCATTGCAAATGCTTGCAAGGATTAATGGAAGAGGAACTGAAGCTGTGACATGGGGTAAATCTTTGCCACAAATGTAAACTGATTGAATAGTCTGTTCTTCTTCCAAGGGGACTGAGGTTCTGAGAGGAAGGCTTAGGGATCTCTACATTCATCTCATTATACCACGCTTCTCAGGACTCTTTGGAAGAAGTTATTACTTTTGGGCTGGGGAGGTTGAGGAGGGGGTTGTTGCTGGGTTTTTTTGTATCTTTATTTTAGATCTTGTGATTTATATGGAAATTCTTCAATTTTGCTGTGTGTGTTTTTAATTTTTTTAATTGTTTATGACTATTTTTATTATGTTATAGTTATGTATTTCTTCATGCTGTAAGACGCCTTGAGCATGGTTTGAACTGTGGAAAGGCAGCATACAGATGAAATTATGTATTGCAATTAAACTAATAGAATGTTCAGAAGCAGCCTTTTACTAGGTCACATTATTTGACTATCTAGCCCAGAATTGTAGAGTGGCAGGAGTTTTCCAGGGTCTCTTACACATCACCTGCTATGTGTTCCAGGGGTGGAACCTGGGACCATTTGAATGCAAAGTATATCCTCTACCACTGAGACACTGCCAATCCCCACAGTGAATTGCTAAAGGTATGGCTTCCCTAATCTCTCTGGAATCCACCCAGGAGGATTCAAAATGGCACCCGCAGGATGAGAGAGCAGGAAGGACCTACCCATATCCTACTCATGTTGCTTCTTGGTAAAAATGGGTATGCATTTGTGACAGCAGATAGTCCCATGATGATTTGCTCAATCCTAGTCATGCAAGCCCTGGCTAAATGTGGCTTAAAAACTATGACTCGCAGGCCCAAGTCCAAATTATATCCATTGAATTACATAACCTGTGTGGTAGAAGAAGCCCACACAACTTATGCTCTGTATCCAACATTGCTTACCGTCTTCTTACTGTCATTCACAAGAAGGGGGAATCCCCCTGCAACTCACAAAGGTGCTAAGGCAGAATGGGTGAAATTTGCAAATAATTACTTACGTATGTAAATGAGCTAGACCTGAAAAAGAAGGATACAGATAGGCAACATCTGAACGCTGATTAACCTTCCAAGGTTTCTGTATGTTTTGGGAAATCTCATTTTAATTCTTCTAGAAACACCAAGGAATTGGCAAACATTTTGTATGGGAAAGGAAACTGGGAAGATTGCCAATGGTTACAATGCAGAAGCCATATTTTAAAAGGGAACTCAGGATGTACCTGATATTGCATACATTCATTTATCAATGTATACATGTGAAGAAGGGCAAGCTGGTGTTTTATACCTCAAGAGTCTGCTTCAGCACCCCTTGAGTGACTACCCTGGTATTATAAGAAGTAAAGCAACAACAACCAGAAACACCCTGTCACATGGATTCAAACTGCTGACTTTCCAATCAGCAGGCCCAAGGGGCTTGGTGGTTTTAGATCACAGCGCCACCCGCTCCCTTTATATAAGAAGTAAGATATAAATCAATGTCTCTACGCATGATGCATGCAGTGATTACATCAGCCATTTCAAAGGGTTTTGAGTCTGGCAGTTTCCTTACAGACCTCTTTTATATTCAATTACACCTTTTTTATTTGTTTGGAAATGTGGCAAAATAGTTTGCTTATGGCATATATAAGAAGATTTAGAGATGTGCAAGGAGGACAACATCCGAGCCTTAATGAAACAAACAAATTCAATTAATAATGTAAACCTCTATTGGTTACAATATTTCTAATTGAGAGACAATGTGTTATCTAATTTAATAAAATAAAAAATGTTGAATCTATCCTTGAGTGAAGGAAGTCAAGAAATGGGTTACCGTTTACCCCCAGAACATAGACATTATCACTATATGTCCACCAGATTCCACTAGGTTTCCAGGAGTGGCTTTTATATCATATGAATGATCACATAAAACATGAAAATCATCAGGGACGGAAAACGTCATGGAAATGAAACAAAGTGCTGTCTTGAATGCAGCCTGAGAAGGCATACGAGCCTGTATCAGCATGAATGATGCTTCCACTGACTGATTTTTTAATCAGATGAGAGTATGAAACTAGAGTGGCCCTGGTTTTAATCTTTCCTGCTCCTGAAACACAGCTCTGTTATTGAACATTATATACATATTCTTTTAAATTCTGTCTTAAATCCAGCTCAGGGATGGTATTCAAAGACAGACTGGCCCATAAACAGAATGTTCTCCATCCTGGACCATAACAAATCTCCTGGCGTTAAGTTGAGCACAGATACATTCCCCAGTCTGTACAAAGCTGGATGATGCCTACATTTCAGATTAAAACTTTATGGATATCAGATCCTTTCTCAGTGCTGAATGATTTCACTATGCTCCCCAAGACGAGATGTCTAGCAGATCCAAAGTAAGGGAAAGAAAGAAAGAACTACAGGAGGAGAAGATCCTTGCTGAGTTCCTCTTAGGGAAATAACCAGAGAAGACAGTAAGCTATTCATAAGGATTAAGGCTAATGGGTGAAAGTAAATTGTTTTAATTAGGTTTCTGAATTTTAATCCAAAACAAAACTCACTCCAGGCATGCTGCAGATAGCAGCCAACAATCCCCACGGCATCAGATGCCTGTTCAACTTCTCGAAAAGAAGATCGCCGTCATCCCTCACCTCTCCTAACATATGTAGCACTCTTTTTAAATTCATCAGCTGCCTCTCTGCCTGGCATGAAATTGCCTTGATCTTGATTTACAATGGTAGTAAGACTTTTGTTTAGTCTTGCGGTTCACAGTTTAGTAAATATTTTTTAAGTCCACATTTAACAAAGATACAGGATAAGAGTTACTACATTTCTCGGGGGGTGGGGGGTGGGCTTGCTCATTTTTTGCATTTGGAGAATATTGCTCCTTTCACTTGCTGGCAGGATTTTATTTCTTTACTGATTTGCACAAGATATATTGGAAGTACTAGGTGGGATCCAGGGATAAAAGACCCATTTAAGACATCTTCTAACCCCCTGCTCCTAAAGCTAGCCTTCTCCTCCAGTGGATCTGCAAGACTATGGCATCGCTTCTGCATCCATAAATCTCTCTTCACTTAAAGGTATTGTGGACACCACCCATCAAGCAGTGTCTCTGAGCATCCACCCTTTCCTTCAGCAGGGCTTGTGCAACGTTCCTGCACTAGACCCACTGAGCTGCATTGAGATGCTCAGCAGCATTGTCTAGTGAACAAATGAAGCTACCTTAGACCCAAGCAGATCCCTGCTCCATCTAGCTCAGTAAGGTTTATCCCAGAGGTGGAGAAGCTTTTCCAAGTTCATGTGCAGATGAACTTGGATCCTGACTGCAGGTTTCCCACAGGCATCTGGACCATTGGCCTGATCCAGCAGGGTCTTCTTATGCTCTTATGTTCTTAATATTGAGATTATCAGATAATTGCATCTCCAAAGGCAACACACACCCACATAGTCTAAAGCAGGGTTTCCCAAACATGAGTTTCCAGCTGTTTTTGGACTACAGTTCCCATCATCCCTGACCACTGGTCCTGCTAGATTCAGGTAGGTATTTGAAATAAATAAAAAATTGTCAAAAATTTAAAAATTGCTACTGGACAATTTTTAATTTTTTAATTTATTTATTTCGACTGGTCCTGCTAGCTAGGGATGATGGGAGTTGTAGCCGAAACAGTATTCTTCTTCTTCTTCTCCCCCCCTCCTCCGTTTTTAGGTTGTTCAAGACCACTCTCTCTCTCTTCTTGCACAAGTAACTTGCACATGGAGGGCTGAACCCAACACTGCAGCGCCACTGGTGCAACGGAATGCTGGCGCAGCGCTGGAGACATTGCAAAAGGACTGGAAGATCCTTTAGCCCAACATTGGTGCTGCAATCTGTGTGCATGGGCCAGGAGTTTGCCACAGGCATCCAGATTCCAGTCTTTGTCTTTTGACTCAAATAATGCATGTATCCATTAGCACATTCTGTATCAGTGAGTTCCAAGAAAGAATCGTGCGCTGTGGAAAATAAAGGTTTTCTTGGTTCAAGATTACTTGTGCAGGCAGGCCCCATGATCCTTGCCTACATGTGAAACTTGGTTCCTATCCTCTGTGAAGCCGAGGAAGTTAGTTCTTCACTTCTCATACTCAACTAAAACGTCAGCAGGGAACTGTCAGATTTACTGGGCACAATGGTACAAACTGTTCACTATATCCTGTTTTTAAATGTCAACTTTTTTTTTCTCTGTGGGTGGGCTGACTAAACAGACTTTTAACATGGTACTTTGCTGTTTTCTAAACAGAGCAGCTACGCATGCTATCTAGTTTATATACAGCTTTTTAAAAAGCAGGGCACCCTTATAAATATGCTGGGTTTAAAAGAAACTGACCTGACCAAAAAAAAAAAAAAGTGTTTTGTTTATAATATCTAAACCTTTTATTCATTTGAGGATTTATTTATTTATTTATTTATTTTTAAAAAAACATATTTTACTCATTACTTTCCTGTCTGCCTGGTTTTCTGTGTTTTCGAAATAATTATGCATAGATCTTACAGTACAGTGCAGCCAATGTTTTTTACAGAGGTTTTTTTTTTTGTTCTGACACACAACACGGAATGTAGCTAATCAAAACAGATGTGTTTACCTTGCGCTGCTAGCAGTAATTTTAAAAGGATACATATAAAAACGTGTTTTGGTGTTTCAGCTGTGCAACATGGAATAAAAGCTGTAAATGCCAATTCATACCAAATTATGGAAAATAAAACAAACAAACATTCTAAAACAAATACAGTGGGCTGGGGTTCTTTTTTAAAGGACAAGCTCTGCAGCAGGGTTTAGATGCTCCTCTCATTCCTTAGGGCTTTTCTGTATGATTACATCCCCTCCACACATTCACGTTTTGACTTCCTCCACTGCAAGGAACAACCTTTATTTCACAGCAACAGACTTGATATTGGGACAAGATATCATACCAGAGATGTGCAGAAGAGATTCACTTCAGTACTCCAAAGCTTCAATGCAAAGGGAGGGACAGTGTTGTGTAGGGGTTAGGCTGTAGGGCTGGGACCTGGGAGGTAGGTAAAGGTAAAGGGACTCCAGACCATTAGGTCCAGTCGTAACCGACTCGGGTTGCAGTGCTCTTCTCGCCTTATTGGCCGAGGGAGCCGGCATACAGCTTCTGGGTCATGTGGCCAGCATGACTAAGCCGCTTCTGGCAAACAGAGCACTACACGGAAAGGCTGTTTACCTTCCCGACGGAGTGGTACCTATTTATCTACTTGCACTTTGACGTGCTTTCGAACTGCTAGGTTGGCAGGAGCAGGGACCGAGCAACGGGAGCTCACCCCATCACAGGGATTCGAACCACCGATCAGCAAGTCCTAGGCTCTGTGGTTTAACCCACAGCTTCACCTGCATCCCTGGGACCTGGGAGAGCTTGGTTCAAATCCACACTCAGCCATAAAGCTCATGACCTTAGGCCAGCCACAAAATTTCATAATTTTGTAAGACTTTTTTGAAGAGTGATTAACTAGTAGTTGCAATGTTCAGAGGTCCACTCCACACTTTTGTAGGAGTTCTGACTAGAGCTGTTCACAAATGCCCTCTTGAAATTAGGTATCTACCCTGTTGATGATGAGAGAAGCAGAATTGCTATGCCACTTCCAGTTTACAGTTGACCAGCAATGGCTGGGTGCCGTCTGGAAGCACCCTTCAGGGGCATGATCACATACACAGAAATTCACATAGTCTGTGTGGAAAAATTATAGGCCAGCAACTCACCAGGTTCTTTTGCTTGTCAGAATCCAACTCAGTTTCTCATCCCAAGTGCCTTCAACTCCTTGGGGAAAGGTGGGATATAAATGTTATACATTTTAAAAACCAAAAATACTTTCTTCTAAATACAGGAAACTGGTTTGTACAAACCAAGATACCAAACTAGGACCAAAACCATGGCTTGGTCCCCTAGTTTGTTAACTAACTATGGTTTGTACAGGTCATAGCTTCCTGGGACTCAGCTACATTCGTAAAGATAAAACACCTTATATGCGTTATAACACTGTGACACTAGATGGCGCTGTGGAGTCCTACTTTCATCAACATGATTTCCCTTTATGAAGTTTACAAAGTGTTTAACTGAAATGCCCAGTAGTTAATTCAATAGGATTAATTGGAAGTATTTCAGCCTATACCTGGAACAGTGGGGAAGGAGGTAGTGGATGAGCCTGAGATTTATAACGACAAGCCATGCTTTGTTGCTACATCTGATGTGGGACATTATATATGGTGGTTTGAATCAAGTTAGATCTAATTCAACGTGAAATTTAATTCACAGCAAAATACTAGTGCAAACAAGCCTTGCCATTCTTAGCTTAAGCACATTACTTGGGAGTAATTCCCACTAAAATCAGCGGGGGCATACTTGTTCTAAGTATCGTGTTCAGGATCAGGGTGGAAATCACTTTCTCCATTTTCAAAAGTGACTTACAGGGAATTTCCATATGCGGTTTCATTTTATCATCTTCAGAGTTGTATAATTTTAATGGAAACCCATCTGGTTGTTTAAAAGCCTGCTCCATGCTTCCCAGATCCTGGTACCCAAAACACAGCTCCACTGTGACGATGTTGGAGGACCGAGCATTCTTTTGGATGTGTGGGAAATGGCATGCATGTTTATATGGTCGTGGTTTCACCTTACGCATGGACCACCAGGCTTTAATGACACATTTGGCCACAGAAGGTTCAGGCCACTGACCACTTTGTTTACCCCACTGAGCCAACTCACTGGCAAAGTGAAAGTTTCTGTCTCAGTTGCCAAAACATGGGATAAGACAAAAGATTGCTTGTCCATTTTTGCCACTTGAATACAAACATGAGAGATTCTTAAGGAACACACATTTTCCATGTTTATAGAATCTGTTACGGAGAGATGTCACTCATGCTATTTTGCCAGGAAATATGTACATTCAGTTTTGGGAAGTGCACTTAGGCAACAATTGCGTTTATTAAAAAACTGAATAAATTCCAATAACTTGTAAGTGCCCTTTTAAAGAGAATAGCTTGGCATGGTCATTTATACATATGCATGAGAGGGAGGGATAATTATATATGTGCAGTAGGATGTCCATGCTCTGTGTAATGCCTGTGCATTGTCACAATGATTTTACACACATATATATATTCACACAGGGACACGGGTGGCGCTGTGGGTTAAACTGCAGAGCCTAGGACTTGCCGATCAGAAGGTCGGCGGTTTGAATCCCCGCGACGGGGTGAGCTCCCATTGCTCAGTCCCTGCTCCTGCCACCCTAGCAGTTCGAAAGCACGTCAAAGTGCAAGTAGATAAATAGGTACCACTCCGGTGGGAAGCTAAACGGCGTTTCCGTGTGCTGTTATGGTTCACCTTGCTTTGTCATGCTGGCCACATGACCCGGAAGCTGTACGCCGGCTCCCTCAGCCAATAAAGCGAGATGAGCACCGCAGCCCCAGAGTCGGCCCTGACTGGACCTAATGGTCAGGGGTCCCCTTTATCCTTTATATATTCACACAAATGTGAAAATTAGCAACTTATGGACACAGGAAATTCCCTTGTACTGAGTCAGACCATAGGTCTGAGTCAGATCCTGGCAGTGGCTTCCCAGGGTTTCAGACACCGGCATTCCTCAGTCCTACCTGGAGACACCAGCAATTGAACTTGGGACTTTCTGCATGCAAGGTGGATCTACAACCAAGCAATGGTCCTTCCACAGTTCACAGCAGAAAGCAAGAATCACCATCCCACAGTACAGTGGCATATTGCATTAATACCTGGAAGTTATTTGTAACTCCTTTGAATCTGGCATAACACCTTGCATTTTTTAACCATCCACCCATTCATCATAGAAAAGATCCAAAAGAATAGTCTTGGGCTATTGGCGATCTCTTTAGGAACTGAGTGGGGTGGGATATAAATGGTCCAGGGTAAAGATAGAGATGAAGTAAAGGGCTTTTTCTGTCCTTGAGCTCAGACTGTAGTACAGGGAATGACCATAGCTCAGTGGTAGAGCATCTGCTTTGCATGCAGAAGGTCCCTGGTTCAGTCCTTCGCTTTTCTTGGTAGGACTGGGAGTGTCTCCTGCCTGAAACCTTGGAGAGGCACTGCCAGTCACTTTGAGCTAAATGGACCCATTGGTCTGACTCAGTGCAAGGCAGCTTCCTGTGTTGCTGTGGCTTTTCTAGAATGGAAATTCTGGTCCCTTTGTTGACATAGGACACAACTCTATCCTGAGTCAGAGTTTCCACAACTTGCTTGCCACTGCCAGAAATTCATACAGTGCTTCGTCAGTGGAGGTAGGCTGGATTACTGCAAAAGTGACCTTGCTGTGGTCATTGCAGTCATGTTTGTGGCATTTATCATCTCAATCATTTAACAATATTTATCCCACAGTAAGAAAGCCAAAAGGTTTGGCAGCTGATCCCAACCATTTAAGTGTTACTTCTTGCCCCCAAGGCAGGCATGAGAATGAGGAAGTATGTTACTTTTCTCCTAGTGTTCAAGAGACCTGGAACATTAGCCAGAGGGATTGCTCTTGATATGATGGTGACAACGGATATTCAGCCAAAAATGGATTTTGTAATACATTCGGGAAGACACAGTGAGTATAGAATTTGTCTCCAGAGGGAGGAAGTAGGGCAGGCAAATGACAAATGGATTACCATTCAGCAACACATTTTCAGTCAGAAGGCCTTTGCACCTACCAACATGAATGGCAGTGTTCAGCTCAACACAGTGCACAAATATAGCATATTGGACCTATAACATATCTGTATATAGCACAGTGGACCTATAGCATGTCTGACTGTGTTCCTTGAGTATGTGATTATGTCAAACCCCATCCTGAGTGTTTGGGGGAGGAAAGGCAGTTTGGAAATAAAATAAAACAGCTGGCAAAATGAGCTCCTGGCCACATCCAGAAGCAATGTCAGGTTCAGGAAGTCTCCCAAGCTCTGAATCTTATTCTTAAGGGAAGTATAATGGGTTATGCACCTACATCATTCAAAATAGATTTCCTAGGTTACCCCCCACCCACATCAAAATGCTAATCTTATGTGGATTTAGCCTTAGTTTTAGTCCCTCAGTGATCAGACGTTTGGTCAGAATTTTAGCAGTTTCACCAGAACCAGATGGAAATGAGAAATGAGAAATGAGAAATGGTTGTGGGCAGCATACTGGTGTCATCACATACCAAATATCCTAAGGGCCTTTCAAATGTGTGTTTAAGTAAAATAATGCACTGTTGTTTGTGTGTATTTATTCATTGAATTAATACCCCATCCTTGCTCTTGAAGGAACCCAGGGCATTTTCCCTCTTGACATACACTAGATCCAACATTGCTCCTGGATATCTGGGTGACAACTGTGGCAACAAGTGCACTTGTGCCCTTTCAACTGGTGTGCTAGTTTTGTCTCTTCCTGGAGAAGGCAATTCTGCCCACATTTCTGCATGTCTTAGTCAATTCTGGGTTAGATTCCTGCGGTATGTTTTGTGTATAATTGCCCTTGATGAACGTTTGAAAACTGCAGTTGGTACAAATTGCAGTGACCTGAATGCCTTCAGCTGTCTGGGTTTTAAAACTTCTTACACCAGACTTGTACCATCTGCACTAACTCCCTGTTTGTTTCCAGGCCCAGTTTAACTCACTGGTTTTTACCTATAAAGCCCTAAATGGCTTGGGATCAGGGTATCTGAAGAACTTCCACCTTCCAGACAGACCCACAAATTACGGTCATCATCAGATGCCCTGTTCCGTGTCAAGGGAGATGCAGGTAGCAGGTCACAGAAAATGGGGCCTACTCTTGATTGTGGAACTCTCTCCCAAAAGAGGTTTGACTGGTCCCTTCACTGATGGTTTGTAGGTGGACAGAGTCAAAGCATTTTATTTTATGGAGTTTAATTGTATGTCAACTTCACACATTGCAGTTCTTATTTTGTTTCTTTACCTAGTAGTTTGGCTCTTCTCGATTTCTATTGTACCAGCGGTGTGTTTTAATTATTGTGAATCATCACAGGGGCCCTCTTGGGGGCTGAAAGGTGATATATGAATGTTTCAATAAGCAAATAAATAAGGGACACCAAGGGGGCAGCTGAGGGCAATCCCAAATAGAGTGAGAACTGCAGCAGAGACATCGTGGTGGAACCATACCCTAAAAGGATGTGCAGCGTGACAGGATAACTGAAACAGTTTGAACTTGCCATTTACAAGAAGCAATTAACATTGCATATTACAGAGTAGAACCTACAGCACGCAGTACAATTTGTTATAACTTGGTGTCAGCTGATTTTGACTCGTTTGTGGCTGCAAACTGATATTAACCACGACAAAAAGTGACTCTGTTTGGCTTTTTATTTCCATGCAGACATGGTAGACTTAATATGTCCATGTCTGATGACATTAAAATTATCTTTCTTTTCTTTTTTAACTTTAACAAATGTGATCTGCGCATTTAATGTGTCCTCTCACCATTTTCCTTTGTGGCAACATGCAAGCTATATTTGGTGTTGCTGCCTTCTCTGTCAGATTATTTAGTGCAGGCTGCATAACCAGTGTGTGTATTTTTCTTTTTAATGGGTCATTTCACTGCCACATACCTAAACAGCTGGAATGAACTGATACTTAGTGATGGTAACATTCTGGGCAATGTTAACATCTGTTTCTCTTTGGAAATTTAAAGGCCAGTTGAGATTTAGAAAGCAATTGACCAGTATTGCACTACTAACTTCTTACTCTATATGTGGCATATTTTAATAGACCAATCTTTGTAATTTGGAGAATGTGGGCTTATCTTCCACCATGTGGTTAAACTGTCACCGCAGCCAGTACTAGAAAAGTAAACCTTAATTGGAAATTATAGCTTTCCATTCAAAAGTAGCCCTGGAACCTTGCTTTTCTTGTATTGAGGAATCTTTTGACACATCAGAAAATCGGTGGCTATTCAGTCCAATCGGTCCAAATCAGTCCAATTCAGGAAAATCGGTGGCTATTCAGTCTATGGGACAGTTTGTGTAAAGCTGTCTCCTGATAGATAAAAGTAGCTATGGCTCCAATCTTATATACTTACCTGGGTGTAAGTCCCATTGAACTCAGCAGGACTTACTTCTGTGTAAGGATGCACAGGATTACACTTGTAAATGACAGTAGGTGGATTTTTAATAAAATCTGGGGTGATTCAGTTCTCTCAATTCCTCATTTTTCCAGTCTTAAATTCAGTTATCCACATTTTGCAGTGATTTGCATTTTTAAAAAAATTATTGTGAAAGTAATTAGCATTTTAGGGTGAATCCACCTAATAAACACATTTTAATACACTGTTTTGACTAATGTGCACATTTTTGCAAGAAATTTCCCCTAAGATAATGCATTTATGCCTATTATTTTCAGTAAGATTTGGCTTTAAATGCATACTGAACCACATTTCTCCTCCATCCCTACTTATGCTCTCTCAACAGGAGTCCTTTGAGCATTTTATCTGCCTTCAGTTCTCCCTCTCCCCTGCCTTTGGAATGCAGAATTGGGCTTTAAAATAAAATTAAGGCAATAAATAAAACCTGCAAAACAATCAATCAGTAAGTAATTAAATTAAATTAAAGAAATCAGTAGTATGCAATACCTCCCCCCCAAACCCCTAAGAACCTGCAAAACAAAAAAATAATAAACCCCCCCTCTGTATAGCTCAATGGCAGAACACATACTTTGCAGACATAAGGTCAGAGTTCAAAGTTCAAATCCCTGGCCGCACCAATTAAATCAGAGTGGCCCAACTTTTCATACCAAGTGGGCCACAGAGTATTTTGACACAGAACCTGCAGGCACCACACTGCCTTGTCATGCAGGGAAGGAGGGAGCAAGGCCTATGTTACAAGCTGGAGTAGGCTTGGAGCAGGTGAGGGTCACATGCCTCGTCAAGCCCAGATGCTGCACTCTGCATGCAAAGTCCAAAAGGGAAGTGGAGTTGAAGTGCTGTGTCTGCTCAACTGCCCATGTTGATGGGCCTCAGCTTGTTCCAGGATCTCTGTGGAACTTTGAACACATGGATTGACCCTGGGCTGGGGGCTTGACATATTGACTTGACACCAGGTAGGCCAGGGGTTTGGGATGGGGGTGGGATCAAATGTTGCTGAGGGCCCCCAAAAATCCTTGAGGGCCACATGTGGTCCTTGGGCCATGATTGGACCAGTAGGACTGGGAAATATCTCTTTTTGACACCCTGGAGTGCCAATACCTGTCACAAGTAGAGAATACTGGGCAAAATGATTTAAGTCAATGACTAGCAGCCAAAGGAGTAAATCACTTCACACTTAAAAACCACCTGTTCTCTGTAAATATGGCAGTTGCCTAGCATCAAAAACCAACAGAGAGGGGGATGGAATGACTTTTCCCTTGAGAGGAAGTTCTACAGTTCTTGTGCCACCATTGAGGAGTCCCTGTTGCTGGTTAGTCCCACCATATTTCAGTGAGCAGTGGCACCTGGAGCATAGCCTCTGAGGAACATCTGAGGATATGGGTAGTTTAACGAATTATTTTAGTTATCATGGTCACAACCACTGAGGGTTTTAGTTTAAAGGTCAACACCAGAAGTTTGAATTGAGCCTGGAAGCAACAGGGAGTCAACAAAGATATTTTAAGATTGGCCACATAAGATCCCTGCAGCCTCCCACATCAGCAAATTGGTGCCTGAATCATGAACATGCTGAAGCTTCTGAGAACATTTGAAAAGCAGACCCATATAAAGTGTGTACAGTAGCCTAGCCCTAATATGATGAAAACATGGATGTTCTGTGGAACTGGCATTTCTTTTCAATCGCCCTAATACCCATGAATTCAGTTTCCTAAACTGCTAGTGTTCTATAAGAGGTTGTTGGCATCTGTCTTGAGACAATGGAGTGCACCTTCAGGGATGAAGTCCAACCAGTGCAGCACCTAAGTGACATCCCACAGGCACAAGCCTTTGCAGTGTGTATGGAGGTCCTGGGCTGTCCCAACTACAATATTTAGGAATTGGCCTTTAACCCCTTACAAAAGAGGGCTACAAATGCTACCATGAGAAGTCTGATATTTTGACCCTACTCCCTTTGCTCTCACTTCTGAAGATCCTATTCCCTCAATTCCAGGATAAATACAAAGTTCAGTGGGAACTTTCACTGTAGTTTCTCTGCTGAGTAAAAATCTTGTCTCTTGCCTTAATTCTGGAAATAAACTGATCCAAACTAACCCAAAGAATTTTATTCTTTTTGTTCCAATGCAAAAGCACATGAGAAGGAAGGAATCTATCCTCTGGCTATAGTTCACAGGCCAGGGAATATTTTTAGAGTATTTGGTTGTATTTCTTAAACATTAGAAAAGGAAGATCCTACTGAACATATTATTTCCCAATGAAATTTCCAGACTCCAGTACCACTCATAGAAGAATTAGAATAGCTGACACTCCATATCCTTAAAACATGTAGACGTTGCACCTCTTGCTCCTGTCTGATTCACGTTCACCGTTGGTAGCCTAGGACTTCAAAAAGCTAGCACAGGATATTGTAAGTATCCAATCAATGATAATACATTTTATCTTCAAGAAGGGAAAGTGCTTTTGTGCTCAGGTAGATGGACCACTGGTCCAATCCCACAGGCTCCTCTTATGTTCTTATTTCCATTCCTTCATTAACCAATCTTCCTTCACTGATTTCATTTAAACTTAGCCTTTACAATGGAATTATTCAGCATCAGTCAATCAGCCCTAAATTTGCCATTTCAGTTACACCAAAACCTGATCCTTCCTTATTCCTCTCCCTTCTATTTCCCTCGGAGAGCTACAATTCCCAGAGTGGTTTAACCATCAACCCTTATTCCCAGAGCAGTCTGGGAAGTGTGGCTCTGTGAGGAGACTAGGGGTCTCCTAACAACTTTCAGCATCTTTCAACTGCAGTTCCCAGAATTATTTGCGGGAAGGCATTGTTTAAAGTGGTATGATAGTGCTTTAACTGTATAGTACAAATGGTGCATAACTGAAGTCATAGCATGCTTACTCAGAAGTAAGTTCCAGTTAGTCCTGAATAAATGTGATTTGGCCATACATCTCTGTTTCTGCCTTTGAAGTTAATTAGACCAGCAAATGAAATATTTCTAACTGCTATGAAAGGGCAAATATTTCTTTCTAAAAATTAGAATGCAAGCTAATTAGTTTTAACATTCAATAATAAACTTGTTCCTTCTCTACATGCCTTTGCTTTAACCAAAGAGACTGTTAGAATGTACTGCTTAATTTTAAGCACATGAGTCATGGAGTCACATTATGGGCACATTTGCCTCAGCAGCAACTGTGGGTTTTGTTGTGGGAATTCTCCCTGATTTGGATTGTTTTTTTTCACATGTTTTTCCAAGCAAACAACTCCCCAGACTATTGTAAACTTCTGCAAGAAACTCACTGCTGCAAAGTGTAGCCTATTACAAGATACATCTAAATGCATTTCCTGCAGTACATATTTCTGGAAAAGAATACTTTGTGATAATGCCATCTCCCACCTGTCCTGGCTGCCAGGAAGAGGGAAAAAATACATAATATGGATATTGACACACTATATAAAGAACAATGCAGGCACTGATTAAGAACATACAAAAAGAGGGATGGGGATTCTGTTGCCTTCCAGATGTTGGACTCCAACTCCCCATCAGCCCAAGGCAGTATGACTGGGATCTATGATTTGAACAACATCTAGAGGGCCACCAGTCTCTCATCTCTGTATTAAAGTTACATCCAACTTTAGCAGCATGATTCTAAGATCCTCTTTACACAACACATTTTGGGGGGGGGGTTTCATGTTTTTGATAGTGGTTTCATGTTTTTGATAGTGAAGCCTACTCCATGTATTCAATGTTCTTGTTCAGATAGACCTTTCCAGAAGAATGTGTAGCCTCCTTTTTCTTCCTTCAGTTGTCAGATGTCAAAGAGATAAACAACTACCTGACATTCAGAAGACATCTTAAGGCAGCCTTGTTTAGGGACGTTTTTAATATTTAATGCTGTACTGTTTTTAACACTTGATTGGGAGCCGCCCAGAGTGGCTGGGGAAACTCAGCCAGATGGACGGGGTATAAATAATAAATTATTATTACTATTATTATTATCCCTCGCCTGCTCTTCAAGTCTCTTGAAGCGCTGCAATATCGATGTTGAAACATCGCAGCTCTCTTGCAATGATGGCAGTTCTGCATTCAGGATGCTCGCTGTCTGTGTTATCTGACAAAGTCCGTATATTCCATGTTCCAAAGTTCATTTGTCTTTTACGACCGCTAGGTGGTGACCCCACTGGGCGCGGTAATCCAGTCAGGGGGGGAAAGGAGGCAGACTGTGTTTAGGCACCTTTTCTAGCCCCTCCTTTTTTGGGTGAGCAGAGTGGATCCTAAATAGGGCTGCTCAGTCATGGATACAGCTGCCAAGCTGCTCAACTGCTTCGTTATTTGAGTCAGAACGACTGAATCTGTATCCACCGAATTTCTAAAATGACCATTGCTGCTTCCAGATGAGGCCTTAATATTGCAAATTGGTCATAGAAATATTGGGTCACAGATATTGTAAATGAGTTGTTCTGCATTTTCTGCAGAAAGGGCAAATTCAGATTGGGGGAGGGGATAGAGGCTGGCATTTTGGTACTGTCAACTTTGCGTAGATACTGTGGAAAAAGCTGCATGCATGAGAAGCACAAATGCCACAGCAGTCATAGGCAAGTGTGTTAGAATTCATACTGCCTGAAATGGAAGCTATCCTGAGAAGTTTGCATGCTTGCAATTACTCAGTAGGAAGTAATCACAGTGCTTTTTATTATTGCTAAACAGGTCCCAGGCCTGAGCCATGCTGTTTTTTTTTAAAGTTCTAATTTAAGCTTTAACCAAACTAAGTTCCATGTAGGAGGTGGATAATGAAATAGAACCCTTCCATTGTGCAGATGGAGCAGATATGACTGAGAGTCAAGAAAAAATTTGTACATGTTTCTTAGAATTGTTGAGAATCTGAAAGGTCACACACACTTTGGAGAAAGAAAATAGGAATGGTTTTATCCTCTTTCCAAAGAAAATGTTTCCCTAGTCCAAGGAATTAGAGATGTCCAATAACATTTATGTTCAAGAGCTCAATACCCCCCATTCCCATCCTGACGTCTCTTGAACTTGTTGCTGGGTGGATAATATGAATCTAGGAATACAGTATCAGAAAGTTATATTAAAGTGAATTGGGTGGATTTTGTGTGTGTATTTCACATCACAAACTCAAATACATACATGCCTCTAAAGACCTTTAGCTCCAGGTGAATAGGTTTTTCATTTGCACTTTAGTTTTTTCTCACATTCCGTCTGAAATGTTCTGTCCAGGATCATCTTCCTTGCTTGTTGTCCTGTTTTAGGAACTGGGACTAGTAACCAGATCCAATAAAGCAAATTTTATAGTTCATAAGGTGATGGTTGCATTTGATAATGCTACTTTAGCTGTTCATCTTTGTTAGTGATACAGCTGCTTATCATGCATGGGAAGAGTCTGAAACCTCCTGTCTTCCCTCTGCAAAGTGGTTTAATTCACTTTTGGGAAGCAAGGAAAATTATATTGGAAGAACTAGAGGTACTGAAAGAGGAGTGTTGTTTACCCTTTAATTTTAGTACTTTGCCTCTCATAAACTCTCTATTCCTTTATTGTGTTTCATGCTCCATTGTCGTGAATGATTATTTACAAATTGGTGGAAATTGTGTGATCTGATAAAACAATCATCAGTTCGTTCTAACTTGCTTTGAGTCATTCACAAAAAGGTTGGAAACAATATTAAAGATCCCACACCTGGGCTAACAGCCCAAATCCTATTTCACACGGGCATACCCAACTGAGTTTAGTAGAATTAGTTCCTTACCCATACTCCAGAACTGTAGGAATATTACTTCTGGAGCATATGAGTGGGTCATTGGGCTCTTTATTGCGAAGCAAAGGAACACTCAGTCCAAAAGACCCTGCTTTCCCACTCATTGTACGAAGTTGAACTGATACTGAACTGATTTTTCCATTGGAAAGTTAACCCCTGGTCTCTGAGCTATATAGTACACAAGAAAATAGCCCTATTTGATTTTGTTGTACTTCAGTAGGATAGCTGTTCCAAACCGTTCCAAACTTTTGAGCTTGAGCAGTTTTGTAGATCTCAAACTCATTCCTTAACCAAGGAAGAATATGAATTCTCACATAAAAAAGGGAAAGAGTCCATTCCAGTGAGGAACAAATATATGAGCTTAAGTCTGGTAGACCTTGAGCTTCAATTGCCTGTTCCTTTTGTTCATGACGTGACCTGCACTTTTAATAGTATTCCATGTTGCGGTGGCTGTTCTGTCTGGTGACACGGGCATGTGTGCGTGTGTCCATCAATATTCTCTTCCTTTCAACTGCATCTGGGGAGTAGAGCAGGGAGGAGAATCTGTTCACCACATGCCATTTTTGAGATGTAGCATGGTTTGGTCATACATCCTCTTAAAGCGATTTGGCCACTTGTCATCTGGAAGTATTTTAAAAGGCACCTCGAGGGGGGGTGGATAACAAAGCAAATAGTGCTGGTTTACCACAATGGAACAGATATGGAATGTGATCAGTTAGCTGCAAGCTACAGATAAACACACACATTGAGGAGCCAGCAAAGACAAACAGAAACCATGTTATCATCCGGTCAAACAAGAGGAGTTTGGAGTAAATTGATGGCATTGTTTATATATTTCTCTCTCCCCCACCCCACCCCAAAGAGGTAGCTGAGAGGTTTTGAAAGTCTCCTCTCTCTCTCTCTCTCTCTTATAGGCCTCCAGTAGCTTTGGTTTATTTTTATATGTCTCTTCTGGGGTTAGGTGGGTCATATTATTTATTTCATGAGATGTGTTGTGTATTCTTTTGTATGGAATGCAAAAGAATAACTGGAGTAACCATAGACTATCATGTTTTTATCACTTTAGGTAAAACAGCATAATTCTTACTCTTAAATGTGTGTAGTTGGAAAATATTACTTTTGTTATTGCCATTGTACTATGAAGTCATTATATCCTTTCTCACCTTTTTCCTGTATCTGATGCAAATTATGTGGCTTATAACTAGCTTAATTTTAAGCTTAAAGAACCTTTTGCAAAATGAGATTAGTTCTATCCTATGTAAGCAAGGGTTGACAGGTTTTGAGTAGCCAACTGAAACTTTGTCATCAATAGGATGTGCCCTTGCCACCAAGGAGTGGAGTCTTGTGTCTGATTTCATGGTGCATCTTTGAGCTCCAACCACCCAGCAGGCACATTGAAAACCCATGTGACTTTTCAGCCCTTCAGCAGTTTGAAGCTGGAAGGAATGGGACATGTGGCATGACGTCAAAGGCAAAGAGAAGCTCCCCTGCCGCAGTGGTGGGTTTCACCAGCCACTCTGGGAGGCTTCCAACAGAATATTAAAATACAATAGTCTATTAAACATTAAAAGCTTCCCTAAACAGGGCTGCCTTCAGATGTCTTCTAAAAGTCTGGTAGTTGTTTTTCTCTTTGACATCAGCTGGGAGGGCGTTCCACAGGGCGGGTGCCACTACCAAGAAGGCCCTCTGCCTGGTTCCCTGTAACTTGGCTTCTCACAGCAAGGGAACTGCCAGAAGGCCCTCGGCGCTGGACCTCAGTGTCCCAGCATAATGATGGGGGTTAAGACGCTCCTTCAGGTATACTGGACTGAGGCCGTTTAGAGACAAGTTAACATGCCTGCACCTTCCTTCTCCAGTGAGAAGGCAAAGGTTTGCTTTGGCTCTTGCACCCAGCAACTAGAGAGCTAAAACAAATTACAGATGTCTTCCCATTGTGTTAGACTTGCCTATTGTGTGTGTGTGTGTGTGTGTGTGTGTGTGTGTGGTTTTTAGCTTTCATATTGTTCTGAATGTCATATTTAGTTTTAGTGATTGTTTCTTGATCATGATCTTATAAGTCATCTGATATCGTTCTTTTGGCGTTACGAATAAGCCTGACTAGATTTTTTAAAATAATAATAATCCTGCATTTCTTATTCAAACCAGTTCACATTTTGTGATCTAAAAGCTTTAGGAGCGCTTAACTGCACTATGTGGTTTCAGGAGGTCTGTAATCTGTTGGTAGCCCTCCATAACCTCCAGACTGCCCTCCCAAATTTTATTCCTAAAGTCCAATGTAACATGTTTATTATTCTGTAAATTGCCTATACTACCAGTGTTGTGTTTTTTTCTGGTGACACTCAACGGTACGCAGTGCTGGCACTTTTTTTGCTAGAAAAAAAAGACTGGCTTTGGGTCACTTTCTGAGAAAAGTGACTAATAAATGCAGTTGATGATGATGTATAGGGCTGCACTGTAGTTAATGAGGTTAATGTTGTTAATTAAAGCAGAGTTTCATGGATACGTAACCATGAGGCAGACACTCTTATGTTCAAAGTGGGTCATTGTCTGCAATGGAATGTGAGTGCAATTCACTCCTGGTACTTAAGAGGTATCAGTTAGGATCTGTCACTACTCAGGGCAAAGTACCAAGGTACCAACCTCATTACAAACAGCATTACATTAGCATAGTTTAAAATACCTATGTTTGTCTTGACAACGAAAGTGGGTATTCTGGGCTCTCCCCACCCCAATTGTCCCTTGTTCATGCTAACATTTTAAAACATGTCCGATAAATGCAATATAAAATTGAGCTGTAACTCTGTCAAAATCTATGTGGAGTCATTCTTCACTGGCTCCAATCCTTTTTTTCTTCCAATATTGTATAGACTTCTTAAGTCAAAGAATCAGCTGATGCTATTGAATTCATGGGGCGTGGGGGGTTTCACTATACAGAAATCAGGTGATGAAAATCTGATATTTCTTGACCTGACTGACCTCCTTGAAAGGCTCGGGTTTCTCCACATCTGCGTCTGTACTGCAAAATTATAGTTGTTTAGTATTGGTATAGCTGTTTATGTACAAGAAGAACAAGCAGGGAATGAGACTAGAATAAACATAATGTCATTCATACAAATCTTGATTACAGTAGGATAATCAAACTGGCACCAATGGAGAACGTTGAATGCAAAATAAGTTAACCTGCCAACTTATGATGGTGGGGGGGAACCTCAGACTTCTTCTGGGGTCTTTGTCCTTACAGTACATAATAAGAGTTTGCTGGATCAGGCCAATGGCTCATCTAGTCCAGCATCTTGTTCTCACAGCAGTCAACCAGATAGATGCCTATGGGGAACCTGAAAGCAGGACCTGAACACAACAACAGCATTCTTTTTACTCATAATTCACAGCAACTGATGTTCAGAACAACTGATTAAACACAGCCTTTGTGGCTTACAACCAATGATAACCTTATCCTCCATGAGAGGAGCTTGTGTATGGTTATGGCATGTCAAAAAAAGTCCATCTAACCTTCATTTGCTTATGGAGTTGTGAAAGCTGGTTACTTAAATGTAGAAAGCTCCAGAAGCAAATCAGAATGCAGATCTCTCAGTGTCTGTTTTCTCCATCTCACCATCTGCACAAACTAGGAGAGAGAAAGGAGAATTTCCTCCATCTCAGAATGGTTCAGGGAACTCTGGGAATTGTAGCTCTGCAAGGGGACTGAGGGTCTCCTAACAACTCACAGCAACCTTAACAAACTGTAGCTCCCAGAGTTCTTTGAGGGAAGCCATGACTATTTAAAGGGGTATTTAAGTGCTTTAAATGTGTGATGGGAATGGGACCTAAGGCTAATTATTGTAACTCCACCTACCTGGGAGTAATTCAGTGGGACTTATTTCTGGGCGGACATGGTTACGATTATCTTGTAAGGCTTCAATCCAATGCTCACTTGCCTGGAAGTAAGTTTTATTGAACTCATTAGAACTTACTTCTGAGAAAACAGATTAGGTACCCCTAATTTCTCAATTCAAAAATCCCAAATGGAGGAGGGGGGAAACAGCTGGGATCCCCCCCCCAGTTAGTTTGTGTCACACAACAATTCATGAATTCCACATATAATTAATTTGCCATTTCATTTTGAGAAGTCATTTTTAATACAAGTAAAACTCTTGAATTCTGAATGAAATGTAGCTCTCAACATCTTTTCTTTCAACATGAAATAAAATTGTGACTAGTTTTCCACTGCCGTTAGCACTGCTGAGGCTAAATTGCTGTAGGATTTGGTGCAGAGAGACTTCTGGCTGTTAACACCTTTTCTAACACTTGATCTCTTGGATGGGTTGAAGCAGATCCGATAACTATAGTGCTGAACGTTGTGAGGGTAGCCAGAAAGCTGTCTACACTAGACCTCCCCACATTGCTAATGCTAATTCTGCCTAAACTGGTATTAACGGTAGTGGGAAATTTGTCAAAAAATTCCGCTTTATAGGCTGGGCTATGGAGTCTGCAAAGGGAGTAGAGTGGACCTGCGGTGAGGGGAGGGGAAGGATGCGGTGGAGTAATGGAATCCTACCTAACACTGTTTGGGAGAAATTGGATACACAGACTGGATTACGTTTTCCATTGTGTATCCACTTCCATTAAGGAAAAGGGTGCAAATTTGTCCATAGGTTTTTAAATAGCTGTAAGCAATATTCAGCCGATTAATCTCTTTATTATGGTCAATGACCAGTATTCAAAAGGATACTTTGTACAAATGCATAAAATAATCTCAAATGTAACAATAAAATGGTAAGTAAGTTTTACATGGTAAGTTTTACATGCAGCAGAGAGATATGTGTTCTGATCTGAAAGGAGTAAAAAAAAGCACAAAATGTATCCAATTGTCCTGGGAATTTCCATAAAAATGATGAAATAACAATTGTATGTATATCACAATAAAAAGAGCAATATGTAAGAACATAGAATCATAGAGTTGTTGAATCTAGTTCTCCAGATTCACAGGGACATTTTTGTTGATAATAGGGTTTTGTGTTGTTGTTGTTGTTTTAAAAAACTCCCATCCAGAACTGCTGATGGGAGAACATTTCTAAGCAGTATTGATGGTTGTGTGTTTTTATTTCCAACTTTGTAATTTAATTTCAATATTGGGGCTTGGATGAAT
This sequence comes from Podarcis tiliguerta, assembly GCF_965153285.1. Classification (NCBI taxonomy): domain Eukaryota; kingdom Metazoa; phylum Chordata; class Lepidosauria; order Squamata; family Lacertidae; genus Podarcis; species Podarcis tiliguerta. The sequence continues at coordinate 35,837,701 of NC_139542.1, read as the reverse complement.
GAAAGAAACACTACCCACTTATAATCTAATAATCTAATACCCACTAATAATTTTACCTGACACATAATTTTTTAAAAAAACAATTAAACATATTCTTGTAAATAATGTGTATGTATGCTGTCTGTCTGTCTGTCTGTCTGTCTCTGTACATACCCATACCCAGAAAACACACACAAATATTCTAACATGGAGCATTAAAGTGCAGACCTCTGTGTGGAAAGAGAGTGTAATGCTGTTCTGCCAAGGGCAATCAATCCACTGGTAGTCCCCTCTCTTCTGCTAGAGCTAGATGTTTCAGTGACAATTGCACCTGCTCATGCTCCCTACAGCTAAGGCTCTGTATTGTGTTCTTCTGAGCCTAAACTATGTAAAGGAGGACTAATTCATCATTTATTTATTTATACATTTATTTATCTATACATACATACATACATACATACATACATACATACCCAACCTTTGTCCCTGATAGGGACTCAAGGCAGCTTACGGATAAAAATAAGAACTTCTAAAAATACAGAAAAGGCCATCATTAAAAGAACCAATTAAGCATACATACGAACTATTAAAACCATACAAATAATTAGAATAAAAACAGTATGAATTGCCCCATGAATCATGCCCCATGATAGCTTAGAAATTCAAAATCCGTATTTTTCCATCTCAAATTTTGCATTGGAAAGGAAAATAATTCAAAATGCGTTTTTAGAGTTACCACTGTCTGTAAGATATTTGCTCTCACCCTTTTAGAGAAGCGTCTTGTTGACTAGTGAACTTAATATCAGGGAAACTTTGTCCAAGACCTAGCCCATTCTGCTTTCTTCAAGATGGATAATATGTTAGCAATATAATACAGAGAATCCTTGCCATGTAAACCACGAATTCAGAACACAAACCATTAGACCCACAGGAGAGGTTTGTTTTATCTGAGCTGGGAAGAAAAGGACCTATGAAAACAACCACGTTGCTTCCAATTCAAATTATCAACTGGAGGGATTCTACAGCAAAAGAACAGAAACAGATGTCGGGATTGCAATCCACTTGGTTTGCAGTTTGTTCCCTTTATGATAAAACCTCAACTTTTCATCCCAATCTGGTTCAGGGGAAGCTCTGAAGTAACTGGACACTATTTGGCTTTGCTCTTCATCCTTCCTGTAGATGTTGAGTGACTTACCATTCCTCTGCAGTAGTGTGGTCCCTGCATTTACAGTGCTTCCAGTAAATAATCCATTAGGATATACTAGCTTCCTTTTGTGTACAGAAACTACCTCTATGGGGATTTTTGAATTCCTTGTTTTGAGGTGGAATTCACCTTATGAAAAAAAAAAGTATTATGGATCAAACCAATCAACATGGTTTATGGAAAGTATGCTAACTTATTTTTTGTAGTAGGATAAATGAATGTTTCTTCCAGTGTGTTAATACAGACATTTCACCACTCCTAGAAAAAAATGGCATAAATTGGAAGTGACAATTGATTTAGCAGACAATGAATGAGCTCTCCATGTTCTTTCTTTAGCACATTAATACAATTAGCAGACACTGTTCAAGAATGACAAAGCCTTTGCTAAAACCATCCCTTGCTTTTAAAGAATGGCTAGATTACCCATTGGGAGATAATATATAAATTAGAGTCTATTTATGTGAAATATTGTTCTGCCAAGATTTCAGGGTTACTGAATTTGTAAAGATTATCAATAATGTCAGTGTCTATTCTTCATATGGTCTGCAGATTCCGACAGGATACAAAACTTGAAAACAGTCTAGGACTGTCAAAACTTAAAATCAGTCACAGATGTTCCAAATAGGTGAATCTTTCATGCCTGAGAACAGTATACACCCCCCCCAATTCAAAAGTTGCAGTCCATTGGGAAGTTCTCCTGTACAAGAAAAAAAGAGAAACATTTCATGAATTTTGCCTTAGTCTAACTAGACTGTTACATTGCTTTATTAATAAACACATCAAACACTTATTGCTCCCTTTCTCTCTCAGAAATATACAAATAAAATTGCAGTATATAAAGAAATATATGCTCAACACTTAGAACAATGTCAAGGTGATAAAGATACTGAACTCCCTTTGATTTCTAAGATTTATGTCTGGCTGGTTCTCAAAAAACATCTGCAGACGCTATTGACCCAACCAAGCAATAACCATGTTAGCAGGAGCCCAATTGCTCAATAATTATGGTGGTGTCAGCAGAAAAACTTGACTATACTCATTGACCCACTATTGTGAGGGAAGCAAACATGGTGCCCTTCAGATGCTGTTGGACAACAATTCCCAAGACAGAATGGTCAGTGGTGAGGGATGATGGGAGTTGTAATCCAAAAACACCTGGTGGGTACCATATTAGCTGCCCCTGCAATGACACATGGACTGACACTCCACTTCAGGGATGAATTATGTCAATTCCTAGGTGTGAGCACTTGGCACTAGTTCCTAGTTAAACTGAATTGCTAAACATTCATTTAAAACTAGTGACTTACTTCCTCTGAAGCAAATGGATTCTTGTCAATTAGAGATGTGCAAAGGAAGCTTTCAAGGGTAGGAAGAAAAAAGGAATGTTGTTAGGAAAATTAAGCTGCTGCTCTCAATTAGGTGTGGGCAAAAGGAACCTGTAATTATTTTAAGATATTTTGCATAATTTTCTTCAGTAGACATGCCAAGCTTTCTCCATGTCTTTCTATAGTAATTAACTGTGAGTGCTTGCATTATTCCTTAAACAAAAACAAAAACCCCACAACAAACCAGTACCAATCTGGAGCTTTGATCACTGAATGTTCTAATTGGATACATCCAACAGTAAATACTGCAGTCATCAAGGCTCTTTGGTCTTATATCGCATAACACAAAAGAGTGAATATTAATTGCTTGTTGTTGCCAACGGCTTTCCTTCAAAGTGGTCCACCAATATGCACCCAATGTCAGCTGAAGTCCATGGCATGGAAGCAATGTTTAAACAGATAACATAGCAAAACGTGTTCATTGTGCTCATTGATCTTAGGATCAGCTACTTAATTTAATTAGCTACTTAACTTGATGACATGTGATACAGGCAGCACCTGGTGGATGAGGAGGGAAGAGCCTGGCTTATACGTAGGGCTGGAGTCTGATGGAAATGGAGGCAGAGCTAATATCAAAAGTTCTCATTAAGTAGAGAAAGAAAGAAAAAGCCTGGACCTTGTTTCTGGTCCATCACCAGTTTTTACTCCTCCTAGACTACCTGAGAAAGACAGTAACAGTGCAAATCTGTACATGTATTTTCAGGGATTATGTCCCATGGAGTTCAGACAATGCAGTGCAATATGTACTTAATTAGGAGTAAGTCCTACTGCAATGGTGGGGATCCAGATGTTCCTGGACTCCAACTCCCATCATCTCTAGCCAGCATAGCCAGTTAACATCTGGAGGGCCACAAGTTCTCCACCCAGTCTTAATGCATTTAATGATACTTCTTTCCCTCCTACTTATAGTACATTTAGGGTTTCAGTCTTAAACCTTGACATTTCTAGTTAAATTTCTGAGACCCAAGAACCTGCCTTCCAACCTCAAAAAATGACTAGGATGGTTTCTACAGGTCGAGGACCCTTCACAACTCTTTCCTAGGAGAAAACCAGATCTAGGAGTTATTCAGAGGCTGCAAAGATAAAACTCTGCCCAAGTGTGCCAAGAGGATACTGTGGGAAAGGAAGCTATTCTAACCTGTGGGATGGATAATGATCCTTCTCCGTGGAATGGCTATTGCACTTTCTCTTGTCTCACAGAACTGAAGACTCCTGCACATAGCAATAAGTGAGTGTATGTTTGAGAGGGGGGAATTGTATGTTTGTCTCCATCATTTCACACTTGTGTATACCTGGGGGGCAGGTGGGGATGGACAAATCTATGTTTTGATTTCTCTCAGTTTCTCTTTTCATCCCATCTTAAGTTCAGATCTCCAAATCAGTTCATGATTTTTTTTAAAGCATTTTAGAGCACACTTCCCCCAACAGACACATTTTTACAAGCACTCTTCCCTAACATAGCACATTCCTGCATGTTGCTTTCACCGATACACACATTGTTATACACACTTTCCCTGAACATATACATTTGGTTGGAAGTACAGCATTGCCAAATTCAGAGGTGTGAATTTGGAAGAATGCTGTGTTTCAGTTCATGAATTGCATCAGTAAATTGAGCGTAAATTAGGTTTGCATTAAAATGTGAACCGAACCGGATTTCCCTTTCATCCCTAAAAGGTTCACAAACCCTGTAGTAATGCTATAATGAAAATAGTCTGGTATCTGAACCATCTAATGCCACAGTGCTGAAACATCCCTGGCTTCTGGTGCATGACAGACAATACCCTTGCATTATGACAGTGGGCAAGAGGTAAGGACTAAAGGGACTGCAGAACCCAGTAATGGGGCTGGTGCATTTTTAAGCTGCTGTGGATCAAAGTTATTTCATAGAGGGGATCCCTGGAAGCATAACATGGAGGTGCTCTGCGTCTCTTTAATGCAGAATTTAGGGCTGTCTAGTCTTGCTAAAGTTAGATCAGCTTCCATAAATTTTGCAGCCTCTGCGGGTAATGAAACTCTGCCGAACTCTCCTTTTAGGTCCATAAAACACACCACAGTGGACCACACAGTATTCTCACAGAGGGCTTTCCTATGAGATAAAAGCTGAATTACACCGATCTGTTACAACCCCAATGCCAGCAGAAACACCCTGCAATCCTGCATCAATCAGCTGCAGTACGCAGGGGTGGTCTCTGACTTTTGACTATATGAAAGCTGCCTTGAAATTTCACCATGAAAGAAAACTTCAGTAAGGAAGCTGGTTTCAATTGAAATGAAATTTTAGTTGAGTTTTTTTTTAATATTATTATTTGGGGTGGGTTTGAGGTAATTGAATCAATTTTTGCAACAATCTGTGGGGACTCAAATTAGGTAGACCAGACAGTGACAGGATAAAGAAGCAAGAGAGGAAAAGAGAAAGGGGAAGAAGAATTTCCTTGGATTCACTGATTTTGATGCATCTTTTTAGAGAGAACTTACACTGCATTCAGCACCATTTGCACACTAGCTTTTGACCAGCGATTGCTGTCGTGAACATGTGCAGTGTGTAGAGGAAACATCAGCAAGCATGAGACAGACAGAGAGCTTTTCCCCACTTACCATTTAGAGTGATATAGCTGCTGTTTGATCTAATTTTTTTAAGCAAATTTGGAGCTTACTGTCTGCATCTTCAGTCAATTGCGGCTATATATGAGTGAGTGTGCTTTTTCCTGTCCACACTAATGGCTGCTTGTGACCAGTTTGAGAAGAGATATCTTTCCCTTTCAGCATCTCTATTTTGCCTAACATCCAGCCTGATGAAAAGTTATAGAGATCTCTTGTGGTTTGTTCTAATAAGGGTATTCCTGCCCGGTGGTGTATTTTGAAATGTTGTTTGCGGACCAATGTGGCTTTCTCTTGTTTTTACTTCTCCACTGTCTTCTGCTTTGTTTTGTTTATGCATAGTAAATCATACTCATTCTGAGAATATCTGTGCCTACACCCAGTTTAGGAGTCTTCCACAGACTCCATTCTATCTCTCTCTCCGTTTCTTACAAAGTCCAAACTGGTTTGCCAGTGCAATTCCATCTACTGTTAAAATACTTTTTAAAAAATAAATCCTTTTGTATGTTTTGGGGAAGTGAGGACTGAGGAAGAACTGCTTTAGCCCACCCAGATGTTGGCCATTTATGTATATTCTCACCACAGAGGCTGGGAAACCATTTGTGGGACAAAGAATAATCTGCCTCTCTGAGCACAAAACATATAGATAAGCAGCATTTTAAAGGTGAAATGTGAAGAAGACAAACAATTTGACAAAAGTTTTGGAATAAATCAATGACCAACATACACTCCTGAGTCCAGCCTCTCCAGTCAGCCAACCATTCATTGAAGCTATTCCTATAGATATTGTGAAATCAACTAGTAGAGTTTTTCCCCCATGAGAAATATTTTTTTTTTAAAAAAAAAAAAACAGTTGTCAAATAACAAACAGAAACCGACAAGTGTCAGCGGGGCCCTTGTCTAGCCCTATTTAAAATGTGGGGGTACAGAGCATGTCAGAAGCATTGCAGTGTGGCACTGCGATGTTGGCTTCCTGTCAGTGGGGCTTACTGGGAGAGGAAGGGGTCAGGCAATGGGGACTCTCAAACTCTGGGATTGTTGAAATAAAATTAACCCATTTGAGTTGTGCCACTCAAATCTGGTCTCAAATTGGGCCTATTATGTTAAGTTGTGGGTGAACATATCAGACGACACAGCGATTCTTCAAACAGCTCTTGTTTATTCACAGGCCAGGACAGAACTGAACTGAAGGGTTCAGTCAGCCTGCTTATATAGAGCTCCAGTACAATGTAACTGTAACAATTTTATAAAACTATCCAATCACTGAACTTCACTTTCGATCCCTTATTTACATAACTATCTACAGTATCCCCCTGCTGGCCCAGGGTGAGAACTTCAGTACATAACATACTAGACCCAAACATTTTAAGCAATGTAGGCTAAAGTAACGTCTGGGGCCCCTTCAGGATTAGGGGCCCTGAGGCTTAAGCTTCATTAGCCTCATAGTAGATCTACCCTTGCTTCTTCAAGGACATGAAGATGGAGGAGAGCAGGGGAAATGGTGACAAAGAGCAAGGGCCTGTTTCCCTTGTCCTCTCCTGCGCAGTAGTGAAGATTGGGCCCCGAGAAAAATACAGAATGGCAATGGTGAGGAGAAGGGACCCAATTAAGGAGGAGGGGATAGTAGGAGCTGGAGCTGGCACTGCTTGGGAATGGAGATAACAGACACAATCTCTCTTCCACTCTTTGCATTCAGTTTCCCCTATTTCAACCATGTGAATAGGGCTAATCTCTCACTTCGCCACATACTTCATTCCAAAGAACATCTTGACTCAATTCTCTGCTAGAGTCTGACACTTTTTTTTGTAAAGCAGGCTGCCTTTAGATTTTCTTTGTGCGGTTTTCTGGCACCACCAACTTCTCTTCACTTCCTGTTCCGATGATAGCAGAAATGAAAGGTCATAGGTAAGTTTATCAAGCAAAGAAGCAGGTCCTACGCCTTCTACCCAGCCTCTTGCATAAAAAATTATGGCTTTCTTGGCTCCCTCATTCCATTGATGAACTCCTCCTATATCTAGGAAATAGTCCCTAGATGTTTAAACTAAATGGATTGTTTCTTGTCCTGTATTTCTTCCTTGAAATGTGGTGCTGATATTTGCCTGGATTTCACTGAAGTTATGGACAGTAGGACTGCAACCTAATCTACTTGGTTAGTTTGGTTAATCAAGTAGAAAGTTTTCCAATGGACTAAAAAAGACACCCCTCATCCCCATTAATTGGACAACATATGGTTTTAGATACATTGTTCAAATGGATTGTTTTGATGAGGGTGTTATTAAGACAGGCTAGAAATATATTGAATGAATAAACTTAAGACAAGTAACAATGATAACTGAAGGTAGCATGTCCCATCTTAGAAAAGTCTCTCTTGTATTGCATCCACACTATATACAGGCATAGGCAAACTCGGCCCTCCAGATGTTTTTGGGACTACAGCTCCCATCATCCCTGACCACTGGCCCTGTTAGCTAGGGATGAAGGGAGTTGTAGTCCCAAAACATCTGGAGAGCTGAGTTTGCCTATGCCTGCACTATACATTTAAAGCACATTTAGAGCACTCACCCCAAGAAGCTTGTGAACTGTAGTTTGTTAAGGGTGCTGGGAACTGTATCTCTATGAGGAGTAAACTACAGTTTCCAGGATTTGGGTTTGGGATGCAATGTCTTTAAATGTATGATGTGTAGGCACATGCATGCTCCATCTAAAAGCAAAGAAAGTACAGTATGCTTTTTTTCTTCAGGACTATTGCTTTGGTAATGCACAAATATATGCAAATATAATTGGTTAATTGAGTTGAAACTCATTGGATTAGTTTAGCAAGGCTGCAGGCCTTTGCACACTTACTTGAAAATGAACCTCTCTTAATACACTTCTGTATAAACATGCTCAGGATTGCACTGGAGGATGGAGTGGAAGGGCTGAAGCTCAGTGGGAGAACATATGAAAAAGGTCCAATGTTTCACCCCCAGCATCTCCAGGAAGGGCTGGGAGAAAGCTTTGTCTGGAACCCAACGATCTGACTATGAGGCAGCTTCCTATATTCCTAAGATTTATTTAAGAGGGTGATTACTGTATTTTTTGCTCTATAAGACTCACTTTTTCCCTCCTAAAAAGTAAGGGGAAATGTGTGTGAATCTTATGGAGCGAATGCAGGCTGCGCAGCCATCCCAGAAACCAGAACAGCAAGAGGGGTTGCTGTTTTCACTGCGCAGCGATCCCTCTTGCTGTTCTGGCTTCTAAGATTCAGAATATTTTTTTTCTTGTTTTTCTCCTCCAAAAACTAGGTGTGTCTTGTGGTCTGGTGCGTCTTATAGAGTGAGAAATACGGTACTTTCAATTACCTACCAAAGTGAATCATCTTGACAAAACTTCAAACACAACTGAGATGTCCCTCTAATTTAGGTGTACTTAAGAAATGTATATAACTATTTCAGTCATTTTCAATGAAATACTAAATGCTGCCACAACAGTTGTAAAGCCTACGTTGGCTAGAATGTACAATCACAGAAACGTTCGCTGCTCTCTCCTACGTTAACAAAAATCACCTGCAACGCCAGCTCTAGGTTTTGGGGGGGCCCTTGGACAAAATTCCACAGTGGCCTCTCTCCTCCCTGTGATCACCCACTGATTCTCCCTCTTCTTTTGGGCCTAGTCTCCATCACAGTCCAGAGAGAAAGAACAGATGAGCAAGCAGCCAGGGGCAACTGCCATTCTCCTTATTGTGTGCTGGTGCTCTCCTGGGCCAGAGAGACAAAATGGATGAGCAGATTGCAAGTAGAGCAGCAAGAGAGCCAGGGGTCTCTGATGGTCAGTAGTGGGGCCCCTTGCTGAGAGATGGGCCTTGGCAAGTGCCCGTCAATACTGACCTCTGATGACCACATGTGTCATAAATACCAACAGACGATATCAAATGAGCTCTTAATATGTCTTGTGTGAAACTGCCCCGAGAATCATCTAGCTGTCTACATTGAATGCTGTATGGTAGCAGACCCACAAAACTGTCCCTGGCCCCTGCCTTGATTAGAGCTCCTTACTGTGTAACAGATCATCCTCCGAATAGTTGGGGTGGGAGAAACTTGCTACGCTAAGAGGTTGTGAAGAGAAATCATTTCAGTATGTAGATCTGCAAAATATACATAATGTCATATTTAACCATCCTCTTTTAACGAAGTGCAAACATACACATGCACACACACATACTCATACAGACATAGCTATTTATACTGCTTGTTTAATCCATTTAGTAAAACATCATCTTGTCAGTTAAGGCAAAACTTCAAGCTCCAGATTACTTTAGTCTGTTACAGCCGCTTTCATGAACAACATGTGTTTATGAGTGGGAAGGCTAGGCTTCCAGTGTGTTAAGATTTTGTTTGTCAGTCATTCATCGGAGCCTTGCTGTTAATAGCACACAACGTTTTGTGGTTATACCGCAATTTAACCCAGGTTTTGTACATACAAACTAGAACCTTGGTGGTCTGGGAAGAGCAGCCATTGAGGAGAAAGGTATTATTGGATGAACCTGTTTTGTGGCTTGTTGGTTGCAGATTGTATAACCAGAATAATGTTGAAAAAATGCACATGAAAGAGTGCGCAGATAATGGTCCCCAACTTATCTGGAATTTCTGAGAACATAAGAAAAAAGCATCCTCTTTGTATTGCTAGCTGGGAGGCAAGTTAAAAACAAATACCATGAAACTGATGAAAAGACAGGGGTCTAACAGGGAAAAGGAATGCCGGTGTATATAATCCATCTAGAGCACCATATAAATTCTGACACATGCATAAGGCTGCCAGGTTAGGAGCAACCCAGAGATTTCAGAGCCCAAGCCTCACTGATGTCATGGGCTGCAGTGATATCATTAAATCTTTGCAATAATTTGCAGAGATGGAGTTTAATTAGGAGATGGAGGAGGAAGGGAAGGAGCTCACTCCCCCCTGCAGAGACACTATGCAATAATTTGCAGCCAGCTCCTGCCATGCTGAAGCTTGCAAGCTGCACATGCAGTCTCCTTGATTGTTATTATTTTTTTACAGTATTCATGCTCACCTGGAGATTCAAGGCTGCTGTCTGAGGTATCCAGGCAAACCTGGAGATTTTAGGTCAGCTCTGGGGACCTAAACCTATGCAAAGCTCCTATATGTACACGTTTCTCCATTAAGTTCAGCAGAGGTGACCAATCCATCCACACACATCCCCTAGCTCTTGTCCCCATAATAACTAAAAAGAGAAGCTGGCACACCTACCAAAGGACACTGAACAAAAGGCTTATTTACTTGAATAGGAAGGTGGAGGGAGCATTTTAAAAATGTTTTCCAAATTATGCTTCTTCCCATAGGTGGCACTGGTCAAAGCTGATGGGAGTTAAAATTAAGAACATCTGGAGGGTGCCAGGTTAGGAAAGGATGTTCTTAGGCAACACTAGATGTTTCTAGGTCTAATTTACTCTAATGACTCCGTATTGGATAGCAATGTTTCATGAGCTCTGAAGTTCCAAGATGAATTCTGCAGCATGTGGTGGTGTTCTCCATAGGCAAAACCAGCCTGTGTGGTATATGCACAGAACCAGAATCTTAAAGAAAAACCTTAAAAAACTGTGGCAGTCCCCCACCCCACAAGCCAGCCCATTTCCAGAAGACACATGCCCACATCAAACTAAAACTGACACATGATGACATAAGTGCACAAATTCAATGTTTGAGTAGGAGTATGTCCATCTACCAGGGTAGAAAACATCTATTCAATTGGTGTTGAAATAAGAACTGTGGTTTTGCTGGGAAAGGCTTCTACAAAGCACAGCTGAAAATATTGCTCCAAGCTAGGACCAAGAGTAATTCTACACATGGGGCCTTCAATATTTATGGCAGGGGTGGGGAAGCCTGGGACCCAGTGCAGACTTACCAGGACACTCTGTCCAGTCCTTGGGGCTCTCCCAAGGGTGCAGCCTTCACAAGCCTTGTTCAATTGTTTCTGCTTGCCTGGAACTATGATGGTACCTCTAGGCTGCATTGATGGAGAGGTGTTCTTAAGTGTAGAGACTGCTGACCTCTCTGTGACCAGAATGCACTGTGCAAAGTACAAAGATCAGAATCACATCTGTTGTTCTGCCCACTTTTGCTTCTCCACCAGCTTTGTGCCTCTGGCCTCATCTGCCACTGGCATGTCTCCCACCCTGAAGGTTATCCATAGGGGAATTCAGCCCTTATGCTGAAAAAAAGATTCCCCACCACACCCAGATTTATGTGAATGTATGGCCATTGCTGGCTGAGCAAAACGAGGCCTTTGTTTTCATTCACCCCTTCAATGTTCGGTTTATTAGCTTGTTTGCTGTGTAATATAGTACCTCCATTAAACACTGAGGGTGGGGGCAGAAATTTGGTGCACAAATTCAAGGTATAATTCTGTGTTTCTAGTTCAAACATCAGCCTGGCATCTTAAAAATTGGGGGGGGGGGTTATGGCTTAAACATCTGTTTTCATAGTGCATCTGATGAAATGGATGTTAGTCCATGAAAGCTGATGCAGTAATAAATTTATCATTATGGTACCACAAGACTATTTGTTGTTTCTGCTGCAACAGACTTAGGACCCTCATGATGACCTAATTATTGAACATTCAACCTGATTTGGCTGCACAAAGCTGATGTGGAGGTTCAGTTATATCTTGTCTTTATTGAACATGCATTCTGATTTGTTTGTGGGGAGGTTTTGCAACAATGAGCATTCCTCCTGCATCCAGGGGTGTCTATACATATTCCAGGTAATCATTTGTTCATTCCACACTTTTCTATGTAATTCCTCATCACTTTCCAAACTAAAAACGCCTGCTTCCTTTTTAAAAACTGGATTTTTTGCAGTTCAATCCATTTTAATTGTGTAGACCTACATTTCCCAGCATGCACTTGAATCCCACAAAATGCTGGCAGTCTGGAGGTGCTGTACTTCGCAAGTTAACAAAGAATACAAGGCACTGGTTTCTCACGATATGTTTTCATCGCAACATAATTTCAGCAAAAACTGCTTGAGGCTTCTTGAGTGAAAATGCTTTAAGGTAAAACATGGAAAAGGCAAATATATAAACTGCTGTTGGCCAGGCTGTGGAAAAACATAAGCTCTTGAAAACAGAATATTTCCATGTTCTGTGGGATGGTTGACATTACCGGGGTGGAATGACCGATGTTAGGTGTTGGTGAAGAGGTTCCTTATGTAGCCAGTTAGAACTTATCACATGGACACATGTTATATCAATGAAAGTTGCTTTCAAAGAGGTTGCGTCTGTAAACTAATTGCACTGGCAGCTGATCAATGGCACCTCTATCTTAACAAAGTAATGGTCTTCTAGACACTTTTGGCTAGCAGAAAGAGTTGCCATAGCAAACCTTAGCCAGTCACTAATCTGCCCCACTTCCCTGCTTGCATTTCCCCCGTCTCCTGATTTCTGTTTTATTTGGTTATTGTCCTTGCATGTGGTCCAACATGAACTTTAGAAGACATAAAGCAAATCGCCTGGGAAGGAGGTGGAGTTTGTGGGATAGGAGGAAGTCTAGAATTTAATATCTGGACCATGTCGAGATGCTTTTTTAAATGGTATTTTATTGGATATTGTTATATTGCCAATGGGAAAATGCTCAATAAAGCAGTTAATAAAAGAGAAGACATTTTGTCTTATAAATATCGGAAGCCCTCTGTGTCCAAGTCCCTGCTGCACTCCTCACCACAACAGCACAGTTTATGCATTCCAGCACAGTGGTTGCTTACTGGGTGGCCCCCACCTGGCTGTTCTTCCTCTGTTCTTATAGAAGCTGACTGTTTCTCTCACCTGAAAGCTACAATTACAGATGCAGGCTAGGTAACAGGAAAGTGCACCAATAAAGAGACTACTGGCCCACAGGATACTTTGGGATTCCTTGGAGAGGAGCTCTGGAAAATAAACCTTTGTGTATTATCATCTGCAGTACCGTCAACCACTTTATGCACTTCCTCTTGCATTGTGCTGCTTTGGGGAGATGAGGGCGAAACTGTTTTGCTGTCACCCAGTGATCCAGGGCCTCACTGGGAGGAACTAGAAACTCCTCAGATTTTGTATTCCTGTCGTGCTTCTTCTCTTTTTTAAGTGTAAAATGTTGCCAAGTGTACTGCTGTTATTATTTATTAATTTTTGAATCACCTTTTGCAAAAGTCTCCAGGCATTTTACAGACATACCATAAAAACAGCTAAAAATAGTCCCATTAGTTGGTTTTGTTTTGGTATTGAATCCATCGTTACTTTCTAACATGACGTTTATTTACTCCCTTTCAATTACTTGAAGCTCGTAAACCTGCTTTCATCAGAGTTTGTTTTTTTAAAGGAATTTTAATGGCACATGATCAGTCAATAAATAATTACTATTCTTAACTGCCAGGGGACTGGGGTTCCAAAATCATGGGCAACTGCAATCAGTCTGGTTATTTGAGAAATGTCTGATGTTCAGAACAGTCCATAAACTTTATGGACAGCTTAAAACACTGGGTTTATTTCCATTCCTAGGATTGCAATGTGTTTAGGCATTCTATGTTTATCTAATAGTGGACAATGCATGGCATGCAGCAAGATCACACTATCTGCTGAACCACTTACTCCAGTGCATCCCAAACGACAAATGCATACACACTATATCTTTAAAGCACATTTCCCCCCTCAAAGCATTCTGGGCATTGTAGTTTGTTAAGGGAGTTGTAACTCTGCAAGTGCCCAGAATTCTTTGAGGGGGAAAATGTGCTTTGAATGTGCCTTGAAGGTATAATATGCACACAGTCTAAGTCTGCTTTACATAATAGGTACAGGTGAGGACATATGAGACATGAACTGCAAATGATTATTTTATGCGTAAATATGTTTTTTTTAAAACAAAGATGGACACATTTGCTAATGTTAAACTTTTTATGCCATTTAGTTGTTTCCATGATGAAACATGTAGAATTGAGAGCAGCTGAGCAATCAGCTAGTGCAGCCTTTGCTGCAAGGTGGGGCCATCCATCCAACCACCACCTCTGCTAGAGATATAGCCCTTCTGATATTGCTGGGGTATTAGGCTAGTACCTCTGGTGAGGGATATATCATGCTCCTTCTGGTGTAGTTTGTCCACCTTTGGTCCCCATCCTGCACTCGGTTCTCACCTGCGGCTCTTAGAAGCTGTCAGCATGCAACAGTGGCCACACCCTGGAGAAGTGATTTTGACTGGCCAGCTAATGGGTCTTAAACCCTCAGTGAGTTAAGGACTTCCCTTGCATGTGAATACATGCTCTGGTGGATTGAGTGGATGAGACCAATACTGCACCCAATGGTCAAGCAGGAAGTTATTGCACACACTGTAGAGGGAAGTGAGGGACAGATGGGGCTCATCAACCTGCAAGGTTCCTTCTCTAGGAGAAGGAAAACTCTGAACCTAAATCTCCACTGCCTTGTGGATAACTTTGAGAAAAGAAAAGGCTAAGAAGTAAGCCCTACACAAATCCGGAGCGGAGACCCTAAGACAGTTGGATGGCTCCTTGTACACTTCCTTTTGGCAATTTCTGCAGCCAAGCTGGTGCCAAACGTATTGCTCAGCTTTTCTTTCGACTACATCACCGAGGCCAAGGACGGGTGTCTTGTTGTCTGGTCAGCCTACGACCTCCATACACCCTGCCCAGGCTTGTGCTCTGAGAAGGTCAACAACCTGGGGTTGTTGGGAGTTGGAGTCCAACAACATCTGGAAGGGTACAGGTTCTCATGCTCTATACCACCTTGCACAACTAAGTCCTCATCATGCAACACAATGAGAAAGAGTAGCATATGAAAGAGTCGCAATGTGAAGAAGGCTCATTTACATTCATAGATGGTGGCAAATGCTTTTTGGGGGAAATTTGCTCATTTCACTTTTTTAAAAGATTGGATATAATATAGAATGGAATGGAACTTCTTTCAGGTTATGGTCAGGATTCTGTTGGCAAGAGGTGCACAATGGACAAGAAAGAGATTCAGAAATGCACACGTGGGTGGGACAGATACACAGATGGTTCAAGCTGTGGACTCCTGCCGTTGGTTCTAGGCACGACTTTGACATTTTCATAAGCTTTCCTGCATATTATGAACCTAAGGGTGGCCTTGTGTGTTTTTTTTGTTTTTTGTTTTTGCATATTGTATTAATTTTGAAGAAGTTCCTGGAAAAAGAGTGGAATGTGCAGAATTTAATTTCCACGGCTGGAAATTTTTTGGATCACTTAGTTCTCATAAAGCTGTGAATATCCTGTTTAGAATATTCAGAGGAAAACTGACCTAAGTGCATTTTTTTTAAGAGTTATATTTAGTCCTGTGGATACCTTGATTAATCAGAACAATCTGCCTTTCTGAATATGTATGAGTGGATTTTACTGATGTTTATCTACTCCTGTGCTACTAGTTTCAGAATGTGATATGTGTTCTTCTTAATTATGACACACAATATATTTACAGACAATTGTTCTTCTGGGTCTCATTTTCTGCTCTCCACAATAGGGCACTTCAATTCCCAAGCTTCACCTGCTGGATAAGGATAGAAGTGCTACTGAATTTACTTCCATTGTCAGAACCCAAAGACATACCATCACAGTGTTGCATCAGCATGACATAACAGTGATATTAACTGGCTCAAGGGGAAAACCAGACAAACTACAGATAGGTGGGATCACAGGTGAAACAAACTTCCCAATGAGCAAGCAGACGTCTCTCAAGTTCATGCACAGAATGGGTTTGCCTCCATCTCAGATGTAATGTTGTGTCTGGCAAAGAGGTGGGGCAGGTTAAAAGCTCCCATTTAGGTCAGCAGTAAGCCCAAACAACTCTTTCCCACATCTTCCTGTTCCAAGCTCAGAGCCACAATAGAGCAAAAGATTCTCACTAACTCTGTAACCAATCACAACGCACCAACAGCAGTGTGAAAGCAAAGCCCCAACTACTGGACAGTGAGGCATGGTCTATCTCACCCTATTCTCATATCTGGTGGACATAAAGCACACAGGTTGAAACTTGGGTGATGGGACGTCTGCTGAAAGGGCACTTTGTGCATAACAAAACAAAACAAAAGGAAGCTATATTTGCACCAACAACAGACAGAACAAGGGCAAATAACAAACTATGATAGGCATGTTGCTAACAATTATCTTTTCAGGGTTTTTATGTGTACTCTGCTTCAAGGCTCTAGACACAAGCACCTAACAGGAACATCAACACTGTGGCTAAAACTGGGGAGGCATGGAATAATCAAGGGAAGTAAGCAAAGGAGAAGGGACCCACCAAGGAGGGGAAATCCTTCCTCAAAACCTGATTTCCTCCATATCCTGCCCTTGCATCTATCTCCCCTGCACTGTGTGTTAGCTGATGTGGGCAAGTTGTTAGTTCATAATGCTGTGATGTGTGCTGGTAACAGAGTTGCAGTGGGGGCTTTAGGGGTGTCTTGTCAGTGTTACTAAATGAACTTTTTCACCTGGTCTTACTTTGCTGCTTCTTCTTTTAAAATTTTATTTAGTTTTTTTCAGATTTTAAAAATTTACAAATAATTATCAAACCACTGACATAGGAAGAGAATTGCAAAGAATCTTCTGAACATCTCTCCTCCCCTTTGTGGGTCCTTATATTAACCTTTTCCTCCTGCATATTGTCTATTAATACAAATCTTTTAAATCTCCATTGTACCCCAAAATCAACATTTAAACTACAAGTGTTATTCCGATCCTACTAATAATTTTAATTGTTTGCAATGGCTTTTAAGGTAAATTATATATTTTCCCCATTCCTTATTAAAATTTTAGTCTTCCTGATTTCTGATTCTTCTGGTCATTTTGCCAATTCAGCAGAGTCCATCAACTTAATCTTCCATTCTTCTCTGGTACTCCATCTTCTTTCTGTCTCTGGGCTAGTAACATCCAAGCAGCAGCCATCACATACATAAATCGTCTTTTCTAATCCATTGGAATTTCGGCACCTAGGATTCCTAAAAGAAAAGCTTCGGGTTTTTAAGGGAAAGTTATTTTGAACATTTTTTTTCCAGTTCATTATATATCATCTCCCAAAATTCTTTTACTACCTTACATGCCCACCACATATGATATAAGGTGCCAATCTTATTTTGCTTCTGGAAGGAATCACAACTACGTTACACCAGTATTAGTGGCTGGCTGCATAGTCAGACCCTAAAATTACACTGTAGTTAAAATGTATTACATGCACTGCTACCAATGTAACATCTTATAGACTGGTTGTAGATCTTCAGTGTGTGTTTTGGCGCCATAACAACCTCATTTGATAAGCTACTATTATCCCCATTTGACAGATCTGAAACTCAGGTTTAGATATTGCCTAAGACCACACCTTGTGTCCATGTTAAAGGGTGATTATGACCTAGCCTTTTCATTTGCTGGCTCATGTGAGCATCAGTGTGATATGTGGAATTGTCTACAAAGAATTTCAATGACATTCTCAAAATTCTGACCTTTGGAATTCCTACATTTTGCAAATTCGAAGGGTGGAGGGAACTGTCCTGGGAGTCTTCTACTGAAGCACAGTTTATAAATTCAGGAAATAATATGCTCTTCTTCAGTCATATCTACTTCTCACAAATATGACTTCAATGTTACAGTTACTGTGCTTTTGAAAATTTTAGTTCCCTTCAACCCAATCCTATTATTTAGTATGTTTGCCTCATCGCATTCAGAGGGGCCTACTCCCAGTTGTGTGCTTGGAATTGCAGTCTTGAATTCAGCTTCCCAAGGTCCTGGTGATATTAGCTTAACACACAATTTGAAACAATAATATATTAATATAGTAACTAAAATGATATCCCATGTCATATCCCAATGATATCCCATGATATCCCATGTCTGTTAACAATAACTGTTAACTGCATATGCACTTAGGAAAGTATGACAACACTTCTGATCTGATAAAGAGATAAAGAAGTACAAATCTGGACAAATATTGGAAGGGAATGGCCTGCTACTTGAAAGGAACGGCCTTTCAAGTGTATCATCAAGTATATAAATAAACCAATAATAGGGTTGCCATATGTCCAGAATTTCCTGGACATAGCTGGAATACTGCAGTCAGAAGCAGCTCAGCAACTTTTCTGTCCGGATTTTGAATGTTTGAAATATGGCAACACTACCAATAGTTCATTGTACACTTGTCACACTGGTAAATTTAATGTGCAAGGTTTGAGTACTTCAGAACACCTCACGAAGGGCAGAAGTCTTTTGGCAGCAAGTTATGAAGGAAATAAGAAGTAAGATACAGTTTTTGCAATACATTTGTGTACAAGAGAATGAAGTATATATTATATGGCCGTGTAAAGCCTCACACTACTGTTGTTGTTATTAAAAATCATTTTTGTTGTTGTTGTTCAAAATCATAATAGAACCTCAAATGTAGCACACTATGAACTGTGAGGAAATTAATAATCCCCTGTGATGCAATTATTGGTGGTACAATGAACATATAGCAAGCATGAAAATATGCCAAGCATCCTAATCTAAACATGTATTACCTAAAATGTATAAATTTGAAAAATGATTTAGTTCCTTTGTACAGTCACAACTTTCTGGAGAGTCTACTACATTCCCATCCACTGCAGTCACTCAGATTTGTTATTCTGCACCAGAAATAATTGCCCATGGCTGGCAGTTTTACCTTGATTGCAGTTCTGCATAGTCTGCTTAAGGGTGCAGCCCAAATCATCTTCTTCTTCTTCCTCCTCCTCCTCCTCCACCACCACCACCACCAGCAGCAGCAGCAGCAGCAGCAGCAGTAGCTGCCAGTAGGACCTTGCAGATCAGGGGAGCCACTATGGCAGGGGTAGGCAACCTAAGGCCCAGGGGCCAGATGTGGCCCAATCACCTTCTCAATCCAGCCTGTGGACAGTCCAGGAATCAGCTTGTTTTTACATGAGTAGAATGTGTGCTTTTATTTAAAATGCATCTCTGGGTTATTTGTGGGGCACAGGAATTCGTTCATCCCCCCCCCCTTTAAAATATAGTCTGAGGGACGGTGGACCGGCCCACGGCTGAAAAAGGTTGCGGACCCCTGCACTATCGCATCCACCACCAGGCTACTCACCATAGCAACAGGAGAGAGGGAAGAGCCAGGACAATCAAGCCCATTGTCATTGTACAACAGCAGTAAGACCAGCTTGGGATGCAGTGGATCCCAGACTTGCTACATAAGCCCCACTCTTTGGGGACTTTCCACTAGGCTCCACTGGTGAAGAACCCACTACTTCGCCTCCTGCTTGCCCACACATTCAGCAGTAAATCCCATAGCCTTCAATGGATTTTAAGAAGCCTAACTATAGTTGCGATTGCGGCCTTTGTTGCCAATTCAGCAAACATTGGTTGTGACTAAATTGCATTGAAACTAATGGAACAATTTAATCATGGTTCACTCAGTTCCCATTAGCCTCAGTAGGACTTAAGCCATCACTAACTTCAGCTGGATTAAGACCGATTTCTGTCAAGCTGGCCATTCTTTTCATGGTAATTTTGGGGTTGATCTAAGGCTTTTCATATTCTCCATCTCTATTCTTAAGCATTAAAACCCTGAGTGTGTGACAACAACTGCTTAACCTGTATAATTTACAACCCATTACAAACCTTAAAAGCATATTAACCAGTTAAACTTTTTTGTGCCACAAATACGATGATTGTTTTCCATGCAAAGACCACTTGAAAGAACTCTGGCATGGGAACAAAATGCTTTAAATTAGGATAATGTCTACCAGCAGTGCCATGATTGCCAAAGAAGCAGAAATAATACCCTTGTTTCCACTGTTCTTTATGCTGTAGGTGGCCATTAACACAGTCGTTTGTTGCTTAGTTAATTTCATATGTGGCGCGTGGATTTCCACTGGAGGCTAACAGCTAAGCTCTCACTGAGCTACTGAACATTAGTCTGGTGTAGTTCTCTCCTTTGACTGCAGCCTACAAAGTTACCTTACATGGCTATTGTCATAGTACAGCCTCCGTACAAATTATGTGACCATGTTCTTTGGATCTAAGGTTTCAGAAATTTATGTTTGCCCTATCATCTGGTAGCTGCAACACTCACTTTTGACTACCTGAATAGAGCAGGCTTGGACCTCCATCCTCTAACAATCTGCCATGGTGATGCAAAGAGCAAGGCATTTGAGACTCACTGCTAGAAACTCTGGTTTGAGACCTCTGCTACCTTTAAACAATGTAAGAGTCAATGTCAACTGATTAGATTCTCATACAGACCAACATGACACCCTGATGTTCAGGTCCTGGGATGAGGCTGAGTATGGGAGAGAGATGGTCTGTTCTGTCTTCCTTACTGTGCTACCTCTTCACCTTGGTTGACCATCCAGTTGTAGCCTCTCGTCGGGGAGCCTTAGTCTGAGAGAGAGGAATGCTGTTGCCACTAGGGATGGAAGAAGGAAGTGATTTCTGTTCTGATTTGTCCTCATCACAATCAGCTCTGTTTTCATTCCACTGCAGTTTAGTTTCTGCCAAATACTACATTATTCATCTTGTTGTCTGCTATTTAATGTATGTTATGCAATTATCTATGTAATTTATCTACGTTACAGATTTAGAGTAATTAATGGTATAATTAATCTGGCTGGATGAATCCCAAAACGGAATTAAGATTGCCCGAAGAAATATCAACAACCTCAGATATGCAGATGACACAACCTTGATGGCAGAAAGGATGGCAGAAAGGAGGAATTAAAGAACCTTTTAATGAAGGTGAAAGAGGAAAGCATAAAACATATGTTTATGTTGAAGCTCAACATAAAAGAACTAAGATCATGGCCACTGGTCCCATCACCTCTTGGAAAATAGATGGGGAAGAAATGAAGGCAGTGAGAGATTTTACTTTCTTGGGCTCCATGATCACTGCAGATGGTGACAGCAGTCACGAAATTAAAAGACTCCTGCTTCTTGGGAGAAAAGCAATGACAAACCTAGTCAGCATCTTAAAAAGCATAGACATCACCTTGCCAACAAAGGTCTGTATAGTTAAAGCTATGGTTTTCCCAGTAGTGATGTATGGAAGTGAGAGCTGGACCATAAAGAAGGCTGATTGCCGAAGAAATGATGCTTTTGAATTATGGTGCTGGAGGAGATGCTTGAGAGTCCCATGGACTGCAAGAATATCAAACCTATCCATTCTTAAGGAAATCAGCCCTGAGTGCTCACTGGAAGGACAGATCCTGAAGCTGAGGCTCCAATACTTTGGCCACCTCATGAGAAGAGAAGACTCACTGGAAAAGACCCTGATGTTGGGAAAGATTGAGGGCACAAGGAGAAGGGGACGACAGAGGACGAGATGGTCGGACAGTGTTCTTGAAGCTATGAACATGAGTTTGACCAAGCTGCGGGAAGCAGTGG
The DNA here is from genome assembly GCF_965153285.1 of Podarcis tiliguerta. Taxonomy (NCBI): domain Eukaryota; kingdom Metazoa; phylum Chordata; class Lepidosauria; order Squamata; family Lacertidae; genus Podarcis; species Podarcis tiliguerta. The sequence continues at coordinate 35,816,134 of NC_139542.1, read as the reverse complement.
AAGACAGGAGTCCCTGACGTGCTCTGGTCCATGGGGTCATGAAGAGTCGGACACGACTAAACAGCTAAACAACAACAATGGCACAATTATTTCCACAGCACTCATTTCAGTGCAAAGGAAGCACAATTTAAATTGTGCTTGTGTTTCTGTTTTTGTCAGAATTCCCTGGCATCCCTAGTTGCCACCCAACTTCTTACTCTCTGACTTCTCCACTGTTGCCTGTGGGAGGGCATCATCCTTAGGTATCATCGTCATCATCATCTGAATATAAGAGGAGCCTGCTGGATCAGGCCAATGGCTCATTTAACCTGCCATCCTGTTCTCACAGTGGCCACCCAAATGATGATGCTCACCATGTCCTCCCTTCACTTTTATCTTGTCCAGCTTATCCATCAGCCTCTAATGCTGCTTCAGCAATAGTGCTGAAAAGCCAGCCAGCTCACCTAGCCAAGCTTTGGCCTTTCCTGGACTCCTGCCTGCTCAGCGTGTTTTCCCTCAGTTAATGACTCTCTCGTTCTTGGCTGTTTACGGTTTTGCAGACTGCAGCCTACAGCAGTGCATTTATTTACACCTTTCAGACGACTCACATAACAGATCTCCAATAGCTGTAGCTTTCCATTTGTCTCCTTGGATGCCATGGAAAAATGACTCTCCTGCGTCTCTCTGTGTTTATATCGTCATAAATAATGCACTGATGTGAAGTGTTTTAAGTATAGCAACACACTTAAAACGCTGTGACCATACAGCAATGTGCTACTTTAAACAAAGTTGTGAAAATAAATACCGCACCGTGTCCAGTTATTTTTTCTTATTCCAAGGGTAATATTCCCCACACACCCCACACCAACATTTTTATTTAACTTTGTATTTCGCATAAGGTTTTTTTTTTAAAAAAAAAAATCCCTGTGCACTATACCTCAAAGTGAAATGAAGTTCAAAGGCAAATGGCAGCGGCTGTAATGAAAACAAGCATGAATCCAAACTGTGTGATATCATTTGCCTGAATGTTAAAGCTTTTTGGTTTTATGTTCGTTGCTGCAAATTCATGTTACAAAGCACGTCTTTAATAACAAATCTGAGATACCCCCCTCCATCTAATATACTGAAAACTCTTCTTTTAGCTAGTTATGTAGGAATAACTAGACAGCTGTAGTAATACTAAATGAATTTAGGTATACATTTATGTTAGTTATAGGGTATAAAGCCAGAAGTGGGGTAATCAGTGGTCCTCCAGATGTTACTGGACTGCAGCTTCCATCAATCTCAACCAGGATGGCTAATGGTTGTGGAAGTCCAACTGAACAGTCACAGCTTTATCCACCTCTGGTATAAACAGTTGCTGTACTTGTTATACCCAAAGCTAGTGAGGGTTTGGTCTAATCCTATAGGTTAGATGATACAGGGTGAGTCCTTTAAAAGAGGCCCCGTGGATACAGAGTACACATGTTCTGCAGGGCCTCTTTTAAAAGACTTGTATTGGAACACGTATATCCACATAGGTTAGATGATGTATTGTTTTGGAACCCTCACAAGTGCCATACAACTAAAGGAGATCCAGTTGAGTGGTTAATAATTCAAACTCATGAGGAAAAACCAAAACTCAAGAATGCATAGATTAAAGTACTTCAGAATCAAACCATTGTTAAAGAGAGAGAGACTGGAACAAATGGTTCTTAAATGCAAATCTGAAAGCCTTCACTGAAGTGACCTTCCATAGTTCTTCAGGAAGGGAGTTCCACAAGGGTGAGCTAGGAAATGGCACTTGCTATGTGTCTGCCACATATTACAACATTTAACAGAACCTCCAGCAGTTAGATTGCTAGACAAAGCGGGTTGGATAGCAGGAGAGCAGCTATACTAGTGCAGTTTTTACGAATGAGTCTGAAGTTTCTGAATTCTTCTGCGAGAATTCATGTAATGCAATAACGGGGATGTTCCGTTTTCATTCTGTACATTGGCCCAAAGGTTGCACAAGCTCTCACACACAAGTGGAATAAGGTCTTTGGTTTTTGCTTTGTGTAAAGAATGTAACAGATTCTTAATTATCTTTTAACCACATCCATCAGGTGACTTCAGTTTCCCCTGCTGTGACAGAATGTTCTTTGGGAAGAATGTGTGCTAAATTGACATCATTCTTTTTTACCTCTTGCTGAGATGAGAGGAATCTAAACCGATTCTTCCTTTCTTGGCTATCCTTGCACACATGCAAAAAACAAAGCAAAAAAGAAAGAAAGATGCACAGTGGATGGGGGAAGCCCTCAATTCTCTCCCCCCCCCCCCCAGGAACAAAGACATCAGCATTGCTTCCTCTTGTCAAATGCCTATTCATGTTTTTTTAATGCGCAGGTTTGTTAAAATGCAAACAGCTTTAGCTGGGGCAGCTGATAATTACAGGGATCACAAGGGGTATGATGGGGGTGGTGATTTAACCCTTTCCTCCCATGCTGCAGTCCTATGGAAAATCTCTTCTCTAAAGTTGGTATTTGCATCGGCTCCAGTGCATTTAAGTAAGCATGCATGTTAAAATGCAAGCACATTTATGGTCATGTGCAGTTTGAAGTGACAGATCTCTTGTATGGGTTACCGAACATCCCCACCAGAGGAGGTGGCATGTATATGTAGTTTTATACATTCAGAGGCAGCTTTCTATTATTTTCATCTAAAGTGATTAAAAAACAAAAACGTTAGAGGAATTCTGCATATAGAGGAATACTTATTTGAAACTCCACATCAAGGTCTCCCTGCACGAGGAGTGCTAGCAGATCAGGAAGATGGCCAAAACAGTGTTCAAGTAAGCAATTTTTGATATGAAGTCTGAGGTAGTATGATCTCATATTGGACAGAGCATATGTATCTGTTCCAGTTGGTTGGAACTGGGGGGAAAGGGAAGCAAGCAGTAACAATAGAATAGCTAAAAGGATTGAGTGCTGGGGTGGATTTTATTTTGAGTGTGTGTGTGTGTGTGTGTGTGTGTATGGGGGAGAGAGCGATAGCGGGTGGTTGGGTGGATAGATGGATAGATCACTGTGGTTTCTTTGCATGTGTCATGTGCTGTAGGTGAGTTAAAGAGGCAAAATCCCTAATTGCCCTCTTGGGATTATTAGTTGATGATAATAACTAAAGACTTACTGTAGGTTTGCAGCAACCTCATCTGTATAAACATGAGACTAGTTTGCTTTATATACAAAGAGCTCCCTCACTGAATTGGGCTCTTCATGTGGCACACAATAAATAAATGTTTCCTTCATGTGGATTTTTGTTTCTTTTTTCTGATTAAGCAAATAAAAAGTTGCAATTAGGGAGGATAATTAAAGGATAGATTAGTTTTCTGTAAAGATTTTTTTAAAAAAGTGTGTGTGTGTGTGTGTGTGTGTGTGTGTGTAACACATACACAAACACACACTTTGAAGGCTACTTATCATTCACAGGTTCTTCATACAGGAGACCCAGACCATTCCCCCTTCCCAGATCCCCCAGATATGAAAAGGTGTTTGGTCTCTCATTCAAATGTCCTCCTGAATGTTCTGTTCCACCGATGCCTTCACATGCCTCACGTGGAATGAGTAGAAGAGAGATGTTTCTTTATTGAAATATGCCATGCTGACTCCTTTGAAACATGGCTGGGTGTTATGTGGTTCTGTCACAACAACATTACTCAGAATTCAAACACACCAGGTATCAGCCAAAGAGCTTTTGAGTATCAGAGAGGCTGATAAATCATACTTTCATGAAACACAAACACCTATCTCTTTCAAAAGAAAGAGAGGGAGAGGTGCCTTTCAGGTACTTAGCGCTTGAAGGAACTGCCCTGAGCTATTCAGTGTCCTTAATTTGAGGTGCCCAAAGACTTACAGTAACAGCCAAAATCAGAGTTACCAAGAGGGAACCTTTGTCTTCCTAACAGGGCTTTAACAGTCTCTGAGGCTTTGGTGACCTCTAGTGTTCAACGGAAAGTATTCTCCTTGAAGGCCTCCATAAATGAGATCAGCTGTGCTTTGAGCCTGCAGATCAGTGTGGTTCTTTCAGTGGCTAGTGGACCAGGCTGTGGTGTTAAGAGATATGGGGTTGGGGCCTGGGCATGCCAGGTGGCCCATGGCAAATCACTGGTGTGGTTGCTGAGGTGATGGTCAAATAAAGGCCTGTTCAACCATAATTCCTACATGTACAGAATGAATGCCAGATAGTCAGCTTCGAGTCTGAGGTATACCCAGTCTATCCACTGGGATAACTAGTCTTTAGCCCAGAATGTACTTGTGTCATTCAGATACATTCAAGAAAATGTATGTGGTTTGGTTGAGTTGTAGTGCTCTGTGACACAGCAAAGTGTGTACATGAGTATGTGCATATATGTACATAAGTGGATCCAGAATAAGTATCGGTCTAGAAGAAAGTGGACTATTGGGAGTGCAAATTCAGATTATCCAAGTGGAGGAAAATATTCAAGGTTCTTAGGGACTTTATAACTTACCTAGCACATGGGCCCATTTAACCTCTGGTGTCCGCAGTCTCTCAATGTGTAGACCCAGTGAGCTGGCCAAAGATATAATTCACCCCACAGAATATTACTTGCATGTGCTGTAAACCTGCAATTTACGCAGGGGTTACATTCCTGGGATTACACCTAAAGTCAAAACACAATGGGGGTGATGGTGGGTGGAATTGCCAAAGTCATTCTTCCTGGATGCCTGCCCCCTTTCCACCCCCCTTTTAATTTTAATTATTTTTTGGGGGGGGGGATTGCCAAGTGCATAAAGCTGAATGCACACATGTTAAATATGTGTAAGTTGTGGGCTTACTGTAGTCTAAAGCACAGTTGTGGGGGGAACTAATCTTTGTCCGTCCTTAATGGTGCTCTTGGCTTCTAAATGTGCTAAAAGAACATACTCAGAGCCCACTGCATGAGGCCAATGGCCCATCTAGTCCAGCATCCCTTTTGCATAGTGGAGAACCTGAAGGCAGGCTATGCGCACAACAGCACTCAAGCTATTAAACCTGTGAAGTTTTAAATTAAGGAGGTGGAACTGCAGAGAGGAGGTGAGGCAGGCCAAAGCTCAGAATGAGCTCAAGCTGGCAAGAGACATTTAAAATTAATAAAAGGTTTCTTTGGCTATATTTGAAGCAAGAGGAAGAACAAGCAAGTAGCAGGTCCTTTGCATGGAGAAGATGGCGAAATGCTGTTGAGTGGCAGAGAATTCAGAACTGCTTAACACCTTCAAGAGATTGTGGGCTCAGGCTTCACAGGGGAGAAGGCACCTGGCACTGATGAGCACTAGCTGCCTCTGGCCTTCTTAAACAGAGATCTCAGCAGCAGTCAGATGCTGCAAACAATGCCTGCAGTTCCTAGCCCTACCTTGCTGCTTCCTGCTGGACCCCTAGACTCTCTGATTATCTGAACTAGCTGATCTCTGGACTGGACCCTGGGCTCTGCGATCATCTGAATTCCCTGACCTCTGGACTGTTGGGCTTTGTATGTGGATTCTGCTCTCAGGCAAAAGTTCTTCAGAGACTCCTTGCCCCTGCTTGCTTGGCAACGGAACTCGGACGGGGCTACAACAACAGGGGGATTGAAGCTGTCCATCAAAAGATAGCACCTGTACATGCCAGCCACTATGGTGAGATGTGTTGTATTTCTATTTAAATTATAGCAATTATTTCTAAATTTTGCATTTATACACCTAAATTAGCATATGCTATTTTTATGCTGATCTGTGCCTTCTTTTGCCTTCTTTCCTGATGAAACATTTCTCATTTGGTGATACGTATATAAGCAACCAGTCTAGGAAAGAATCGCCCTCCCACTAATTCTGAGGCATCCAGATGGGGAACAAGTTTTGCCATGTTTTATATGGAAAAATAAACCCAAGTTAATCTAATTTTCAAAAGACTTGGTGGAGTCTAGCAGTAGACCAGGCATATAGTTTTCCATGTCCTCGTTATTATAGTTCTTTCTATGGCATTTTTTTTTACTACCTACTGACAAGTCACTTCATTCAAGAAACAATATAATTTATGGTATTATTTTCATCAGGCATAACACAAAACTTTTCTATTTTTTTTCTTTTTTCTTTTTATTGGAAATAAGCACAACTGTCTGTTCAGATCTTGCAGCAGCTATTCTTTGGATAAAATGGTGACAACCACCCAATTTTTGTCTCAAGAGTGCGAATTAACCACATGCCCTCACCCCTTCTAGATTATTAATTTTTTTTGTAAAGTTAATTTCCTCATAACATTCATTAGAGCTTAACTCTCTGTACACCAAACCAGATTGTTTGTCTTTTACATTTGGCAACGGCACATACATATGATGTGGTAAGTGTTAAATATACCGCTTCCTTTCACACATGCCTAATACAAACAATCACTAATTCTATAGTACCTTTCATTTTACTGCCCTCTTCTAGGAACCTCTAAAGAGGGTATAGAAAAACATAAATAATGGTTATGTGGCAAAAATCACTTGCCCACATCTTTAAAAAGCAGTAATAACTCCAGCTTTACAGTAAATTTGATAGGTATCACCTTGGCCATATTTCATTTTGTTAAACAAACCATTTCATTTGATTGCTTTTTTAAAAATGCAAACTTTAACATGGCTCCTGGCAGCAAATAAGGAAAGAGACTGAAGAGGAAGCCAGCATCTAAAGGCATGATCTGCAAGTTAAACACTTTCCAGACTTCTTTAATTTCAGTGCAAAAACATAGAAAGTTGCCTTACACAGAGCCAGTCACCTCAGTCAGCTGATTTGTCATGAAAGCAACTTGTTAGTTACGCATTTGGGGAGTGGTGGCGAGGTGGAGAGAGACTTTATGCTGTTTTGCCTTAAGTAACAAAGCATTTTAGACTAAATATAGGCACTGTAGTAATGGATAATGGTAGATTTAAACATTGTCTCCAGTGGAATGTAGTACTGTACTATGCTAACAGAGATTCAGCAGGCATCTTCCATTTCAACTGTTGAACAGTTGTTAAAAGCTTTTGTGTTCCTCCAGGCTTAGTCAGGCAATTGAGAATATGTGCTTTCATCAGGGACATCTTTACCATTGGACGTAGTGGTGTGGCGAGCCAGGGCGCCAAGTAGTTCAAGGAGGGGAGAGTGGGGAGGTAAGTGAGGTGGAGCGGGGGCTGGGTGCTTTCCCACAGTCTGGAGCACTCTCTGCTGGCTCCACGACACACCATCTCCTCGGCTGTGTGGTGTGTGCTTGCATCCCAAGTTCTGCGCATAATAAACGTGACTCTACCACTGCTTCCCCCGTCCACTCTACCTCGAAAGATCCCCGTGCTCAAGGCTACACGCTGCAACTGCTGCCCCAGACCCCTCCCTCCTTCCCCTGCCTCTTCACCGCTTTGCACGGAGCCTGCCTCCTCCCGCTGCCCCCACCACCTCTGCACTCTTTCACACAAACCACATTTCCTTCCCCTGCCCAATCCCCTCCCAGTCACACACTCTCCTCCCCCCCCCTTCCTCCCCAAGCAAGGACGGTGAGACTGTAGCTGAGTGAGTGCACTTCTCTGCTGCAGCGACATAGACAGCCCAGCCCACTTTGCCTGTCCCTGCCAGGACAAGACCCCTGCCTGCCTCCCGTGCCACCCCCATCGTGCCTGGCTGCCCAGCCCTACACCATGATCCCGCCGTGGGAGCCAGTGCTCGGCCGCATGCGAGCAGCCCGGGGCAGCAGCGTGAGGGTGGGAACAGCCTTTCCTTAAAAAGTTCAACAACTTTGGGGTCCCCCCCCTTGAAAAAGGTCGACAACTCTGGGAAACGGGGGAGGGGGGCCGGGGGGATCTTTGCACCATGGTGCTGGATATGCTTAAGGCGGCCCTGGCTTTCATAATAGTAGATGGTCTCTGATTTTAAATATTTTAAGTGGTTTTTATTAGAGAGATTATTGTAAACCACTTTGTTTTTAATGATATAGTTGCATGTAAATGTAAATAAATAAATAGATAGATGGATGGATGGATGGGTTGGAGGTGACATCCCACCCTTTTGTTTTTCTGGTTACTTTACTTTTCCTATGCAGTTGTGCAGCCTCTTGTTCTGGGCCTGCAAAGTGAGTAATCCTGCTTTATATTCAAGGACATATCGGTACATCTTGCCCACTTGTCTTTTACTCTGACCGTTCATGGCTTTGCAGGCTTTTGGAAACTTAAGAGGGTCTCACAGTCTCTAGACCCCTGTACTTACTACCCAGTGCTTTTAACTGGAGATGTCAGGGATTAAACCTAACACCGTCCACCTGCAGAAATGTTCATGCAGTTATGGTACCTCCAAATGAATAGTGCAAACAGTTTCATTTCCTTCATTGAAACCAACAGAACCAAAGTACAACTAAACAAAGCAGATAAATTTGCCTGGATCCTGATTAGTGTAACAAATAAACAACTTGGCTTTAAATACAATTTTCACACATATTTTAAACCACCTGTTTATAATTTAAGATGTAAGGCTACATTGCTCAGAATGCTCATTCCCACTAATAATGCATATTTTAGGCTTTATTGATAACCAGGCTAATCAGATGTCCACATAGATAACGCAAGAGAAGCTCAAAAGATGAAAATGCTGTTACAGCTTGCACTTTCAAGTTACTGATAATTATTCACAGTGGTCAAAAAGAAACAGTGAAAAGGGAAGGGAATTAGAAAATAAAAGCTGGAGAATCCTGGACTTTACCAACAGGATTTAGAATTGTGAGATTATAGAGTTGGAAGGAGCGTTGGTGGTTTTCCAGGATGAAGCCATAGTCAGTGCAGGATCTGCTTCACTGACTGTACAGCCCTAGCATCCTTGAAAAATGGCTGCATATCCTCTGCTAAAATTTTAAGAAGGCTGTGAAAACCTTTTAAAACAAAGGAGAATGAGTTGTCTTGTCAATATCCCATTTTTACCTGGTTATTACATTTTTAAAAATATATATGAAGGCTATTTTAACTTTGTAATTCTTTGACTATTGCATATATTTGTGTGTGTTAGTAACAAATACATACATATGCTTACATACAACCCATGTGCGTGTTTGAGAGAGATTCTGGTTTGTTACTTGCTGTCTTTGGAGATTTGAAAATGTAAGGTACAAACGGGTAAGAAATGGGTTTTGAGGAAAGATCTGAAAGGAGAGAGAGAAAGAATGGGGTTGTTTGTTGCTAGCAAAGAACCAGTGAGAAATTATTTCATAGCTCTTGACGTACCGTGTTGTGTTAATCTTTTCTATCATACTCAAGTGCATCAGGTCATCTTTCAAGGCCTTCACTATAAAGAGTAGCTGATTACATGTAGAGATATTGTCTCTCATTAGCAGCTTTAAACTCATGGGTGGAGATCAAAGAGAACCAAGTGGCTGTGCCTAGTATGGATGAAAGGACACACAAGAAAGCCTAATGCAGAATGACAGCGACTGCAGGCCATCCATTGATACGTAGTCAATGAAATATCAAGATGAGAGGCCACATGAAAGATGGGAAATTTGATTACTGTGTGACCAAAAAAACCAAAAAAAACAACACCCCAAACCCTTGGCCTTTCATTATTTAAAATGGACATGATTCATCCTTCTCTGGGTGCTGTGCCCCCATGCAAGGGGGGGGGGTCTCCACAGTATTCAGTAGAACCCTCTTTCTTCCTTCCCCCTCTGCTTCAATGAATGTGAAAGGGTTGTGAAAGTGACTTAAAGGGCTGTGCACACCTCTTAGTCCCACCTTTCAGGCATAGGCCCCTATAAGGTATCCTGGAGGCTCAAGGCCCTTTTCTTCCTCTACACTGTCATTGTCTCTTTGCTTTTTTCCATCTAAGCAAGTAGAGTTACAAGATTGGGGTGATGAACTAGGATCCTCCACTTGAGGATATATAGATTATGTCCGCATGGGAACTGAGAAAGCTTAGCAAGCTATTCTTGTATTTAAGATAATGGTTTAGCTATTAACAGTTCTAAATCCAAATGAGTGGTCATTGGTAAGAGAAAGTGTTGCACGAATGATACAATGGCTCTGCAGGAAAACAGCAAGTGTAAAACTCATTGCTACATTGCTGTAATTCTTCTGATTCAGGGCTCTTCAAATGAAATGAAAAAGGCTGCTTATATAGAAACCTTAAATAGGCTTTTGAAATCATTCTATGCAATTTTAAATATTTTTTGAGCAAATACTAATAATGTTAATTTTCAGTGCAGAAATATGGAGCTTTTCAAATATTACTGCAACTGAAAAATTCAAAGCCATTTTCTATGCATTATTTCAGGGGTATTCAAATCGACCCCTAAATGTTGAGGCAGTTGGATCCCTGGACTAATATATGTTGGGATGTTTAGCTATTGGTGCAAAGTAATTCAAAAGTCTGAAGATAGGCTCTCTAAGGCCTGACCTGAGGAACAGATGCTGCTAGCTCTGCATCTTTAATAGTTTCAGGATGTTTCAGATTTATTACTGCATTATGGACACTGAGTCCATTTAGAAATGTAACAAGGAACATTTTAAATAAAAAGGGCTAAGTGTAGGAGGTGGGGCAAAGATGGACTTAAGTGATCTTTCCTCTTCATGTACTGTGCATTGGTTAGGAGGTGCAAAACATCAGCATCAATATGAAAAAGTCTGCCATTTCCCTTGAAAATAGAATACTACAGAGCTTTTAGTTGTCTCTATTTTGAACAAACAGACTCAATAGTTCAGCTTGGGAGATTTTGGAGTAAACTAGTCCAAAACAGATTACATATCTGTAGGGTTCATTAAATTGTGCCTCAAGAATAGCGTTTGGATGCTACGTTTTGTTTTATTTTAAGCAGTTAAGAGGAGGTATTGCCCCATTCTCCACTCAGGGAGGCGGCCCACTGAAGGCGTTGTGTTGTGTTGTGTTGTGTTGTTGTGTTGTTTGGAATTGTAGTTGCCTTTATAACAGAATGCTCTAGGTTGTGTACAGTAGTTTTGGTAAAAGCAAAACATTTATCCTTGAGATTTGCCCAAACCCAAGACTGAGCATTTCCCATTTCCCATAAGTGATTGTTTGGAAAGGGTGAGAGGCACTAGCATGTATTGTGTGACCAGTACCATGCCAGAAAGGTATGGGATCATTTTTATATCCTTTTAGAATTTCAAAATTTTAAAAAATGATTAATGCTTGTACAGTGTTTTCAAGGGCTTCACATGCATTGTGTAATCCTTACACCAACCCCTCAAGGTAGATTTTTGTACAATTTGTTATTTTGTCATCTGTTTGTAATTGGCAGGCAAGTGGGCAAAGCATCAGTCACTCACTGCATATTCATCACCCAATGTTAATTATATTACCTTAGAAAATCTGGTGTTGATAGTCAAAGGGTGCAGTACAATTACCCATCCAGTGGAGCCTATTACTGCAACTGCAACAGCTTCAGTATCAAGGTAGTTATCTTCCAGGATGTTGGCAAGGTCTGGGTTTGTAAATAGAGACATTGTTAAATGTCCATCAGCCTTGTCATACAAAGTGAGCCTTTTCTGTCCCCTGTTACAAACTGCCCATTGTAACCCAGAAGTACATTCTTTTGGAGATGTATAATCTTGAAGTGAAGCTAAAATCTCTAAAGATGGGATTATTGCAGGGATGATTACTGGAGATATTCACTAGTCCTGATCCTTCCTTGATTAGGAGAAGAACTCACAGTCTTTGTGTTTTATGATTCACAGCATGTCAGTATGGGCTAAGTAGCATGACTGGCTTACCTGGTTGACTCTTGATTTTCATCAGGCTCATAATATACCTTGGTGATGGAAAAATGAGCTGTGAGCATAAAGAAGGCAGGCAGTGAAGACTGCAACATGATTTAAAGCTGGACAGGAAAGCCCTAAGTATGCTTCCAACAGATTAGTTTCATTCCAAAAATAGTAGTTATGAGAGCTGTAGTGTTTAATACATTAGATTAAGCAATTAAATATATATTTAATTGACTAAAAATGTGTCCCTGATTAGTTAGTATTTATAGCAAATACTTGCACAAACTGAAAGGGGCAAGGACTGTTTTAAGGCACTTTTGCTCATGTAGAGGGAATGTCTGTAAGAACGCCCTTAGAGACATTCTTCTAAACCTAGATGATGCTTGCTATGACACATCTTGTCTAGAAACATTGACAATTCGCTCCTTGCTTCAGAACTAGTGTTAATCAATCAATTAATTGACAAGTAGTGAAATCCTGTGAGCATAAACTGAAGTCAATGTAGGTTCTACTGGAGGTGTGGCGAATCTTTGGGTCTCCAGATGCTGCTGAACTAAAAGTCCCACCAGTCCCAGCAAGTATGGGCACTAACTAAAGGTGATGGGGGCAACAAAGGTTCCTCACAAGGGTGAAGAAATGGGCAGATTCATAGTGTGCATATGTATGGATCAGAGGAGAAGACGGCTTGCTCCGGATCCTACCTTCCCCCAACAGAATAAAATTAAGGCACTGAAATAGCTGTCATAATGAAATACACAACTATTGAAGCCAATGCAGCATTCAAGATTAATGCCTCCCATCTCCTCTCTCTCTCCTCGTCCCTCCCCCCCCCCGTGGAGAATATCGCTATTCCAAAATGTCATCCTGTTCCCCCACCCCCACCCCCATTCTCCAACAATTAAAAAGAAAAGAAATTACATTTGTTTTCTCTGCTCACTGCCAAATAATCCCCAAGAGGATGTGTTGGTCGAAGGGAGCCACAGTGATGGAATATATATGGTTTTAGAAGCTTTTGGAATATTGATTTTTCAAAAGTATAGGCATTGGTCAGAGGTGAGAGTTGGCAGGGAAATTCTGAACAGTGTCATGAGGAAGCAAGCTACATGACCAGCCAGGCAGGCTGCTCGCCATGTTGTCCTGGAGCAGAGTGAATTGAATCACCCTCCTACCTCTTACACATGCATCTGCTCCAGCTTAGTCACGGGGTCAAAGAACAGTGGCTTTCCCCACATGGTGGGTGAAGTCTGTGTTCTAAAGAGGCTAATTGATGTCAGGCACTTTCAGTCTGATCGGTAGACCATGGCAAACAGAAGTGCCCAGATGAGCGACTGTTGCTGGAGACCAGCAGAACAATTGGAGAAGAGTGCCCTGACTTTATCATGCTGTTTCTTCATTTGTCTTTCCTCTGGTTCAGCTCCTTTATTAATGACCAAACTTCAATCCACTGTGCAAATAAAGCTACAACTTGCCATGCTGGCTGAATATGCCGCTCCAATATACTAGCATTCACATACTCAAACCAACACTTAATCTGCGACTTAGCTTTCCTTCCACATTGTTTCCAATCTTCTTGTTGTTGCGTGCTTTTTTTGAAGTCTTCATACCAAGACAAGAGGCTGTCATTGCGTTACTATGCAAATCTGTTTTAAAACACATAGTAATCTGAGACACGTCTTCATGCATATTTGAAAGAGTTCTCAACCCCCAAGTTTTACATATAGTGGTTAGGGAAAACAATAGGCTAAAAGCACTTAAAGTGGTATTTGGGAACTGTTTGCTTAGGAGAATAAAACAACGTCTAGGATAAAAAGATAATGTTGTTGTGATTGCTGCCTCTGTAGCCCTCCCGCTCCCAGAGGGGAGTATTTAGGTTGAGAGATATGATACAGAGCAGTGATCTCCAAAATGTTTCTCCACAAACCACAAAATTGCTGAGGGTCTTGGTGGACCGCCTAATGATTTTTCTTCCCTCTTGTTTTGTAATTGTAATGTGCTGTGCTAGATGCTAAACTACTTTTTAAAAAAAGTTTATACCCCCATCTTGATGCCAGCTATGACTCTAATCCTCTGAGGAAGGCAGAGCCACCTCCTCTGTCACTTCTGGTCTGTCCCACTCACCTTCGGGAGGACCACCAAGTTATAAGAACAATGGAGCAGCCATTGTGCCTACCATTCTTTATATGTAAGTGGCTGTGCATCTCTGCAGTTGCCACCGTGGACCACCTAAATGAAGCTCATGGGCCACAGGGGGTCTGTGGACCACACTATGGGAACCACCGATATAGGGGGCTTGGCATCACAGCTCTAATTAAATTTAGCACTTTCTGCAGTTGCTCTAATGTAAAAATAACAATGTCAGAAGATCCACTTGCAGATCTTCCAGGTAATACTTTGGCCCCAGAGTAGCTGAACTATGGTCCTCCAGATGTTGGAGTACAATTCCCATCAACCCCAGCCAGCATGGCCGTTGGTCAGGGATGATGAATGATAATGGTAATCCAGCAACATCTGGAGGGCCACAGTTTAGCCTAAAGGGTTATATACTTAACAGGATAGGTAACTTATCAGGCACATCCTCTGTGACAATGACCATTGGTGCTCTTGGGTAATTTTAGACTCTGGTCTTACCAAGTCGGCACATTTAAGAGGGTAATATATATCACTTCGCTTTCGCTGCTTTCACCATTCACCCAGTTACGGACCTGATGACAGTGGCTTCTTGCTTTTATAGTAATAGTTTTGTAGTCACTTTAGCTAGGGGACAGTACGATATTAAAAGAGTATATAATCTGATAATGTTACTCTGTCATTGTTACCAACTTTTTAGAATGTCCTTTGCTATTTGGATTCATTTTTTCCTAAAATGTCTGCTCCCGGTTGGGGGGGTGTATTAATTTTGCTGTTTTCTCAATACTTTCACCCCTCTGTTATTTGTAGTTGTATTGAACAAAAAATATGTAAAAATGTGGTACAGTGGTACCTTGGGATGTGAACGGCATCCATTCCGGAGCCCCGTTCGCATCCTGAACAAAACGTAAGATGTGACTACACACCTGCGCATGCGCAGGTTGCATTTCGCCGCTTCCAAGCATGCGGGTGACGTCATTTTGACCATCTGCGCATGCGCGAGCAGCGAAAACCGGAAGTAACACGCTCTGTTACTTCTGGGTCGCCACGGAGCGCAACCCAAAAATACTTATCCTGAAGCATATTTATCCCGAGGTATGACTGTAAACTTGTCCTGATGCATTGCAGGGCCCTCTGCTGAGTAATGTACTAGGCAAGTAGAGGAGACCCCTTCTTCAGACTTTCTCCTTGAACTCATGCAAGGCTGTGGTGGGAGGAGTGGGACTTGACAATGGAGTCCTCCTACCTATCACATGATTATTCACACGTGAATAATCTGGATGTCCAAATAGAGCTTCTGTGGTTGCCAGAACAGGGCCAAGTAAACAGTTATCCTATAGCAGGGTAAACAAGATGGCAGAAGGAAAGACAACTGACTGTTTTCAACTGGTTAATGTCTTTCCCCTCTAATCAGCAGTTTGGCCAAGCCATTCTCCTCAGTCTTTGGCCAAAGAGTCTTATCACTTCGCAATTTACTTCAAGTCTGCCTTTTAATTAGGTAATTATTATTTATGCTGTTTTCCTCTATTTTGAACACAGT
This sequence comes from Podarcis tiliguerta, assembly GCF_965153285.1. Taxonomy (NCBI): domain Eukaryota; kingdom Metazoa; phylum Chordata; class Lepidosauria; order Squamata; family Lacertidae; genus Podarcis; species Podarcis tiliguerta. The sequence goes on along the minus strand of NC_139542.1, from coordinate 35,800,784 downwards.
TGCTGGGGTTGGCTGAAAAAGGGACCATGTTTATTATTAGCAAGTGAAGGAATCATAAAGGAAAAAATGAAAAGAGGTCGTTTTGTTTCCATGGTGTTCCATTGGATCATTCCTGAATGACATTTTACCATGTAACAAAGAACAGTCATGTTGTTGTGCAACCCTCATGAAAACCAAGCTAGGATACGCTGGCATTGGTTTAGATTTTTCCTCGGTCATTCCCTAAAATATCAGGACTCTGACATATCCAAATGTTTTTAATATCTTGGAGGAACAAGGTTGTATTCCTTGACAACATGAATGCTCCCCATATGTGTCCTTTTGTTAAAACCACTTTTAAAATGCCCCCTTAGATTTTTTAAGATGTTAAATAGTTGAGCATTTATTTCAGCTTTTTGTGTAATAGAACACAGAATGTGGTGTAGAGAAGCTGCCACATCTGACCACAACTAATAAAATAGTCATTCAGGATATGCCCAAGCCAGGTCTCATGGTCTGTATCTTTTTCCTGAGAAGGTTTCAGGTTAGATTTCCTTCATTTTCCTTCCAGCTTCTAACTCCTTTAGTATCAAATTTAGATTTTGGACTGCAAGGTGTAATAAATGGTGTGGGTTATGTTGATGATTTAGATTTCATACTCACTCTTTACCATAAGGTCCCAGGGTGAGTTACAGCGATATAAAGACATAACATTAAAATTCCGTAAAACAATTTTCAATCAGAGAAATAGGGTGAGTCCTTAAAAATATTTCTCAGTTCTCAAAGGTCATGGTAAAGATTTGCAAAGCCTCAAGCACATGATAACTGACATTCTGCCACTGGTGGCACTTGATGATGGAAGTAACTCTAGTGGGAATGCTAGGTTGTTGAAAGAGAATTGGAGAGGTTGAGAAGCTTGAGCCAAACCACAGGTAGCCAGCTGAGTTAAACCAGAAATTAATAATTATGTGATGCATGGAGTTGTACAGTCAGCCTCCAAAGGAGCCCCAAAGATGGATGCCAGCCAGCTGTAAGAGTGAGAAACAAAGACAAGGGGGTTTCAAACTGACCCTTTGACATTAGCCTGGCATGAAACCTGCTATGTTCCTAGCAGAAGGAAAACGGGAAACAACTGTTGAGGCCTGCAGGAGGGGGGCAGAAAAACTTCATGGTTCGAGCAAAACAAAAGCACAAAAGGGAACAAGCTGCTAAGCATGAGAGAAAACAGCTCAAGTGCATTTTAAAAATGTGCATTTCAAGATGCATACATTGAGGGGGGAAACCACATATTTAAATATGTATTTTGTTATAAGATATGTATTAAATAATACAAATATTAGTGGATTTTTTTAAAATAAGGAATTGCAGCTTAATGCTGAAGTGAGATGGATGGACTTCTGAATAAGCACATGTGAAATTGATATGGACAAGAAATAGACGTATCCATCCATACCTAATTTTGCTTACCTTCCCACCTGGAGAAGAGTCCTAGGGAACTCGAATGTTTGCTTAGTAAAAATGAGATATAAACTTCCCTTTGTGACATTTTGTTTTGTTAAGGTACTACTAGCTTGTAGCTTTTGCATTCTTTACCCTCCATGACAACATTGCATCAAAAGAGAGCCCCTTTGCCCAGTCTGGGTAGCAGCCCCCAGGTCTCTTGCATTACTTTCAAAATGCCTTGCATAGGAAGGAATGATTGCTACCTTCTGAACAGATAAGGTAAAAGTTAACAAACTGTACAATTACGTATTAGGTAACGATTAAGATATACAATGAATCATATGATGAGGAAAGACCAGTCCTAGCTGCAGACAAGGGAGCAGAAAACACCAGAGGGCAGTATTTACTAGTCATTGTCACTTTTACTTGCCATGTGTATTTCCACTAAAAAAACCTTTAAAAAATTTAACTACTGTGTCACTTAGTTTTTAAAGATTATTGAAATGTCTCTTTTAGCTCTTAGCCCTTTTAAAGACTAATACAGTTTTTGAGTCCTACCTGTGTTCATGACAATATTTGATTGCTAGTCTTTAACGCTTCTGTTGCTCAGACACAGAAAATATTTAAATAAGACTGCATGCTCAAAATCATTAAGAACAGATTAATTATGCCTTAACTAGGAAGAGATCCTGAACATGTATTCTGACTTGTAAATTTAGCACACATCAGTGGATCATGTGACATAAAGGGAGAAAGCTTGTAGACGTTCCCAGGTTCTCTACCTAGGGCTGAAAAAAAGTTTCCTGTCTAAAACCCTGGAAAGCTGCTACCAGTTAATATAGCCCAAGGATCAGTGGTCTCCCTTTGATGATGGTGCATGGAATGATTAGCCTGATAATCTCCCCCACTCCTTACCTTCAGTGAGATGCATCAGTAGGATTTCATGCATAACATATAATGTTGTGCATTGTATTTTATGCAGGTTTATTCAAGTCAGTGTCGCCACAGTCATAAAGGATTATGTCCCTGTACCTTAAGACCATGTAAGGCTGAAGTCAGCCCAACTCTTTGTTGGGGTATGTCCTTAGCATCACTTTAATATACAGTAGTTCCCTTTCATGGTCTTTAAGAGCTGGGTTAGGGAGAGGGCAAAAAGTTAATTCACCGCCATCCCCCTTTCAATCAATGTTTGGTTGGGGCATTCTAATCTGCAGTGGTGAACTGGGAGTACAGAACCAAATAACCGCAGTTGTTAGTCTTAATGAATACAAGATTCAATATAACATGTGTCCCATGATTTTTAATTATATTATTTTAAATGTAAACATACTCAAACCTGACAAATCAAACTGAACATAAAAATATTAAAAACTGCATATTGTTTTTGCCAACTTTTGTTTTATTTCACATATGAACCATGATAAGACTGCCACCAGTGGTATTTTGTTAGATGCTTGTTGTGTAAACTGCAGTGAAGTAGTAATTTCCTGTTTCTGAAGATGATAATAACTATCAGCAGCTCTAGGAAAACAACACAGGTAAATATGACTAGTGATGCTTAAGCTCTGTTGGTTGTATATACACTTTCAACTGATTCATATTACTGATGTGATGTCTTTTTCTGAGGGAAACAGTAGTACTAGTAGTAATAATAATAGTAGTAATTTCTCATTTCTTACTCCTTCTATTCCACAGTCCTGCTCCAAGGCCCAGTGACCTCTCTCTGCTTCCAGATTGATCCACAAGCCAGCTGTGTCAAGAGACAACAAAAATTTCATGTGACCAAGCCAGGTAGGCATTTGAGTGGCATTACCTTAACAAAGAGACTGGTTTGACAAGCATAGCGGTCCCTTCCCATTTTACAGATACCAAACTACAAACTTGGAGACCCACAGGCATAATCCAAAGCAAACCTCCCAGTCCTATAACAATACTGTACTTTTGCTTCAGCACCTTCTTAGGACTGTCCCCCCCCCCTTTTTTTTTTTTTGTTTGTCTGACAGTTTGAAAACTCTGTAGAAGCACAGGAGGCAAAAGTTGTATTTCAGACATGAAGACATTGGGAAACGGGAAACACTTCATGTGGTCTCCTACTCTTTTCAGTAACTTATATTCCATGATGTTTTGGGAAACCAGTGTTTTGTAACGGTATTTTAAGAAACCTGGCTTGCAAGTGGGTTTAACTGTAAAACACCCATTCTGTGCCTTCACCAAGCCCTAGTTGCAAAAGAGCAATAGAATGAACTTTTGTTTTATCTCTAATTCTCTCAACAGCTTCCTGGGAGCAGGGGTTGTTTGACAACACTCCTGAACCAAACAATAATTTCACCTCACCACAAATTAAAGCTGTTCAACTTCATAACAACATTTATTAAAACAACTGTTAACCTTTTTATCTTCATCTGCCAGAGGAAAATTGGAAGGTGACGAGGCGAGACTCCACGCTCCCCTACAGACCTCCAGGCAGGTAAGATTTCCTAAAGTGAAGTAGTCTAGGAGTTCAACTGAAAAAGCAACAACAACAACAACAACAACAACAACTGTGCATTCTCTGTGGGTATCACAGAAAATCTCATTGAAATGGATAGAGCAATAGATGGCTAGAACCTATTCAAAGACAAAGCTGTATGAACAGCACCTGCCATTTAGAAATGGTACCAGGTAAACAGCTAATGAAATCAGAAAATTAGGACTGAATTGCAATATGGCCCTATGCAGCCAGTGGAGGCTGGTCCATTGGAGTGAATGAAGCACAGTTCCACTAACTTCAACCTGCCTTTATACAGCCCCACCTGACTCCTCCTTAACTAGTAGGAACGTTCCTCCTTCTTAGTCTTTGTGTTGCCTTTTTAAAATAACTCATCAGGGAACAAGTTGTGGACCACACTAGACTTAGTTGGCTGTGCCTGACTTTGTCTGCTTTTGGCCTCTCTGTTTTCCACCCTACCAGCCCCAATGGGTACCAGACACTACTGTCTCCAAGAGTTATGTCCATTTGGCAGGATAGGATGGCTGCTTTCTCCGACTGCATCTGCGGGACAGAGATATTTCAGCATAATGAATTTAAGCCAGCATAGTGTAACTATTGCACTGGCAATAGGCTGGGCTAGATGGAGCCTTGTGTTGGCAGAATATGGCAAGGATGGGATATGGGCAGAACTGGAAGTATGGCAAGGGAGGAGCACGACAGTGGAAATCCTACATCCTTTCAGAAGTTCTATGCTCCCCTCCTTGCTGCAAGAGCATAATGCAGAGGTGGGGGTCTATTTCAGCATCCCTTCATGGGCAACCTTCTGAGGACCTGACACCAGTGGTGGATGTGACAAAAGTGGGTGTGTTGAGACACATACCACTCTCCATCCTCAATCCAGACAAGCAAGAGATATTATTACCCTTCAAGGACACATTCCGGCCAGGTGCAATTACTAAAAGGGACACAGTGCAGCAGGCCAGTGAAGGATGTGGTCTGTGGTTTGGGTGTGGACTGGGCCAGAAGAGAAGCTTGGGAGGTCACATTTGATGGCTCCAGATCCATAGGAAAAGATTTTGAAACTAGCCAATATGGCAATTGATAGTGATGTTCATAGGAAACCTTATGAAAGCCTTTGGCAATTGGTATATGTGCCCCTTTATTTATCATGACCGAAATACATCAACCATTTCCTTTAGCTCAGCATTCATCAGGACAACACAGTCAACCTGATGCCCAGGAAATAGCTATTTATTATTAGACTGAAAATGCTTGCTACAGTGTGAGATTTTCTGTTTGCATTCTTGTCTACCTTGGTCCTGAGACAAGTGTCAATCAAAATATGCATATTCCGACCAGCAGAACTGAACTACTCCTATAGTAATATTCATTCTGCATCTCTGCATATGTTATTTTTTTTAATCAGAAAACCTGTCAAAAAACTTTTCATATGTAATAGATGGGGTTGAATGGGGTTGAAAAGCATAAGGGAGTACAGTGGTACCTCAGGTTACATACACTTCAGGTTACATACGCTTCAGGTTACAGACTCCGCTAATCCAGTGCTTCAGGTTAAGAACTTTGGTTCAGGATGAGAACAGAAATTGGGCTCCGGCGGTGCAGCGGCAGCAGGAGGCCCCATTAGCTAAAGTGGTGCTTCAGGTTAAGAACAGTTTCAGGTTAAGTATGGACCTCCAGAACGAATTAAGTACTTAACCTGAGGTACCACTGTAGATAGGCCCTAATTAGCTGGAGTCTTTCTTTCTTTCTTTCTTTCTTTCTTTCTTTCTTTCTTTCTTTCTTTCTCTTTTTCTTTCTGTGCCCTTCGCCCCTTAAACATGTAAACAAATCACAGATGGTAGAGTGCTGAAAAGCTGTCATTCTGGTTAACTAACTGTGTCAATTGACTCAAAGAAAACAGCATGGTATTAATAGAACAAATCCCTCAAAGAAGGCAAGAAGCTGAAGTTTACCAAATGACCTGTGTATTACCTGGGCATATATATTAACAGATGAGACCTAGAGGCCTAGTTCAAATCTTGGTGAATCAGGAAGGAAATTTTGCTGATATTATTTGTTAGATGCCTCATAAGCAAGTTCTCTAGGTGCTGAACCATTTACACAGCCATGCTAAGTACTTGATGGCTGCAGTAACTAGTCACAATCTGCTTATGTGAATAGACCATCATAGATACAATAGCACAGACAGATCATTCATATCACATCTAAGCCTGGCAATATAAGACATTCTGGTCATGGGTTAGCCCTTGGCATCCTTGGGCAGCTGCAGGAGCCAAATGGTGTAGCAGAGGCCAATGGTGCTAACACCTTCCCTTGGTCTGTGAGTCATCATTTTAAATTGCCCACAATATTCTTTGGAGCAATGCTACATACAATGCAGAAATTTTTAAATGGTATCTTGCTGCAACCACCTGGTAAACCTGTGGCAGGAGCCCAATGTCATAGGAGAAGCATTCAACTCAAGTCAAAGACTGGCCCTGATTACATTCTGCCTGGGGAAAGTAGTCATGTTGTGAGTTCTGAAAAGCTTGGAGGTTTTCTAGAAGAGAAAGAGGGAATGCTGCCTCATTGTTTATCTCTTTGTTAATCAACTGACTTCTTCATTTGAGGCATTTGCACTTAAAGGTGCCAATCATGTGTACAATAGCCAAGGGTAGATAAATCATATGGCATGTGTATGAATGCATGTGCAATCTATCCCAATTTCTAACTAGAGGGAGTGCAATTACTACATTTGTTTCCTTAGCAATGGCATCACCATGGAGAACACAAAGGACTCTGCATGTTCCCAAATGCCGTAAGAATCATTTGGGCACAGTAGGAACACCTCTTCCTGGATCTGAAGCACAATAAGCACATGCACATTCACAATGCCATTTATATGGCAACAGAATGTTGTGCAGTCTTTCAGAACACATTAATAGATCTTTAGATATTACTCATTACATTACAATATTCAACATTTACACAAGAAGAGCCTGCTGGATCAGGCCAATGGATCTCACAGTGTCCAACCAGATTCTTGTGGGAAACCTCAAAAACAGGACTCAAGCACAAGAGCACTTGCCCCTCCTGTGGAATCTAGCAACTGTTATTCAGAGGCATTACTGTCTTCAACTGTGAAGACAGACAATAGCCATTACGGCTATTATCTTTGATAGCTCTCGCCTCCTTGAATTTGTCTAATTGTCTTTTACGGGAGGGGGGGGGCGGTTCCAGCTGGAACTTGCCAGAATTCAGTTCTGGCACCTCTCAGGTGGACGCCATTCTAAGAGAATGAGAGAGGCATTCATGGTGAGTTCCGGCACCTCTTTTTCTAGAAAAAGACAGTCATACCTCGGGTTGCGAACGTGATCCATGCAGGAGGCATGTTCGCAACCCGCAGCGTTTGCAACCCACAGCGCACTGTCTGCGCATGTGCGTGACATGATTCAGCACTTCTGTGCATGTGTGTGACATCATTTTTGCATTCCGGTACTTCCGGATTCGGTGCGGCCCGCAACCCGAAAACATGCAATCCGCAGCGTTCGTAACCCAAGGTATGACTGTAGCACTGTTCTTTTAAAGCCCTCTAGGTTGGTGACGGTCACTGTGTCCTGTCAGAGCAAGTTCCTTAGTTTAACTAAGCACTGTGTGGAGAAGTATTTTCTTTTATCTGCCCTGAAACTTTAAACATTCAGCTTCATACACAGAGGAGTTTTCAGAGATACACAATGTTACATTGGTCCTCTGAGAATTTTGCTGTTATTTGTGACATAGCCACAAGTATATAATCACTATCAATCTACCCCATTGTTTCAAAGGTTAGATTCCCACACAACCTATTTTGCCTTTAGCTCTGAGTTATTGAGTACTGCATTCCTAATGTTCTGTCACACTCCAGTAGCACCAAATATGAGTGTTCTGTCACAGTAGACTCAGTGCTGTTTACCTCACGAGGCACATTATTATCAAATTAACTCACAGAGCTCTGCTTCTCAACCTGTTTGAGTGCTGAGTAGAGTAAGAAATTTATTTGGTTCCCTTTTGTGCAGGAGTCTAGTATACCCAACCCAAAGTTTCTGTTTTGCAGACTGGAACATAACTCCCTGCCAGAATGCCCTTTCCCAGAATTTGCAATATACTGTCGGTGCACAAAAAGTCCCCCCCCCCCAAAAAAAAACAGACTTTAAAATTGAAATGCAGATTTTGCTGGCGAATGCATTGAAAAGTTTGCATTTTAAATAGATGGGGTGGATTTGTTGTTGTTTAGTCGTTTAGTCATGTCCGACTCTTCGTGACCCCATGGACAGATCTATCCATTTCGGTTCTCCCAGTATCTCATTTCTTCAATTTTTAAATTCAGTTCTCTAATTTTTAGCAACATCTTTCATTATTTGCTATTTACTATATTCTTTTTTTTTAATTGTGTGTTAAGGGGGGAAAGACCCACAAAACTATGTCCTCTAGAAAAGGGCAGAACAGCAGGAAAATTGATGGTTTCATTGTAACCAGAGACAGATAAACCCCCAGCCTCCAGGTGAATATGTTGGTTAAATGTTTAGATTAACTCATTTGATTGAAACAATTGGTGCTGAAGGAAGCAGCCACACCCTCTTCTGATGAACTGCTATCTCCTTGTAAAATTGCTGGGCACCACAACTTCCCTCAGGTAACACCTGCTTTCTTTGTTGCTAGTTAAGCCCATGTCAAAACCAAGCTCCCTTTACTTAACCTAGCTTTGTTTTTGTTTTTTTTTAAAAAGCTTTTTGATCCTTAAAAGACCTGGCATAGCTGTAAGCAATAGCAATTACCAATAATAAGGGCTACATTTAGAGTCCTTTCCTCAGAGGCACCGATCCTCGTAATCCAATGCACACCAAATGAGGAGAAATTGCAAGTTCTGGAATATAAAAAGAGTGCCACTGGATCAGAACAGAGGTCCACCTGGCCCAGCATCCTGTTTCCAACACTGGGCAGCCAGATGGGTCTAGAAAGTCCACAAACAGAAAATATAGACAACAGTCCTCCTTCCCCCATTGGTTGTTTGAATCTACAGCAACTGTGTTTCCTCCAAATGTTGCGGTCTCGTCTAATCCCATGAAATAGCCACAGAAAGCTCTGTCTTCCATAAATGTGTCTGATTCCCTTCTAAAGCCAACCAAGACCAGCATTATATCTTCTGGCAGCAAGATCCATAAATTAATGTGATTTATGATGGTGTGCTTTCCCCCCTTTTCTTCTTCTTCCTAAATCTGCTCCCATCAATTTAACCAGGCTACCTTAAATTCCAGGATTATGAGAGGTTAAACCAAATGATTAAAATACTAAATGGGAAAACCATTAAGCCTGTCAAACTTGGGTTTTCCTATGTAGTGTTTGGATGTTTCATTAAACCCATCGTTGGAAGTATCCAAGTACTAAAGCATCTCATTTCACTGGAAATTCTGGAAGCAGTGTGATTTAGCTTTAAATGGGGTTAGATTTTATTATGAAACTGCGTATTAACAGCTGACAATATTGAAACAAAATCTCAGAATGAAAATATTATAATTTCCAATGGCAGTGTGCAGTGCAGTATATCTGGAAGTCACAACAAGACTAGCATAGCTAAGTCAGCTTTAAATGTCCAAAAATGCAAAGTCTTGTGAATTCATTCTATTCATTGATCTGCTCTCTTTTTCTGCTGCTATAACTCTTTTATTCTTCCACCCAGATCTATGTAAAACAATGTACTATCATGTCATTAAGCAAGCACTAAGAAAATCGTTTTGCCAAATGTACTTTCCCAGAAGGATTTTTTTCTTAGCATTAATACATTTTCTCATTCTCTCTTGTTTTATGGGTTTGCTAGTCGTGTCAGGAAAAGATGCTTAATGTCAAGATATTCAGCTCAGCTCTTCTTTGAAGGCTTTTCTAACCTGATGCTATCTAGCTCAAGGATGAGCAAACTTCAAACTTGTGGGGTCAACTTTTTTTTCATTAGATCCCTAAGATTCACCAACTGGAGACAAGTGATTGCATAATTTCCAGACAGGCAGCTAACTAACTGTGTTAGTTTGTTGCAGCAAAATCAATCGGTACATTTGCAAATAAATGCCTATGTTGGAAAAGAAGCCTTCATTGACCTCTTTCCCAAGCGCTGTGTCCCTGGAATTTCTCACCTCTCATAGAAGTGGGGTGAGCATAACAGTATTTTCTGTTCCACCACAGAGAACAATTTGTAAAACTTTTTTTTTTTCCTATTTAGGGAAATATTTTACTGAACAAGGCAACAAATCATTTTACTGGCATGGCAAGCCTGTTAGATGGTTGTAAATGGAGTTATTGGTGAAAGGGAATGGCAGAAGAAAGATAGCTGCAATCTTCAAGTCTCTGTCAAATGGTAGTAGAATCTGCCTGGAATGAAGCATCACAACTTATCTGACATTCTGTTCTGTCTCCTCTTTTTATTTGCTTTTGGTTCCCTGATAATGAATCTGACTCACGTTGCTTTCATTTTCTGTTCCAAGGGTTATACAAAATATTTCTTCCTTCCTTTTAATGAGAAGTCTTATCATCTTTACTGGAAAACTATGGAATGAATTAATCCATTTTGCATTACTTTCTATGAGAAAGTGCGCCTTGGTTTTGGAACAGACTTCCGGAAAGGATTAAGTTTCAGAACCAAGGTACCACTGTATTGACCTATCCTTCCCCAACCTGAGCTGGCTAGAGCTCGTGGGAAACTGTAATTTAAAACAAATGGAGGGCACCAGGTTGTGGAGGCTGGATTGTTGTTGTTGTTTAGTCATTTAGTCGTGTCCGACTCTTTGTGACCCCATGGACCAGAGCACGCCAGGCACTCTAGTCTTCCACCACCTCCGGCAGTTTCGTCAAACTCATGTTTGTAGCTTCGAGAACACTGTCCAACCATCTTGTCCTCTGTCGTCCCCTTCTCCTTGTGCCCTCCATCTTTCCCAGCATCAGGGTATTTTCCAGGGAGTCTTCTCTTCTCATGAGGTGGCCAAAGTATTGGAGCCTCAGCTTCAGGTTCTGTCCTTCCAGTGAGCACTCAGGGCTGATTTCCTTAAGAATGGATAGGTTTGATCTTCCTGCAGTCCATGGGACTCTCAAGAGTCTCCTCCAGCACCATAATTCAAAAGCATCAGTTCTTCGGCAACCAGCCTACCTTATGGTCCAGCTCTCACTTCCATACAACACTATGGGGAAAACCATAGCTTTAACTATATGGACCTTTGTCGGCAAGGTGATGTCTCTGCTTTTTAAGATGCTGTCTAGGTTTGTCATTGCTTTTCTCCCAAGAAGCAGGCGTCTTTTAATTTCGTGACTGCTGTCACCATCTGCCAGTGATCATGAAGCCCAAGAAAGTAAAATCTTTCACTACCTCCATTTCTTCCCCTTCTATTTGCCAGGAGGTGAGGGGAAATTATTGGATTGTCACACTAATCCTGTTTACTTTTCAGCACCAACTAACCACATACTTTGTCACTCAGCCTTTTGCAGGCATTTGATGAATGAAGTCCAGTTGCTAATGAAACTGCATTAAGTCAGTTTTTCAGTTATGTGTAGAGTTTTTAATTGTGGTATTTATTTCTGGTTCGTGTTATTTTAGTTTGATTAGTTTGTATCATGTTTTTATGATGTAATACACCCTGGGATCAATAATCGATAAACGGTGAACTAGAAATTAAATGAATTAAAATACAGGCTTCACATGATTTTCTAGATGGAAAATGTAAGATCTGAAGTAGCCATTCATAATGGACTTCAAAGGCTGAACTTTAATTTCACTTCACATGCTAACAGAAAATGCTGAACTCACACTGGAATTGCCTCACATATAAGCAAACCAAGTCAATATTATGACTGGGTATAGAAGACATAATAATAAATGATCATGTTCATTTGAGTCTTAGGGGAGGAAACATTTTATCTATGAAGCTCCCAGTAGCAGACAAAAATATATGTTACAAGTGTCAGGTAGAGATGTTATAAAAGTGCCTTGTAACAAATACCCATAATATCCTAAAGGGATATTCCTAGTGAGCAGGCAGTAACTTGTCCTAGGAGGCAACAGCAGGCATGGAGGAATTTCAGCAATGCTTCCAATTGCTACATCTTGCTGTCTGAAAATGTAAAGGCACCTTAGAGATGCAGCCATAAATTTACTTGGCTTGTAAATGTCATTAACTGTGTTCCATATGGAATTAATGATGGATGAACTGCCCTCATGTCAATTCAGAAACGGCTTGGATATTATGTGCTTTCTTGGCAAATGTTTGGGAAGAACTCATCTGCTTCTGAGAGTTCTTTCCTGCCTTGTAATATTGCCATATGCTCTCCAATACAGTCACGAGGTCAGTGCTCTGTGGCTGATGCTCAGGAGGCAATATAATAAATATATATATTGCCCTTTGAAAATTGTTCCAAATGCCATCATTGGCAGACAGCCACTTGGAAATCCAACCCCCTCAAAAACAAATACACTAAGAAACAAGAGAGGGTATCATTTCTTCCAGAAGTGAAGTCATGCTCTGAGTTCCAACCCTTAAATTCTCAGAACAGCACCATCCATTCACAAAATGTGGGTATCAGCAGGCTCCAATGATCTCGGAGGTTTGTGGAAAGAAATTTAAAAACCCAAAACTATCCAGTGGAGTCTGAGCATGCTCAGGGGGTACAGAATGCTGACCAATGAGAGAAATGAAAGAAAACAGAATAACTAGGAAGATGGAGGAATGGAGCATGGCTCCCTGGCTGGAACCGTAAAGATGACTGGTTACAGGTCCTATTTTTTCATCCAGTTGGCTGGTTGGTTAATCTTGACCCACAGTCAAAGCAATCAACAAGTTCAGTGAGATGAAAGAGTTTAACGTTCATTTTGCACATGAATCAAGGCAGTTGGGTTAGGGCACCTGATGGATTGAACATTAACTGTTTATACTCAGAAACTCATTTTACATTCTGAGCCAGAGAAGAACTTACTGAGGACATGTTGGTTGGTTCATAATATCTTGAAGCATTGTGATTTGGACAATTCACATTCCAAAGTTTGACAGAATCACTACATGGCAACCTTTAAGATAGATTCATCTTTGGTGTGACTGAGAGGCTTAAAAGATAATATACTCATTGTTAAACTAAAACAGTCTGTCTTCGTGGAAGTAGAAACATATCATTGCTTCAATCTTATTTTTATTCTGTCAGAGTACAATTCCCCTGTCAATGCTTGTCATGTTTCAAGGTTAAACACCATTCATTTGAAAAATAACATCAACTACAGGACTAACATACTGCATGTGGCCGTTCTAAAGAAAATAAATATAATTCAGATCTGAAATTCATTGGCATAACCAGTCATAGACCTCACTTCTAAGTGTCTTTATATTTTGCAAGTGAGAAAACCATATGAACAAGCTGATGTTGATTTATAGCTAATGTGATGTTTGCTGTCCTGTCTAATAAAAGAGGCCATAGAGCTAGTTGAATATCAATGTTGAAGATGTACGTTTTTGGTGTACAAAGCATAGAATTCTGGCACTCTAGAATTGCCCCTCTGTTAATATCACAAATTAATAGAGCAGCAATTCCAGATTGACAGAGTATTCTAGTTATATAGCCCCTTTGAATTAATGAACAAATTAATGTGTTAATGAGAACAATCAGAATATTAACTTATGTTTAGGTCAAATAAATATTTCTTCAAATTATTGAGTGGGTTATGTACCATAATTGCCTATGTTCACAAAAAGCATTTGTCTACTTTAAGGAACACTTCTCTAAGTTTCTGAACAAAGCTAAGAATTGAAAACATAACGGAATGGGCTAGTGTGTATTTAAAGAATATTATGATGGTGGCTTTTGGAAAGGTGTTTCAAGGTCTGTCTGATCTGCAAACAAATTTAAGAGTTGTGACAGAAGCCAGCTTAGTAGCTATAGAGACGGTATTTTGGCCATCTCAAATCCTGCCTGTTTAGACTATGTCTATGTCATTCATCTGTGGATAGCTCAGTCGGTAGAGCATGAGCGTGGATTTGAGTTCACTGTTGGGCAAAAAATTCCTGTATTGCAGGGTGCTGGACTAGATGAATTCCGTAGTCCCTTCCAAATCTACAGTTCTATGATTCTGTGACCCTTGAATCCAGTAGCAATCTAGACACATAGCTGGACCCTGCAGAGGTATCGGCTATGGAGCTGGATCAAGCACAAGGCCATCAGCCAGCTGATGAAGATCAGGAGAAGCCACAAGTTCCCCATCTTTATAAAATGCCTAATGCTGTCTAATTGAAAGCAAGCCAATGAAAGCTAGTGTTAAGCACTCATTTTCCCCATAAACATTGGATATTCCAGTCAAAGTAATTTTCTGAACTGTGAGGAGGTTCAAGCAAAGTGCTACAGGTAAGAAAGACGGGATACCTGAAGGGGGCTTGTGGCTCATTGTCCTGTGGTGCTGCAGTGATCAACTTTCAACATGTTCACTCTTGCCTTTCTGGTTTCTTTTTACAATACACCAACCAAAAGCTTGGGGGGGGGGGAAACAAGTACAAGGAGAAAAATCCATAGGTGATGCTTTTTCATCCCCCTGGGCCAAAGTCATTCCTAACTGGTGGTCAGGAATAGCATAAACTATACTTCAGGAATGTAACACAGTTTTGTGAGAGCCCCTATTTTTATAGTTTAGAAATCTGAACCAGTACGTTTGACATGAGATCTTGACAGATCATCTGAACCTTCTTCCAGAATTAGGTTTACACTATTTTTATTTTTATTTCTTGCTTCCTGCTAGTACTTGTGCCATAGAATAAATGCATGTAGGAGATCATGGCCAAAAAAAGAGGTGGGGGAAGAAAGAAGCCCTATGACCAGATGTTTTAAAGTGAACCCTGAACCATTTTTCACACACACACACACACACACACACACACACACACACACACACACCCCACTGGCCAGAAGTAGGGCCTGTTATTTATCTAAGCATGTCAATGTGCTGACAGAGTACCAAAAAGAAAGATGGTTAGCAGAGCTCCACAAATATACTTTGTGTGTCATTTCCCTGAAGGCAGAAAGGTGAATGGGTCAATCACTAGTGAGGCATTTGCTTTAGGGCTGCAACATTTAGTCAATTAATCAGATTACACTTGATTGATTAAAAAGGTGCCCCCAATTAAGCAGGCAGCAGATTTTACTTTTTTAAAAGACAGCTTGGTTATTATTTTTAGTACAAGTAAACCACATGTGGCATTAGCTATCTTAGAAAAGGCATTTCTATTCTGAGTCTGTCCCTCAGGTTCCTTGTCCCTCAACCCAACTATTGTATTTGAAGATATTGGTACAAAAGTTGGGTGCCTGCCCCTCTCTCTGCTGGACAGTGGCAAGATCCCCTGGGCTCCCAGGCACCCACACAGGGATGGAAGACAAGGCAGAGACTGTTGTGCTTTAAGAAAGATGGTTTATTCACCTATTTACACCGTTCTGCATGGAGGAGTCCAGATCTTGTGGCATGGTCACTTCAAGAGGCAGCAGCCTGCAGCCTGCTTCCTCCAAAGATGAATCTCAGCCCTTTTTCTCCCTCTCCTCCTTCCCAGAAACCCCCTGCCCTCCCCCAGAGCAGTTACACTGGCAACCTCCCAAATCCCCAGTCTCTGTTCATACCTGGGGCAAAGAGGAAGGAGTTCCCTTCATAGGAGCCAACTGCTAGGGGCTAAGGGGTCTTCACACACACCCCCAATAAAATATTTGAGGTACCAGGCCCCCCCCAAATTGTGAGCATTGCCATTCAAATAGTGTTTGTTTGCCACATCATGGGATCAATTATGTGGGGTGGGGCTTATTTATTTAAGAGGGAATCCCTAGTTCCCTTGTATTGTTAATGTTCCCCAATTGCTCTCTATTATTTATTGATGACTTGCGCAGCCACAGGAATTCCTTTGCAGCTTGCATCTTCCTTTCATATCACAAATAACCAAAATCCTAGCATTTATTAATTTCTAGTGTTTACTCTAAATCTATAACAATATTTATTACATTTAGTTCATGTATATCCCAACCTTCTTCCAAGAAGCTTAAATTAGGTCTACATCCTTCTTCCCTCCTTCCACGGTTGTATCCTCACAGTGACCTAGGTATTCAAAAAATCCATGTAGGGACTCAAACTGGGTAGGGGATGTGTGCACCTACGTTAATGCCACATCCAACATCCCCATGGCTTCCCGCCATCTGAGGGAAAGGCTCTGAATCATGCCAGGTATGAGACCCCAGAAAGCAGCCTCCACCATTTTCTCCCTAGAAGTGGGAAGAGGTCAGCAGTGCCTCCTATTCACTGAGAGGCTGCTGTGGAGGCACCATAGGGCGTGCTGAGGAGGAGGCAGATCTGCTGCCCCTGTGGATCCTGCCACAGAAGGCAGTTGTCTCAGTTTGCCTCCATGGACATAGCCAAGAGGGGCAGGGGGGCAGCTTCCCTCCCAATCATTTAAAACAATTGAAATACTTAACGAACTGACCAATCATGTCAGTTCTGCCCAACCCCAACAAAAATCCTGGCTACGCCCTGAGCAGGGGGACTCAGTAAGAGTCCTTTTGCAATGTTCTGAATACCAAAAGATTGCAGGTTTAAACAAATCAGTATGTGCCACTATTAGGGGTGGGAGAGCAATTTGTTCACATATAAAGGCTAACCCACCTAATTTTCACTTTCCAAAGTAACAAGGGGACTGAAATACAGACATCCTTCAAAATTCACACATCTCCGAGTTTTGGAATGCAGTTTTCCATTCAAATAATGTGCAAAAAAATGCATATATTGGTGAAAAAGATATACAAAAACTTTCACTTCCTTTATCCACATCATCAATCAAACTGTTATGCCGGGAATTTTATTAAACTGCAGTAAAATTATTTAAAGTGTCAGAAATTTGTAAATGGTTACAGATATACTTGTTCTATACTTCCACCTGCTGGTCAATGGAGATGGACAAAAAGAGGCAAAATAAACATGGCATTGGCAGTATAGGCCATTCTTAATCTTCACGTTGCCTTTTGTCAATATTATTCAATGGAAATCACACATGGAAAGAGATATGTTATGCCTCTTGAGGCCCTGTTCCATAAATAGCACAACAGCAACAAGGAAAGCCACCCCCTCAGTATTTATATGTTGAGAGATAAAGGCAGGGCATTTGATCTTGCTTGTCCCTTTGATGCATATTTCCTTTTGTTGTATGAATCTCAGTGGTGCTTGTCTGTCACTTGACTATTAGAACAAGGCCCTAATTCATCCTTTGCAAAGATCAGACACTTTCCATACCCCACCTAATTTGCCTACTGCACAAAAATGTGTGTAGATAAGCATGGTGAAAAATAATTGAAGCACAGGGAATAGGATTTTAGTGACTTCATTCACAGCTTCTGTTACGGGATGGGGATCACTGACATATTTATGCAGAGCAATAGATCTGCTCCTTTGCAATCCAAACCTAAGCAGGCTTAGGTGGACTTAAGCATTGATATCAATGGGATTTACTTCCATGTAAGTATGTGTAGGCTTGCAGCTTGAGAGTGTAATTTTAAGCACACTTGGCAATTTCTCTCTCTCTCTCTTTTACAGTATGACTCAATGCCCAAATGCAACTGTGTGCATCAAAAAGCTAGAAGCAAAACGAACATAAACTGAAAAGTGGCCATACATCAATTCTGAAGTTAGGAACATAGAAAACTGCTTTATACCAGGTCAGTCTATTTGTCCATTTGGCTTAGGGCCATCTAGTCTCAATTGGCAGCAGCTCTCTAGGGTCACAGGGAGAGATGAAAATAATTGTGAATTTGTTAATGTTTGGTTTTAGTCCTACTTTGAATTAATATATTTTTAAGTGGCTTAGAAGTTTTCTGTACAAATAGATCAAAAGATAGCATACAAGGTTTTCAGCATATCAAATGAATGGTATTTTTTAAAAAAATTTTAAAAAACCTATTTGCAGTGTCTTCAAAAAAATATATGAATATTCATCAGGAATCAGCAAAGGCTAGTAAAATTATCCTACAGAAAAATAATTCTAATATGAATATTCAGACATTGACTGAAATACATGTGGATGTTCTGCTATACAATATGGTCTACAAAGGATCGTAATCTCTTCTTCTTCTAGCCACTACGTTATTCCACTTCCAAACTGAGCTTCCAAAATCTAAACCATGTTTCTGATCTTTCAACTTTCTGCCATGAGGCAAATTCAAGTAAAGCTATGTGACCTCATAAAACTCTTAGAATACAGCCTGGAGCTCAGACTAACCGAGTAAAAGTTTTTTTTACACTGCCATTGATGGATTGTGCTTAACCAATTAAGCAAAATGCAGAGTGTACCTACTTGATTGTACATAAGACTAAGGGGTGCGACTGATGATATGCTGAATGTGTTGCGTGAAGCTGCTTCTCCCTTTTTTCCTTTTTTACTAATTACAGGTGTGGGGGCAGGAACCTTCCTGGGAATGCAGCATGCTGTGAAGGGATGCTTAACTCTTTTCTCCCCAGCACAATCAAATCTAAAATCCATTCCACATGATTAGAAATGTGGCAACGGGAAGTTTTGTTCTAAGCACTCTAGCCTTGGGGATGACAATTTTAGTTCCAGTCACACTGGGGAGGGAAGAGATAAGCCTCTCCTTGCCATGCTGCAGTCCTGGTAAAGACTGGGGAGGGAAGACATACCGTATTTTTCGCTCTATAAGACGCACCAGACCACCAGACGCACCTAGTTTTTGGAGGAGGAAAACAAGAAAAAAAATATTCTGAATCTCAGAAGCCAGAACAGCAAGAGGGATCAGTGCACAGTGCAAACAGCAAAAGACATAAGTCTCACCTCACCATGTTGCATTCCTGGTAAGGATCATCCTGCCTCCCACCCATTTTGGCACCTGTAATTGATAAAACTAAAGTGCGAGAGAGATGCTACATGCAACACATTAAGCATAATATGTAGGTTTTTCCCTTATCAGGACATGCTTCTGGTTAGGATCAGAGTGTAAATGGAATTTAAGTAAAGTCAAGCATATACACGCATATTTAAAAGAGGGATTTTCCCAACCGCTTTGTTGATGTAAGAGTTATAGAAAATGAACTGCAGAGGTGTCAGTTTCAAAAGTTTTCCTTCTTTCAGCAGCTGGCACTACCGTGAAAGTTTGCTTCTTCTGAGTGGGTTAGATTAGACAATTGCATAGTATAATGCACAGGCACAGCTCTCTGGTAGAATCTCATTCTGTTTTAGTTTTGAGCAAAAGCTAAGCTTTCTTGACAAAACAACTGCATCATCACCTCACAAAGCATCCTTTGAAAGCCAGGGGTACTTTGCAGACCTTCCCAGTGTCTCTCTTTTCCAGGTACAGTCCCAGATTTACAGGAGCTGTTCTGGATTCTGATTTGATTCTGGAACGTCCTGCTTTTCCTCAGGTCCTATTTTCATCAGAGAAATGTTGCAGGGTATGGCTTTGGGGTGTGTATATGTTTATCTCACACAAACACACAGATTCTTGGGGACCACTGTAAGGATGGAACAGTAAATTAGGACTGTTGAGTAAATGATACTTGGAGATGGGAGGCTTTACCAGGCAGAATCAGAAGTAAAGCCATTGGGTCTGGGGCTCAAGTTGAAAGGGGGCCTCTAGATGATGTTGTTATTTTTTGTCATTTGATAAGTTTCAATACCTGTTTTTATGTGCATCAGACCAAAATGTGACAAAAACTCTCAGCTCAGAGCTGCAAATTGAAGCAAATAAGGAATGTGGTTTGGTAAAAGAAATACTTTTTTTGTTAACTGATACAGATTTTGTCATATTAAAGAGTTTAAAATATTCATAAATATTACTTAAAAGATACTGGTTCTGAAGGCACAAAATGATGAACCACTACTAGCTGCTGGTGTTTTGGCAGGGCAACGGCGGCAATGGCTCACCTCTCCAAAAGGGTATGAGAGAACCATACTCACAAGCGACATGCACTGACCACATAAACTGACTAAAGTGTGGTGCTGAATTTTTTATTAAGAGTGATATACATAAAACTGACTTAGGTTGACCACACATGGCTGCAAAATTGCAAGGAGCTTGGTTTCTTAATTTAAAAATAAATTAAAAGATTAGCATTTTGCTACTGAAAGGGCAAAAGCTAAAAAGATTAGCAATTTGCTTTTATAAATTCCGCCAATTAAAAAGCTCTTTCCTGATTACTGTTAACAGGAAACGTCTTTCCTGAATACTTAGAGTGATGTTATCATATTATAGTACAATGAATAGCTAAGGATGCCTTGTGCACGAGTTCTGTGACCTTTGGAGACCTGAGGAGACTCACATACTAGGAGTTCATTAAGTCATGATTAAAGGGTAAAAGCTCACTTGACTGCACAATTCTGGGACTGTAGGCTGTTCCTTGAACAAACATTCTTGGCAAATAGCCCCTTCTCACCAAGTTTCTGTCAGCAAGGGAATAAATGGGTTTTGTTTTGTGTTTTTTCCACACTTGGGGGAAATAATGTTGTTCTTCAATCCGAATACACTACACAGCTTCTCTTTTGTGCAAAAGAAAACAACCCTCCTCTCATTTAAACTAATTTATAACTTTTGAGCTGAGATTACAAGCCTGAAAATGTATTTGTTAGGCACTCAGAGATTTAACTGTAACAGCCTCTCTCCAAGTTGTGTTTAAAGCAAAGTTGCCTCCCCCAAATTCATTATAAGATTGATTTGCTCATGTCAAGGGTCCATGGCAGACAAATACAAATACAAAAACCAAAAGGAGTAGTCAAAACTGTATCCAGTCTGAAATGCTCAATTTCAACAATAACCTACTTAGCAGTAAAACCCTAAACATATTTACTCATAAGTAATGTTTATGGAGGGACGCGGGTGGCGCTTTGGGTAAAACCTCAGTGCCTAGGGCTTGCCAATCGCATGGTCGGCAGTTCGAATCCCCGCGGCGGGGTGAGCTCCCGTCTTTCGGTCCCAGCTCCTGCCCACCTAGCAGTTCAAAAGCACCCCTAAGTGCAAGTAGATAAATAGGTACCGCTTTATAGCGGGAAGGTAAACGGCGTTTCCGTGTACTGCACTGGTGCTGGCTCACCAGAGCAGCTTCGTCACGCTGGCCACGTGACCCGGAAGTGTCTCCGGACAACGCTGGCCCCCGGCCTCTTAAGTGAGATGGGCGCACAACCCTAGAGGCGGACACGACTGGCCCGTACAGGCAGGGGTACCTTTACCTAATGTTTATGGAATTTTTGTAAGCAACTTAGAGGCTTTCTTAACAATCAAGCAATTTTGTTAAATAAATCTAATGGGACCCACAGTGCGATTCTAACAATATCTGCTCAGAAGTCCTACTGAATTGAGGGGGTCATTTAAGTGGAGTAGGACTAAAGCCTTATCCCTTAGTAATTGTGTTTAGGATTGGAGCCCTTAGAGGAATCATAGGTGTGTCCACTCAAAAGGAAGTTTCATTCAGTTCATTGAGGCTTACTCCCAGGTAAGGATAGGATTGCATCCATAATGTATTACATGCATATTAGAATTAGTTTTCAAAGGAACTCATTTCTAATATTTAATCAGGCACAATGTAAGCATTAATAATTGTAGTGAGATGCTATTTACTGACCTTTTAATTGTAACGAAAGCAGAGTAGGTTCCTACTCTTGTGACTCTGGGAAACTAAGCAGGGTCTTTTGTAGGTGGGGGGCAACAGCAAAGAGATTCTTTCATGCACTGGCTTTTTCCTGAGTATGGAAAATAAGTAAACAAATAACATGGTAAATCCCATCCCACATATGTGGTGCCTCCCCTGAATTAGTAACTAATTTAAGAAGAGTATCCATCCAGAACACCAGGAGGAGAGCCCATTTAGGCAGTGTTGGCTCCAGGTTTTACCAGGGGTGGGGTTGTCCTTGGGCAGGATGCCCTTTTTTCTCCCTGCAGTTGCCCACTTCCTCCTCTTCTGCCAGTCCCCACTATTACCCAGAGAGAAAAAGCAGATGAGTGAACAAAGAAGCAAAGGCTGCATTTGCATCTGTGCACTCCATTGTCTGCTGGTGTTCTCCCTCTGAGCCAGACAGACAAAGCCAGTGAGTAAACAAGAGAAGAAGAAGCAGAGCCTTCGGTTTCTAGTAGCTAGCAGGTAAAAGGTAAAGGGACCCCTGACCATTAGGTCCAGTTGCAGACGACTCTGGGTGCTCATCTCACATTATGTGGGCCAGAGCCAGTGTGGTGTAGTGGTTAAGTGCGGTAGTCTCGTAATCTGGGGAACTGGGTTCGCGTCTCCGCTCCTCCACATGCAGCTGCTGGGTGACCTTGGGCCAGTCACACTTCTTTGAAGTCTCTCAGCCCCACTCACCTCACAGAGTGTTTGTTGTGGGGGAGGAAGGGAAAGGAGAATGTTAGCCGCTTTGAGACTCCTGAAGGGGAGTGAAAGGCGGGATATCAAATCCAAACTCTTCTTCTTCTTCTTCTTCTTGGCCGAGGGAGCTGGCGTACAGCTTCTGGGTCATGTGGCCAGCATGACTAAGCCACTTCTGGCGAACCAGAGCAGCGCACGGAAACGCCGTTTACCTTCCCGCCGGAGTGGTACCTATTTATCTACTTGCACTTTGACGTGCTTTTGAACTGCTAGGTTGGCAGGAGCAGGGACCGAGCAATGGGAGCTCACCCCGTCATGGGGATTCAAACTGCTGACCTTCTGATCGGCAAGTCCTAAGCTCTGTGGTTTAACCCACAGCACCACCCACATCCCTAGCTAGCAGGAGACTCTCTGAATAGGTATGGGCAATAGTACCCAGTGGTGCTGTCTCCTTAAACCACCCTCTTCACCTCTGTAAGCTGGAGCACATAGTTCAATCAGACGGACAAATTGGCTCTGGATACCACCAACACTTGGAATTGGCAAGACATGTGAACACCCCACTCATGCCACCCCACTGACTGCTATTGTCAATCAGGACTGAGCATGCTCAGTGTCTGTAGAATGCTGACTGACTGTTGTGGGGCGGGAGCAGAGTTGAGTGACTGGTGTACTAGACAGCAGCACTCTGCCATGCAGTGTTCTGTTATAGATCCTATAGTTCTAAACGTCATTCCAAAATGCCTCATAACGTTTATCAATGTCTGAAGAAGCGTACATTTAACATAAGAGCATGCAGCTCTTCATTGGAAGGTTACTCAGTTCATCTTTTATTACTACTGAGATTCTTCTTTGAAGAAGAGGGAGAAAGGCTGGTGATTCCAAACACTTCATAACGGTGTCTGGAGGCCTTGCTCACTAATAAATCAGAATAAAAGCAGAAATGCGTCATGACTCATTGTTTTAATGTTCTGCTTTAATCCCAGTGAGAACTCTTAAACTGAGGATACATCCAGGTCACAGTTGATAGCCCTGAGATGAAGGTAGAGAAATATGCCTTTCCTCCACATGTCCGAACATGCTAACCTATAGAAGTGCAAAGCAAGGGAAAAAATCCTAAAACATCTGCTTCAGAGAGCATCCACAGTCTCCATTGACATCCATGGAAATTGGCAATGCAATACTTGGCAAGCCTAAACTGACAGAATATCAGATTTGGGACAAGAGTGGATTTGCAGCCAAGATGAACTGCAGTATAACATTTCCACAGTATCCCCTAATTAGCTATTGTGCAAGAGGTGGAAAATTAGGATTTGTTTGCCACTCTTCTCAGAGCAAACTGTTAAAGTCAAAATATATGCTGTATAGAGTCCAAAATATATGCTACTTTGAAATAAGTATAATTTATTGGGGTCAGAGCCTAAAATAAATTAAGGATATGAATGTTTATTGAATGAATGTCAAATTAAGGATAAAATACTGATAGTGATTTAAGGCTGCAGCTACATGTTATAATATTCCTACCTCCTTCCATCTGAGCACAATGCTTTCTTTTATCCAGTAAGCTAGGGATAGCCAATGGAGTGCACTCTGGATGTTGTTGGACTCCACTTCCCATCATCCTCAGCCAGCATGACCATGGTCAGGGATGATGGGAGTTGTAGACCAGCAACATCTGCAGGGCACCATGTTGGGTACCTGTTAAGTTGTGGGTGAACATATCAGACAACACAGCGATTCTTCAGACAGCTCTTGTTTGTTCACAGGTCAGAACTGAACTGAACTGAAGGGTTCAGCCAACCTGCTTATATAGAGCTCAACTACAAAGCAACAGTAACCACTTTCTGTAACTATCCAATCACTGAATGTCACATATTTGCATATGTGGACCTGAGTGAAAACTATCTACAGTATCTCCCTGCTGGCCCAGGGTGAGAACTTCAGTACATAACAGTACCCCTACTGTAAGCAGCTGTGGGTGATTTATGGCTGGGCAGAAATCCAGCAAGAGGAGTGGGGTGGTTTAACCCTTCTCTTCCCAGCTTTGTCTTCTCAAAATCATGCACACACCCTAATATTTTTTCTGCGAAGAGGTGAAACATATAGAGTCCCCCCATAAGTTCTTTATGGAGTTTGCACAGGCCCAATTCCCAGGGAATGGTGCCCCATGAATTGATGTTGAATTACTTAGCAGGTGACTATAGGAAGTTGATTTTGCTTGGTCAAGGAACCATCAGGAGCTGCATTCAATTGTTGCAAGCTGAACGGCTTGCTCCAAGAAGGGATTAAGAAAGACTGTGTTTGCCATCAGATAAGTTCTCTGCTCACTGAATTATCTTTTGACATATATTTATTTTTAATTAATTGTGTTATAGTGATATTATTATTTTGATTATGGTTATTGGACTTAGCCTGTTTATTTTCTGTAAACTGCTTTGAGCACAAGTATAACTGTGTGAAGCTATGATATAACCGAACTGTCACTATAGATAGACAAACAAGTTAACTACATAACATAGTTTCCTAAATTACAGAATAATAGGCATGTGAGTTAACTTCTAGGCCACTTAGGTGGTAGATGTGTGACAGGCTAACAGATTTCACCTTGCGCTTCTCCCCTTCTTTCATGTATATATTCTGTCTGTCAAAAAGAGATTAGATCGAAACAAGCCAATCTTACGTCTAGCTTGGAGAGGGGAAGTCTCTGTTTTGCACAACTATGCATTCCTCTGAGCAATCTTTCCAATTCATGAGCTTTGTGCGATTCTCCATGAACCTTAAAATGAAGTTATGTAAACAAAGGATTATCTAGGATGGTGGCAGGCAAGCAAATAGTCCACCAATAGAAGTAGGGGGGAAATGACATCAGCAAACGTAGGAACCAGCCATTTTGGCACAGTCCCTTTATAGTTGGGGAGGTGTTTCTTTTTCTTTCAAAGTGGACAAATGCAAAAGCAGTGCAAGTCTTATGAATCAACAGACACAAGTTTGCACTGTGGAAAATTATACTGTAGACAAGTCCCTAAGTCTGCTGCCTTTCCACACTGGTCCTACTTAGCCCTTTCAGCAGATAATAGAAGCCATTGTACTTTGTGTAACCTTTTATTTTACATTACTCTTTGCCTTTCAAGAACTTGAACTAGGGATAAAGAGTTGCTAGATTAACCATTCCATTCTTGTTTTCACCAAGACCCTTTCGTTCAATAATCCTCACTTTTATTTATTCTCCTCTTCATGACTGACTGTTAAGCATCTTAGGCTGACATACACAGACTTTCCAGGTGTCTTCCATCCATGCACCACTGTCCAGACCCAGACCCTCTTGGGTTCAGTGGGTGGCTCCATCATGTGACCCCAGGCCACATCCCGTGTGAAAATTCCACAACGTTTTACTTAATCTTGCAACCTTCAGATGTAACCTTTTGCAGTAACATTCCAGTAGAATATTGTAAATGGAATGGACTGAGACCATTGTAGTGCTCGAGAAAACCAAAGATAATATTATCTGCTATAAATAATTGGGTAAGAAGGCGATCCATTCCACGTCATATATTGTATTCATTGTTCCTCCCCATAGCATCTACTCAGGGTTTCTTCACATTAAAATTTTGTACATCATTAAAGATGTACAACCTTTCCCACAATTAGTCCGGACAGAAGGATCATTTTATTTCTCCCTCCTCCTAATCAACTTCTGCCAAGACATGATTACGAAATACAGAGGGAATTATTTTGTTCTGTGAAATTTGCTAATTGCAGAGCATGCTTGCCCTACACCTCAATGAAACTTGAAGGCATTACAGCATTCTTAGGTAGGTAGGTAGATTAAAGACTATCTCTGAAAGGGTCTCTCAAGTGCCAGCAAGGAATTAACCTGCTTGTACATGAAGATACAAAATTATAGCCACAAGGCATTAATTTAAAGTATATCATAACATAGTTAAAATAATTTCACCTTGGTATTATAAATGATAACTCAAGAGAGCAAAGTCAGAATTTGGACCTCATGAATAGATGAAGTTTTTTCCGTCGTTTTTATGTACTGTTCATTATAAAAATAGCACATAGAAAGCTTTATGGTGATGGCTTAATAGCAGGGGTGCCAATTTGAATAAAATATGGGGGTGGGGGTGGTAAGCCCAGCCCTGCATAATCAATCACATGACATGGCGTGCACACACACCATTTGAATGGGAATTCCCTTCAACTTGGGGGGGGGGGTCAACTATTTTATTGGGAGTTGGCTCCTATTCTCAACAGGCATCTGACAATAAAATAAATTGGGTTGGTCCTCTGTATACTTGCTCAGAACTTGATGCAAATTCCACTGGTTCCCAAGAAAATATGGGGGAAATGACACAAGGAAGTATGGGAAGTTCTCTGCGTGCAATGGGGCCTCTTACTTTTTTTCCTTGTAGAAACCCAACATGTCCCTTGATAACCCACTTTTGAAACTTTCCTCTTCTAATAATAGTAAACAACCTTAGTCACGTGTTCTCCTTCAGCTCCATAGCAAGACCCAGGAGCAGAGAGCCTGATGGGACAGTGCCATGGAGCCACCCTCCCAAAAGCAACATACTGTAGCTGTTGGGAGGGTGGCTTTGCAGTATTCATTCATTCATTTATATTCCTCCAGCAAGCTCAAGGTGCCACACGTACTTCACCTCCTCCCCCTCCCCATTTTATCCTCACAACAACCCTGTGAGGTAATTTAGGCTGAGAGTGAGTGACTGGCCCAAGGTCACCCAGTGAGCTTCATGGTCAAGGGGGGATTTGAACCCTGGTCTCGCAAGTCCTGGCCCAATACCCTAACTATTACACTACACTGGTGTACATTATTGTCCCACATGTTAGTCATCCTGCTTGACCACCCATTTCCTTCAGACTCTACTTTTCAGGTCACTCTGCACATTGTTTCACTTCCTTCAGCCAACCTGTCTCTTGGCTAGTGTTCTGAGTAGCCTTCCCTCCCTCTTCATGGTGCACAGCCCTTTATGCCATGAGGTTTCTTCAGAATTTCCTCTCTGGTTAGTTACCTCTTGCCTTAACTGCCTGCCTCCTTGGCTCTTCAGCTGCCCTGAGAAAAAATAGAACCCTGGCTACTTTCACTACAAGGTTTGCTTTATTTTACAGTCTTTATGGTAATAAATGGGTCAAATGACAAATACGTATCTTGACCTTTGGTTGAACAAATGCTTTCCCAATCTCCAAAGTCCGGCAGGGGCTGGTGGAAGCTGGGAGATATAAAGCAGTCCTTGTAGCACACCTTTAGAAGTATATCACTTCGGAAATCAGCAATAGGGAGAATGGGAAATTCTGCTCTTTGAATCCTGTTATTAGATGTATTATGCACTGCTGTGTTAATCGTTCTTTCTTTCAACAAGTTCCTCATTAAACCACTATGCAGGGCATTGATTTTCTACCCCAGCGCTTCCATTTCCGCACTACATAATTTGGGTTTTCTCAACCATTGTGAGGATCCAGCCAGAATCAGTAACCCTCAGTGGCAGAAATCTAAAACAAGGGGGAAAGTATAAGAGGGAGGTTTTATACTTGGCTAGTGATAGGAACAGGTTGCCGGGGGTAGAGGGGCAAGTTGCAATGAAGCAAGGAGCTTTTTCTGCACACTTCCTTGTAGGATGAACACTAAGCTAACCATGGAACGTGATAATTGGATAGGTTTGAAATTTCCCGGACACATATGGGATTCGTCCATTGGAAATAGTGGGTGTATGACAATCCATGTTGAGAGTGTTGGGTTTTTTTGGCGAATTTGCCCCCCTCCCCCCAAAAGCTCAACTTTTGTATCTGGATTTTCACGTTTTGAAATATGGCAACCTTATAATTGGATGGCATGTTGATTGCATGGTGGCCTGCAATGCACATTAAATTTGCACAATTGATATTTTTTTTGCAAAGATAGGCGGAGCTAGCATGCTTGTCCCCACTGCCCTCCCTTGTGTGTAAGTAGATATATGAAGAATAGTAATTTGTACCATTGAGTTAATTACAGGACAGTTGTGGTGGTCCTCTCAGTCCCAACACACCACAACCCCCTGCAGATTTTGATGGTACTTCTTTCCGTGCATCAGTGGTGCAGTTTTGTCTACATAAGCACTAGCAGGGAAAGATGTGGGTTGGTATAAATATATAGTTAAGAAGGCAGTAGAAGAAAAAGTGCTAGGCAATTCAACTAGCAGTGTTTTCATTGTCATGAAGTATGTACATTCCCTTTCCTGTCTGTCAGAAAACTTGTGAAGCAGAACTTGGACAGACTGGAAATTCATCAAATGTGAACCAAAGTCAGTATCTTTTTTAAGCAATCAATCAATCAATCAATCAATCAATCCTGACATTACTTTCATACAATGTGGCAAAATGTTCTCCAGAGATAAAGAGTCAACATCAGTTGTCAGTAGGAAAACTATTGCTGCTCATACCCTTTTCAGTGCCTGTTAAAAATATTTTTGTTTCGACAAGCCTACCCAGATATTTAGAATGCTGGTGTGTTTTAAGTTTATTGCTGGTTTTAACTTCTTTTTTAAATGTTTTAATTGATTTTTTTTATTGTTAATAATCTTGCTGGGGTTTTTTTGTACATGGCTTTGAGGGTTTTCTACAATCAAGTGGTAGATAAATCTTATGAAATAACTAGATAATTACAATGTTTTCAGCTGCTGCTATATCCAAGACATTTCAAATGTGTGATTTGGAAGAGATAAATAGAGAGTGTTTGATCTGCCTGTAGCAGAGCATGACAATAGAAAGTGAGATTAAAGAAGTAGGTAGGGTAGCAAAAGCCAAAATATATATAATTACATGGTGGTTGTGTTATCCTCATAGCTAAGACTTCCAGGATAGAATTTACAAGGGTACTGGGAAGTGTTAGTTTACATTTCTCTACATTCTATATCAGAACTTAGCATACTCTGTACATAATGATACTAATTGACTGTGAAAATCTACCACTAATTAAAGGGGAAAGGCAAAACGGAATCTGCAATAGCCACTGCCTTCCCACAGTCCCTCAGTCCGGACTTTCTTATATCCTCTATTTTTCAGAGTATCCCTGCTATTAATATATATGTGTGTGTGTGTGTGTGTGTATACACACACACACACACACATTGAGGAAGGGGAAAGTGTTGGAAAGCAGTGATTTGAAGGAGAATGTCTTATGAACAACAGAGAATTTACGGAGGCTCAGGATGCATTGAACAACAATATGGATGAGCCCTAAGTTTTTAAAACAGCTGCTCTAATGAGTTTCATATTGGAAAAAGTAAACACGCTCTTCTGCTAAAGGCTAACATTAAGTTCTGATGTTTATAAGCATCTACCCCATCTCCAAATGTACAATTTGGTGCATCTTCTGTCGTGGGTAAGTTTCGTACTTGGCAGCTTCAAAATCATCTAGCAGAAAACCGCAAGAGAGGCAGCACATGCACCAAAGCATTGATGAAAAATATAATAAATCAGAGCTGTAAACCAAATTATTTTATTTTAAGGGCATGTAATTAACAAAATATCCATGGCAATATCTTTAATACAGCAGATGCTCCCAAACTCAGCGGGCTTCTTATTATGGTATGGTAGAAAGCCTGGATCAAAGCCTCTTTCTCCATTGGCACTTCCTTTGCTCCAACTACCACAGGCACAGTGTCTGCTAATGATAGACAGGTCAGTTTATCTCTAGTCTGTGCAGTTTTGCATGTTTTCATTCATACGACTGTTCCTTCCTGTTTCTACATTTATCTGTATATCAAAAAATGCAAATCTAAATGGTATTTATATCACTGCATGCATGCATTCTCAATGCATTTGGTTACATTTTCGAGCCAATAATTATATTGTAAAATTCAGAGAAATACAAAATCAGAAGGATAAGTAAAATTCTATTAGAATATTAGTCCAAGATGTGCAAATCATTTAAAAATGATTCATTAAAAAATGCAGACTAAATGCAATTGTCCTCCATCTCTAATGTCCAGCAATGAATATAGCTCCAAATTTCAGCTGGTACAAAAAACTATTGCACAGTTAGCAACTAACAGAAGTCGGTGCTGTCATATTCCACTTATATTAATAATTTGTTTCACAGTTTCTGAACAAAATTCAATGTGCTAGTTTAGACATTGAAAATCCTCAGTTGTTTGGGCTTTGGGTATCATGGAGGCTGTTGCAGATACCATCTTCTTTAGATGTCTGATTTGCTATACACAAGAAGCAGAGAATCTAATGAAATAAAAGTTTCCATCAAAGGCATACTGTCTTATGCACACAACCTGTCTTTTGAGCATGTTTCAATCACTGGCATTCTGATGACTCTTTCAAAATATACCAGCTGTTTAACTTTAATCCTCAAAAATGTGTCCTAGGCAATTGTTATAAATACAGAGCATCAGTTGACATGCTTAGAACCTTAATCTTAAGCACACACAGAGATGCAGGCAGCTTGATCCATGTTTACCGAGATGCAAGTTCTACTGAAATTGATGATATTAACTCCCAATCAAATTTGCAAAGAATTGAAGTATAAATGTTGGAAGAACCCCATTTTCCTTCGTTCTTTGTATGTAGGAAAATGGCATGTGTGGTCAAATGGTAAGTGTAAAAAAATTAAAGGCAGGCTTGCATTTCTCTACACAAAGCCTTTCTCCAAAATCTAGCGCCACAACGCCTTCTTTTAAATTTTTAAAAACTAAGGAAATATTTTAGAATTTCAGTATCATTATAGTGAGACTCTTTAATGGCATATTTGGTTGCAATATAGACAAATTATCTCATAATCATTACTATAATTAATACATATACTATACATATACTATACATTACTATAATTAATCTATTGTTTTGTTTTTCTTTCCAATCACTTTTATGGGCAAGTGACCATTTTTACAGAATGACAGGTTATATATTTGATTATTATAAAAATGCCACTTTTTGCTATGTCAGTTCTTTAAAATCAGTTGAGTAAAATGGAAAGGGTATATTATTATTATTATTATTATTATTATTATTATTATTATTATTTTTAAAAAGAACACAACCAGTGCAGGTGTTGCTATGATACTGCTACTTTTTTCAAATGCTTACTGTAATTATACACACTTTTCTTGCAAAGAAGATTGGACTAAATGCCAGAAGGTCCCAGATTCATATCCCACCTCAGCCATGAATCACAGTGTGGCTTTGAGCAAGTCATGACCTCAGTTTATCTATCTGCAAAATAGGTATATTATCCATCACATTGGGTGGATGGTACATGCTATTGTGAAGATTAAGAAGAGAAGTGATGCAAAGAGAAAAGAAGATAAATTTCTTAACAAGAACAAATTGAAAGCTAGGGATGCCTGCTGAAAAGTCTCTGAGTTTCTTTCTTTCCCCTTTCTTTATGGCTACAGCAGTAACAGTGGAATTGGGGAGTGGAATCTAAAATTAGAGAGTTGGGGGTGGCAGCAGACTTCCTAAGAGCAAATCATAGGCAAGTCTGACCGGGAGCCAACTAAATCCTCTCTATATTTATCATACAGTAGGTATGATGAACTCAATTCTCAAGTATCTGTGACCGAGCAAGTGGCGCATACAGTAAAACTAGCATCTGGTTTCATAGGTCTTCACCAAACATATCACTGAATTAATATGATGCATCCCCTGCCAAGAATCTGCAGTATGCTGTTAAAGGCCAACGTGTCCGTGTGTAAAGCCTGATAAAAATAAAAGCAAAGAGGTTGATAGCTGCCAGAACAACACATGAAAGGGGGCAGGTTTTGCTTGGTGTTTTGTCTTTCTAAACCCCCTTGTCTATAGCACAAGAAGTAAGAAATGGCAACCGGATGAATGGTGCTGGCATCCTGTAACATCCCAAACACTGTGCCTGTAAGTAGGAATCCTAGTATGCTTGAAACTTTTTCTGCTCAGTTTATTGTGCAATTCACGTGCACATTTCACCACCACTACCAGCTCTTTTTGTTGCGCATAATTTGCCAGTTTTTCCACAAAAGTAGTGCTTCAATTGTGAGGTGACTGCAGTTTCTGAATAGGCAGAGGGCAAGACCAGAAAAGGGTTTACCTAGAAATGGAGGGTACAAATGAGTGAGTGAATGAATATTTGTATCTGGGGAAATATGATACAGCAGAAGCATTGCTGCTGCTGTTGTGAATTTTCACGTTGTATAATTCTAGAGTGGAAAAGCTCATCTAGCTATATTTATTATGGGGTGGATATGAGAACAAATAGGCACACACCAGTGGACACTCCTCTATTTCCAGACAGGGGCTTCATTTTCAAGTGGACCACTGAGATATTGCAAACAGGTTGTTGGCAACAACTCCTTCCTTTTTTTAAAAAAAAACCCAAGTTTTTCCTGGAACTCTGGATTAAATGGGGAGTGGGTGGCATACAGGTTGGCATTTTTATGCCAATGATGTCGTGTAAACACTGCAAAAAAACCCACACCCAAACTTGAGTGCATGCGTAGCACTGATCCCTCAATAAACACTCGCCTGGAAGCACCTGAGGGCTCCATACTCCCAGCGCCACTAGTCCCTAGAGACATGCACTTGTGACTTGATATTAGGTGCACAAACAGCAGGTGAGCAGTCCTCCCTGGGATGCAAATCTGCTTTATGCCTAAATCTTGCTGATATGGCAACCCTGTTTGTATTACAAGTGGATTCTCCTCCAGACAAAACGTTCTCTCTGTACAGAGAACTGACATGTCAGGGAGGTGTATTGTGGGTGTTGTTGTTATGAAGAAGCATTTGAGTATGTCGTAAGAACATAGGAAGCTGCCTTCCTTATACTGAGCCTTGTTCTTTGTTCATCTGGCTCAGTCTATTCTGACTGGCAGGGGCTCTTCCATATCATCTGCTCTCTGATCCAATTTAGTACTTGAAGCGTTGCTTCCCTTTTGTTTGTTTTTAGATGCCAAGTCCTTTGGGATAAGGGTCTGTCCTCTCATAACCACCATGCCATCAGTACCAACACAACTTCTTAGAAACAACCTTTTTCATGCAAAGAAAAGCTCATGGGAATTTCTCCCTGCATCCGAGGTCCTCTCCACCCCCATTGGCAGATTCCAGAGGGTGTATGTCCTTTTCCATGGTGGTGCCCAGATTGTGGAACCACCTCCTAAGAGAGGACCACTTGTCCTCCTAAGAGAGGTCCACTTGTCCTGCTTTTGGGCAAGCTTTGGGGGGCAGCTTTATTTCATCAGTTTATTTATTTTTTTAGTTCTGTATCTTACTGTTTTTAAATTGGCTGCTGCTTTTAATTCATTCCTGTTTTACTGCTGTGATTTGTTTTTCTGATTTCATTGTTGTGCATTTTAAATCCTAAGTGTACTTTAATACAGAAGGGCAGGACACACGTTTATTTAAATGGTAGGTAAATGCTGTCTCGTTTCATGTTAAAATTAACCGGAGCATCATTTTAAACAAACAAGCATTGATCATTGGCTGGCCGTCCTAAATAATCTTCTAAATATTATTTTTAGCGCGAGAGTCTTCCCCTATTTGAATCTTAATATATAACATCATTCGTCATTACATAATCATATGAGCAATGACCCCCCCTTCCACCTATTTATAGTTTTTATCAACTTGTATGGGCAAAGCATTTCCCCATCCTTTTACTTTCCCAATATATTAATAGCCAATTAAATCTGGCAGCTGTTGAAAATAATAACTCCCGTGAGGGGGGGGGGAATCATTCCGCTTAACACGGAATATATGAGTCCTGTTGCAGCTGTCCAGCCAGCTCCTCGTTTTAATAAATTGTAAGGCAATTATGTGAGTGAAGCTTGTATGAAACTGATTAGAAGACAGAGGATCAGAGATTTGATGCTCCGCCGATCAAAGGTGTGGAGGTACTTGGACTCAGCAGAACGGGGTGTTGTGCCCCTGTAGTGGAATGTGGAATTTCATGTGGCCAAGACATTTCTGAAGGGAGTCTTCTCTCCTACGCGCGGCACAGCCCTTGCTTTGTAAGGAATCCCTGGATTGTTTGGTTAAAAGCTTACAATCAAACAAAACGTGTGTTTTCATATAGCTAAATACAGGGTTGTACATCTGGGAACAAAGAATGCAGGCTATGCCTAGAGGAAGGGAGACTCCCTTCTTGGAAAGCAGCCCATTGAGAGAAGGGGCTTTGAGGTCTTTTTTAGATAAATGCCACAATATGAGATAATACTAGAGCAAAGATGCCTATTTCCCAGGACTTTAGGCTGCAGTCCTCTGCACACTTACATTCAACACAGTGGGACTTACTTCTGAGTAAACAAAACCCCAACAGAGTTTTAGAGCAGTAGAACGAAGGACGTTTTCAAAAATTACGTTTTTTAAAAAAGTACACCCAAGGTGGTGGTTGTTGTTTTTAAGTATAGTCCTGTAATGTGTGGATGTAACAAGCAGGTGTTTGAAAATTTGTATTGTAGAAGGAAGGCAATCAAAGAGGTGTAAGGTTGGCTTCCTCTTCTGGTTGAGAGCAGTCTCTGGCAATCCCTCCATGCAACGTGTGACTTGGTCCTTTGGCTGCAGTCCTCCACACACTTACCTGGGAGTAAATCCAACTGAATTCAGTGAGGCTTATATCCAAGTAGGCCTGCATAGGACTGCGCAGTTAGTCAATGGGAAGAGCTGGAATTTTAACATATTCTTGGTAGGCAGCCTTCCAGAACCTAGTGCCCTCCACTTGGGCACCTGGTACCCCTTTGGACTACAGTTCCCATCAGCCCCAGCCAACATACGTGTCCAAAACCTGAAGAGCACCAGGGTCAGAGAAGTCTGAAGTTAGACAGCAACTATAGGAATACTGTAGTTTGAGAAATGGAAGAGGGCGTAAATAAACTCACTGGCAGAGGAAGAGGAGTGCAGGGGAAGAGCACCGCCCGCGGCAGCGCAATCCCAGTGGATGCCATCATGGCTGCCCCTCCCCGCGCTGGGTGTCACACCCTTGGGATGCACGCCAGCCCTGCCCCCCTCCTGCTCTCTGCCCCCCAGTGGCTTCGCCACTGAATAAACTATCCTACTTTAGGAACCTGCATTATTGATAAGAATGCTGTGCTAACCAATGAATCCTCATCTGTGTATAAAGCAAAGATGATTGTCATATTTGCTTTTACAATTGTTAGCTTTTCCTTTCAGTAAGCTACAGTTCCCAGGGTTTCCTGGGAAGCAGGATTGATTGCTAAACCTTTGGGAATGGGATATCTGTGAGGGGAATAGCAGTCTCCTAACAACTCTCAGCACCGTTAACAAATTACAGGTCCCAGGATTCTTTAGGAGAAGTCACGTCTGTTGTATGATACCACTATAAATGTATAGTGCAGATAGGGCCTAATTGTAAAAGCTAATATGGCAGTCATCTTTGCTTTATACACAGATGAGGATTCATTGGTCAGCACAGCATTCTTATTCTCAGCACCCTTAACTACAGCTCCCAGGATTCTTTGGGGGAAGATATCATTGTTTAAAATTGTATGATACTGCTTCAAGTGTACAGTGCAAATGTGGCCTTGGTCTAATCACAGAGCATTACAATATGCCGCAAAGGCATGATGTTCTGTAATGGACCACTTTCCTTCTGATAGGGGATTGTTGCATGTGTAATTGTGCTCTCTCTTTGGCTGAAAATTTGGGGCTGTTAGCATTGTAGATGATAAAAACTAAAAGAATGTGTGAGGCAGGCACTCTGCCCTCCAGATGTTTTGGGACTACAACTCCCATCATCCCTAGCTAACAGGACCAGTGGTCAGGGATGATGGGAGTTGTAGTCCCAAAACACCTGGAGGCCAAGTTTGCCTATGCCTGGTGTGAGGGCTCAAACTAAGCAGGGAGTGGGCCATTTCTGTTTAGCACAATGTGAGTGAGTTGAAAAAAAGAGGACTTTCCTCCTGCTGCATGGCTATGAACCATTCAGTTCCCATTTTAAGATTTTGTTTGTTGTTGCATCCAAAGTAGGGCAAGGAAGCTCTGGTTAAAGTATGGTTTGTTGAAACAAATCAAAGTTTCCCTAACAGTAAACACTGGTAAGCTTAGAACAGGAAGCAGGTCTTCTGGTTCCCTTGCAGCCACGTGAAAGGAAGAAAATGGGAAAGGATGTGCAAGCCCACATCTTGTTTCTGGTTATTCATGTAATACTAAACAAATGATTAGTATTATGTACCAAATGGGTCAGTGAGTAGCACTAAGGTAGCTATATCCCAATTCTAGTCACGTGTACTCCATAGTTAGGCCTTTGGATTCTGGTGTTTGGTATTACAACCCTATTAATCCACACATACTTTGAATCACACCTTTATTTAATCAAGGTATAGTCTGGGGATGTGTTCTGTACAGGAATTGCCTAAATCTCTCCTACTGAACTCAACTGTGCTTAAAAAAGTTTGCCTTTGGCCCAATTTACTATCAAGCCTTTATTAAACTAATAAAACATCTATCGCACACATCTGATTTAATGTTTCTTACCTGTTTATCTATATCAGGGTAGTTCATACAACTCAGTGCACTATAACTAGATTGCTATACGAGTTTTGCAGTATAAGTAAATGACTGAACAGAATTTCTCTAATGCTTAAAGATCTAGAGATACTGTAATTTATCCCACACACCAACAATTATCTAGCTAAAAGCTACTCTGAAACTCAGAGCTAGCATGTCAGTACAACACCTTGGAATTAATTGAAAGCATGCCAGCAAAAGTTACCCGTTAAATACCATGAGCATTGCATAATGTAAACATGCTCTATATTGATTGTGTGCTCAAATTAAAGTGTCTACTTTGTGGCAATAAAGAACAGTTATATGCCCTTCAAAATGGTATAAATTGTTTACTTGCTGAAACAAAATAGAATGACTCTTGAAATGAACTTGAATTTCAGAGACAGCTGAATCCAAGTCAATCAAATCACTTGCTGTCCCACAGCTTCTCTCAAGAGACCTGCAGTTGTCACTGGCCACCTTTAGATCGGGGGGGATGAACCTTTTTCAGTTGGAGGGCCAGTTCAAGAACTGGCTTACCCTCTATGGGCCATTTTTGACAAGTGGGTGGAGCTGGTCGCATGTCAATCAGTGAGCTTGCAAGTCCCATTGAAGTTGCCTGTTTGCAGGTATGGTTTGGATTCAAAATAACCTGTGTATAGACATTTCCCCCCTGCAAAGCAAATGCTATCTACATTGAGGCTGTTCTCAGTTTCAAATGAGGTTTGCTATGCTTGAGTAACACATTGCTTGCCTGGGTGCATGAAACTGTTTGTGCAGTTCTTTGTATCCCGATGAATAATAATGGGTCAGAAACCAAGCCCTGCCATGATACTTCACAGCACTGATACCTATTGCTGTTTATTTAGAGACAACCTTTTAACCTATTACCTTCTGAGTTAGAAGAAAACACAGAGCATAAAGAAAAATAAGCATTTACAGATGCATCATGAAATAGCAAAGGTATAGCCCCTAAAATGTGTGGGATTAATCAGAAGGCCCTTTAAAAGGACACTGAAAAGCAACAAAATAATCATATTGCCAGCCCTCTTTTGCAGTGAGAATTTGGCATTTTGTGTTTGATGTGCAATTTAGTGCCGAATTGGAAAATTGCACTAAACGTTATGCATTTGCTATCAGTCCATTAATACGTAAGTTAATTGCTGCAAATCATGTGAAACACAACTATGTGATGGCTTTGGAAGCTCGGACACCTGCCTGCTATTTAGTTGTATAATCTGGATTTTTCTTTAAACTCTGTGAAATAGCTTCAGTCCCTGAAAGATCTTCCCACAATTTGTCAGAGTTAAATGAAGAATCGGATATCTGCCCGTGCAGTAAATAACTCAATACATTCATAGTCCTTTCCATCTGTCGACTTGATGTCTGTTCTTGATGCGACTGTGAATAAAGGATCATAGTGTGACGGGATGGTGCATTACCATAAAATCAGGTTTTGTGAAAGACCTTTCTGTTCACATGGCCTGCAGTTGGTAATTACCATGGTAATCTACTCTGAAATATCAACCCTCAAATACATCAAAGAGCCACCACAGTAGGCTACTCTGCTTGCTCACCACATAAAGGTTAATTTGTGTACAGCTATGTTTTCACAGTCGAAGTAATATTTTCAAAGGTGATAGAAATCAGCTTTACATTAACCAAAAAGAATGGCCAATAACTTTCATTTGTTTGTGCTCAGCTGGAGTGACAAAGGACATTTTAAACACTGCTGTTGACTAACAGATTGCCAGAGGAAGTGGTAATATTATGTCTGTTGTTAATTTTTTCCACAGCAAATATAGTTATTATGGATTTTAAACTCAATGGGACTTACAAGTGCTTTGCAGAATCTAGTATGATATAGGCACACATACACAAAATTGTTACTCACTAATAAATTCAACATTTCCAAGCAGGCATGCAATTGAAATATAGGCAAGTGCCTGTACTAAACAGGAATGCTATTGTTTCATCTTGGATCCAATATTTGTAGGCCAAAAGGTTAAGATTGCCTGCATCTGTGGTGCAACCCTAAGCATGCTTACTCAAGAATACATCCCTGTATATTCATAACTATGCACACTTGCTTGAGAATAAGCCTCCACTGAAGTCAGTGGGACTTCTGAGAAACCCTTCACAAGCTTGCCCTGTAAAAGTGAAATGCTATGTGGAGTTGATGGAGCCTGTTTTCCATAGGATAGGGCTGCCAACTAGTCTTGCTTTGGAATAATTCCCTCTGATAGAAAATTCAGGTGGCTGAGTGCTCACAGGTTTGAAACCGAAGCAGGTCTACTAGGAAATAATAGGCCGGTATCAGTTGTGACAAAACAAATCTCTTCATTTTGGGTTCTCTGTTTCTCATTTTTCAAATCTTTTCAGTTTTCCACATTTATGCATGTTTCCTCAGCGTTTAAATTTGAATTTCTCCTAATACACACATTTTGTTACGCAATTTTGCCTAATACGCATATTTTTGCAAGCAATTTCCCGGTGGTATGTAACTTAATACATGCATTTTATGCACACTTTATCCTAGGTATATGCATCTTTGTACCCATTACTTGGCTGGACAGCTGCATTGCAAAATTCTGAGAAGCACAAATTTCAATGTTTTAGTGCACACATTGTTTGTGCAACTGCAAATTAAGGTAGGTTTGCCTTTGCATAAAACTGAATTTCCCAGTTTGTGTTCAACGAAGCATACTCATTTTGTGTGTTTGGGTCACAACCTTCTGTTAATCCTTTTTTCTGCCATCATTCCTGCAATCTTCCTGATTTTAATCTGCATTTTAATTGGCCTGTTAAGTGGAAGCCTTCAAACCAATGGTTATGCTTGATTTTGTCCCACACAGGATTATGGCATTCCTGTATAAATAAGTTCCCTCTGCATCAGAGCTAGTTTGGCCTATTTGATCTGCTCGACTTCTTGCACTCTGCTGCAGTCCTGCGCACAATTACATGGGAGTAAATCCCTCTGAATCCAGTGAAACTTACTTCTGCAGAAACATCTATAGGATTGTGCTGCATGATACCAAAATAAGATCCTACCCCCCAAAACAAGGTAAGTGCCCAAATACTTGTTCCCCTTCCCTCCTCACTACAAGACCAGAGCCAATGAGGGCAGAAAAAAGATGCCAGCCGGGGCATAGTCTGTAGGGGTATGGCAGGGTGGGAAGTCTCTAGCTCACGAGCCAAATTTGGCCCACGTTGCCTATTTTGACCAGCCACCACTGTCTGTCACTCACCTGATGGCAGGCGCAGCATGGGTAAAGCCACAGCTCCCAAGGAATAGTCAGGAGTGGACCTTGTATTCAGTGCTGTTTAAATCTGGAGTACCTGTATGTGGTAAGGGACGCGGGTGGCGCTGTGGGTAAAACCTCAGTTCCTAGGACTTGCCGATCGTATGGTCGGCGGTTCGAATCCCCGCGGCGGGGTGAGCTCCCGTCGGTCGGTCCCAGCTCCTGCCCACCTAGCAGTTCGAAAGCATCCCTAAGTGCAAGTAGATAAATAGGGACCGCTTTATAGCGGGAAGGTAACAGCGTTTCCATGCGCTGCGCTGGTGCTGGCTCGCCAGAGCAGCTTCGTCACGCTGACCACGTGACCCGGAAGTGTCTCCGGACAGCGCTGGCTCCCGGCCTCTTAAGCGAGATGAGCACGCAACCCCAGAGTCGGACACGACTGGCCCGTACGGGCAGGGGCACCTTTACCTGTATGTGGTACCTGCACATTATGGCCAAGGGATTGTAGTATATAGTGAAAAGTCAGGAGTGTGGGAACTGGCTGATCATGGAAGCTGTGGGACTCGTGGTGTGAAAGGTGGAGAAAGAAGCCCAGAACCAAGTGTTGTGAGGGTGTTGGGGATGGAAGACGCTAGACGAGCAGACTGTCATGAATCTCATGTGATCACCTAAAGATTCTAGCATACTGCTTTTGGGTTCAGAAATTTTTGAACAGGTCATACCTTAGGGATTCAGACATTCCAAGAATATGTGAAAGGGGTCACAAGCTCTCTACCACCAACCACTGGTAGCCACAACCTCTGTTTTCATGCCTTGGGTACACGTGAAAATGGACTCTATTCCCATGCTTAAAAACCCAACCAACATGCAGTTGGCTGTACATGGTTATTGTGTGTGTCCATGATAGACAAGGGTTTATCCACACAGCTCTGCAATCCTGGACTTCAATGTGTGATGGGGATTGTCAGAATCCTCTAGTATGGTTGGGGGCCAAGTTGTATTTTAATTACCATGTGCTGACCATTCCATTTTCCCCCAGATTTGTAACCTATAGAATAAATTAGAAAAAGTGAGCAAACCAGTAATTAAACTTAATGTCACTGGCAGCCCATGAGGACTAATTATTTAAGCCAATTTAGTGTAATATTTAGACCAAAGCAAATCTGCTTTGTTATATTTCAAATTAATGAAGCCACATGAAACTATGTAGATAAAAGAACCAGAAGCAACAGTACTTTGGAGAGAGCTCTTAGCAAAAAATGTGCTATGCTCTGAAAGTTCATTTGAGAGAAAAAGTTTTTAAAATGCAGCATATGACAAAATGTATTAGACATCATAACTGGTGCTGTGCGTGATAATCTGAAAATGAGGCCAATTGCCTCGAGAAATGCAAATGATCAATGGAACAAGCACCACACACACAAATACATTTACAGTCTGAATCCTGCATAAGTCTATTGGGAAGTCAAGCTTGACGGTGTTCAACTGGACTTACTCTCAAGCCTCCACAGAATGGCAGGCTGGTCCTTTGCATGTTTAGTCAGAAGAGAGTTCCTGTGTTCAATGGGAATTACTCAGATTCATCTGAGTCATCAGTTTGGATTGGAGGCATAGGCTTTTAGAATGTTTGCGTTTTATGAATTTGAAATGGCAATAATGGTTTAGGTTCCAATATGTTTATTCTTGGTGTTTTCACCCCAAATGTTATTTTCCCCACCCAGTGTTCATGAGCACAGACTTCAGGTCTGTGGATGTCACTAAAAGTTGCATGTGAGCTCCCCATTATTAATATGGTGGAAAGCTCTCATCATGCAGAGGGAATGATTAATGAAGCTCCACCCCCACACCTGGCATGTGTACTTGTTCAGTGTTTGGGGGCGTAAGCAGCAGCCACTCCATTTAGAGCTAAAGGCAGTGGAGGAAAAGTGGTGAGCTGAAAAGCAGCAAGCTGTTGCAGATGAGTCCAACAAAACCACAAAGCCAAGGGTACAAAGGGAGAGCAAAATCTCAGGGCTGCATGCCTGTGTGAATTTCTACTAAATACAAAGTCTCGAGGCTATATTTATGTTAAACGCAGCCCTGCTTTTGACTTGAGTGTCGTTTAGGTTTCCAGCAATTGGGGAGCAACTAAAATGAGTTATAGCTATCGTCTTCTATGATAGGTGAGAAAGTGTCATGCGCTCAGATTCTGTGCATGTTTACCTGTAGATAAGCCCCAGAGTTCAGTGAGCACTTGCTCCTCTATCAGTGTGCACAGAACTGCAGTCCCAAAGAACATCAAACTGCCACTCAGGAGAATTGCACACGTTATATACATGTATTTGATTTAAAATGGTTACAGTTGTGCAAATGTGAAGCTACCAAAAGTCCCAAGTTTTCTCTTTGGAGAAATGAGGCTTCACTTGCAGCAAAATCCTATGCATGTCCTCTCGTAGGTAAGCCATGCTAAGTCCAACCAGACTTCCCTTAAAGTAAGGGTTGCAGCCTTAATTCCTTTGTAGCTTTCTCAGAAGGCAATTTCCCCTTTTGGCTTAAAAGGGCTCCCTTGTTGTACTTCACTTTTATGAAGAATCTGGGTACACCCAGTGGCAGGAACCCAGCGAAAAACAACACTCTTCCTATCCTACCCGCAGAACCAACGCACCAGCGCGGGGGAGGGAGGGAGAAAGTTATGCCCCGGAGCCACTGATTTCTGCACACCGAGTTCCGTGCCCGGCGAGGAAAGCTCTTCTCCTCGTTGAAAGTCGCCAGCGGAGCCCCGAGCGCGTCCCTCCCGCGCAGGGAGCGAGCCTGGCAGCAACCGGAGCCGGAGGGGGGAAGAGTCCCTCTCCCTCTTTTCGGGGGCTGGCTTACTCTCTCGCCGCTTTCGGCTGCAGGGAAGCGAGCCCTTGGTTCCTGGGTGGGCCGCGGAGGGGGGCGAGGGTGTTCCTGGGCGGCGCGAGGAGCTGCCAGCTCCCACCCCCTCTTCGCCTTCCCTTTAGTACCTGCGGCGGGCAGAGGCCGAGCCCAGAGCGCCCCGCTCCCAGCAGCGCGAAGGAGCCGGGGGTCGTGCACCTTGCCTGCCTCACACGCCACAAGCCCGACGTCCCGCCGCGGCGCCGGGTCCCAAAGCCCGCCGAAACTCCGGCGCGCGGGGCCCCAGCAACAGCAGCCGCCGCCGCCGAGGAGGCGCAATGGCCGGAGCGACGAGGCAGCTCGGGGCGCTGCTGCTCCTGTTGTTGCTCTACAGCCTGGCGGCGCCCGGACACGCGCAGCGGCAGCCCGAGCCGGTCGAGCCGTCGCTTCTCCTGCTGGCGGCCGAGGAAGACCCACGCGCGCTCGACGGCGCCTCCGCCATCCTGGTGGCCAACCGGGGTCTGCGCGTGCCTTTCGGGCGCTCCGTGTGGCTGGACCCGGCCCGGGACTTGGTCCTCCGCGTGCAGCCCGGCGACAAGTGCGTGCTGACGGTGCTGGAGAGCGGGCCTCCGCCGGCGCCTCACCGCCCCGGCGCGCTCTCCCCCAAGCGCTTCCCGTGCGCCTTCGGCCCCGGCGAGGTGAGGTACACGCACTACGGCTCGCGCAGCCCCGGCCGCGACCGCCTCAGCCTGCAGCTGCGCTACGACTCGCCCAGCCGCACCCTCGTCGCGCCCTTCACGCTGGAGGCCGAGGTGCTCTCGCAGCAGCTGCGCCTGCTCAGCCGCAACCTGCCGCTCACCGTGGAGAAGCTGCGCGGCCTCAGCCCGCCGCTCGACGCCAAAGTGCTGGCCTTCGCCGAGCCCGGGGAGCCCGCTGGCCGCTGCCGCCTCACCACGCTGCCTTTCCCCGAGGGCAGCGGCAGCCACCTGCCTGCCTACGGGCGCCTCGTGGACTCGCGCGGCCGCCCCCTGCCGGCGGGCTACAGCAACGAGTGCGGCCGCTTCCTCGACGACGGGATCCGCTACGAGCACACGGCCACCACGCCGTCGCCCAACCGCGACTACATCCCCATGCGGGTGGAGCTGCTGCAGCAGGACGGCGGCGAGGACTCCGAGGAGAGCCCCGGCGAAGTGGAGTATTTCCAGGTGGTGGTTCGCATCCGGGAAGGTGCCGAGAACACCCCGCCCAAGCCCAGCTTTGTGGCTTTGCTCATGATGGAGGTG
Organism: Podarcis tiliguerta; assembly: GCF_965153285.1. NCBI lineage: Eukaryota > Metazoa > Chordata > Lepidosauria > Squamata > Lacertidae > Podarcis > Podarcis tiliguerta. Next base: position 35,756,678 of record NC_139542.1, on the reverse strand, counting down.
GACCAGTTTGTGCTCACGGCCATCACCCCCGACATGTTGGCTGCTGAGGACTTGGAGAGCCCATCCGACCTCCTGCTCTTCAACCTCACCTCGCCCTGGCCCAGTGCAGGTGGGCTCGACAGGGGAGCGAGTGACGACCCCCGCTTGCGGGGTTACTTGATCAGCACCGATGACCCCAGCCGGCCCCTCACTTCCTTCACCCAGCAAGAAGTGAGGGAGCTGAAGATCGCCTACCAGCCCCCCACAGTGGACTCTGACCACGAGCGGCTCTTCCAGCTGGAGATGGAGGTCTTGGACCCTGAGGGTGCCTCCTCAGAGCCGTTTGCCTTCATGGTGGTGGTGAAGCCTATGAACACGTTGGCCCCAGTGGCTGTCTTTAACCGAGTTGCTGGGCCTCAGATGATGCTTTTTGAAGGCCAGTCAAGGCCACTTTCTGACAATCTCGAAATCAGTGACGAGGACAACCTGGATGAGGTAAAGGTATGGGTTACAAGAGGGCTGAAACATGGTGAACTCAGGGTTTTGGGTGTGCCACCTGGCCGCCAGTTTTTTACTGCAGCAGAGTTGGCGGCTGGTCAGGTGATCTACCAGCACGATGGCAATGAGCACAGCTACAGTGATAACATTGTATTCCGTATGGGGGATGGACGACACCAGGTGGAGTTTCTTTATCCAATCACTATTGCCCCAGATGATGACCAGCCGCCCATCCTCAATGCTAACACTGGCTTGGTCCTAAGTGAGCACCAGGCGGTACAGATCTCTCCCTTTGTCCTCAGTGCTACTGACATAGACTCTGAAGACTCAACCATTCGATTTGTGCTTAAGGAGATTGAAGGATCTCCAGATACATCCACCCGTCAACGTCTTGGTGAGCTTCTGCTGCGTCAGGCAGAGATTCCACTTTCTTATGAAAAGGAGGAGGATGTGGTGGGAGATCATAGTGGGACATCCTCCTGGCACTTTGTGGAGAGTGAAGGTGTGTATGAGAAGAAGGTGACTGAATGGCTGCAACAGGATATCTTGGATGGAAAGTTGTTCTACAGACACACAGGGCCTCATAACACCAACCTAGTGATGGACCAGTTTGCATTCTATCTCCAGGATGATAATGACCCCCCAAATCAATCTGATGAGCAGGTGTTCATCATCAAGGTTCAACCAGTAGACAACCTGCCCCCAGAATTGTATCCAGGAACCACCTTGCAGATGACTGTTCTTGAATATCAGGTGACCCATTTCCGAAATCGCTACCTGCGATACACTGATTTGGATGCAGATGACAGGGAGCTGAGATACATTTTGCTCACGCCACCAACTGACACTGACGAAAACCACCCCGTACTGGCTGGAGAGATTGTGTTGACTGACAACCCTCTAATGTCCATTACACATTTCACTCAAGCACAAATAAACCACCACAAGGTGGCATATAAGCCACCAGCCCAGGAACTTGGGATCACCCCAAGAGTGGTGCAGTTCACTTACAGTGTAGAAGACACGGCAGGTAATTCTGTGCCAGGCACCTTCACGCTATTCCTGCAGCCAGTGGACAACCAGCCCCCTCAAATCACCAACGCTGGCTTCACTGTGTCTGAGGGGGGCAGCTTTCTTGTCACCAGCAGTCAGCTAGATGCCACTGATAAGGATACAGACACTGACAGGATTGTCTTCACCTTAACTGAGGCACCTCAGCATGGCCACCTGCGCTACCTGGAGGAGGGGTTGATGGTACAGGGTGAATCATTTCTGTTAGATGACATTGCTAATGGTCGAATATCCTACCAGCATAGTGGTGATGAGCACACAAGTGATTCCTTCCAGTTGGAAGTGAGTGATGGGGTCCATCAAGTACCAATTACTGTTAAGATTGCTGTCCAGCCTGTGGATGATGAGCGTCCCAGCATCACTCTCCCTGGCAGTAATGGACTTTTGGGGGCCTTTATTGATGTGCTGGAAAATAGTGCCACTGAAATTACTACTTCTCTTATCCAGGGGACAGATGAGGACACTGATGAACTGGCCTTAACATTTATTGTGGAGGATCCCCCCAAACTAGGCGATATTTTAGTGGACGGGGTGCCCTCTAAGAGATTCACCCAGCAGGACCTCATAAGTGGGACAGTAGTCTATGCTCACACTGGTGGGGAGATTGGTATGAAAAAACGGTCTGACGCCTTTAATCTTACTATTTCGGACCTCTCCAGTGAGTGGGTGGTGGGAGGCAGCACAGTGGAAGGAGTGCGTGTTAATGTGACTATTTTGCCAGTGGACAGCATTGCTCCTGAGGTTATGGTGGGGGAAGAACCATTCACTGTTTATGAGGGAGGAAAAAATGTTTTAAGCCTGCAGCTGCTGGATGTGGCAGATGTAGACACCCCTGGAGATGACATTCTGTGTACCATTCTAATACAAACCACTTCTGGGTACCTAGAGAATATCTCTCCAGCCCTTGGGTCTGAAAAATCCAGGGCTGGGACTCCCATTAGTGCTTTTTCCATCAAGGATGTTCGTCTTGGGCACATCAACTATGTGCAGAGCATTCACAAAGGGGTAGAACCACTGGAGGACAGATTCACTTTCCATTGCTCTGATGGTATCAACTTCTCACCACACCAGTTCTTTCCCATTGTCATTATCCCAACTAATGACGAGAAGCCTGAACTGTTTGTACGTGAGTTTGTGGTGCTGGAAGGGATGAGCTTGGTGATTGACACTCCCATTCTCAATGGTGCTGATGGTGATATCCCTCCTGATGAGTTGCGCTTCTTTATAACTGTTCCTCCTAGGCATGGGCAGATTGTTAACCAGCTAACCACTGGTACTGTGTCTGTACACAATTTCACTCTGGAAGAAATCCGAGAGGCATCCAGCATTGTGTATGAGCATGATGACTCGGAGACTAAAGAGGACACTTTCAAAATCCAACTGACTGATGGCCTACACACCGTGGAGCAAGAAGTGCTAATTATGGTCATCTTGGTGGATGATGAGACACCTAGGATGTCTATCAACGATGGGCTAGAAGTGGAGATTGGTGAGTCCAAAGTTATCACTAATCGGGACCTCAAGGCAACTGATATAGATTCAGAGGACAAGACGCTTACGTATGTTATTCGCTTAGTACCCAGGCATGGCCTTCTGCAGCGCTTGAGCAAAGAAGGAGAGGTGTTAGGCAACATTACACTGGGCATGAATTTCACACAGGATGACATAGACCAAGGTTGTATTCAGTATATTCACACTGGCCAACAAGGAGTCCGGGACTTAGTTAAGTTTGATGTCACTGATGGCATAAATCCTTTGATAGACAGATATTTCTACATTACCATCAGTAGTATTGATATGGTCTTCCCTGAGGTGATCAATAAAGGAGTGACTCTGAAAGAAGGAGGGAAGGTGACACTCACTACTGACCTCCTCAGCACAAGCGACATTAACAGCCCTGATGAGCATCTCCAATTCAGTATCACCCGTGCCCCAAGCAGAGGTCATTTGGAGAACACTGACAGCCCTGGTGTTCCTGTCACTACCTTCACTCAGCTCCAACTAGCTGGAAACAAGATTTATTACATCCACACTGCAGAGGATGAGGTGAAGATGGATAGCTTTGAGTTTGAAGTGACAGATGGCTATAATCCAGTCTTCCGCACTTTCAGAGTCTCCATTACCGATGTGGACAATAAGAAGCCAATTCTAACTGTCCATGACCTGAACATTCAGGAAGGAGAAACCAAACTGATCACCCCATTTGAGCTTAATGTAGATGATCGGGACACACCTGACCATCTGCTCCGTTTCATAATTACCCAAGTCCCTGTACATGGTCAGATTATTTACAATAATAGCTACCCTGTGACCAGCTTCACCAAACAAGACTTAAATGAGAACTTGATCAACTATAGACACGATGGCACAGAAACAACTCACGATAGCTTCTCTTTTACTGTTACTGATGGGACCCACTCAGACTTCTATGTTTTTCCTGACACCATCGTTGAAACACGTCACCCGCAGACGATGAAGATCCAAATCAATTCCCTGGACAATGGGGTGCCACAGATAGTAGTGAATAAGGGTGCCTCAACTCTGAGAAATATTCCAACTGGGCACCTTGGCTTCTTGATCACCAGCAAATCCCTGAAGGCAGAAGACAGAGACAGCTCTCACAAATTGCTGAAATACAAAATCACAGATGGGCCAAAGCATGGACTTCTCATTCATACTGGCCTAGGAAATGGAAGTGTTAAAGCCTTTACTCAAGGTTAGTGCTAACTGACTTCCTCATTACTTATTTGTTTCTTTGGAATGTTAATTTCATGTAAATAGCTGTAGCTTTTAAGATTATTGCTTGCGTTAAGATCTTGCATCATTTACAGATTCTAGTCAACAAACCACTTGCATTGTAGAAGGCACACAGATTTTAATCCATTCTGGGATAGATGGTGTTTGATTAGTGGCATATACAGGTGTATTTGTAAAATGACAAGTATTTTGTTAAAGGGCAGAGCCACAGCATACATTTAAAGTTCATTCAATGCATGTTTAAAGCACATGGCCTTTTATCCAGAATCGCTGCAACTAGTTTCCCCCTCACAAACTTAAAATTCCCAGTATACCCATAAACTCCACTTCCCAGAATTCTTTGGGGACAGTCATGTGCTTTAAATGTGTGTTGAAGTTGCCTTAAACGTACTGCGTGAATCCGCCCTTAGCTTCAGTCCTCAACCAGCAAGGGGTGGGGGTAATAGGGTCTGCATTACTGACTTTATGAAGTGCTTTGAGCAATTACAATGCTAAATATTATTTGTGGCTTCTTCCCTCCCTGTAGCACTATGATAACATAAGTCCAGATGCCAACAAGTTGTGTAGTAGCTATATACAACCTGTTGGCTATATAGGCACTGTATACAGTACACCAGTATGGACACGCAAAAATAGCAGCACCCAAAGAGCCACCCGGTAGCTCTGTGCCCAAAGAGCATAGGTTTCTTGAGCAGCAACCTTGTGCCATAGGATGGAACTTTAAGAGGCTTTTTCTGTACGTCAGCCTTCCCCAACCTGGTGCCCTCTGGATGCTTTGGACTACAACTCCCATCAGCATCAGCTAGCAAGGCTGTTGTGGATGGGACAAATGAGAATTGTAGTTCTAAACATCCAGAGTACACTAGGCTCCTTTTGTGGTGGTTGCCTGGTGTTCAGAGGAAAGGAAATGCCATTGGGTGTGCCTTACACAGTCCTTTGGTTCCTGGGCAGGTGTTCAGTCTGAAGATGCAGTTTAAGTAGATGTGGGTCACAATAATAAAATCCCAGGTAGATTGCATTCAGGGAAGGTAGTGAATCCTGGAACTGTAATCTAAACAGCTCTTTGAAAAACAGAATTGCTCAGGTCAATGGCTTAAGTCATGGACTTGAGCTTTAAGATTACTTTTTAAAAGTAACTTTTAGGTTTCTCTTCATGTTTCAGCCTTTAGCAAAAAAAACCACACCCGTATTCAGCATTTTGTTTTTAAATTTGTTTTGGTTTGATTTGCGAATTGTTGCTTGCATATATTTTTTGTGTTGTTTTTTGTATTGACGAGGAGGATATTATGTATCCAAAATAAAATATAAAGTGTCTGCAAAGAACATTTGCAGTTTGCAGGCATATTCCTTTTAGAAGTTCAAACTACTGAGAAGTCTTTGGTCTCAGCACTGTAGCGATTCAGTTACTCACATGGATTTTTTCTTATCCTGTTAGCTGATATTGATGACATGAAGATCTGCTATGTCTTGAAGGAAGGTGACAATGCAACTAGTGACATGTTCTACTTCTCTGTTGAAGACAGTGGTAAGATAACAAATTTCTTGCTGAAGTATACTCTAAAATCAACACGGGAATATTGGAATCAGTTATACACATTTGATTGGGGATTTGATAACAGTTTTATGTGCAGTTTTGCCAGAAAAGAGGAAGGGGGTCCAGCTAGGGTTTACTCAGAATAGACCCGCTGATATTAATGGTCTTGAATTAGTCATGTGCATTAATTTTAACGGATCTACTCTGAGTATGATTAACATAGAATGCATACCATGTATTCTGTGTATTTTTATCAACCTAAAACAATGCATGTTTATTTATAAGCAAGTTCCCCTGTGAATAGTGGTGCTTCCTCCTAAGTAAGTGTGCATGGGATTGCTGCCTAGAAGTTGCCGTTAACTTTGGCTTGATACTGCAGGTGAGGGAACTGGAATATGTGGCAGGATCCCCCTGTTTGCACTTCTGTCTCTTATCTTCATGCAATGTTTTTGCGCTACAGCTCTCATCACCCCCAACCATTGGCCATGCTGGCTTGGGTTGGTGGGAGTTTGAGTTGAACAAAATCTGGAGTGTCTGAGGTTCACCTGCCCTGCTACAAATGATTCTCATAATGTGGGTTGTACAGTTGGTTAGATGGGGGTGGTAAGGGGTAACTGCAAATTACGTTGTGCATTTTATGTTCCTTTTGCAAGTATTTTCCCTATAAAACCTGGAGCACAGGCTACTTTCATGCAGCTGTTCAGCGATTTATGTGACAAATTAAAAATAGTAACAACAATTTTTTAAAATGGTGTGTAGTTGTTCAAAATGGGGGCTGTTTAGGAACCTTGGAAGCTGCCTTGCACCAAGAGCAACCATTTGGTCCATCTAGCACACAATTGTCTGCTATACTGAATGGCACTATGTCCCCATTAATTCCACCCCTACATGAAAATGCCAAGAATTGAACCAGATACCTTTTGCATACAAAGCTTGTGCTCAGAAGCCCTGGCATCCTCAATTTTAAATATTTTCCAGGTGTATCTAACCTGTATCATTGCCATAGTGACTGGAAAATTTGCATAACATTAGCCCTTGCACAAGAATCCAAACATCTCTCCCTAATCATTTATTGGTTGGTATAACTGTTTTTGTGCGTGCCATAAACCAATGCCTGTTTCTTTGCGCCATAAATTTCCCTGCATTCTTTGTTCTGCCTATGCAGGGAAAGTGCTCTGAAGTCCTAGGCTGTGTCATTGCTAAATATTTATATAGTGCTCTCAAGGTATATGTTCTTAAAGGATAAATCAAACAGAAACCTGCTAAATGCATGCCCTTTAACACTAGAAAAGAAGAATTAAAAGGGGGAAGGGAGGAATTTAAAAACAGTGTGGAAAATATGGAACATGTTAGAGCATATACTTTAGTAGTAACTCAGAGCTCACTGTTGGTTGGAACAGTAATGGAGATGAAGGCAGTCTATGTGATTACTTTTGTACCTTCGTTTTTCTCCCAGACTTCCATATAATTTTATAAAATTGCAACCTTGAATTAGCATTCTAAAAAACAAATACTTCTGCTAAACACATATCTACAATTGCTGGCTACTTAAATGATAAATGATAAAGAAAATAATAGACTATAATTACTACTCTTGCAAATCAGACGGTTCCTTTGATAATTTAGGCTGCAGTTGTGTGAAAACACTTTCCAGAGAGCAATTTGGTAGGGACATTTCCACATAAAAATGCACAGGATTGTGTTGTTTCATAAGAAATTTATAATAAGATTCCAAGTTTCAAAAATGCCCATTATTCAGGCTAACTTTTATACTAGATCTTGATAGTTTTGGAGCATGCAGACAGCTGGCTTTATCACATCATCTAGTATTATATTCCTAAAGCTCAAAAGTAAACTAACAAGTTGTAATACACTTATGTTCCTTGTGCAAGTAGATTGGCCTTCTTTATCTCTAGTTTTATGGCTGTTTACATCCACAGGCAAAGGTGTTATTATTGTGTCACAATTTACAATGCATCTGGATGGAGATTGCATTCCACCGGATGTTGTACAGAGACAGAACAAAATATGATACCTGCTCCATACACTTAAATGTATGCTTTAACTGTCAATTTTCATGGCGGCTTTCTGAACATGTAGCTGAGATGTAAAGAAATGAATAACCCTTCAGAAGAAGATAATTAAGTAAAATGGATGCTGTTTACTAATGAGTCTGAAAGTCAGTCCAGAGGTATTAATAGATATGTAATTTAAAATGATAGGTATATATACAAAATGTTGTTTAATCAGATTATATTCTCAATTATACATATTTGAACCTAGTGAAATTTACCAGGGACATAGTTAAATTGTTTGGCTCTAGCATTGATTAATGTCATATGGCACAGTATTCAGGGTTCCAAGTACCAGGTTTGAGTGGCTAACAGCTGGGATTGTCTGGAACGAAATCATATGTGTTTAGCAGAAATCCCTTAATGAGTTTGAGGCCTGTAAATATAAGTGATAAGGTGATACTGAAGTCGGTAGAAGGTGATAATCTGTGGCACTGGTTTTGAAAGCTGGAGGAACGCATGTGACATGAGTGTGAACATATCAATGCTAGATGCAAGCATTCATGATCCTTTGTGGGTGGCTAGTAGATGTTGTCTTTATGCACATTCTTTTCCTACTCCAGAGAACGTAACAAATAATTCCATATTTCAGCACTGCACAGGTGTACAATTCTGACTCATGGTTAATGCATGAACAGGAACATTGCAGAACAGAGAAGTTTGAGAAGTTTCATTTGGTGAAGCCCAAGATCCCAGGTAGACTAGAAGCAGTAGCTGTCAAGGATTTACTTTGGGCAGGTGCAATTAACCTTGTGCTGATTTGATTAATCAGCAAAGCCCAGGTGCTGTTAGTTAGGTTATTGGTGTCCAAGTTGTGATTGGTTTGGCTGGCCACCAGACTTTTACAGTTTGGCAAAAAGACCCTATTAGTTCAGCTATTCCTCCCAACGTAAGTATGTTATGCTCCTTTGAAAGGTTAGTTTTGAATCCAGTTGGAGGTTCCAAGAACGTCTTCTAATCCTGCTTCTTTTGTATGTATTAATGGGTAATTAGAATTTAGACATCAACTTTTCTTGGTTTTATATTCTCAGCTAAAAGTTTGTGTAACTGAGAAGCTTGCCTTATTTAAAATAAACCTTTAGATTTTTTACTGGTCTGGGTTGTCACTTCAGAGTTGCTTCATGCTAGATTCAGTTGCCTGTATTTGTCTTCTACCCTAAATTGTTATCTCCTGGGCTGGAGAGGGCTTCTCCCCCACTCCTAGATAGCAGCTTGTTAGTAATGGCTTGTGTAGCAGGTGTTATAATGGTGCAGATGTGGGATAAGTAAGGCAGAGAGGCTTTAATCCAGTAACTTAAAAATTTATAATGAAGAATAATTTTTAGTGTTTATATAGTGTGTAAGAGTTAAAGATTTGCCTTGTTTACATGACTCGGTAAGCCAAACTATGGCTTACTGTGACTGTGCAAACATATGGGCTTCCACAGAGGAGCTTGCAACCCCTTTGTTCCTCCTCAATCCATTTTTTGCTCCTGAGATAAGATAAGGTTGGGCCCAGTATCTAAACCTGGGCATGTGGCTAAGTTTGCTTTTCACTGACCACTAACCTCTCCATGTGGTATGTAATTGTATGAGTGAATGACCAGGTGGATAGAGCTACAATCTCAAGTAGGACTGTACTAGTGACAGTTCTGAACTCTGGAATTACTTTGGGTGAATTCTGGACACTAAGAGTGTATGGTAATTAATTTGAAGATGATTGCTCTTTGTGGCAAGTGTTGGAGTAGATGCACTCTCTTCAATCTTTATGCTGTTGTTTCTGTTATTTATTTTAGAAGGCAAACACCTGTAATTTAAGAATACCACATTTGGTTTCCCCACCCTGCACACCATATTTCTCTTTATATCCTGACTAATAACGGGATGCAGGAATGTTATTTGCTCATTCAGTTTGGTAATATAATGGGAGCTGTTGAAGTTGTGGAATACAAATCTATTAAAATAGAGCAGGCATCCCCAAACTTGGCCCTCCAGATGTTTTGAAGACTACAACTCCCATCATCCCTAGCTAACAGGACCAGTGGTCAGGGATGATGGAAACTGTAGTCCCAAAACATCTGGAGGGCCGAGTTTGGGGATGCCTGAAATAGACAAATGCATAAAATGGGAGTAGGAAGGGGAAATCCTGTCCAGATTATATTACTTTGCGATATTGCTTCATGGAGATTTTCTTGTATTGGATTTCAAGGAATAAGAGTTCTCTTGTTTGAGTAAGAATTCTCTGAACCATACCTCTGCTGGGTACATTTGCATCCTTGGCAGTCTTACAGCTCGAAGGATCTTCCTTTTTTGAATGAAGCCAATATAGTAAGCAATAGACAAAGCTGTGACAGTGCAAATGACCCTTGTCTGCGCTTTGTCTCTACCAGTGGGAAAACATTGAACCTGAGCCAATTGGAACAAAATGGACTGAGAGAAAAAACATATTCAGCCCTTCTGTAACTGCATGCAACAGACAAACACAAGTATTTAGGCTGCAGTCCTATACTCACTTGCCTCAGAGTAAGCCCTATTGAGACTTGCTTCTGAGTATGGCATGTATTGGATCACACTGTTACTTGGTTAACACAAGGAATGCAGTTCTGAATTTAACTAAGCTAATGCTATCTTTACTATGCAAGAGAATATGTTGTACGTACTCTTGCAACCAACTGTTGTGTGTGTTTTGCAAGTGGATAGATAGGCACATAATGAGCTATAACTGTAGTAAAGAAATGCGTATCAAATTGATTTCCCTGGGAAGTTAGGCCACTTGGTGCACATGGAATACTCCAAACCAAGGACTATAGCTTTAGCCAGGCTTCCTCAACCTTGGCCCCCCAGATGTTTTTGGCCTACAACTCCCATGATCCCTAGCTAGCAGGACAGTGGTCAGGGATGCTGGGAATTGTAGTCTCAAAACATATGGAGGGCTGAGGTTGAGGAAGCCTGGCCTTAGCTATGGTTTCTTGTTGCCCAAAGTATACAGTAATGTCACTATTAACAGTTGGAAAATAGTATGCAGTTCTGGTTAGAAGTATGTATATCCAGTGGGAGTATCTTAAAATATTACAGTCTCTATTTATTGCGGTTTAAAATATTGCAGTCGGGGAGACTGGACATTATGTCTAACTCGCTTCTGGTTTTTGATCTGTTGCTTTTTAAAATTGTTTATAGTGTATGCTTCTGATCTTCTTTCAGAGTGAAAGCAGGATATAAATAATATTCAACATATAGTCTGTGTTTTAAAATTTGCTTTATAGTTATATTGATGTTCAGCATCCTGAGCACTAGCATGAATTGGAAAGGCCGCACTAAAATCTAATAGTAAGGTGTGTTTTTTCCCTTGTGTACAGATTAGACTTGCTATTGCTGTATTACCTCTGTCAATTAATCTAAGAAATTAGGTTTTTATGCTGCTGTTCAGCATACATATTAGGGGAAGGAAAACCACCTGTGATGATCTTCTCGTCTTGGAAAAAGGATCTGTGCAGTTAAGCATTTTGATATATCTATCTGTTTTACTTGCTTTAAAAAGCTGTGAAGTGTGTTGAAATAAATGTATTTTAAACAATGAAAATAGTTTCCAATGTAGGATCAGACTGTAGAAACTCTGCCTTATAAGGGAAGAAATCCTGGAGGCTGGCACAACAGTATAAACAAAAAAAGTATAATCCCCCTTCATTATATACCTCCAGCCGTGTTTAAGAAATATAATACTTTGCAAGGAATACTAGTTAACAAGCACAATGCCTATGCCTGACTTTTCAAAATAATATCCATACTCTCAGTTGTCAAGTAGAAGATTTTTCTTGCCACATAGAAAAGAGCCACTTTCACTGTTAAATGGAGGCTATTATGTCACTCCTTCTCCATGACCAAAGCTTGGGAATACATCACTCTGGGTTGTCTGCTGGGAGGAGGGATCACTCAGTGGGAGCAGACATGAGGGAATTGCACCCTTTCAGTTTACTCCCTGGAAATACAGTGGTATCTCAGGTTACATACACTTCAGGTTACAGACTCCGCTAACCCAGAAATAGTACCTCGGGTTAAGAACTTTGCTTCAGGATGAGAACAGAAATCGTGCTCCGGCGGTGCGGCAGCAGCAGGAAGCCCCCCATTAGTTAAAGTGGTGCTTCAGGTTAAGAACAGTTTCAGGTTAAGAACGGACCTCCGGAACGAATTAAGTACTTAACCCGAGGTACCACTGTAAAAGGGCCAAAAAAGTAACCAAAAGCCTACTGTCCCTTAGAATATGCTTGCTTTCCTATTCATACACCTGAGAATGGTTGACCTAGCTGGAATCGCTGTGACTGCTATTCATTGACAAAAATGAAATTTTAAAACTCTGGCTCAAAAACTATGCAACATACATTCACCCCAAGTCACAAAAAAGCATGCCAAAGAGAGGAATTTTTAAAACATTAATTTCAGTTTTCAAAATTATAACGTTTTGCTTACCAGCAAAAAATAGTCAGAATCACCCCTGCGGCGATTTTTTTTTTTAAATGAAGCTGCTGCAACATCATTGTAAACTGATGTAAACAGTGGTGCAATTAGTCCTGCAAGTAAAGGATCTGATGTGAAGAATCCAGGAAAATGTGTACAGTGCTGGAGCTTATATAATAACTTCCGTGGGTAGTGTGTTCCACATGGCAGTACCCATGGAATGAACCTCTGGCATATGCAGAACCAAAAGATGTGCCCCCATACATGATAGCAATGAAAGGGCAGGTATAAATTGGGTACAATGATGTCTCAGATATTGTTCAGAGTTGTTTAGGACTTCATACACTTGGTATAACACCATAAATTTGGCCTGCTAGTAATCCTGGCCACGACCCATGCTGCCACATTCTGCACTAGCTACGGCTTCAGGACCAAATGTAAGGGCAACCCCCATACAGAACACATTGCAGTAATCCTATCATGAGGGTATCTGTGCGTGGGCCATTGTAGCCAAGCTATCCCTATCCAGGAAGGACCAAACCTGACATACCTGCTGGCATAAGTTTAGCATTGGGTCCCAATTCAGCCTGTGTTTGAAATATTGCAATAAGAAGACTTTCCCTCAAATGTTTAAAGTATTCCCATATTTTGGCATTTTACGTAGGAGACATTTGTCTGCAACAGCACATTTACAATTCCACAAAGCATTTTCATATGTGCTAGTTACGTAACTGCATTTTCTCTGCTGCATTTATTTATTATTTATTTCATAAAATTTATACACCACTTGATAGTTTTTTTTAAAAAAACTGCTCAAAGTGGTTTACAAAAGATGCTTCTGGGGCTGTGGGCATTGGTGCCTTAGTTCGGATCTCTTATACAGGAAAAAAGAATGATATACTCGTACAGTTAAATACATTAAAATCCTTAATGAAAATTACATTTAAATATAGGACATTTAATGACTAAATATAACATGCTAATGAGTACAACTAATGCTTTTTAAAAAAAGAATTGGCTGAACATTAGCTTTTCAATTAGTGCTATTTAAATATTGCAGTTAGAAAAACACCCTCTCCCCCTTACAGTTTTTCCATTGTACATAGTGAATGGTGTTAAATCTTTGATTTCTTAGCTAGTTGGGATCAGTCACTAAGCCCTTTTCTCAGAGTGTCTGAGTTAATCAATAGACCGCAAGCAGGACAAACAACCTTTTCTCCTTTCTGCATCTTCATCTTTCATCCTTGATTGAGAGGGGCTTTGCTATGTAAGTTGTTAGCGCTGAATATATTTTTGAAAATGTTCCTTAAGCAGATACTTGGTTGCAAGCATCCCTTTGAAGTAGTGTCAGTTCTTTTGGAGATAAATGTGAAAATGTGTTTGTTTTGTTTTAGAGCGAGGAGTTTTCTGCCTTCTCCAATTACAGCAGTTTTTTAAAAACTGAGAGAATACTGTTAATAAAGGCACCATTTCAGTATAGCAAATAGATTGACTGTAGTGGACTTGAAAAGTACTCTCCCACCACTCCTTTTCTTGCATACATCTAATTTATTGCCTAATTTTAAAATGTGACAAATAATAATTATTTTTTAGTCCTTCACATACCTACTCAGACACATATTGAAATTAACAAGACTTAATTGCATGTGTCAGTCTCATTGATTTCTATATGCTGCTGAGTTGGTGTGTGTCAGTAGGAATCTCAACCTCAATTTATAGCAGTCTGCTTTCCTAATTGTTATCCTCAGTTTGGGGGCAAAAGTTCTGCATGGTGTGTGCTTCTGTAATATATTAAATATAATCTGAACAGCTGAATTTAGGCTGAGTCTTTCTGGACATTAATATTCTTGGTCATCTTGTAAAGCTAAGCAGCCTGAGAATGTAGATTGGTGTTTGCCTTTGCTTCTAATGGCACTGTTTTGATTGCTTTCTAGACACAACCATTTGACACCTGCCATTTAACTATTTATAGTTCATACTGCAATGTTTGCCTGTATGTGTCCATGACAAAGCAAACAAAAGCTACATTTCTAGCAATTTGTTACATTTGGAAGCAAAGCTTAAATATCTGACTGAAATGCTATTGCTGCTTCTCCCTAATTAACACGTTTCAGCTTGCTCAGAGGTCATTAGTGTTTTAAGCAATATGTCAAATCAATTTCTGTGCTTTCACTAAAATTACTGTAAAGGTTATGAGGACCTCAGAGTTTATAAGGAGACCACTACACTGATGACCACCCAGGAATAGATGAGAAACAGGGCTGAATCAAAGGAAGTTCATATGTAGGCAAGCTGAGAACTCTTTTTTTTGAAATGCAGCATCTAAATGTCTACATAAGTAAATAAATAAATGTAAGTATTAAAAGCTGACATTATGTTTTGGGAAATTCATACGCTTTCTCATACAGCATGGACTTCATCACAGTTGTTGTAGCAACACATATACACACAGATTTGATCAGAGCACCATATCTTTTGCATTGTCTAATTATATAATGGGGATGCAGGTGGCGCTGTGGGTTAAACCAAAGAGCCTAGGACTTGCTGATCAGAAGGTCGGCGGTTTGAATCCCCGCGATGGGGTGAGCTCCCATTGTTCAGTTCCTGCTCCTGCCAACCTAGCAGTTCGAAAGCACATCAAAGTGCAAGTAGATAAATAGGTACCGCTCTGGCGGGAAGGTCAATGGGGTTTCCGTGCGCTGCTCTGGTTCGCCAGAAGCGGCTTAGTCATTATGGCCACATGACCCGGAAGCTGTACTCCGGCTCCCTCGGCCAGTAAAGTAAGATGACCGCCGCAACCCCAGAGTCGGTCACGACTGGACCTAATGGTCAGGGGTCCCTTTACCTTTACCTTTAATTATATAATAATTTTTGGTTCTTTCAGCTGAATATCAAGGAAACGCACCCTCTTTTTTAAAAAATTGTTGCATTAAGTCTTGCCCATGGTTTTTATAATATCCCACAGAGTTTAGAATGTGGACATCCAGGTTCAAAGTATTTTTCCTGGACAGATACCTCTTTGAACTTAAACCAGCTGGAGGCAGAGGTGTCCAGATATAACTGCAGCTTGGGGTAGACAATCTTTCTCACCTGCAGGCAACATTCCCCTCTTGGCAGACGTTTGGGGGTTACAAGTCAGCGGTGGGTGGGGTTGGCGGCAAAAGGGCCAAGCAACAAACATTAGGTTTATGTTTGTACGGTAGGCTAGGTTTTGCACACGCCCACACACCCTTCTCTATCCTCCATTCGAGCAAGCGGGAAGCATCAAGTTCAGGCACATCCAGTTCAGGCAAAAGCACTTGTGGTGGGGGACAAAGGAAGGCATTCAGGCCTAGGGAATTGGAGTGATGTTGAGGCAGGGGTATGGCCTGGTATGGTCCCAAGGGCCACATAGGGAGGTTGGGGGCACTTTTGGCCCTGGGGCCTGAGGTTCCTCCCCTAGTGGTGGTGATCAGGGAGCGACAGGGTTTCCTTTCCAATATTCTGTGTTGCATTTCTGGTACTTGCACCTGACTGGAAAAATTAGCTGGTTTCTTTATGGTCTTAGCTCTTCCGCCTGATGGAGCTATTTGAATTAGGAGCTAGAGGACAGGTGC
Source organism: Podarcis tiliguerta (assembly GCF_965153285.1). Classification (NCBI taxonomy): domain Eukaryota; kingdom Metazoa; phylum Chordata; class Lepidosauria; order Squamata; family Lacertidae; genus Podarcis; species Podarcis tiliguerta. The sequence continues at coordinate 35,740,740 of NC_139542.1, read as the reverse complement.
TTTGTAAACTTGAATCGCAGGATTTATTTATTTTTGGAATTTTGAACATTCTAAGACAGTAGCTGTGCACAAATTGTTGCAATCTACAGGGCAGGCTGTGTAAAATAAATCTTATTTCAAGACTTGGAGTGAACCTGGCACCTTCACAAAATGGAGATGCAAAGCTCTGTGAAAATGAGTATTCAGTTGCTAAATAAATCCATCAAATTTATAGCTTTATCTCGCACTACCACTCAATCATAAAGTGGGCCTTTCCAGACTCAGCCTGCCCCCTTAAAATGGAATTAGTTGCGAGATGCTTGCATCACTTCTGTTTTGAGGAATGGGTTGTCAGCTTGAAATGTATAATTACATGAGAAAATTGTTAGTGACTAGGTGATATACTGTGTCTTAATCCTTTATGAATATTTTTAGGCACTGTGCAACTATTAAAGGAATAAGTAGAGAAATATTTTACATGTCATGATGTCTACGCAATCATACCTATCTTACCTATCTGTCTGTGATTATTTTAAAATACTTAAGTGGCTAAACTTTATTAATGCGTAAGTAATCACATTAAGCATTGTTGTACCAGCTCTTTTCTTTAAAATACAATTTTGGTTTTTGAAGCTAAGAAACTTGGAGTTACTAACCTTTGGGTAAATGATCTACTCTAAAGGATAAAATGAGAAGCAAAAATCCCCACACTTGAGCACACACTGGAGATTGTGCTCAGTGTTGGATGGAGGAGGCAGCTGGTCCAGTGGTGTCTCGCTCTGCAGATTTGGCCAGCGTCTGTGTCAGGGTTTTTTTTTGGGGGGGGGGTTGTTGATCTGGCTGGACTGGGGGTGGGCTTGAGGGAGTGGACTATCTGAAGCACAATTTAAATACATTTGGAAAGAATCACTTTCCAAATGTATTTAAATTGTGCTTCAGACAGTCAATCCTTGGACTAATGAACCATCCACCCTACCACAGTGGTACCTGTTTTTCTACTTGCACAGGAATGCTTTCAAACTGCTAGGTTGGCAGGAGCTGGAACGGAGTAATGGGTGTTCACCCTGTTGCATGGATTCGAACCGCCGACCTTCCGATCAGCAAGCCCAAGGGGCTCAGTGGTTTAGACCACAGTGCTGTCCCAGCTCCTGCCAACCTAGCAGTTTGAAAGCACGCCAGTGCAAGTAGATAAATAGGTACTGCTGTGGCAGGAAGGTAAACAGCAATTCTGTGCGCTCTGGTTTCTGTCATGGTGTCCCGTTGCACCAGAAGCAATTTAGTCATGCTGGCCACATGACCTGGAAAGCTGTCTGTGGACAAATGCTGGCTCCCTCAGCCTGAAAGCGAGATGAGCGCCGCAATCCCATAGCGGCCTTTGACTGGACTGAACTGCCCAGGGGTCGTTTACTGTTACCTAACTTTACCCACCCTACCACCTTCAACTTGGAAAGCCCTTTTTGATCTAGCTGTGTTCATTGGATACTGCAAAATCTTGGGTTGGCTGCCAGTTAAAGGAACTGAAAAGTAATTTAACTGCACCCTTATATTGCCTAGGCATGGCATGAGTTTTCACCTTCCTCATAGCTGAGGTAGGGAGCTTGGTATTACTTCTGTGATGGGTGTTAGTTTTCATTGTCACAGCTGGTGCTTTGGAATCAGGTGGAGCTGCTCCTAAGGCAAAAGTAGGGTGTGCTCCTGGGTAAGGATGAGGGAGAAATTAAATTTCATTCACATTTTAAGCCAGATATATCAAATTTGCTGATCCTGAAACAATATGAAAACTAGCACACAGCCATCCATCGAAATTTTCACTTATTTGAAATTTGCTCCGTAGTTCTCCAACTGAAATATGTTTACGAAAATACATATGTTACGGGAAAGTGTGCATAAAAATAATGCATTCGTGAAAATAGCATACAAAAATGCATTATATTTGGGGTTGCATCCTAAATAGTGAACACGACATGCTTCTGATAGTTGTCCTCATGTACGAAATGCTATAGCACTATTGGCTTATTTTTAGTTTAGGGTAAATTTTGTATAAACTCACCCTGAATTGAAATCAATTAAATATCTATATAGGCAAGTCATGCTTGCAATCCAGGCTAAACTCTGATCTTTACAATGATGGAATTTTTCCAGAGGGATTGGTAACTGTGTTCACAGCAGACATGGGAAACGAAAAGCCCTCGAGATGCTGTTATCCTCCAACTCCCATGAGCCCTGGCCATCATAGCTTGCAGTCAGGAATGATGGAACTTGTATCATCTGGAGGGCCAAGGTTGCCCCAGACCTGTGTTGTGGCCATTGCAATAAAGAGTCTTGCACTGCAAATGGGTGGAATGATGGCCCTATTAACGTCAGCTAGTAATGTAAGAGAGGCTGTCTGGAGTTTGTTCCTATAGAAAATTGTAGCAGGAAGGTTATTCGTTTCCGTAGCAGTTGAGTTAAAATGTAATGCAATAGCTAATCGGATAAATCGCTTAATTCACCCTTAATTTCCACTCTATATTCAAGAACTAGCAGGAAGGAAATATTAGATTACTTAATACATTTGGAAGATAGCTGAGAAAAATAGCAATTCTTAGTTTTCATGGATGTTTGCCATCCCAGTTAATCCATATTAACTTTTTAAAAATGTTCCTCTGTTTGAACTAAGCATTTACCCCCATACGTAGCTCTAGATTATATTTCTGTATTACAGTTTTTACTGCACCCATGTATGCATGCTTGTGAAAGTGCTGCAGTTTTGTTTAATGTCTTGCTGCCTTACACCTGAGTGGTAGCAGGGAGGCTGAAGAGAAAGACTGTTTAAACATGGATTTATAGCTACCTTTACATAGGCAATATAACAATGGGCCAAACAGAGTGAGATACTTTTTAAAAGGAAGATTTCTTTGAACTCCATATTTGCGTTTGTTCAATCCCAGTTGACTAGGTTTTGATCAATACCAGTTGACTGTAATCATTCCTGGAACACTTTTAACAACTATAGTAGTTAGAAACATCTGGAAGCCTCTGGCTATATCACTGTCAGTGACAAATCCATGGGTGGATAGACCGTAAATCTCAAAACTTGTATAGAATCATAGAATTGCAGAGTTGTAAAGGATCATGTAGGATCCTGTAGTAGTTTAACCCCCTGCAATGCAGGAGTATGCAGCTGTCTCATATGGGGATCGAACCTGCAACCTTGGCATTAACAGCACCATGCTCTAATAGCTGAGCTATCGTGTGCTTAGGGGCATCCTCTTCCAATGCTAAGCTCATGGGGGGGGGGGGCGCAGTGGCCATGAAGTACAGTGCCCTTCGCTTCACTTTTAATTGCCTTTCAAGCCATGGAAGATGACAGTCTGAAGTGCAGAGCCTTTTATATCCGTGGAGGGTTACCCTGCATTTTAGACACCTGCAACATCAGGGTACAAAAATGTGTGGGGAGCATATGCAAACAACAATGCTTCAGCATATCACTTTCCACAAGTTGGAAGGCAGTAGAAATTATGCTGCCTCACTGCCCATTCTTCCCAGCTCATCTTCACACCTGAAGAAGGTATTCCTTGTACCTACTCTGAACCTTCACAGGGGCTGGGGCTGGTGTGAGGGAAGAACACTGATCCTTGGGGATAATATGTGGAACACAAATATACCAAATGTCTTCCATAATAAATCGGGGGGCATGAAATGCTTAAGGAAAGTAGATGGTGCAGGTGAGAGAAAACGCTGGAGTGAAGCATGGTGGGAGTGCTTTAATATATTTAATTTTTATGCCCCTCCTCCCCTCACCTTGGGTATTATTGAACTTTTATCCTCAGATTATTACAACATTTTTACTGTTGAGGTTCTTTTTTCTTATTGTTGTTTCCCTCATTGTTTCATTTATTTCTATATGTTGTTATTAATCGCCTTGAGCTTATTTCGGAAGGAAAAGTAGGGTACCAACATTCATTGAAACAAAGGTGCTTTCAGCAGTTAGCAAAACACACACACACATATATATGAATGAATACAGTGTATTATTTGCCATCTGTAATACTGTAAACCTGTAAGCACAGTTGCAAATTTAATCTTACATGTCGATCATATAAGAATGGCAAAATGATGAACTAAGTAATTGGCAAAATGGTGTGTTCTGTTGTTCAAAGCAGCCCATGTGTAATGAGACCTAGAGGATTTGTTGGAGCACAGGAAGCAATCAGAGACGGGATCTGTTGCCCTGCCAGCAACTTTTGCCAGAATAACAATTAGTGTTGGACTTTGTGGCAGTGTTACCGGCAGATGCCAATTAGGCATAAGAGTCAAAGGAAAGCCCAAAAAACCTGTATTTCCTTGTCTGTTCTTTCCCTGTCTCCACATTGAGTGGAATACTATCTAGCAAATGATTCTCTGGCATGTAGAGAAACTTATATTTCTGTCACAGCTCTTGGAACTCTTCCAGAATACTGGCAGGAACTTTAGAGTCTTATGAATAGCTATCTATTCTTATAGCAGGTTTATTTTTACATCCTGTATTCATTTCACTTGAATACACTATGCTGGCACCCACAAAGTGCATTTATCATATTTTTTCAAGCACACTCTTCAGGGCACTTGTGTGTGTGTGTGTGTGTGTGTGTGTACACATAGGATCGGTGTTTTTTCACATTCTAGGCTAGCAGTCTTGTGACTTTATAGATCCGTATGTATATAATTGGACAGACATTTTGCAAGTATAGTGATGGGTGTCTAAAAGCCCTGATGTATAATTGATAATGACAGCAATGCGTATATAACAATTGCTAATTCTATTTGAATTGTGTTGGGTGGGAAGGCATTGAAGATTTTGATATTTTAATTATCAAATCATCAATTTTACATAGTTTTTTCACGAAAAGATCTTTTGTTGTTTTGTTGTTGTTTATTTATTAAATTTCTGTACCACCCTTCATCCAAGAATCACAGGGTGGTTTACAATATAAAAGCAAAAATAAATACCATAGCAGCAAACAAAAACAATAGCCCTCCCCACACAGTTTAAAAGTCCATAGATTGTTTAAATAGCCAAGGCCTGAGAGAAAATGAATGTTTTTGCTGGGTGCCAAGTCAGTGCCATATTCCTAACTTTTCATTTATTTATTTTTTTATGGTGTGTGTGTTTTCACTAACGTACAGCAGTATCCAATGATACAAAATGGGGCGAGTCCATCCTGCTAGAATGCCAGTTAGTTGTTGGCTGTTAGCACATGGGGCTCTGTAGTGATAAACCTGTGTCATGCATCGCTTGCCTTAAACGCAACAATTCTTAGTTTGGACGGAAGGCCCATCTAGTCCAGCATCCTGTTTTACAGAGTGGCCAGATAAGTAGGAAGCCGAATTGCAGGAAATGAGCCCAGTATCCTCTCTGGCGGTTTGTTACCTAGCAACTAATAGATTAGAGCCATACCGCCTTCGAACCTAGAGATAACATATCAATCGTGATGTTTCACTGTTGATAGACATGTTTATTAATTTGTCTAATCCACCTGTTTCTGAGCTGCTTAACACAATTGGGTGGGTTTTGCTACACTACACTTGGCGCTAGTGAGGTCTCAGACTGAACTACCCTGGTATGCCAACATGGCGGTCAGTGTAGGCAGTACTGAATTAGATGGGCCACAGGTGTGATTTGTACACTAACTTTGCTATGTAATGGGGCATTTCTGGATTATCTGTTGTGTGGGTGAGAGGGAAGGCAAAATTAGCAGGAAATTGGTCCTGATCGTGTGGTTGTTTCATTCATGCAACACCCTGAATGGGGAGGGCTTGCATCGCAAGGACATGGCTCCCACATGGCTTTGAGTGCATGTAAATGAGGTCTTATTTCTTCTTCTGTGGTGTTTTTGGATGTCTCGTCTCTTGAACTACTCAATTCACATTTGCTGCAACTTGTATATTTATCTTACCTGGTGACTTTTACACACACTTCTCTTGAACTTGATGTTATTTCTGTATTGAATGTGCCTGGTGAAGCACATAGTTCAGCCCCCTTCCTGGCTGTTCATGCCTGGCATTTCACAATAGAAGCAGGTGATAGTTTGTTTTAAATATGATTATCTTTCGTATCTTGACATGTTTTGTATTTTTCTCCTGTTGAAAAAGGAAGGCTCTCTGGAGAAAATGGTGGGGAGTTGAAGGTCTTTGTAAAGACCTGACCTTTATTGGGATACTATTGGTCCTTCAGAAGTTGTTGGGCTCCAGATCCCATCAGTTGCAGCCTGCAAGGCAGCGGTCAGGGGAGTTGTAGTCCTGGAATAATGGAAGGGCCGCAGGCTCCTCATGCTCATTCTTCTCATGAATCTGGATGGTAGAGTGTAACCTGTTAGGGTCATGACAAATGTCAATGTTGCTGGCTGCATAGCTGTATGTCTTAGCAGTGGGGCCACAAGTGGGGAGAGAAGGCGGAACGGTTCAACACCTACTTTGCCCCAAAAGGAAATCAGTGCCCAACCCAGTGATAACACAATAAATGCTGCGAGGAGGATGCTGCAGCGCAAGATAGGAAAAGAGGTGATGTGTTGTAGAATAATCCAATTGAAGAAGCTAACAAATCTTGGCTGGATCTAGGCACCTCAAAGAAGCGATTCAGTTGCAAACTCATACAGGGAAATCTGGTAGAGAAAGATGGGACTCCACAGCGCCATCTGGTGTAACGGTGTTATATCACATATACAACACATATAAAATGCTTTTTCTTTACCAATCTAGCCAAGTCCCATGTTGCTGGTTGGGAAGGAGCCCTCATAACAGTTTAAGCTTCAGGGCCCAAAAAATGTAAGGCCACCACTTCCTCTGCCTGCTCTTTAACGATGCTATGTAAAGAACAGGTAGAGGGATTTTATCTCCCTGTTTTTGAACTAAGTACCACTAATAACTTCATTTTTATTCACACTTTCCACTAATTTATGCGTTTTTGTAAACATTGGTTGAAGAGCTACATCACAAAATTCAGATAGGTGTGAATTTCAAAGGACAGCTGTGTTTCAGTTTGCATGTTGCTACAGAAATTGCAAGTTTGATACGTTCAACTTTAAATGCATATTGAATTTAACGTCTCATCCATCCCTTATCCAGGCTTAATGTTTTGTGTTAGACATACAAATGAAATTAAGGTAATGCGTGTAGAGGAATTAAAATCACGTAATATACAGATGATATATCCCTTTCAGATGTCTTAGACTGCAGCTCTCATCACATTTAGAGGCACTAAGTTGGTGAAGTCTGGTATGCAGTTATAGAATTAATAGGAATAAGTCAAAATTATTTTGTTAAGTTATTTTGAATATTAATACCATTGATGGAAACTTGAAAAAGCTTGTGGGAAACTGAAATGTGGAGATCTGGATGTACTTGCTATCTATGTGTTTTCCATGTGAAATTTAAAACAGGAAAGGAAAACACTTTGGAATGGGAAAGAAAACACTGTTCGAAGAATTATTGCTTTAAGAGACAGAATGTGCCGAATTGAAACAGAAGACTCAAGAAATGTGTTCGGATACTTGAATAAAGCAATATAAGTGATCAGAAAGAACATGGCTGCATTATTGTTGTTGTTGTTGTTGTCGTCATCAAAATCAGTTTCTAATGAATGCTTTGTAGCTTCTTCTGAAAGGCACCAAGTACAAACCTTAAAAAGATTAATGTCTAAAAATGGTGGGGTGGCGGCACAGAGCAACTGACAAGAGACAATAGGGAATATACAGTTTGCGGCCTCCTGTTACACTTTCTGATTTTGTGTTGCTGCAGGCACTGGCTCTCTTCGATCAATTAAGTTCTAGGCCTATTGAAAGAAACATTACCTCACTTCATAAAATGGAGGATTGAAAGCATGAACTCTGTTCATTAACTTAGTTTTCTGTTATCAAAACAAACAATAATTCTTATTTGTGTTTTACAGTATGGTGTGTGCATAAAGGGAATGTGTTCTGTCAACAATTATAAATTAATATGTTTAGATATTAACATTTCCCAGTGACACTGAACGTAAGACAGCTTTAAATAATGTGACGGATTAGGAGACCCCTAATGTCTGAGCAAAGCTTTTATTGTATATACAGCTATATATAATAGTACATCTGTTGTAATCTTAGTTAAGGGAGGGTATCGGATCTCTGAAATGGATATGATAGGGCTTCTCACCAGCTAAATTTTGACCAGATAAAATCCAGTACTCTTTTGAAAACTTTAAAATGGCTCCTTTACAGTGCTGCAAAAATATTAGAAATATGATAGGACAGTCAGAATTCAGTTTTATCATCAGCTCTTAACTTTTGAATAATGGCATGTGACTTAATCTGAGTGGCCTTTCATCATTGCATCCATAATTACATCCATTTATACTGATCTGTTTTGTCTTTGAAATAGAAGAAATCCCTAGTATACGTAGATTTCATTTATTTAGGACTCTTCCAAGGTGGGAGTCTTCCTGTATGAGAAATATATTGATGCTTCATCCCCTAGACTTTGTGCTGACTTGGGCGAATTAAGGAATTAAGAAAATTGTTACGTAACGAATAGGCTTTAAATTATGGCTTGCAGGAATATTACCTCTCATTGACAAGTCAGTGCTGTGAGTTGAATGGTGTTTGATCCAGGCTTCTGCTAAAGGAAAAGACGACAATTTTTTGCCACTTACCCCTTCCTGCTACAGATCCTCCATCCGCCTCAGCAATGTGTTCCAGAGGGGCTGAGAGGCCTTTCAGAGCTGCATGAAGGGTGTTGCACAGGGAAAGGATAGTTAGCTAGAGTTGCTTCTCGCCTCCTTTCAGAGATTGCTTCCACTAGATCAGGTATGGGGAACCTTTGGCCCTCCACATGTTGCTGAACTAGAACTTCTTTCAGCCCCAGCAAGCATGGCTAATGACCAAAGATAATGGGAGTTGTAGTTCATCAACATCTGGAGTGTCAAAGGTTCCTCAAACCTGCTCTAGATGAAAAGCCATTCTGCAAGCAGAAAGACCGCCTTGCAATTCTTCTAGTGATCCACTATACTGATGGCAGCTGGCATTTCTAGCACGACGGGAAGTATAAGGGAAAATATGATGGGAAATGTCATCTATTTAATCTGTCCAACTGACACTGAAAGACATGCACAAGGTGTGTGGAATGTTGTCATCTGCACTCTGCTTTGAAAAACAGAAAGGCAGTCTGAAAAGAATAGGCTTCTACACAGTCAGTCAACTTGTATTAGTCCAAAACTAGCTGCTTTCCTTAAAATTCCCCTGGTGTGTCTTATTTGTATAGTCACATAGTGTTATTACTAGTGGCTACTGTATTTACGAAATGTTAGCTTACTAAAATGTACACTCAACAGTTTGGTAAACTATTCGTCCGACATCGTTTCCAACTGAATATGAGAATTTGACCACAGAAGGAATCAGCAAGAACTAAATTTGCCTTACACATAAATAAGAATTAGTTCACATATCTGATTATGATTTCTTTTAATCAGAGTTCAGAAAGAAAAGTAAAATCGAATTTCTTTCTCTTAAAGCCCTCTTTCCATACCTTGACCTCATATCATTTGACCTTTGGGATAGAGAGAAAGGCAGCCCTGAAAAATGAGTGCAGTTGTCTTTTTACTTTCACGGATGCTCAAGACATCTTGGTCACAAAAGTTCTCTTTTTTGAAAGAGGGAAAAAAATGCAGACAACTTGTCATGGGAATGGAGACAACTTGTCATGAAGAGCTTGCAGCATCTGTCATCCTTAGGAGGAACGTATTAAGCTGACAGAGGCCTTGTGGCTCCATAGTATAAGTCACAGGTGTTATTAACCATAATAGCTCAGTGAAGAGACTCATTTAATAAGAGGTATGCAGCTGTCATCTGGGCTAATTTGAGTGTATTTCTACCATCAATTTCACCAAGATAACAGTGATTTGCGCAATACAGGGCATTTCTTGTCCTTCTCTTAAAAATTCAAACCATAAGTATTTTTATGGGGTACGTGCAGTGCTTGTTCTTTGCATCCCAAAGGCCAAATAAGGAGTAAGACACAGTAGGTTGGGTTGAACTAAGGGCCAGTTTGTTAAACAACGAGCCATATGAATATTTGCAGAGGGAAACCCCTTTAGGTTGGGGACTAAACGGAACCCCAGGCCAAGCCTGCAGCTAATCACGTGAACCAACTTGCCTGAAGAAATGGGGAGTATATACAAAACACTGCTAAACCTTTTGTTACGTAAATACTATACTGGTATTGTCCAGGAGGGAGAGAACATGCCAGTCGGGCATGTGTCTCTGCCAGGGTCCTACTCGAGTGTAGGGCTGTACTCCTGACAGTAAATAGTGGGCATTACCAGAAATGGGGAGTATGGCAGAGATGCCTGCCCCTTATCCCAGGTATACCACCCTGGGATAAGAGAGGAGGCACAAACCTCCACTGGCCAGAACAAGCAAATGGTGAGCAAAAGACTCCTTCATGGCTGAGAAGCGACTATAGGTCATACTGAGAGTTGGGGGGGGAGAGTGGGTGTCGCTAAGAGAGGGAAAGGGGGTAAATGTGGCCTTTGGCCTCTAAATAGGGAGTTGGCTCCGCTCCCACCGCTTTCACGTATGGGGGGGGGCAGTGTGGTGATGCAGAGCGTCCCCCAGGAAGCAAACCACAGCATCACAGATCTCAAAGGTGTTTGTTGCTGAGACTGGCTGGCTGAATGGTATTTCTGTAACTTTCTCTGTTGAAAAATAATTTGATTTAGAGTATTCAAAGTACTATTCCACCAAGAGTATGATCTCATATTTTAAAGAACATTTCTAAGTCGTTGCTGTTCCCCATTACACACTTCTCAGCTAATTAAGACCTGGCATTGCAAAGTTATTGTTATGGGTTGGGTAGGGAAGGCTTATAATTCCTGGATCTAGCAATTAATTAATCCAGTTTATTTGTAAGATTTGCCACACAGCAAATGGGTAAGAAGCAAAGCACCCCTCAGATCCAGATAAGGAAAAAATGGTGCTTTTAGGAAACCATTATCACAAGCAGTTTTAATTATCTTCTGTTAAACCCAGTGATGTGTATTTTTCATTGTTACTAATTAAATGACTGACTGAAAATCTCCCAAAGCCTTAAAAACTAAAAGAATGTTTGTGTGAGATGTGTATGAGAGCATGTTTACATTGCATATTTAAGGAATATTGGGCTTCTTGTGCGTTATGTGTTCTGTACAATGACATTTGTTTTGTGCCGATGAATTTTAGGAGGAAACAAGTTGAAGAGCCAACCTTTCCGTCTGAACTGGGCTTGGATTTCTCTGGAAAAAGAATATTATGTTGTAGACGAGGAGTCAAGGGTTCTGGAAGTAACACTCAAGCGGAGAGGATATCTGGGGGAGACATCATTTGTTAGTGAGTATGCCTTTAATTTGTCCGAATGCAATTTTATTAGAGGAACTTACAAACCATCAAAATATGATTAAAGGGTGGTATAAAATGGTTGAAAATAAACCATACTCTTAATATTTAATCAATGCATTTCTGCAGTAAAATGGTCAATTACAGCAATTCTTGGCTTCATTGGTTATCTGCACAGGTTGTGTTTTTTTTACAGTTGACTACAGCAGAGTGGCTTTCACATGGCTTCAAAACCATGAATGCACAAGTTTATAAATATGTTCAGGATTGTGGACTAGTCATATTTGACTGACTCATGATTTATTGAAAAATTACTTGTTACTGTATAGATTTTTAGGATGCATTCATATAATTCCGATTTATTTCATTGGTTACTGTGTATCAAGGCATTACTTGGAACATTTGGGTACTATTAACTTGTGGTTGTCTGCCCTGTTTTGGGTTCTGTGACCTCTTTAAAAACTATTTTAAAACTGCTGCAGTGAATATTGGTCTTAAGCAGTCATAGTGCACACTGAATGAGAGAGAAAGTGGCCAGAAAACTGTTAATGTTGTTTAATGTTTCACAAAAGGCAGTGAACTTTCCCAGCTTCAGCAAAATGCCTTGACTGCCTTTGTTTAACAGTGAACTCTTGTGAGAAACAGAGAAAAGAAAGTCAATAAGAAACACCAAAGTGTCCTTTATCAGATGCTTTTCAGAAGTATTTAGATAAATGTGAAGTGGAACATTCCAGTCGGCCACTGGATAACGCATGGAGACGTTTTAAAACACATTCCTCGTAAGGCTCAGTGTGTGGAAATGCAGCACTGCAATGCCAATGCTTTCCTATAAGTAGGGCTGGGCGATACCTGGTTTTCAACATCACAATATATCACCAGTTAAACATTGCAATATTTCAGTATATCACAATATCTGAAATAAGGCTGGAGCTATGCAAAGGTGAACATGGTAATGTCCTGGCAACTGCTACTACTTAAGGGTCTAACTCTAAAACTGATACATTTCTACTTACCTTTAACATATTGTTACAACTGTTACATTATAGTACTACAGTACCAATAATAGCACATTTTCTCTAAAATTAAAGCTGTAGAAGTAATTAGTAGCATAGATATCAAAGGTTCCCTAAACATTAATTACATTACTAAGAAAAAAAGCAAATTCAGTGTCACACTTTTAGATATTCAAATATAATTCACTATTGAGTCTTAGTTGAATGTATACATCGCACAACACCAGGTATTTGATTGTTTGTTAATTTTCCTTTTTCAACCAGGACAAAAATAGAGGGAATGAAATTGATAAATTTCAACAGAACAAAATATAAACAAAATTTGTATTTTTATTGCCAGGAAAATTTGCATTTCTTTTATGAACCAGGCCAAACCAGAAAGAATGGATAAATTTTTACAGAACAAAAATTATTAAATGAAAATTATATTTTTTGCAAGGAAAATTTGCATTTTGGTGTTCTCTGGCAATAGAGATGCCCTTTGTATTTGAAGAACATTGTCAGCCGTGCTGAACACACTTTCAAATGGCACACTTGACCCTGGCATAGCCAAAAACCTCTTTGCAAGAACCTTCAGCACTGGGAAGGATGCCTCATGAGCCTTCCACCACATCAGAGGACATTCATCAATGTCCCCTCTTGGCATAGCCATATAGGAGAAAATAGGGAGCATAAGGAGGTTGGGGGAGACACAGAAGAGGCTCAAACAGCAGAGCAGGGTGGGTTTTTCCTTTCTTTTACTCTGAAGCAACTTGCAAACCAAGAAGCATCCCAAGAGTACATTTCCCTCCTGCTTGCAATTGGGTAGGAGACAGCTGAAGACTCGCAGAGTTAACATGGGGCTGGTAGCATCCCATGGGCTGTTTCTGCCCTGAAAGAAAGGCACACACAACAAGCACTGGGTGTTTCCCCCCTTTTATTCTGAAGCAACTTGCAAGCCACAATCACACACAGAGAGAGAGAGAGAGAGAAGGAGAAGGAGAATCATGGAGCGAGGAAGGAAGCAATTTGGAAGGGAAAGAGTTAACACAGAGAGAGAGAGCACATGCAAGCAAAGCATTGCAGAGCAGATTGAGGTAAATAAACATTGGAACACACATGCGGAGAGAAAGAGAAGCAGGGAAGGATAATTGGGGCTCCTTCACAGAGCAAGGAAGGAAGCAACTTGGAAAGGAAAGAGTTGAGAGAGCGTGCAAGTGAAGCACTGCAGGGCAGACTGAGCTAAAGAAACATGGGGCTCAAGAAGCCTCTCAGCACAGACCCCTACACCTCCAGGAAAGTTCCTTGCCGTAGTGCCATGGCTCCAAGCAAAGCATCAACTGGGCACACCAACAGAGGGGGGAGAGGGAGTCAGGAAAACACCCCCCCCCAAAGCAGTACAGTTTTAACAAGGGGCTGGCTGCCCTTACAAAAAACCAAGTGTTGGCTGAGTTAATAGAAAAAAACCCGGTGCTTTTTGCTGCTGCTGGCTGCTGCTTCACAAAAACAAATGCACCACACACCAATGGCAGGGGGGAGGGAGACACACCCACAAGCGGTACATACATGCAGGTGGAGGAGGGAATGACAGAAGAAGGTAAAATGCCAAAGGAAGGTGTCTATTTTTTACTAACCCCAGTTTATGTCTTTACGAGGAAAGGGCTCCAGAAGTCGGAACCTGCAGACTTTCCCTAAGCCTGGCACCTTTAAGCAAGAGCCTTGAGGGAAGAAGTACCTGCTTGCCAGCTGGGTGGCCAGAGCTACCTTTTCTCAAAGCTCTGTTTGGCAATAACTATTTGGCGATATTTAAGTCAGCCTGCTGTAGTGATTTGTGGTCATTTGCTTCTCCTGCAGCAGACAGGGAAGGTTGAGACTGACAGTGACTGCTAACAGGTTCTCAAAACTCTGGCAATATCTGCTGCACAATTTTTGAATCTGCCTGCTGTATTTAATTTGTAGTGTTTTACTGCTGCTGCAGGAGACGGAAGGGTGAGACTGACAGTGACTGCTAAGGGGTTCTCAAAGCTGTTTGTTGATATCTGCTGGGTGATATTTGAGTCAGCCTGCTGTAGTGATTTGCAGCTATTTCTTGTTGCTGCAGAAGTCAGGGAAGAGTTGTCTGAGGTAGAGTTAGCAAGAGCTGCACACACAGGAAGAAACATCGGCTTCCTGGTTTTTCCAATATTGTGGTTTTTTTTAATACCCCACACACGATAATTAATTGCAAAGTCATTTTTTAAAAAACGGTTATCGTGATTTGATCTAAAACCCGATATCAGACAATATATTGATTTATAGCACAGCCCTAGTAAAGGTAAAGGGACCCCTGACGGTTAGGTCCAGTCGTGGCTGACTCTGGGGTTGCAGCGCTCATCTCGCTTTATTGGCCGAGGGAGCCGGCGTACAGCTTCCGGGAACCTATTTATCTACTTGCACTTGACGTGCTTTTGAACTGCTAGGTTGGCAGGAGCAGGGACCGAGCAACGGGAGCTCACCCCTTCGTGGGGATTCGAACCGCAACCTTCTGATCGGCAAGCCCTAGGCTCTATGGTTTAGACCACAGCACCACCCGCATCCCTAAGCACAGCCCTACCTATAAAGTATATGCATAGACATGCCTTCGCTGACATAAATTGTAGAAAATATATTGGTTTCAGTTGCAATAAAGACTCTGTGACACAGTGTGTTGAAGAACAGAGGTATCCCATTTTACACACACAATTCTTGCTCAATACAGCGGATTTGAGTAATCATTTCCGGGTTCATTGCTTCTAGGGAAAAAAATCTGTTTGCATGTCCATTAACTAGGACAGTTGATGGGATGAAATTTGGGGCAGTATCCCAGCATACAGTTCTTTTCTGCCATTTTCATGGGTGAACCGATACGAACATGCACAAGAAAGAGTGGCGGCGACATGTCAGATGACACCTGCTGTTGTGTCACACCACACTCACTGGTGTGAATGAAAAGTAGAGTGACATGGTGGTAGATTGCTGAAAAAGCAATTACAGTTCTGTAACATAGCAGGATAATATAGTGTGAAAGAAATGTTAGAAACTGGGCCAGTAGTGCTAGCATTATAACCAGGAATACTATCACAATAATCCCCATATCTGAATGTACCATAAGTCAGAAAAGATCACATGGCCAGATCTCCCTTTTTTTCTTCCATCATTTTGACACTTAAAAACAACTATTAGCTGATCAAGTATTTAAGAGCAAACCTGGTTGAGCAGGTTTAATGCTGACTTAGGCTTTCCTAATTATATCAAGCATTTCTAATTAGGTCTGGAGTGTAAGAACTGGAAGTCCTAAAGTGGAAATGGTTTTCACACTTCACAGCTTTCAGAAGTTTCTTGCGGGCTATCAGGTTCTCACAGACCTGGGCGAGGGATTCAGCTTGACAAAGGTTCATTATTCTCTGACAGAGAGGTAAAGTTTCCTACCTGATGGTGTCAAACCATAAATTAAATAAAATAGTTCACTTATTTAAGCTGAAGTAGCGTAGAAATGTTAGACATTAAGAAATTCAAAATCTAACTGCATAGACATTAAACTGCGCCCACTTTTTTCTCCGTTTAAAATTATAGACAACAGTAAAATCAGACTTTTGCAGCTGAAATTTTAAAAGCTGTCAAGGACATAACCAGTATCTTAATTGTGTTGGTAGAATTGTGTATGGCACCCTCTCACTTTTTTAATAAGAAAGAAATCAGCTTCAGCCATTTGATTCTAATATGGATTTTAAGGCATCATGCATACAACTTATTAATACGTCCAATAAGTAACAGAACTAGTTATTTAGGTCCATATTAAAATATCACCAAACTGAGGCATCACCAGTATTGCAGCAATAGCATTAAGAGCCACAGAATTGTCAGGTTCGCTTTGGACGATCAAATCAGTAACATTAAGCTACAGCTGCAGTCAGTTTTCAGTTTTCTAAGCAGAAAAGGTCTGTGTTTGTGTAAAAACATGTATTTACACATACACATAGCCTCCCAATTGGGGCTTAAAAATGAACCAAGATTTTATATTCTCAAAAATGAGAGAACATATGTTTTTATTTTTTGTGCCTGTAGACTAGGATGCATCTTACAATCTGTCTTGCACCCTGTGAGGTAAATGCAATTTTGTCTGCAAATCTCCTCCAGCATTCCGTCTCAAGGTTGTTACTCTGCATACTTGGGTAACAACTAATACCACCTCCTCCACCTCCATTTTGTCTATGCTGATGTCTTACACGTTGTTTAAAATCTTCTTTAGCTTGTCATTGTAATAATTGTTTGCCTTGTCTTAAATTATTTTCTTTTATGAGCAGGCCCATGGATAAGTACTTTTTTGTTGTTGATCCTGATGAAGATACTGCTCTGATGGGGATTTTGATATACATTATTATTATTGCTTCTCACAAAGAAAGATGGGCCAGCTAGAAAAATTACTGGAGGAAGTGAAGATCAAGGCAAAGACAAATCTGTTCCCTGCTCACCATCTTTCCTTCCTCCTCACCCATTCTAGATTTCTGTTTACTCACCTGTATGTCTCTTTTGGCTGTTAAATGATACAGCAGGTTGCTGCAGGGTGCAGACTGATGCTGTAGGCTTCTGTCTGCACTAGCTTTTCTGGGACAGGGATATTGATATATATGTTATATATGTGTATATGACAGTTTTCTGAAATTTCAAAAAAATAATAATCTTGAAGTTGTTCCTCTTGGGGAGTAGAAAAAGTGAATATTTTCTTAACCCTTTATTGTTATTTCTTCCAAATATTCCTTCAGGCATTGGGACTAGAGACGGAACAGCAGAAAAGGATAAAGATTTCAAAGGGAAAGCCCAGAAACAGGTTCAGTTCAACCCAGGGCAGACAGTGGCTACCTGGAAAGTAAGAATAATAGTGGACAATGAATACGAGGAATCAGAGCTATTCCAGATTGTTTTGTCAGATCCAGTCATGGCTGCCCTGGAATTTCCAGAACAGGCAACGGTGGAAATTGTGGATCCAGGTGATGGTATGTGGTTTTTTCCTACTTTTTATTCCTGCTTTAATTTTCCTCCCCTATAAAGGCACTCCAATCCTGTCCCCATGGAATGGAATTCAGAATTGGATGACAATGGGTGGAAAACAATTGCCCCCTTCTGTTTGCAGAAGGGTTTTTGATGCAGTGGATGCCTCCACTAATGGATGGTGGTGGGGGCACTTCTTGCCAACTCTCATTTCACTCTTCACCCTCAGCCTCTTGCACTCCTGAGAACTTGTTGCAGAGGGTTTTGTGGACCCTTCAGAGCAGCATGGAAAGTGGTGTGAGAAACCACAGGGAGGGGATCAGTAATGGAACTCCTCATTCCTTTTCTATTAGTAGAGACTTCCTGCTCAATCATACACTGTTCCATCAACAGAAGGATAGTAGTAGTCATAACAACAACAAGAACAACAACTTATTACTTATATCCCGTCCATCTGGCCGGGCCTCCCCAGCCTCTCTGGGTGGCTCCCAACAGAATATTAAAAACACGATAAAACGTCAAACATTAAAAACTTCCCTAAACAGAGCTGCCTTCAGATGTCTTCTAAAAGTCAAATAGTTTATTTCCTTGACATCTGGTAAGAGGGGGTTCCACAGGGCAGTCGCCACTACAGAGAAGGCCCTCTGCCTTGTTCCCTGTAACCTCACTTCTCACAATGAAGGAACCACCAGAAGGCCCTCTAAGCTGGACCTCAGCTGGACGATGGGGGTGGAGACGCTCCTTCAGGTATACTATTTGCATAAGAATACAATTAAATACCACCTAGTATAGACAGAAATGCCATCTACCTTAAATTATGTTACTTAGTATTTATTTGATCTCTCTCTCTCTCCCCCATTCCACCCTTTTCCAGAATCTACCGTGTACATTCCTGGGCCAGAGTATAGAATAGAAGAAGATATTGGTGAGCTGCTAATTCCTGTCAGGAGATCTGGAGATGCCAGCCATGAATTAATGGTCATTTGTTCCACACATCAAGGTAAGGTGTTCCTTGCTACATTAGGCCTGCTGTTAGCGGTTTTCAGGGGGTGGCCTGCCCATAAGGCAAGGTGAAGCAGTTGCCTCAGGCAGCAGAAGCTAAATAGGCAGTGCCCCTGTGGGCTCCACAGCACCTCCATAACTGGTGGAGAAGCGGCATCTGCAGAGGTGCCAAAAGATCTCATTAGATCTTTCTGGAAATCGCCACCATAGGTAAGGGACGCTTTGGCAGTGTGGGGCGGCATAGCGGCACACTCCCATTTTGCCTCAGGCAGTGAAACATGACACACTGCCCCTGATTGTCGTAGTGCCTCTATAGCCTAGGAAAGACTTGTGACGTATTTGCATCATACAGCAGAATTTGCAATATGCGTGGCATGTTCAAAAATGTATCACATATATTCATCCTGGAATATAGTTAAAGCAGATACAAACATACATTAAGTGACTGGGAAGATTTGCTCTAAAATATTATTTTATTTTCATTTGCTAGGAAATGCGATCCAGTTAAACCAACTAAACCTATTCCCCTTTTTTTCCTTTTGTGTATAAGCTCTAAGCATCCTTTGATGGCGAACAAGTTAATCGGATCATAACAAAAACATAGTATCAGATACCTAATGAGATAATTTATGTGGCAATATTAGGTAAATACATTAGGTTTCAGGTTTCCTTAAAATATTCAGATCAAATATCTTTTTAAAAAATGTTTTACTACTTGTTATTGCAGCCCTGGACTCCTTTATGAGGAAAGGTGGGATAATAATTTAATAAAAAATAAATTCCTACAAGAATTTATTCCCACAAGAATTTAAAGAAAAAAGGGAGCCAGTGTGGCGTAGTGGTTAAGAGCGATAGACTTGTAATCTGGTGAACCAGGTTCGCTTCACCGCTCCTCCACATGCAGCTGCTGGGTGACCTTGGGCCAGTCACACTTCTCTGAAGTCTCTCAGCCCCACTCACCTCACAGAGTGTTTGTTTTGGGGGAGGAAGGGAAAGGAGATTGTTAGCCGCTTTGAGACTTCTTAGGGGAGTGATAAAGCGGGATATCAAATCCAATTATCTGTATATTTCACTCAAACTGCAGTCCTGCACTTGCTTAAGGCCCACAGAACTCCGTGGGATTTACTGCGGAGATAATAGTTTGGTCATGGTCTCAGCTACTCATGTAGTTGTAAAATGACTTATAAAATAATTATTTTGAAAGTGAACTGCTACATGCTAAGTACAAGTGATATAAAATATATGCAGAAACTTATGCTGGGTGTTCAAGTATAATATTCTTTGGATATTCGTTTTGGGCTTTTTTTGTTCCGCTTATTCATATCTTTGTGGGAGAGCTGGTGGAAAATATATGCTAGGTGATTTTTTTTTTAATTCCTAGTTTCCTTATTAGGAAGCACTCCCTTTTGCATGGTGCACGTGCTGAAAGATTTATGCCCCATGGGTTAGACAGCTAGTCAAGTTTTTTCGGTGATGCATGACAGCTGTTGGTCAGTTTCAGATGTTAAGTATGCTAGCACAGCTGTGGGATGTAATAGGAAGATGAAAGCATTTAAAAAAACAGGTCCATAGCCACTTTTTACAGAGATTAGATTGCTTTGCCATTGCAGACTTATATGCTGGGGTTGCTTGGTGGCCTTTATAGAGATAGTGCTGAGAGTGTAAGCTTGCTGATTGATAGCAGGTCATGCAGGCTGCAGTCGTATGCACACTTAGCGAGTAAATCCTGTTAAACTCAGTGAGGCTTACTTATGAGTAGACAGACAGGATTGCACTGGAGGTCTCCTTTTTATGTTGCAATTTCTCTTGAAAAGCACAGTAGATTTCTAAATGGTCACCGTGAGAGGAACTTGAAGGTCTGGACAGCTCTTTGTTGGGTCAAGACCCTTCCGAAGGGCTACAAGAAGTTTTGTAAGGTTAAAACTACTACTTATTAATTATAGCTAATTTAATATTTATATTTATATATATATAGGAGAATGCAGTATTTAGAGAATAGGTTTGAAAGCCATCAGTTGGGGAGGAAGGAAGTCACAGGCTTATGCAGCCAAATGTTTTATTTACTTTTCTGTATTAGATGTTATGTATGGAAATATATGTAAAAAACCAATAAAAATAATTTTTAAAAAGACCCTTCCGAAACATATCGGAAGGCTTCTGCAGTCCCGTCCCTACCCCACCCCACCCCCGCCCAGCACCAATTATGGATTCTGTGAAAGGAATGCAGTCAAAAAAGGAGTGGATCTTTTTATATGCTGTGTATATTGAGCTTGCATTACTTCTCTATAAATATCAGGATGACCCATTTAAGAATTTGTAACTGGGACTTTGAGACCAGTTCAAACTAGAGAAGTTGCACTTGAGTCAATGGCACTTAATTCCAAGTACGCCTAAACTCATGTGCTTAGAAGTAATCTGCGTTTATGTCTGAGCAAACGGGCACTGGGCTGTACTATCTGTGGGGCTGTATTCAACAGAGCTGTTCCATTCATGCAAGGACTTCTGCTTGTGCAATGGAATCTCCCTTCTCCCTCCTTCCACTGAGCACCCTCCCCCCCCCCGAATCTGTTGTTTGGGTGCCCCAGCCCTCCAGAGCAGATGTAGGGGGAGGTGCAAGGACAGGAGTCTGAAAGTGGAAGCCTTTGCACTAACAAGATGACTTTGTTGGAGGCAATACAACCCAGTTTTTTTATTAATCTATTTTCTATATATACTGTCTAATAATGAAAGTTATTTGGTTTTCTAACAGTGGAACAACTTGCATAAAAGTTAAAAGCATGAAACCCAAATATAGCATAAAACAACAGTACATGATAAAACCAACAGGACAGAGCTAATATCAGCAACAACAAAATATTTGGCTTTTAAGTGCCTTAGTCTAAATTCTTTTTTAATTGAAAAGAAAACCCACTGCTTCAGATAAATTCCTTTCTTTGTATATTTGCCCTTTCTAGAGATAACCATTCTTCTTTACATTCCAGCCATTTCTTGCCCAACATTTTGTGCTCCCCAAATGCAAAAGATAAAAATTATGCCTCCACATAAGATTTGGGAATGAGGGTGGTTGAGGAATGAGAATTTTTTTAAGTACGTGCTGCTCTTCAACAGATTGTAGGGAAAGTATCTTAGTTTATATGAGGCGGCTCCCCGGCCCCCACACCAAAGATAAGGGCTAACTTCTAGATTAGGATTTGCTTATGGCCACATTCTCTTACAGTGAGCCAACGGAGGCAGGGTGGGTAGGGGAGACCAGGTGGAGCACCTTCCATTGGAGCTCAGAGAAAAGCAAATGTTTCTTTTATTATTATAACAGAATTCTATTTATGTCACATCTATAATGAGGCTTGAAGTTTCTCCCCTCATTGTCAGTGTAAGAAGCATTTGAAGTCTGTGTCACAGTGGTGCATTTAATTCCCTTGTACCCCACTGGAAACTGCCTCATGACACTTGAGAGGAGACAGCTTCTCACGTAGCGCAGGGGAGCTTCTAATTAAAAATAAATAAAAATGAGTCTGTGAGAGAGTACACCTGAGATGCCTTTGTCACCCAGGGTTTTCGTATATGGCAGAAGTGATGTTGGCTACTTGTAAGTGAGGTTAGAAACTTGTATCTTGGCTCTGCCACTTCAGATTCCAAGCGGGAGCTCAAATGATAGAATGTTCTTCCATGATTTCCACACATGTGCCCACCCTGCCCAAATACTGTGAGTGGCATTGATTCCAAAAGCAGAATGGATTCAGCTTATGCAAGGTAATTATCTCCTGCCATCACACATGTTGTCCCTCCCAATCACCGGATTTTCTCCAGAGGGTTGGAGCAGCCCCCATAACAGATTTAGAGGGAAGAGAGATGAGGAGAACATTCTATTGCACAAGGCTGGAGGTGTTTACTTGGTCTGAGGTGGGTTTGCACTTTCCCTGAAAGTCCAGCTTCACAGCTTGGGTGTGATTTCGGACATGGTGCTAACTGGGGAAGTGCAGGTAGCAGCTAGGGGTGCTTTCTGCCATCTTCAACTGTATGCCAGCCGTGACCCTATCTGGAGATGTTGAATCTTGCTTCTGTTGTAAGTGCTCCAGTGACTTCCAGGCTATACTTCTGTTACGCATTGTATGTCAGGCCACCTATGAAGATAGTTTGGAAATTTTGGCTAGTGGAGAATTCTGCCACTTGCCTTCTGGTTTGAGCAGAGCAGGCAGAGTATGTTACACAAGTACTGAGCCAGCTGTGCCAGTTGTCAGTACGTTTTCAGGCCAAATCAAAGTGCAGATGAAGACCATTAAAGCCCTAAATGGTTTAGGACCAGCTTACCTTAAGAACCACCTTCAGCCATATCATGCTGTCCATACCTTAAGATGTGCTTCTGCAGCCTTGTTGGGATGCCTGCCTTCAAATTACAATTAGGTTGGTGTGTAATGAAATTGAGCCTTTTCAGTGGTGCTCCCCAAATAATGGAATTCAAATCCAAGTGAGAGCAGGCAAGACTCCCCCCCCCCGGCAAAAAAAAAATAATAATTAAATGGGCCTTTAGGATATATGCTTTTTTTATCATGACCCTTGAGGGCTACTTAAGGTCTGTAAATTGGATGTTGTCTTTTAGACCTATGAGGCTTACTTTTCCTTTTACTCTATAGTATGCTAGTTTATGCAGCTTGGATGGAAATGGCTATTTTAAGTGATTTTATTGGATACAGTATTTTATTTTTGAATTTTTGTGGATTTGTATTGTATGCAGTTTTAAACTGCATGAGGGGCATGCTTTGCCTAAAGAGTGGTCTAACAGCCTGTTAAACAAACAGATGAGCAGACACCCATAAATAGCTTTTACAATAATAATGCATTCATCCATTTCCAACATCACATGTAGTTTGTTGACCCTCATTAATGATGAGGCTCTATTTTTTTCTACCAAGGAAGTCATCTACCAGCTGATCAGCTCGGGAGAGCCACATCCTGCATGGTCTGGGAGCATGAAAATGGATGTGAAATACTGGGTTCCCTGCATTTGGGATTCCCAAAGTTTTCTTTTTTTAAGTCTTTTGCTTCTGTGTTGCCGGTCTTGGTTTGACTGCTATAGCCCCCCCCCTTTTTTTTTCTTTCTTTCTTTTTAAAACAATAACCTTAGTGCCTTGCAGGAATCTTTTTGAAAGTCAAGAATTCAAAGGTCATATGTTATTTAATCAGTGAGTTATTACAGAGCCTTAATGCCATTTGCTCTTCCCATACTCCACCTTTTGTTGTTTACTGGCGCACGGAAAATCTTCAAGGGTGGCTTGGAATTTTGCAGCCTTGTAAGCTGCCAACATTCTCTGGCTTTAGCAAAACTAAGCATTTTGCTACCACACATTTGTGCAGTGATCCTAATTGTTGCTCTATACTCTCAGTTCCTAAGTAAAATGAGTCAAAAGCCCCAAAGACCCACTTTTGACAGCACAACACACTCTATCTTCAAACAGGCTATAGAATGGCTTCACTTGAGCATATCATGTCACTTGAGCATGTATGATAACCTTATTTGACCAATCCTCTATTTTGGGTATGATATAAACACTGCAGTTTGAGATTTGAATATCAGTCTCTTTGTACAGGGCTCAAACTATAATTCAGGAATATTGCATGTACTGGAAATATATATTTAAAGTATTAACATTTCAAATTTCAGAAACGAGCATCTTTAATGTTCTGAAATACATTTTATTTTAAGCAAATTGTGAAAGATATATTAAAATAACTTTTATCCCTCTTACTGAGTGGAAAAACTAAATACCAATACTGTAGTCAATAAAATATCAAGCTGAAAACTTAAACTTATCAGCTTAAAACTGAAAAAGTGATGAGATAACAGCAAAGCAGCCATCCTAATAAATTTCCAGCAGAGTAAAACGGTTTTGGTTTGGCACCTAAAATATAAGATGCAGTACCAAGCAAATATTTCTGTGCAGGGTGTTCCATAAGTTGAGGCCCTACTGCTCAGAGAGGATATCCTCAGTAGCAGGCCCCAGGGTGGGGCAGCAGGGCTTACCTGTGTCACCTGTGTTGCTGCTGCATACTGGGATAGAGGAAGGCCAGGGAGGTCTCTGTGTTGGAAATGCACCAACAGAGCCAGTTGTCTCCTACTAGTGCATTTGCACCATCCCAGCCTCACCACTGCCTCCCTGCTCCCCCATTTCATCCCAGTATGCAGCAGTGAAAAGGGACGCGGGTGGCGCTGTGGGTTAAAGCCTCAGCGCCTAGGGCTTGCCGATCAAAAGGTCGGCGGTTCGAATCCCTGCGGCGGGGTGCGCTCCCATTGTTCGGTCCCAGCGCCTGCCAACCTAGCAGTTCGAAAGCAATCTCAGGTGCAAGTAGATAAATAGGGACCGCTTATTAGCGGGAAGGTAAACGGCATTTCCGTGTGCGGCTCTGGTTTGCCAGAGCAGCGATGCCACGCTGGCCACGTGACCCGGAAGTGTCTTCGGACAGCGCTGGCCCCCGGCCTCTTAAGTGAGATGGGCGCACAACCCTAGAGTCTGTCAAGACTGGCCCGTACGGGCAGGGGTACCTTTACCTTTTTAAGCAGCAGTGATGCAGGCAACTGGCGGTGAGGGGAGCAGGACTGTCCCAGCCCATCATGCTGGATTGAGGTGACTGTCTTGTTTGCCACCTTCCGAATGTTAGAAGGGGCCCTTGGACCCCTTCAGCAGAAGAATCATTTAACAGAATATGATTTTGAAAGCAAATATTCAAATATTCCAAATTGGTTTTAAAGAGGATTTGACTCTTTTTGAATTGAGTCTTAAATGGCTTGTGAAAACCCTCTAGATTTTTGTCTTTGGCTGTCTACATATCATACATTTAAAACACATTTCTATGTGCTTTAGAAGTATGATGGGGGGAGGGGGGTTGGGTTTTTTTTCTTATCAAGGTACTACATTGTGTACCAGACACACAGATTTATAGCTTTTACAATGAATTTAATTCTATTACAACAATGTTTGAATCTTGCTACATGTGGCTGCTTCAGGGGAAAGTTGAAATGTGTACGGTATATAATAGTATACACAAACACC
This sequence comes from Podarcis tiliguerta, assembly GCF_965153285.1. Classification (NCBI taxonomy): domain Eukaryota; kingdom Metazoa; phylum Chordata; class Lepidosauria; order Squamata; family Lacertidae; genus Podarcis; species Podarcis tiliguerta. The sequence goes on along the minus strand of NC_139542.1, from coordinate 35,715,351 downwards.
TTTGATTTGTACCTCTGCGGCTTCACTGATGGTAAGTATAATGTGACTTGGTAGAGCAGTGGTGCATGTAAAAAAGTATTTCAAAGACTAATATATCTTTCCGCAAGATAATTATAATTTCGGTGAAGCCAGTTCATTTGCTATTGTGGCTATTAATTTGAAGATATTAAGACATACAGCAAGCAGTGACGAGAAAATAATTTATGTTGTTCAAACTATGAACCTTTTAGTGAAAAACTACAGTTGATCTCATACACAGATTGATTTTGTTACACAGTACTGTGCTACACACAGCCACATTTTCCGGTGGGGAGAGGTGTTCATAGCAAATTTAATGCATACCTTAAAAGATAAATGGTAACTAGTGCTGAATTTGACTGCTTTCCCTATTGCAAATTTCATCCTTGTGACTGATCCTGCCTGTAATTCAGTGAGTGTAATTTCTAACTTGGAAAAGAACATGTTTGAGTTGTAAGAATTTCAGCATTCATAGTTGCAGAGGAAAAACTGACTGTCACCTGATGAATGTTTGGAAACCCAAAGAAGAACAGAGAAACCCTTCTGTGATTAAGAGCTCTTCTTTTGGTTAATTCCATGAGACCAGGCATCTACTGTAGCCATATTTTCCTGCAAAGATTGTTTGTCAAGAGCAAGGAAAGTGGTAAAACTATGGGAAAGGCTCCACAGTTTGAAAATGCAGGAAATCCCAAGTTTACCTCTGCCCAAGGATAGAAGGAACAAAGATGAGAAGGGTGGTGGCTGGTCCTTTCAAAGGTTTCCACCACCCTGCTCCTTTGTGAGAGCCCAGTGAGCCACATGATCTGTAGTTGCCCTCACAAGAGCTCGTGAGAAGCTCCTCCCCATTCCCAGTCCATGGCAGCCGCTGGCCTGCCCCACAAGTTGTCTGGACAGTGTTGATAAGCTTGCCGAGTCACAGGAAACTTCGAATGGTTTCTTACCATCACGTGATCCCAGAAAGCAGCAAATGAGGTTGCTTGTGAGATGAACCATAGCTGTGGAGAACAGGAAACTGGCATGTTACAGAAAATCATTATCACGTCATTCATATTGTTAAGCAGAGAGAATGATGGTTTTTTAGGCTCATAACTGGTGGGGTTTTTATTTTTTAGAAAAAAATGAAGATTGGAGTTTGAAGGGAAAGGATAATTTAATATTCTGCTGCTCAGAGTTATTGTTCTCATCATTCTAATGCTTTTCACTCCTTTGCCACCCCCTTTTTTTAGGATCTGCCACAGGCACAATTCCCTCCACTGTCTTGTCTTACTCAGACTATATTTCTCGTCCTGAAGACCATACTAGCCTCATTCGCTTTGACAAGGATGAGACGGAGGAAACCTGCCGTGTCATCATTATTGATGATTCGCTTTATGAGGAAGATGAAACTTTCAACGTCACATTAAGTATGCCAATGGGCGGACAAATTGGAACGGAATTCCCCAGCACCAAAGTAACCATTTTAGCTGACAGAGATGATGGTGAGTAGAAAGGTCCACATCAGAGACCTGCTTCATCAAACTTTATGGTATGAAATGCATTTTTCACGTTTTTCTTATTTTAGCTAGATATATTGTGATCAAGATTGAGGCCCTAGTCAAGTATTTCAGTAAGCTGTTCCTTGTTCCTGAATATCCCCTTGCTTCCTCTTAGAAGTAGGTTATGGTAAAAATGTAGTAGCTACTACTTCTTAAGTTAATAATGGACTTTAAAAAAGCATTATTATAAGTTCTAAACATTCCACTTAGAAAATTCCGCATTTTAGATAGAATTATATGTTCTATATGTTATATTCTATGGAAACAAAATGGGTTAGATCTGGATTGTGAGTTGAACCTAAGGCCTTATTGGAAGCAGCGTGAAATGATAGTCATGATTTCAGTTCCCATTCTCGACTGAATCCAACCCAATGATAACAATATGTTCCCAGGACTTTTTGCTTTTTAATTTGGATTTCTGTAATGTTGCAGATGCACACATTTATGGAAGTAAGCACCCTTCATCATTTCTATATTCTACTTACTTCAAAGCAGCTGCATTGAAGATCAAGTTATAAGAATCCTTTTCTTTTCCTATTACAAAATGAAATTTCCAGACAACTCCTGTCTGAGACACAATTTACAATTGGTTGGCTTTAGGGTTCTGTGAGTGGCAGAAAGCGGGGGTGGGGGGGGACACAACTTTTGCTAACTCCTCCTTCCCCATGCAATGACTTGTGGCCCCTGAAAAGTTGTTTGTAGATAGTGCAAGAGGAGGGAGGAATTAATGGCAGTCGCCTCCTCCCTCCTTTCTTCAGCAGAGGCTTCTGCTTGATCCCAGCATGGGAGGAACCCTGAATCAAACACAATAAGTCATATGAACCCCGAGCTGATGCGTGTTTTAAAAGATGAGAGGTACGTTCATGTCTGTGCAGTGTCAATTAAAAATGCAAATTTATGCTTCCGCGCTGGTCATGGGACCGAGATGGCTCTGGTTGCCCTAACAGATGATCTCCGCAGGCAGCTGGATCGAGGTGGGTCGGGGCTGCTGATTCTTCTAGACCTGTCAGCAGCCTTTGACATGGTCGATCACGAACTCCTGGACCACCGCCTTGCCGACGTGGGGATCCAGGGCACAGTCCTTCAATGGCTGCGCTCGTTTCTCTCTGGTCGGGGACAGAGGGTGGCGCTTGGGGGGGAGTTGTCATCCCGCCACTCCTTGGTGTGTGGAGTGCCGCAGGGTGCGATACTCTCCCCGATGCTTTTTAACATCTTTATGCGCCCCCTCGCCCAGCTTGTCCGGAGTTTTGGGCTGGGTTGCCATCAGTATGCCAATGACACCCAACTCTATCTGTTGATGTTGATGGATGGCCATCCTGACTCGGCCCCAGAGACACTGACCAGATGTCTGGAAGCTGTGGCTGGATGCTTACGTGGGAGCCGGTTGAAGTTAAATCTTTCGAAGACAGAGGTCCTCTGGCTGGGACGGGACGATATGGGATTGAGGGGGCAACTCCCATCTCTTGCGGGGGTGCAATTAGTGCCAGCACCGTCCGTTAAGAGTTTGGGTGTAATCTTCGATACCTCCCTCTCTATGGAGACGCAGATTACAGCTATAACAAAGGCGGCATTTTTTCATCTCCGCCAAGCTAAGCAGTTGGCTCCTTATCTCTCTCGCCCTGACCTAGCCACTGTGATCCACGCGACGGTCACCTCCAGACTGGATTATTGTAACTCGCTCTACGTGGTGCTGCCCTTGAGACTGACCCAGAAATTCCAGCGGGTGCAGAATGCCGCAGCGAGACTCCTTATGGGGTCTTCACTGCGAGATCACATTCATCTGGTACTATACCAGCTGCACTGGCTCCCGGTGGAGTACAGGATCAGGTTTAAGGTGCTGGTTTTAACCTTTAAAGCCCTATACGGCCTAGGACCCTCGTACCTACGGGACCGCCTCTCCTAGTATGTCCCACAGAGGAACTTACGGTCTGCAAATAAAAACATCCTGAAGGTCCCAGGCCACAGAGAGGTTAGGCTGGCCTCAACTAGAGCCAGCGCTTTCTCGGCTGCGGCTCCAATCTGGTGGAACGCTCTGTCACAAGAGACTAGGGCCCTGCGGGACCTGACATCTTTCCGCAGGGCCTGCAAGACAGAGCTGTTCCACCAGGCCTTTGGTCAGGGTGCAGCCTGACTCCCTCCTCTGCCAATCTGCACAGAATTTTGCTTAATGGTTGCCATCAATTTGATTTTAATTAATTTTTATAATGAAATGTTTTTAGAATGTTGGATTATTTGATTGTTGTTAGCCGCCCTGAGCCCGGCTTCGGCTGGGGAGGGCGGGATATAAATAAAATTTATTATATTTATTATTATTATTATAAAAAGTTGGTCAGTGTGCCATAATGCCAGAGGTTTGTAAAAGGATTTTGTAAGAATACACTGGTTCTCGTTATGAAAGAAGGCTTTTAAATTCAGGTTTTTACAAAACAACAAGTTAATCCCTTTTCATTATCAACACTCTGAGCAGGCTTTGTGTAATATCTAATGTGTAAGATCAGGAACAGTGCATTTATTCTTTTAATAGGTGTGAGTATACATCAGTTCTCCTCATCCCCCCGAGACTCTCAGCAGTGCCCATTAAATGATGGGCACTTAACTTCCTTGAACAATAAATATTTTGAGGCCGACTTTCTCTGTGCAAATATCAAAACCTACCACTTGGTTTTAAATGACATTCTGGTGTTAATTCAAACTAGAAAACAACTTTTTGATCAAATGCTGATTGCATACTCTCCAGAAATTCAAGGACTTGGGACAGATACTAGCAAACAAATAGGCTGAAAGACAATATTTTTGTTTCCTCAGCGGAGAAAGGAAGAGAATGGGCCAGAGAAATCCCCAGTGAGTGGAGTTAATCAAGCCATAATGGCCTTTTAACTAGACAGAACTTGTCCAAAGGCCATTATATTTTCCACTTGCATTGCATCCCTGCTTCTTTATCCTATTTTGCTTAACAGGAAAGCAGAATAAAGAGGGAATTAAGCCATTGTGAAAAGAAGAGAATTACTTTCTTTCCCAGACTTTGAAGGCCAGGGTTTCCTTGACTTCCTGAAAAGTCCACTTGGCAACAACGGATGAAGCAGCTTCCCATGCTGTGTACTTGTCTCAAAACTAACGACATTAATGGGCACAATAACTAATGTTCCGCAGTGTGTTTCTTATCTCAACTTGATTTGGCGTCAGGATAGTCTGCTTGTCTGACTTCGGCATAGAGCTGTCTGTCTTCTGTTTCATTTGTGCACAGTATTAAGCGTGTAAGTAGTTCAGCTGACCAGTTGTGGGTTTCAGTGCTTTGCTTAGAGTGAGGTGGCTGTTAAAAGTGCTTACAAATGTTTTCTGGATTACTGTATTCTTTTTAAAAAAACTATTTGGCATGTAGGATTTTCTTTGGAGAGGAATCTTCTGAGTGCAGGCAAACTCCAGCAATTCTGAGCCATGTTGGACGAGAATGAAAAAGCTTCTTTTATTTTGGCGTGTGGAGCTACGTGAGTGCATTGGGGAGGGAGCATGAAGACAATAGAAGGAACAGAAAATAAATTTGGTAATAGACTAACAAGGATTGAGGACATATTGCTATAGATAAAATGTTGAAATACTAGGTAAGCAATATAGAAGACGAAAGGTTAAAAACAACTGAAACTAAAACAAGAAAATTTAGATGAGACCTTCAGGCTGCTTCAAAAAAATCTTATATGGGAAAAGGAATAGGGGATAAGGTTATGGTACAAAACTAGGAAATGATATTTGGATTAGAAGTATGGAAAGTATGCTAGCATACTAGGAAGATTTGCTTAAGTGTTGTGTTAGACCAAACACAAATTAAGATATCAAGACTTACAAAACTTACAGAAGGTTTGGAAATAGGAAGTAACCGAAATATATAGTAATAACATTTCAGAAATGGATATCAAAGCATAGAGTAGCAGTAGCCCTTTTTATTATCCAAAACTTGCAGCAAAAGGTTTATCTGTACTTATCGTACCTTTCCCACATCACATTTTCTTTAAAAGGAGAAAACTTCGATTATTATTTTTTTACTTACGGTAAGAGTTGTTAGATAGATCTTTCAAGTAAAGGACTTCATGAAGGGTACATTTTCACCACTAAAAAATGATGTGAAGATTAGTCTGTTCACACACAAAGTAACAGAGAGATTAGTTAGAAATGCAGATAAGTGGAGGGAGGGAAAATTAATAGTGGCAGAAGATTTTAATGAGTGATAAATGAAAAATTAGACAAATCAAATTAGTATTCAAGTTGTGCACATCTTCCTAAGGTGTTCCAACATTTCCAGCTAAGAAATGACATGTGTTTGGCAAATCTTAAATGAAGATTAAATTAATTATGCATACTATTCATGCCACTATAATTCATACTAGAAAGTAGTTTTTTCCCCTCCACTTGCATGTTATTTCAAACATAAAAACAGCAAAGATTGGGAATAAGATTTATGCCAGCTATATAGTAATCAAAGGAATGAGTCTGGAAACTGAAGAGGTTTTTGTTTTCTTTTGTTAAAAAAGGGCAATTGGAGATTGAATAATAATGTTACAAAATAGAGATGTTATAAATTAATAGTTAAATATATAGATACTTTATGTTGTAGAGGAAGTAAGGCTGCCCACTTTCTCCTTGGTACTTAATTGCCATTCTCAGTTTACACATCTTTCTAAACCATGGTTTAGTGACACATGAAGAAGTCACAGCATGCCTTGGAGCCTCATGCAGTGAATTGGAGAAATGTCATCTGGACAAGGGATCTTGGCTTGAAACAAACTCTGGTCACTTTCAAAACTTCAAACCGTGGTTTCTGAAACTGGCTTGTTTGTTGTGAACCACAATCCCTGACCTGAACAACACAACAAGCCAACTTTACAAGTGAAACTTAAAACTGCCAAAGTCCTCCTTCTCACTGTGCATGGGTGGGGACATGAGCCCTGAAGTCATGGCAGGTCAATCCCTGCTTGTGCACATCTTGCTAAACATAGTTTAGTGTGATCTGCAAATTAGTCTTGCATGTCAGTGTTGAAAACAGAGGGGAAATAATTTAAATTGGATAATTAAGTTGGAAAACTGAACAACAGAATATAATTATCATCTTGACAGATTAGGCGGTGTTAGAAAAGAGAGCAGAACTTTGGATAAGGAAAAATGTATTTCATGGCAATGTTTATAGATAAATACAGAAATTTCTCATAAAGTATTTATCAAAGATTTTTTTGTGGCAGTGGCATTTTACAAATCCATTATGATGAGATTTGTGCACAGATATTGTCAGTAAAATAAACTTTAAGAGTGTTTAAAGCAGTATAAATATACATTCCACTAGAGGTATTATTTACAAAGTTCACCGCAGTTTTCTTCTTTGTGTTAGAGTCAAGTCCAGCCTTTGTTGACCTGGTTCCATGCTGCTGGGGGCTGATGAGAGTAGAGGATACCAGGTTGACAAAAACTGGCTGGCACAAGGAGGAACAATGAATGAACATTGTAAATTACCTTTTCATTATTGAGGCAGGCCAGGTTTAAATACCCCAGAAACAGACTAGAGTGAAACCTTTTGGCTCAGTTGGGACCGCCCCCTGGGTAGAGCGCTGCATCCAGCCAGCCTGGCTGTGATTGGCCAGATGTTGGACAGGCTAGCATCCACTTCCCAGACCAGCGTGAGGCCAGTTTGGAGTCACTCTGGCCTTGGAAAACACCTTCTGCCATGTTCCACATTGGATCATGGTGCGAAGCAGGCACCATCCCACAAAGGCACCAGACCTTGAAGCTAAGTGTCGCTGTAAATTGCCTTTTCATTATTTGTATATTTTAAAAACTGTAATTGCTTATAAAATTATTTTTAAAATATCCACTGTAAAATATTTGTGCTGCGTCATGTTAGTGAAATCTACAAAACTGTGTATGGCTTGATCTTTTTCCTGGGCGTATCAGTTCTGCGACAGAAAGAGAAATAAATTCAGCTGTTGTCACCTAACTAATGTTCTAAGGTTTATTGAAGGAGAGAAAGCTATAGAACTGCAATTATTTCCATATGGTGTCTGAGTGGTGGCTGAGGGAGAGAAAAAAATTGTTCTGAGAGAAGACAATACTGTAATTCAGAGAGATCACTATCTGATACCCATCTGTCATTCACTCAACAATAAAGTAATTATACATAGTATTTCCTTTCTGTAAATCTGGTATTAGAGCTTGAAAGAGATAATATTAAGTGGTAAAAAAAACCCAACCTGGAATAAAAACTAAATTTAAAGTGAAGATTAAAATGCTTGAAATATCGTGTTTCTTTGCTCTATCTGGGCAGGAAAACAGTATATTTGGATCTGATAGACCTTGACATCTAAGTAGGAAATCATATGGAAATTCAGATGTGAGATCTCTATCCATTATTAACGCTGGATTGTTAAACTGGGCTGTTCAGTATTGCCACTGATCCTATTATGCCATTTCAATGCGTTTCAAATTGAGGGCAGCTGAATGCAGGGAAAGGAGCTCTGAACAATGGCAGCAGTCGCTCCCAAGATCCCAAAATTTATCCTGTTTCTCAAGCATCTAATGCCTCCTTATGGGGATCAACACAGAAGTGAGAAATGGCTGCATGCACACACCATACATTTAGCTCTCACACCCCTGAAACAGGGGAACCATAATTTGTTAAGGTTGCTGGGAACTGAAGCCCTGTGAGGAATGAGCTGCAATCTCCCCCCACCCCTTTAAGATTTTTGTTCAAACAATTTTTTTGTACTTCAAACTTTAGACCCTCATGATACCTTCCTCTTGCGTGTGGGTGATGATGTTTCAGCTGCATGAAGGTTCACACTTGGAGAATGTGTTTGCTATTGGTATATATAGCATGGCATTGGTTTTTAAAGTTAGGGAGCACTCTTTAAGTCCTAGTTTCTTTGAGTTTTGTTGTCGTCTTTCATTTTGACAATGTGCAGCAACACACACTGTGGGGCATTAGACTGCGGAAGGGCATGGATTCCGGGACTTTGGGAGCGATGTGCTGCTAACCTGCTCTCCTGGACAGATCTCAGGGGAAGCCACTTTTGTGTGTTCACAGCAGAAACTGGCTCTGCATTGTGAAGGTTGACAGGAAATCAGTGATATTAAAAACATAATACAATTGTTACTCCTTTTTTTGTTTTCTTAAAGTCATGAATATACATTTGATTTTATAAATGCACGTGCAATGTTTTCTAAACATTTCTAAAGTATCAAGAATGATCAAAACAGGCTGCTGAATCATGATTCATTGCACCCCATTCTCATAGGTGATGGAAATATGGGCTTGACCTGCAGCAGGGGAAAGCACACAGCAAGTTTTATTCCTTTGTGCAGTATGCACCATTTAGCTTCTCTCTCCTCCCCCCCCTTCCCCAGCCTAATGGGTATATTGCAGGACAAGAGCCTAAAAAACTGGTCAGGAAACCATGAGTATCAATTGTATGGGCTCCATGCAAAGGTCTCCATTCATCCCTGATGAACAGTTGATGGGGCCAGAAAGTAGAGTAAGCTACAGGTGTCTAGGCTAAAGTCAATACAGGCATACCTCAGATATATTGTGAGTTCACTTCATGCCACCGCAATAATGCAAATAATGCAATAAAGCGAGTAACACATTTTTGTTTGTTTGTTTCCCATTGCATATCAAAGTTATGTTTACATTATACTGTGGTCTATTAAATGTGCAATAGCATTACGTTTTACAAAAACAATGTACATGCCTTAATTAAAAAAATACTTTAATGCTAAAAAATGCTAACCGTCACCTGAGCCTTCAGCAAGTCATAATATTTTTTTCTGATGCAGGGTCTTGCCTGCAGCTGCACCCATGTCCTTGTAAGGTGCAGCAGGAGTTACTTTGCAGCAGGGACAGGCTCCTGCATCCTTGTCTCCAAGTCCTTCAATTTGTTTTTTTAAAAAACCCCACAATATTTTTGAAGAGCAGTAAAGTGGTGTGAAATAAAATGAGGTATACCCGTATAAATACTTGATGCAACTGGAGTTCTGCGTATTGGTGATGCTGATTCATGGTATTGCAAGGACAGCAAATCAAAGGTTCTGTCAGTATATTCATGTGTGTTCCACATTAAATTCTTTTAAGTAAGACATGTGCTTGATAAGGGAAATGCTTAAATTGAATTTCAAAAGGTAATCAGTGACCTGTTGATCTGTAACATCACAGGTGCCAGCTGTTGATGATTCCTTTTTTAAAAAAGCTTCATAAACAGGTAGTCAAGACAAAAAGCCAATCCTTTGATCTTGGTTTTCTAGATACGGCTGAATAGTATGGCATTTGCAGCAAGCCCTTGATCATACCCTAGTAGTAAACTGTGGGTTCTGTGTTATTTTCTTGTTCTTCAGAAGCATGCCTTCTGATCATGTGTAGCTGAACAAAGGATCCAGTTGTACGGTAATGCGCTTTGAAGACAGAGATGCAAACAACTTGTGATTTTATAAGGAAGCGGAAATCTTACCATGGTTCTCTACTACAGGAATGTTTAAGTGGCATGGCAGGTAGAACAGGTTTTGGGTCCAGTGCTTATGTTTTTAAATAAGGGAACAACAAGGTTATCCAGATAGCCTGAGTAAACACCGTAAAGTCTTCTCGGAGGAAAACAGAAATAGATTTTAAATTAACCGCTGGCTCAAAAGATTTCACTGCCATAAAAAAAAGTGCTGAGTTAGCTTAAGAAACTGTATGTATTTGTGGATGATACTAAGTAAATAAAAGGATTTTAGGGGAAAGGCATTACCTTCTTTGTTATAGTTGCTGCTTCATTAGCTCACATATTTCAGAGCAGTGTAACTTTTCCAGTTTTTTTCCTTTTTAATTTACAAACATTGTTATCTGCTGATAAATTTCCTCATAAAAAAATGTTTGAAAATGTGTTTAAAATAGCTTGTTTTTAAAATTAAAATAGAACATTGTATATTTATATACGCATATAAGCAGTATCAAATCTAGCATAGGGTTAATGTTTATGATTCTATAAAGGTGTTCCCTTCTAACCAAGGTGGAATCTGGAAACATATATAAAACGCTGTGATTTTTTTTTGAAAAAAGTTTTGAAAAATATATTCAATTTGCCATAGCTCACTATCACCATCTAGTGTCACATTTGTATAATGCACTTTGCAACACACTTAAAATGTTTCATTTGTAGGTGTATAGCAGAGTCCCAAGCTTTGCTAGAGGCAGAGGAGAAGAGTGAGTGCTAAATTACAAAAGCAACCTCAGTGTTGTTCTCTGCTCCTTCTGACACCATTTCTGCTATTGGATGTGTGCTCATTAAAGCATTAGTGGCAATTGTTTCACAATCTGGCCACCTACTTAAGGAAATTGTTGAGCGAGAAAAGTCTTTAAAGGCTCTTATTATTTATCCTATTTGCTGTGGCCTGTCTTTGAAAGATTGTTCTAGAGATACCATGGGCAGAAGAAGTTCATGTGGAATATTTCACTGCCATAAGAAAATTGACTTCATTGTTACTGGACTACCTTATTGTAAAAATTTCCTGGCTTTATTTATTTCGCATTATTGGCTTTGCTTGGTAGAGATGGAAAATGAAGAACAAGAAAAGCACATATTTTCTCTTCTGACTGGGGTGTAGCTCCAGCTACACAGGTTGTTGTCTTGCCAAGAGAGAAAAGGAGATATGTTAGATAGGCCTCTGTTCTCTTCCAGTTATTAGTGGGTTCCGCCTCAAAGCTTGCTGGCAGTGTGTTTAGGTCCATCTAGCAAGAGTGGATTATATTTCAGAGACAAGTGATTAAATCCCTGTAATAACTGAGGCGTGACTTGGGTCATGTTCTGAAGGCCTCCAGTCATGTCTGTTTAGTAGTCTCCTAATTAATTTTTGTATGAATGGGAAGAGTAACTGTATTTAATTAAAATGTTGAGGATGCTATATGATGGCTCCCGCGTTGCTCTTTTTAGTTTCTGTGCACAAACTGTACACTGAGGCATGCACACTTTGTGCTTAATTCATTAAGCAACAGGAACTGTTACTATGGAGCCGCCATTGTTTTCTAGTGGTGCTTACAGTGGGCGTCCCAGGACAGCCCCACTAAAAGGAATACAAGTTGCACCAGTGGCTGTGCTGTGGTGGACAAACAGTATATACATAACAAAAGAAACTGGGGGGGTTTCCGGCATCATTGATGTCTTGACCACACTTGCAAGGTTGGCTGGTCATCTGTCCTGTATGATCTAATTGAGATTCCTACATTGCAGGAAGTTCGACTTACATAGCCCTCAAGGTCCCTTCAAACTCTACACTTCTATGATTGTGTGCTTCTTCTACTATATCCTATTATAGCTTGGGCTCTCGTGATTGGCACACCACAGAGGGTGGGGGTTGAAAATAGGGGATTGTACTCATAAGCTTTAGATATTATGTGCAGGTGCTTCGTTACAGTTACACTAATGCAAATGCTGGGAGGGAGTTGCCATTTGGGAGAATGATCTGAGAGTGAGATCAAGATCTGGCCCTGTGCCCACAAATATTTATATAAATATATTTATTCTGAAACGTATTTATGGCATGGATCTTAATTGCCGAGGGCTGCACAAATGAAAATATGTGCAACATAAATATCTCACGGCATATGTGCATAGCAACAGAAACACAGACATTTATATACCAACAGCTGTTCATTGCAATTTGCAACATGGTTTGAAGCTGCTTATCACTATTTTGAAACTAGCAATTCCTTTGCCTCTGATTTCTTATTTTGTCCCTTGTTTGGTTTGCTAAATCACAGGAAGCTAAATATTGCAGACAGCTCACTTGGATATAGGCAAAATATCCAGTGAGGCAAATTGGTAGTATTTTTCTCACCCAAATTGGCACTAATATTCTGAATGTGTTAGCACCACTAATCATAGCGTTGTTGGGCAGGGACTGTATTATATTCCACCAGCAAACTTAGGTGTGCTGATAAGGTAAGGTCTGCAATTAGAGTTTAGGTATTTCCCTTTCCGTCTTCACAATGTGACAGATCTCATTGATCTGATAGGATGTAAGGAACATTTTCTTTATACATTTTGTGAGAGAACTGGATCGTCTCATATTATGACTTGGGTCAAGGCTGAGCTGAAAGTAGTTGTCAGAGGTGATCCAAAAGCCAAGAACTGACCAAGAAGTCAGACCTGAGCAACCAAGCTAGGAATTGGATCTCAGGAACAAGGCCAGCAGTCAGTGACAAGGAATGCAGGGTTTGGTGGGGGACACCAGGAAGACCTTGATGCTCAGGGAAGCTCCCTGTCCAAGCAAAGAGAGGGCAATGTTGAGCTTGGATGGGTGGGGTCAAGTTACTCAGGTCCCGGACCTGACAGCTCACTACACGGGGCAGCTGCACAGAGCCCTGTGGATGAGCATGAGGCTCTCAATTTCAGGGTGGTGGGTTTGAACCCCGTGTTGGACAGATACCTGCATTGCAGGGGGTTGGATCAAAGGGCCCTCAGGGTCCCTTCTAGCTCTTTGATTCTATGAACGCTGTTGGTTCTAGTCCAAGCAGCTGTTACCACCTAGGTAATATTCTCACTGTGCCTGTATCTGTAAAGAATATAAGCATCAACCATGGAAGCAGGTTTATAAAGCTTTAACTATGTGTGCTTCCAGACGTATGTTTATTGTGGGATTAGAGCTGTGTTTTTTATCACCATACACACAAAATCAGCAGCAAAGTGCTAGCCTGTATTCCCACCCCCATTTAATCGAGATTTATGTTTTCTTCAGAAAATCCAATTAAGTTTAAAGTAAGCCTGTCACCAGTTATAATTGGTGACATCTCCCATTTGTAGTATTCATCTCCTGTCAAGAAGCACCCTAAGTTTGGAGAAAGTGTCCCCTCCCCATGTTTTATTTAAGTATCTACTGGCAAGCGAGCTCCAATTGGTGAGGAGATGCCTTGGCATTCTTTGCCATTATTGCCTCCTGGGTGGTCAGCTCACAGCTGAACCAGCTGCCTCTGGCGAAGTGCTGTGTTGTGCAAACGGTTAGGCTAAGAGACGTTCCATCTCCTGCAGTTGTCCGGTATCTGTGGGTTTGTCCACAGTCTTGTCTCCCCTGCTGTCACCCCTGGAAATATCCCCTCTTTGTGCATAAAAGTGCCTAAATATTGAGGTGCGAACCAGGCAATCATAGCAGAGTGAGATGAAAAGTGAATGTGTGACTTTACACAGAGAGTACTGTTTCCAGACACACTCTCTGTGGGTGACTGGCCCAGTACTTCAGAGCTGTTGTTCCCTACAAAATATATACTTCACTTTTTAATACCCGATCACCAGTTAAATCAATTTTAAAGGTTTTTAGAGTGCTTCAGGCTAGGAAAACCAAAGTAAGCATCCTCAAGCAGGACTGACACAATTATTGCCTGTATGAAGATAGAGGAGCTGCCTTGAGGGCTGCATTGGAACTAAGCAGAATATCAATTTAAAAACTATGTCCAAAGGCTGCTGTATTCACTGTGTTAGACAAAGTATAATGAAATTGCTTTTAATTGAAAACGAAGACATTCCCCATCCACCTGCCCAGCTAATTAATGTGCTGAGCTGCTAAATTAGTGCTAGTTTCAGTCAGTCTTGTGATGTTTGATCTCTTACACTAAACAATGGGGTGACTACTTAAGCCCATTTTTACTCTGGCCTTTTCCCTGACCTGATTTGTAACTTTTGGGATTCACCCTGATAAAAGGCAAGTCTTTCACTTTGAGGAATGAAGAATGATACCATGTGTATAGTAAATAAAGGGCTCTATTTTGGCAACAATTTTTGTTAATTGCCAAAAATCATTTTTTAAAAAATCATTTTGTTCCTTTGGTTGCGTAGTTCTAACTCATTTTACTTACAAGAGATTTCCCTAAAAGGATTGCCCTGTTGATTCATTTGTTTGCAAGTTACAGGTTTGTTACCTGATCACTGTCTTTTGGGAAATTGATGAGCTCTTATCTCTTTTCCCCTTTTTATGTTCTGCATCTAGAACCTGCTTTTTACTTTGGTGACACAGAATATCATGTGGCTGAGAGTGCTGGCCACATCGAAGTTCGTGTTTGGAGAACTGGAACTGACCTGTCTAAAGCAGCCACTGTCACTGTGCGCTCCAGGAAAACAGAACCATTATCTGCAGAAGGTGAATTAATTTTTCCAAGAGGCATTACTGATGTGCTGTATCTCAGCATTGATCTCTGCCCTGTGCAGATGTCATCTTTAAGTCCAGATACGTTTGCATTGTGCATTATTCAGACATATGCAGATTTCCCCAGGAAAATCTCAGCACACATTTTCAATAAATAGCTGCCCAGAATACTCCCCAACAGTTTCCTTCAGACATTGTGATTCCAGAGTGTGGAATTATGGGCAAAACTATAAGAGAACTTAATATTTTTATTTTTAGAGTGCAACTGAGGAATTTAATTGGTTTAATCCAACTAACCTAAGAATAACAATAAGACAAAAATCTGATTTTCTAAAAATAAATGTAAGGGTTAATCATTGTTAATGAGCTGCACTAAAAGCTACTAAAGAGCTTGCAGATTTGTTATCATCCTCTGCCTATAATCTTTGAAAATTATTGGAAAATAGGTGAGGTACCTGCAGAGTGGAGGCAGGCAAATGTTATCCCCATCTTCAAAAGCAGGGTGAAAGAAGACTCAGGTAAGACTCAGGTGACCAACCAGTCAGCTTAATGTTGATTCCAGGAAATGTCCTAGAACAGATAATGAAACGGCTGGTCTGTGAGCACTTAGAACCCAGCCCTATGAAGAACTGTTGAGGGATTTGGGTATGGTTAGCCTCAGAAAGAGGAGACTGAGGAGATATCATGGCCATCTTCAAATAACTAAAGATGGAAGATGGAGCAAGCTTGTTTTCTCCTGCTCTGGAGGGTAAGACCCGAATCAATGGCTTCCAAGATACAAGAAAGGAGATTCATCAGGAAGACTTTTCTGATGGTAGGAGCTGTTTGACAGTGGAACAGACATCCACAAGAAGTGGTGGACTCTCCTTGTACCTTTTTAAGCAGATGTTGGGTGGTCCCCTGTCATGCATGATTTAGTTGAGGTTCCTGCAAAGCAGGGAGTTGAACTAGATGATCCTCGGGATCCCTTCCAACTCTACAATTCTATCATTCTATGAATAAAATAAATATTAATTTAATAAGACAGTTGTAAAATCTAATGGATGTGATTCGACATAGTCCCTCTTGCTTCTTATGTAGCTGGAGTTGATTACGTTGGCATCAGCCGAAACCTGGATTTTGTACCTGGTGTAAATATGCAGACTTTCCGTGTGACCATCTTGGATGATTTAGGACAGCCTGTCCTCGAGGGACCAGAAAAGTTTGAACTTGTTCTACGAATGCCCATGAATGCAGTACTTGGGGAACCAAGCAAAACCACCATTTTCATCAATGATACCATCACTGATTGTAAGTACTCTAGATTCTACAACCTTTCAATTGCCTAGAAAATTCACTAAGGGGAAAGTTGTTTGTGGCTGCAATCCCAAACACATTTATTAAGTCCCATTGAACACAGTGTGGCTTACTTCCAAGTAAACATGCATAGGAACTGCTGCGGTTTCCACATTCGTGCTCCCAGCACACACGCGCGCACACCCCCCCCCCAATTATATTATGCACACACATATGCACATCAGTAATCCTGTGTAACTGTTGATATGAACTTAACGTTTTAACTTTTCCCCAGTATGAATGTAAGAGAAAGGTGATGAATTACAATGAAATGGCCCCATATGAATCTGAATCATAGGTGATCATAGCACGATATAAAAAGACTAACTCATGATGCTGGAATGCTTCCCTCCCCTCTAGTACCCAAAGTCCAGTTCAAGGAACCTGTATACACAGTGAATGAAAAAGATGGGCAACTGGCAGCTATAATTTACCGTAGTGGTGATGTTAATCATAAATCTACAGTCCGCTGCTACACCCGCCAAGGCTCTGCCCAGGTTATGATGGACTATGAAGAGAGACCAAACACTGATGACTCTGTAGTGGTCTTCCTCCCAGGTAAGCAAGAGTTTCCCTTGCAAGGAAGCTATTGCATTTTCAAAATTTATCATGAAAGGGCTTGTTTTTATTTATAACTGACCAATGTTTGTAGCAACTAAGGGTTGTTCCAGGCTTCCTTTTTTTATTGTGCATTCGTGACAGTATCTGTACCAGGGCAGTTAGACGAAATCCTTCTTTCAGTGATAATTTGCAGTTGCAAAAGTTTCAAGTTCCAGTTGATGCATGTTCTGTACCTTCTGATCAAAAACTGCAACCTATACCTCAAATGTTGTTGCTTTGTCCTGCTCCTGTTGTGCTGTACTGCAAGAGCACCCCTCCAGATGCCAATAATGTGACAGCAATGAGGAAGCATCACAGAACAACCAGGAAAGCAAAATTATGTGGCCCAATATAAATCCACTACTAATGCACTGCTATTTGTTAGTGACATGTTACACACACAAAACCCCTCCTAGTCTAAAGGGGCCCTAAGTCTGCAATCCTATACATGCACATAACAGGGAGTAAATCCCATTGAATTCAGTTCTGCTTGCTTCACATTAAACATTCAGCTCAGATTTGTTGTTGGGAAATTAACATACAATATTAAATCATTTTTTTAAGGTTCAAAGGAGCTTCAGAGGGAGCCTGCAATGTGAAGCCAGTGAATTACATTCTGGGCAATTCCCCCTCTACTGTAGTCCTTAATGTTCAATATTCACACACACACACACACACACACACACACACACCAGCATCAGAAGAGGGGGAGATAATGACTTTTTCTTGCACAACATTGGAGACAATCCAGCATATATTTAATTTGGAAAGTGGAGTTAGATTGTAGGAGCTACCCAAAATATTTATGTCAACTAACCTGGTGTTTTGCCTCCTGCAGGAGAGATTGAGAAGCCGTGTGTGGTGGTCCTTGAAGATGATGCCATCTATGAAGAGGAGGAAGAGTTCAGACTGGTGCTTGGAACACCTAAAAGCACTTCAACATTTGGTGCCTCCGTTGGGGAACAAAAAGAAACTCTGGTGAAGATTAAAGATGAAGAAGACAGTGAGTTTATGAGCCACTTTGTACTCATTACACATTGTCAGATCAAAGGTGTGGGATTAAATGGAACAAAGCATCCGTTTATTTTCTCATATGTCCTGCATTCAAGCGCAGTTGTTTTTTTAATTGCTTGTGTAAAAATAGCATTGTTCCCAGCAGTACAATCAATTTTTGTTGAAAAAATATCATATTACTAAAAAACCATACCCATACACTCCCCCAAGTGAATATTGGTGATTTTAAAATGTAAAGAAAGCTTAATCCAATAGCTGAAACAAGATAAAACAAGAAAAGGGGGTGCAGGATGTATAGGTGAATTAATTTTATTTCCGTGTTCTTTGTTGCTGTCCTGACAGACAGCTCATTGCTTTTCTTTGCTTTTCCTGGTGTGGTTTGATGGGTTTGTGTGCACATTTTTTGTTGTTCATCACCAGAGACACCCTATAAGCACTAAGGATACAATCCTGCATGTGTCCTTCAGACAATTCTGCCTATGTATAAATAACATTATTAAATAGGAGAGAGTGATGTTTTTCAGTTCTCTTGCAGAACCAGTGATTAAGTTCTCCGAAATCAAATACAGCATTCAAGAACCTCAAGAACCTGGGGAGATTGCAGTTGTAAAGATTCCAGTCTTGCGTGTGGGGGACAGCTCCAAAGTTTCCATTGTGAGAATCCATACTAAAGATGGTTCAGCTACCTCTGGAGAAGACTATAATCCAATGTCTGACGGTGAGACTTTCCTCTGAATCTTAGAAAAATTACAGTAAATGTTATTTACTTACACACACACACACACACACACACACACACACACACCACCTTTCATATGAATGCAGATTATAATTTTAAACCAGTAAAAACACATTATAAATTAGCTCAGTTGAATGCAAATTAAAATACAGCTGAGTGCACAACAGCTAAGGCCTTCTCTTCCGTTGGTCACCACCAGAGGTAGTTCCACAGGCTGTGGTACAACCAAGAGGGCATCGCCCTGAGAATTTCAGTAGCTATGGCTGCAGGTATTTCCTCCACTGACCAGATTGTTAAGTGTTTTTTTAAGTCAGCAACAGACACTTCAGCTTGACTTAGTAGCAAATTGGCATCTAGTGCTGCTTATTTAGCAGAGATGTTTCATAATCAGAGTAGGCTGCTCCTGTTAGCAACCCAACTGCTGCAAGCTAAAGCAGGGGTCAGCAAACTTGTTCAGCAGGGGGCCAATCCACTGTCCCTCAGACCTTGTGGGGGGCCGGACTATATTTTGAAAAAAAAATAAAATGAATGAATTCCTATGCCCCACAAATAACCCAGAGGGGCATTTTAAATAAAAGGATACATTCTACTCATATAAAAACATGCTGATTCCCGGACTGTCCGCAGGCTAGATTTAGAAGGCGATTGGGCCAGATCCGGCCCCTGGGCCTTGGTTTGCCTACCCTTGAGCTAAAGCTTCCAGACCAGCCTTAAGGGCAGCCCTACATAGTGTGTATTACAACAGTCCAATCCTTAGGTTACCAGTGCATGGATCCCTGTGGTCATCTGATCCCTGTCCAGAATCTGGAACAACAGCCAAAACTGAGAAAGGGTGCCTTCAGCCACTGCTAACCTCCATTGACAATAATGAGCACCCCTAGTCTATTTGTACTAGTATTTTGCTTGGTTTTTAGCAGTTGGTTTTCTGCCAGCCAGCTGCCCAACATGAGTTTGACACGGTTTGTGAGGAGCCAAGACTGTTGCATTTCGGAACCTAGCCTAACTGTGCTGATGACTGGAGAGGGAAAGTTTAGTTCTTTCTATAATATATCTTCATTTCAGATATTGAATTCAAAGAAGGAGAAACAGAGCACTTTGTTGAGGTTGAAGTTTTGTATGATGGAGTGAGAGAAATGCGTGAAGCATTCACAGTGCACTTGAAACCAGATGAGAATATGGTAGCCGAGACACAGGTAAGAACTAGGTCATTTTTGGTTAGTTGTGGACACAATTGCTTTTGATCATGATGATTCAGAAACGGCAACAAATAAAAGTGTCGCTGTTCTTTGACCTCCTTAGATGCCAATTTTGAGGACTAAACTAGACTGGAAGCCTAGGATCGGGTCATCTGCTTTTTTTAAAAAAAACCTTTGGTATCAGATACGCAGGACCTCAAATCTAGACAGAACTGTGACACTGAAGGAAGTTTCATCCTTCTCCCTTTTACCTGATTTAAAACCATCCCCCCTAGGTGCTATTTGAGAAATGTGTTCAAATACAATCTAATCGTACCTAGTTGAACCCTCAATGAAAAATACTTATTTTTATTATGTGTGTAATCTGTGCTCAAACATTATCTGTTTCGTGGCAGAACTTATTTCACATACAAACAGCCATCTGATGTCATCTGGCTGTTTGTTTGCTTTTATTAAAAGTTTTGGAAATTGTATCCTGTATGAGTTAGCTTAGTGCATTTTAAAAAAAGATATCTTGTAACAGACATAGGATGGATCCAAATGTTTCCTTACTCCAGTGGAAAGGATCTTTTCTGCTCCATCTTGCAAAGGTTGCAGTATAAACGTTTACAGTAGAAGCAGCATGCTTGCAGATGGAACCTTCTTTTCTGCCTTTCCTTTCAGATGAACAAAGCTATTGTGTACATTGAAGAAATGGACAGTGTGGCAGATGTGACTTTCCCAGCTGTGCCCCAGGTTGTCTCTCTCTTGCTGTATGACGACACTGCTAAAAGCAAAGGAAACCCCCAGCCTCCAACTGGCTACCCTGTTGTGTGTGTAACGGTATGCTCCGCTCTACTAGTTCTTCTCCAGATTATATTTTCTAAAGATTGCTACTAGCTGGGACGTGAAGGCTTTCTGGATGTGTAAAACAGTGGCACGGACCCCCTTGGGAAGTGGTGGCCTCTCCTTCCTTGGAGGTTTTTAAGCAGAGGTTGGGTGGCCATCTGTCATGGATGCTTCAGTTGAGATTCCTGCATTGCAGGGGGTTGGACTAGATGGCACTCGGGATCCCTTCCAACTCTACAGTTCTATGACTGTGATTCTTAGCTCTCCTGGAGGCTTAAGACATGCATTCAATTTCAGTACTTAGAATTACACACCTCATTTCTCGAGAACTGATATTTGGCGTTTTATAGCAGTTTTAGTTTTAGCGTTTTAGTTTTCAGAGCATATTATGATCTTCATTTTGCATGCCCGTGAGATGAGTCACTTTTACTCCCATTTCACAGATAGGGAACTGAGATAGTATCTCTTTACCTCAGTTCCCTATCTGTGAAATGGGAGTAAAAGTGACTCATCTCACGGGCATGCAAAATGAAGATACAACCTCTATGGACGGCTCATTGAATGGTATTGAGGTTGTATCCTATCCAGGTTCTTACTTTTCTGTTTTGGGAAACTGAGGCCAGTTTAAACTTTTATTAAACTTTTCAAGCCCTGGCTCACAATTGGATGAAAGCACAAGAAGAAATGAACTTCAGTTCCTGCCTTTTTTCTAACTTTAGCTAATGCATGGTATGATTTACATATATTATATGATACACCTTTCTTTTCCTTCCAAGCACCTGGGAGGCATCTGAGCTGTGATAAACTGAAGGCTTTCCACAGTATCAGATTGTTAATTTTATATGCCACATACATTAAGATTCAATTCCTCAATTATTATGAAACTAACATGCAGCATCTATGGTGATGAAACCAGTAGCAAGAAAAAAAATGAACTCGTTAAATACTAATGCAACATGAAAAATACAATTTACTTAGAATTTGATCTGAATTATTTACTTTCCTAGAGCAAGTTTAGATATAACTCAATGGTTTCATTGTATGTTTCTATTAACTTCAGGCATGCAACCCCAAATATTCAGATTATGACAAGACTGGATCTATTTGTGCTGCTGAAAACATCAATGACACGTTGACCTTGTATCGCTGGCTTGTCAGCGCTCCAAGTGGCAGTGATGGGGTTACCAGTCCCATGCGAGAAGTGGACTCCAACACTTTCTTCACCAACACCAAGTCCATTGCCTTGGACTCCATATATTTCCAGGCTGGTTCGAGGGTCCAGTGTGCAGCACGTGCCGTCAATGCCAATGGAGATGTGGGTTTGGAATTACTGAGCCCAATTTACACAATAAACAGAGGAGAAGGTAAGGAAGCGGAAAGTTTCCATGAATGAAATAAAATCAAGTGGCTTTTGGGAAGCTGAAATAAATGTTTGTTTCAAAGGGCTTTTTCATAGTTCAAGGACACGCACAGCGGATGTGAAGCACGGGGTGTAGGGGATGTGGTTGGGGAGGGGGGTCTATCATGGGGAAAGTTTGGGGGCCAGATAGAGAAGCTTGGAGGGCCACATTCAGATCCAGTCCTGAGGTTCTCATCCTCTGCAAAGTTGTATAGTATATGCCTACTTCCTATAGTGCTTTCACCTTAATGAAATGGGTGGAAAGGCTATGGAAATCAGTGACTTTGCACACAGGGATGTTATGGCCGTTTTGCCGATGTGCTGAGCCAAGCCATGGTTTGACTGAGCATGTCATCCAACCCCTGGCTCATGTTTCATTTTCCCTGCTGAACTACAGGCTGTAAACCAGAGGGCAAACCTTGGTTGTAGCCCATCATGTATTTTGTCCTGTTATCATATTTTGCACTTCCACCAAGAGTTTCCTTACATCTTGCAGCTGAAACTGTAAAGTAGGCAAGTTCCATAATCAAAGCAAAGAGCTCTGCTCTCACATGCCTGCTCTGCAACCTGCTGGAACTGGACGTTCTAATCCTATATGGATGAGTATATGGATCATACCTGTGGGTAGGTGGGGAGCAGGCACAGGCCCAATATAACTTAGTTTCATCATCAGGAAGTGAAATAAAAGGGCAATCTCAGTCCGTACAGCAGTTCCTGTGAATGAGAGACCAAGATGGCGCCAATCCCAAATGGGATTGGCTTCTGTGAGGCATAGTATAGCTTCTGTCTTTCCCGTGGAGGTAGAGGACAGCTTCATCCCACACTGGTTCCTGTCCTCTTGAATTGGGGGTGGTGCTGCATGGAAGAAAAAGTGGCCCTGCTGCTACTCAAGTAAACTGGGGCTGTGCCCAGTAGTGTTGGCACAGATCAAGAGATCAATCAGATCAAGAGTATATTATGTCAACCATAAGATTACATGAGTTTTTAAAGTATCAGCATTTTTAAATTTGGTTCTTCCAAGGAAAGGCAAAGCTGAATTGCTCTCACTTTGTTTTTAATCAACCTTTTGCCCTTTTCCACGTAGGCTTGTGTCAGCCCCGTATACCAGGAACGGTCGGAGCAGAACCTTTCTCAGCCAGAATACGTTACACAGGTCCTGATGATCCTGACTATTCCAACCTGATCAAATTAACAGTTACAATGCCTCATATGGATGGTAAGTAGCAGACACGTGCATTTGATTAATACTGAACAACAACTGGTGCAGCACTATCTGTCATCACAATCACATGACTGGTGATTCATAGTTGAACACCTGGATTCACCATCTCAAGATGGGATGGTGACCACCAACTTAAATGGGTTTAAAAATCATTGAGATAAGGCTACCATTGGTGCTAGTTGTGATGCTATCCTGCCCCTGAATGTACCAGTTGTTAGGGAAGAACGGGAGACAGCTTTGTCCTTGCCTGTGGAATTCTCATGGTTGTCCACTGTGCAAAACAGGTTGCTTTATATGGCTCTTCTTGCATGTTCTTCTATTTTCAGGGATGCTGCCAGTTATATCAACTAGACCTTTGTCCAACTTTGAGCTGACTCTTAGCCCTGATGGCACTCGTGTAGGCAATCACAAGTGCTCAAACCTCTTGGATTATAACGAAATTGAGACAACTTACGGATTCATCACAGAGGACACCAAGAACCCAGAAGTGATTGGAGAAACTTCACCCTACCAGTACAGCAGCGCTGTGCGATCTGCCAAGACCTTGCGTTTCTACCGTAACCTCAATCTGGAGGCCTGCCTGTGGGAGTTTAACAGCTACTATGACATGTCAGAACTGCTGACCGACTGCAGTGGCTCCATTGGCACAGATGGTCAGGTATGCTGCGTGCATGAAAAGCAAGCCTGTGTAACTGAAAAGAAAATGCTAGCATTATGCCCAGTTGCATGCACTTGAGTTTGTGGCATGGGAACTTGGGAAGCTGCCTTTATACAAAGACAAACTATTCACCTATCTAGCCTTATTTGTCCATTTATCTACTCCGAATGGTGGTGGCTATTGTGGGTGAGGTCTTTTACATCCCTCACTGCCTGACTCATTCAAATGGGCGGGCTCTGCCACTGAGCACGTCTCTATGGAAGCCATGGGGCGATAATTGAGTTTTATATGGCAGCTGAAGGGTGTGTTGGCATCTGCTCCATGACTGTACTTAACGGGTTTGTGGAAGTGGGATTTAGTTTCCTTTCTTGTGTTTTGCTTTTCTGTGCAATACTTGATGCATTTCCAGTACTACCCGTGTTGTTATTAATGGTCCATATCTTAGAACAGGTTGAGTTTAAACACCAAATAGTGACTCTACCATCAGAAATTAATTTGCTTGGCAAAATGTCGTCATTGAGGATTTCTTAAGACATCTCTGTGGCACACTGAAATGGTCAGGGGGATGGGGCTGCACAAGATTGAAAATCAAGGCTTCTTGCCCTAAGAAACTACATTTCCCAAGGAATCTGGTTTCTGGAGCACAGCTATGTCAGGTATAATGCAGCCCCCTGGTGCCGGTATTTGGCATCTCCACTGCCAGGTCAGTTTGGGTGAAAGTGGAGGATGGTGCCAAGCTCATAATGATCCACGCCAAGATTTCAGAGGAGCTTTGGGAGCAAATCCTTTTAACACACCATGAATATTTAGAAACATTTTGTAAAAGTGAGGGGCTTTCTGTTCCCTACAATTTCTTTTATTTCATTCTGTTCGAGTTTCACTCTTCTTAGTGTAACTTTACAGAGACTAATGGAGTAATTTTATTTTAATTTGCATTGTAATGAGATTATGGAGTCTTGTGTCTGTAATTCCCAGCAGCCCCTGCTGCTACTCTGGCCTGCTCTTCCCTGGCAAACACAGAAGCCTAAGGTGTTACATTTTGAACCTTGTACTTCCATGCCACTCCGTTGGTGGCTGCAAGCTTCCTTGTTCATCTGTCCTATTAAACCACTCTCTACTGTTAGCCACAAGTCAGTGTGATTGCTGGAACCCACCCAGGTTAATACAGAGCTTGCTAAATCTGAATTGCCTTTAGCACTTAACTCTGATCCTGGCTGTACAGGCACACTTATTGAGTGCATATACTTGTTACGGTACCTTCAGATTAGGTACAACATGACAGCCTGGCTGAAAACTGGTACAAACAGCTACCTGCTTGTGGTAGCTGGTCTGGTTTTCTTTTTTCAGCTTGCACCTGTGCCAGCTGTGCCCTCTTATGCCAAACAGGTTTCGTTCTCATTTATCCAGAACAGAGCCTGCTATGAACACATGAAGCTAACTTATATTGAGTTCATCATTGGCCCATCCATCTCTTACTAGCTGCAGCATTCTGGTGCATCATATGGAGATCTTTTCCGACTCCTCTAGCTAAAATATTTGAAATCTGGAGACAGAGACAGGTCCAGGATTTATTTACTGGGGGCTGAGGCGGAGGTGGGCAGTTAAGTTAGTAAAAGGAGTTAATGCAAGCTGAGAGTTCTCTTACGTTACTTCTGATCTTCTTGACTATTTGTGTTCTCTTGAAATGTTGCCACTGTAGGCCCTTTGCTGGTCTTGGGGCCCAGGCAAATGCCTGACTTTGCCACCTTCTGGAATCAGTCCTGAATGGAGATGCTGAAAGTTGAAGCTTTCTGGGATTTTTGCATGCAGATAATGTGCATGGCCACTGAGCTACAGCCCCTCCCTGATTTACCAATTATCACAGACCTCCTTTACAGGAATAGTGGCTAAATGTAGGTTTTGCTTTTTCCATACAAGTCTTAACATTCCCATTTGCTGGGCTCCAAGAAACTGCCACAAGTAGCATGGCAGTCATGTGCAGTGACTGTCAAATACTATGCATGACCTCATTAGAAACACTATTTGATTTATGATGAACACTGCTCACCTCAGTAACCAAGATGGATGTGGCATGGGAGCTCACTGCATAAACAGCACTGCAGTGACATGAACATCGCAGTCACTTGCTGGGCAGGCAAGAGTGAGGTCTGGCACACAGTGTGCTCCTTAGAAGGGAATGATATACTGATTTGCACTAATACAGACACAGTCTTCTAGAGAGCCCACATGTGAAAACTAATGAATGATTGATCTCATCTATCTTTAATCTGACTTATTCCCAACTTAAATCTTTACAACATTCCCTTGATTAGTAAAAGCTGACGGGTAACTCAGCATCTTGTATTGAAACCAACTATTATTGTAAAACTGTAAGCAAAGCAAAATGAAGAGTGTCAAAAACTCACTTGTGCGGTCATGTTGGCTCATACTACACACAAAGGTTTCTAGTGGTTTCCCTGCCCCTTCTTTAAAATTCATGACAGTTGTAGCAAAATAGTTCTGTATGTAGTTCAGCTGTTGGTTGTTTCCAAATGCATATGCTCCCCTGTTAGTCACCTCTGCCCAGCCACCCCCATCTGGACTCTGCTCATTAACTCAGCCTCCCTCCTCTAGCAGCACCTCTAGAGAACACACACAAGGGTTTAGGATCTTGTAGCTTGAAGCTGCCTAGCAACAAGGCTTGGACTTTCACAAAGGATTCCCAAACTCAGAGGCAGGCACATTCTATTTCATATGCAATTAAGTTAATCAGTAGGACCATAACATGATGCTCATTAGTGAGCATACATGATCATCTTTTAAACTGTGTGGCACTAGAAGTTGCATGTGTACATTGGATTTTTGTGTGAAGGACATAAACCTTTTCACCACATGATAAGCCCTTGTCCCTTGGATTTCAAAAGCCCCTTTGCCATGAAATACATGTGGAGCCACTTTCAGAGAGAGAAGCAAAGATTTCCATTTATGTGCTGCTTAAAAGGTAAAGGGTAAAAGGACCCCTGACCATTAGTTGTGGCCGACTCTGGGGTTGCGGCGCTCATCTCACTTTATTGGCCGAGGGAGCCGGCGTACAACTTCCAGGTCATGTGGCCAGCATAACTAAGCCGCTTCTGGCGAACCAGAGCAGTGCACGGAAACGCCGTTTACCTTCCCGCCGGAGCGGTACCTATTTATCTACTTGCACATGCTTTCGAACTGCTAGGTTGGCAGGTGCAGGGACCGAGCAACGGGAGCTCACCCTGTCACGGGGATTCGAATCACCGACCTTCCGATCGGCAGGTCTTAGGCTCTGTGGTTTAACCCACAGCGCCACCCGCATCTCTTATGTGCTGCTTACACACAAGTAAAAGATGCCTGTGTTGACAGCACATTCATAGCAGTAAGTGTATCACTGCAACGTGGGATTTTATCTTGCAAGTTCAAGGAAGATGAAATATGACATTGTAGTGAATGGGTTAACATTATTTATTCATTCATTATTTTATTTATAGTAGTCATAGCACAACAAGAAGAAAAACATAACAATAAAAGAAAATAACTGTTCAGTCATTAAAAGCAGCAGCAGTAGTATTATTTCAACTAAATTTTACTCAGAGTGCACCTTTTGAAATGAATGGACCTGGCTCAGTTAGGTTTACTCTGAGTAAAACTTGGTTGAAACAGTCATGCAGGTGGGAACCCTGGCCTGTTGGTCCATGGAGGCTTAAAGATGTCTTCCACCTGTCAGGAGTCACCGCTCTTAACACCATTGTGCATGCAGTAAGCATGTATATATATACATGGCATAATGGGCTAGACAAGAGCATCTTGAATTTTTTGTTGATGATAATTGAAATAAAATTAGGATCATTTACTTGCCATATCAAGGTTGGGAAATCTGTGGCTGCCCAGATGTTATTGGACTCCAACTCCCATGGGATGATAGAAGTTGGGGATCCAGCATAATCGATAGGGCAAGTCAGTAAAGATTTGAGTTGCATTTTAATTTTGATCAAAGGCTGAGGGACTGCTTTCATTTTTGAGTGTTTCTTATTGTTTGGATTCTGAGCAAGTCACAGCATGTGTTTATTAATGTCTGGACTTTTGACTGGCCCATTTCTTAACTGCCATGTGATTTGTTATCAGTGCTGAAAGTTAAGTAAAGGGGAAATGGGAAGCAAGCTTCAGTTTTAACTTCCCCAAACTATCTGCATTGTTGTTTCTTTAAATGACCATTTCACTGAACAAGAGCTTAATCATTACCCATTCACTTCCAGAAAGTTGGACCGGAATGCACTGGAGGTCACAAATGATTGTGAGACTGTTAGTATCAACTTAATCCTATAATAGGGACTTAGCTGTAACTCCAGATTACACTTTGGGATGACTGTCAAGTCAATTCCAGGGTGTTTGTGTTCTTTGCCAGGGTTGCATCTCAGAAGCCAGCAAGAGTGTTTGCCTGTCTGCCTGCCGGCTTGGATTTGATCCGTGCTTCGTTCTCTCACACTTCAACACAAGCTGCAATTCATTCATAAATCATCAAAGTGGATTTCTAATCAAAGCCAGTGAAGTTTGTTCAGGAGCCAACATGTACATACACACACTCAGAACATCTGTCAGACTCAGCAACTCAGGATGGAATGAGGATGAGACTTAATACCATTCCCAGAATGGTTGTGAAATTGACTTCTCAGGATGCAATCTGAACATAGCATAACCAAATACTATGGTGTTTTGCAGGTGTTAAATCTGGTCCAGTCGTATGTGACTCTGCGAGTGCCCCTGTATGTCTCCTACGTCTTCCATTCCCCGGCTGCTGTTGGAGGATGGCAGCACTTTGACTTGCAGTCTGAGCTCAAGCTCACCTTTGTGTATGATACTGCCATTCTTTGGAAGGACGGCATAGGAAGCCCACCAGAAGCTGAGCTCCAAGGTGATTTTGTTCAGTTCTTATTTAGTTGAAGCATTTTTATCTACTTTTCAGCTGAAATAGGGTTTCCAGAATGGCTCACAAAGACCAATAATAGCAGCCCCTGCCCCTGGGTTTACAATGTTGAGTACATTTTACTTTTTATTATTATTACAAATAATTTATTCATCACCTTCAACACTCTCTGTGTGCGCCTCCAGAAATTGTACCAGTATATTCTTTTGGCGGGGAAACAGGAAAATTTTGCCCAGAGGAGATTGGTACCGCATGTTTACAAATAGAGTTATTCCACTGAAATCAAACAATCTGAAAATCACAGTAAACCGGGATGTACGTAGCATCTGATATTCTCAAATGCTACAAGTGACAAAGCTTTAATACCTTTTTGTATATAGTAATGGTAATGGTTGTTTGAATTTAGGCTCCCTCTACCCAACCAG